>NC_092710.1:126450233-127088502 GCF_047496885.1 Scyliorhinus torazame | reverse complement strand
AAACCCAGGTCAAAATCATCAAACAGAAGAAATGATAATAAAATCTTAAACTCTAACACAAACTAAGTCTATTCAGAAAGTACTATAACGGACACAACGATAAATCTTATTGTTACACAGTTTTAGCAATGACACAGAACACAAATCAAGTCCCCTTCCCCAAAGCCTCAACCACTATCAAGGTCAAGGGAGTTTCGCAAGCTGCTGCAGGGTACTTACAGTCACAGGCTGCAGAGGTCAAGTCAAAGGTGGAGAGGTCGAGCCAAGAGACCCTCAATCGAAACACAGCCCCTTTTATACCCGTTTTACCAGGCCTTTCCTGTGTTCGGCCAGCCCCTTTTGCATTGAATTGGTAAGGTTTAAAGTTCCCGCTGGTCCCGCCCCCTTTGAGCCGGTCAGAGCTGTCGACTTCCGGGTTTTCCTCCTCCTTTGCGTTGTATCAGTCCAAGTTTAAAGTTCCCGCTGGTCCCGCCCCCTTTGAGCCGGTCAGAGCTGTTTGCTTCCGGGTATTCCTCGCAGGTCCGCTCCTTCCAGCCAGGCAGACCTGCCGCGATTTGAATTTGGCGCCGACTCCGCCCCCTCCTCTCAGTGAGTTCCTGCCGGTGGCTTCTGTCAAGATTGGAGTACCTCCCCCAGGTCCGCCTCCAACTTGGTTTTTCTACCGCTTATCTTCAAGGGGCTTTTCCAGCGCAATATACTGAGCCCAGACAGTCTGCTTTTTAGGATAACAAGTTTAGGCTCTCTTGTGAAGATTTTCAAAAGGTCTTCCAGCTGCTCCGGAGATGGCTGCTATTCTCACCTTTCTATGTTGATGGGGTGTTAATTAGATTCTACTCTGGTGGAGGCCAAGTCATTTACATCTGCATGGGGCTATGACCATCCCATTGTCCTGCTTGCAGGCAGGCCCCCTGTGTATTCCCGTGCCCCTTTGTCTGTGTGTTAATCTTATCTCGTTGTCTGGCTCCTTCTTCCTTGTAGCTCCTAGGGGGGGGTTTGTAAATACCTATGCCCCTACTCAGCTCAGCGGACCAAGCCTGCTGGGAAATCTGGTTACGTTCTCTTGGCTGAAAAGTCAGTTTACAGTCTCTGGGTTTTATTCTTGGGCAGTCCAAAAAGGGCCGAATTGCCCGAAAACCTTACAGATGCCCCTTCGATACGTCCCTACCTGCTTGGACCGTATCGACACAGGTGAAGGGCAATCATTTCCTTTTGTGTGGACCGTAGGCCCCCCCTCAACAACATGCGAAACTACAAGTCCCAAGACAGTTCCCTTAATCTAGGCTACCCCTGATTTCAATGAAAGGGAAAGACAAGACCATACTTAATTTCAACACAGTAACATACACACATTTCACCGGAACCCCAAACGTAAGGGTCCCTGTACATATATCACAATCAAGTAACTGAAACCCGCGAATCCATACAACTATTTACAATTGCATCTCTTTATTTCACTAAGGATCCTCCTTTCTTGGCTGCACTTCGCTTCTTCCCGTTGAAGGCTCTTCATTTTTCCTCCGTCGTCGATACCTGCAGCTGAGAGGTTTAGTCCAACTGAGGCGACAGCATAATGTACCCCCTTGTACAACATTTTCTTTGTGGGGACAAACACTAAACCATTCTCAGGCCCCCCTGGTGGTGATCGGACAGTTGTGAGGGTCGATCGGTTGGGCTGTGGGCAGGGGTCGCTTTACCTGAACCAGCAGTTCGGTAGCTTTTACAGTCATCCCTTCCCTGGGCTTTACACATCCCTCCCCACTGCGGTCAATTCATCCCATTCCCTGGGTTCTGCCATCACCTTACAAAAGTGATCGATGCCCCTTGTGGACATGCCTTGGTAGACCCCATAAACACAAATAAACGCCCTGGTCAGAAGCCCACCACTTATCCCAGCAAACGGTGATCCTACCCGATGACCCCGTGATGGTCCGGTAGGTGTTGTTGTCCAGGCGTTCCCAGTCCGAGGACCGATCCCTCATGTCCAGCCTCAGCTTCCTGGGCCACCACCATCTCCCCAAAGGAACGTCCCCCTCACAGGTTAAACACACCCGCCTGCCCTCAGTCACCCTAACCCGGTCAGTCGAAGGACTCTTCTGTCTCGCCTCTGCGGAGTTCTCCCGGTCCCACCATCGCCAAGATAATCAGCAAGCTCCACATCGTCGGGTGCCCCATCTGTAAAACAGACAAAACACATCCTTGCCTCTACAGCCCTACCTACCTTAAAGTGCATGGGTTCTATCCAGCGGCAGCAGCAGCTTCCGCTTTGAAGTTGTGAAATCAACATGAAATTGCCGCAGCCTGTCTGTGGTTCTGTGTCCACAGCCCGGCTCCCCAGGGTCCTAGTGCCTGCTGCTATCCGGCGGCAGCAGCAGCTCCCGCTTTGAAGTTGCCGCAGCCTGTCTGTGGTTCTGTGTCCACAGCCCGGCTCCACCAGGGTCCTAGTGCCTGCTGCTTCATCATTATACCATTGCACTAGGCGCTTTTGTGATCCCACGATCCTAAATAATTCACACACCACTACACACTAATTAGAACAAGCAGGGGGAAAATGATATATACAATGCCACCCGTCTCCGGGTGGCCAAATTAAAACTGTGCCCCGCTAAACTGGGGCAGTTCACCTGTTTGGTCCAACGGCTCGGGCCAGACCGTCCCCTCCCGGGGGTTCGGGCTGCCCCTTGCCTCTCCTTCCCCAACAGGGTTCGGGGATCCCTCAGCGTTCCCTTCTACTCGGGCCCCCTTACTGCGGGACCGGGTTCTAGGGAGGTGTGATGGGGACCATCTTACCGGGGGCTTGGAGACCCGATTGCTCCTTCGTCCCCCGACTGGTTCCCAAGCCCAAGGTGATACCTCCACTTCCTCCGCCTCCTTAGCCTCTATACTAAGGCAGGCTACCTGACCCACAGGTAAGGGCTTGGGAATCGTTACTGTCCCTGGGCTGGGTGCTTGCAGCACGGTCGGTTTCTTTGGGACTGCCCCTTCGGGACAGCACCTTGTCACCGGTTGTGTGACTGTGGAGTCAGGGACCTCCCCCACCGTCGTTAATTCTACGGGGGGTTTCTCCACTACCACCCCCAGTCTTCCCCCCACCTTGCTCTTTCTTGCCCTTATGGGGTGGAACAATTTAAATTGACTGATGTGGCGTTCGCATGGGTCCCACCTTAAGGGATTTAAACTGCAAATAGCCGCTGAGGAAGCCTCCAGAATGGGACCCTGCACCTGGACCGGACCAGGGTCTGGGGCTAGAACTACCCCTGCGCTCCCTTTTTCCTGAGGCTGCTCCCTGGGTAGTCATACGGGTTCTTGTGGTGTGGGTGCGGGCAGGCCCTGGCCCGTTGCCATCGCCACCTGTCCTGAGCCTTGCAAAAGGGCTAAAAT
This sequence comes from Scyliorhinus torazame, assembly GCF_047496885.1. NCBI lineage: Eukaryota > Metazoa > Chordata > Chondrichthyes > Carcharhiniformes > Scyliorhinidae > Scyliorhinus > Scyliorhinus torazame. Next base: position 127,085,124 of record NC_092710.1, on the reverse strand, counting down.
GTTACTTATCTCGATGGTTCCCGGGGCAGCTGCTCCTGCCGCCGGGGTCTGACTCTCTACTGCGGGAGCCCTCTCCTGCTTGCTAGGGTTTTTACATTCCCTCTTGAAATGCCCGGCCTTCCCACACCCGTAGCATACCGGTTTCTTGTCGGAGGTCCGGGTGCCCTCATGCTTCCACTCTCTCTTAGGGGCTGCTGGCGCGATTTTATGCACCCTACCCTTAAGGGGCTTGTCCTCACCCCTCTCCCCATTACGATATGCGAGGGTAAGTTTCCTAAGGACCTCTTCCTCATTAAGGGCCGGAGTCTGCGGGTCGAACCAGTGTTCGGCTTTTGCCCTAACGTTAGGGAGACAGTTGGCAACTAGGGTCTTGAGCCAGTGGGCGGTTCTTTCCCCTAAATTCCGTCTATCCGCTTGAACCCCGCATGCCTCCATATAGACAGTCCACAGCCTGTCTGCGAACATGGTGGGAGATTCCCCTGGTTGCTGCTTGGTTTCCCCCACCCTCATGAAAGGGCTCCCCAGATTCAAGCCCATCGCCTCCAGAACAGCAGTCTGTGCTGCCGCCCATGTGTCAGGTCTTCCCCCATTCCCAGAGGTCACTGTCCTGCATAGCTGTGCATCTAGGGTCATCAGGAGCATCCTTATTTGCTCCCCCTCGTCGCAGTCATTAATGCTGGCTGCCTGCTCCACCTCCATAAAATGAAGCGACGGATCCCCTTTTGGAGTTAGCCTGGGAACGTGGGCCACCATCCCCCTGAGCGCGGATGCCCCATGAGGAATGATAATGTCGCCCTCAACCGGTCCCCTATTCGCCAGCCCCGCCGGGGGACCATACCTTCTTTGTCTGACAGGGCACATCTGCCCTACCTGGGGTTCCTGCTCCTCCTCCCCACTGTCCAGCTCTCCTGCCCCGTTGGGTAGCCCCCCTGTCCCCGGGCTAACTACCCATATAGGAGACGCCGCTATCTGGGGATACACCACTGACCCCCCTTGGACCTGCCCCTGACCGGGCGGTCCAAACCCTACCTGCTGACCCGGCCCCATCACCGGCATCCCAGGCAGCGGTCTGTCCCCATCCCATGGGGACCCACATACGAAACCAGGCGGACACGCCTCCAGCTGGGGGTACCCTGCCGACCCCCCTTGGACTTGCCCCTGAACGTGCAGTCCGATCCCCCCCGCCGACCCGGACACAATCCCGGTGCCTCAGGAGGCGGTCTATTCCCCTTGGCCTGTGGGGAATCATCCGCTGCGAGGAGCACCTTGCCCCTAGGGAACCCCCCTGGACCTACCAGGTGTATCTGTCCCCTGAACTTGGACAACGTCTCCTCCAACTCCGTTATTCGTGCCTGGCACGGCCCATGGGCACAGTCCCCTACTTCCTCGCGAGCCACTCGGTACGCTGCCTGGATGTCCCGGAACTTCCCCTCCAGCTTCCTACACTGCTCTGTACTCCGAGCATAGAGTTCCTGGAGCCTCCATTCCTTTTCTTTACCCTCCACTATCTGGCAGTGGAGATAGTCCTTCTCACACCGGTTAGACTCGCTTTCCTGTTTCATTTCTGCCAATTCCGCCCGCAGTCGTTCCGCTGCGCTAGCCTCCTGCTCTAACTCTTCGATCCTTTGCTCTGTTTTGACTACCTGCTGAGACAGGCAAACCAGCCAAACTGCCTTCTCCAAGTGCTTTTTGTGCGCCTTACTTTCTGTCCATGCAGCCGCTGCCATTACCGGTTGCTCCGCATTGATTAGTTCTGAGATCCAAGGTTTGGTGAGGTTGACCTTTTGCCACATATACGAGAAGATTCTCTCCTCCATTTTACTTCGTTCCCTCACCCCCTCTGCCAAGTCACATACTCCAAACCACCGGGGTCCTGCCGCGGTCGCCATTGTAGAGGGTGCCATCTCTGCTACTCCACTACTGGGCCGATATCTGGGGTTTGGGTATCTGTGTGTGTCTCTCTCCAGCTGGCACTGAAACTTCAGAGGCCAGGGGATGCCGCACTGGGACACCTCCACGGAAGAGAGCACTGAATCAAGCCTGCCGTTTATCCCTAACCGGAAGCCTGAGGCTTATATCACACAGATATCCAGACCCCTACCAATGCCCAGGTGATTCTCTCTCTTGCCGGTGGTGCAACACCCACCCGGTTCCTACTTCGCTGGAGTAGCTTTCCCAAGAGAGAGAATCGGACACTGCTGTTTATTACCTAACCAGCAGTCTGTCCTGAGTGAATCGCTCAAGATGACCCTAGATTCTTGAACCCGGAATTAAGGTGAGGAATATCTTAACAATGACTTGGTCAGAGATCGCTGGTGAGAGATTGAAGAATTTAAACAACTCCAATTATCAGCAAATCAAGGTTTATTGCAAAACCCAGGTCAAAATCATCAAACAGAAGAAATTATAATAAAATCTTAAACTCTAACACAAACTAAGTCTATTCAGAAAGTACTATAACGGACACAACAAAAAATCTTATTGTTACACAGTTTTAGCAATGACACAGAACACAAATCAAGTCCCCTTCCCCAAAGCCTCAACCACTATCAAGGTCAAGGGAGTTTCGCAAGCTGCTGCAGGGTACTTACAGTCACAGGCTGCAGAGGTCAAGTCAAAGGTGGAGAGGTCGAGCCAAGAGACCCTCAATCGAAACACAGCCCCTTTTATATTGTTTTACCTGGCTTTTTCCTGTGTTCGGCCAGCCCCTTTTGCATTGAATCCATAAGGTTTAAAGTTCCCGCTGGTCCTGCCCCCTTTGAGCCTGTCAGACCTGTCAAGATAGGAGTACCTCCCCTAGGTCCGCCTCCAGTCTGCTTTTTGAGATAACGAGGTTGAGCTCCCTTGTGAAGATTTTCAAAGTCTTCCGTCTGCTCTGGAGATCGCTGTTATGTTGATGGGGTGTTGATTGGATACTGCTCTGGTGGAGGCAAAGTCATTTACATCTGCATGGGGCTATGACCATCCCATTGTCCTGCTTACAGGCAGGCCCCTTGCAGCATTACCATGCCCCTTTGTCTCTGTGTTTAATCTTATCTAGTTGTCTGGCTCCTTCTTCCTTGTAGCTCCTGGGGGGGGTTTGTAAATACCTATGCCCCTACTCAGCTCAGCGGACCAAGCCTGCTGGGAAATTTGGTTACGTTCCTTTGGCTGAAAAGTGTCCAGTTTACAGTCTCTGGGTTTTATTCTTGCGCAGTCCAAAAAGGGCCGAATTGCCCGAAAACCTTACAGAATCCCACCCCGCCGCGCCGAGGCCGGTTGCCGAATTCTCCAATGCCGTTTTTTGGGCGGGGACGGGGATCACGTCGCGCCGGTCGGGGGCCGTTGGCATTGGCCCCCCCTGGTGATTCTCTGGGCCCTGATGGGCCAAGCAGCTGCCAGTTTTTGTTCGGTCCCGCCGGCGTGAAATACACAAGGTCGATACTGGGGGCAACCTGGGTCTAAGGGTGGTTAGCGGGGTCTTCGGGGGGGCGCGGGGAGATCCGGCCCCGGGGGGGGACCCCACGGTGGCCTGGCCCGTGATCGGGGCACACCGATCTGCGGGCGGGCCTGTGCCATGGGGGCACTCTTTCCCTCCGCTCCGGCCTCTGTAAAGTTCCGCCATGGCCGGCGCGGGGAAGAAACCCTCTGCGCATGCACAGGGATCACGCTAGCGGTTCCACACATGCGCCAGAACATGCTGGTGCTCCCGCGCATGTGCCAACTTGCACCGGCCGGCAGAGGCCCTTCAGCGCCGGTTGGCGCAGTGCCAATCACTCCAGCGCCGGCCTAGCCCTCGGAAGTGCAGAGGATTCCTCAACATCCGGGCAGCCCGACGCCGAAGTGGTTCACGCCGCTCTTTGGCGCTGGTACGGCCCGTCCGCCGGTTGGGGGAGAATCCTGGCCAAGGTATGCAGATTATGGGCAGAATTCTCCAATCTCCTGCCACACGTTTCTCAATGGCACACTATTCACTGGTGGTGGGATTCTCTACTCCCACCGCTTGCCAATGGGATTTCCCATTGAGGCTGCCCCGCGCCAGAGAGAAATACGTTTCAAAATTGAAAAATTGTTGGGGCTTCTCGTCCAGTTTCCCAATATAAGAACATAGAACATACAGTGCAGAAGGAGGCCATTCGGCTCATCGAGTGTGCACCGACCCACATAAGCCCTCACTTCCACCCAATAACCCCTCCTAACCTTTTTGGACACTAAGGGCAATTTAGCATGGCCAATCCACCTAACCTGCACGTCTTTGGACTGTGGGAGGAAACCGGAGCACCCGGAGGAAACCCACGCAGACACTGGGAGAACGTGCAGACTCCGCACAGACAGTACCCAGCAGGGAATCGATTCTGGGACCCTGGTGCTGTGAAGCCACAGTGCTAGCCACTGTGCTACCCTGCTGCCCATAAATTGAGGGGTCTGATCCAGTATCCGAACATGTGATCAGATTCGATTCTTCTGAGCGCTTTTTGCCATTTGATGCATTTGCTGTCAAAGACGGCAAAAAGCTGTTAACCTGTGATCAAACTCATTCCAAATTAGGCCATTTGATGTCAAATTATTGCTGATAGCTTTTGAGTGCATTGATTGCAAAAATAATGGCAAAACTTTAGGGTTGGATAGAATTTCATGTTAACAGTGGCATGTTTTGATGCTCGCAAATAACCGACTTGCCACAGTCAGGGCTTTATTTAGTGAGGATGGGCTGTGTCACATAAGGGTCTGGCATATTTTGAGTTAATGTTATACTGAGTACAGTACCACCCACACAGCCTTGTAAGAAAACACATGACTTGCACCCAGGGCCAATGTAGTGTTGGACTGAGCCATGTGTGCCAGCAAGCAGGAGTCAGTTCTTAATCTGTACCCTTTACTGTACATTTGTAACAAGTTAGAAGAGTTAATAAAGGCTTAGAATTAACATGCAAACGACTGCAAAGACTTCTTCAGACCTACCGAACTGTACCAACACTCTACAATAGGTTGGTACTTATAGCTGCAACCAAAATCCTTAGGAGAGGTTAATGAGAATTTTTTCAAATGGATTTTACTTACTTTTAGATTTAACATCTCCAGCACTGATTTCCAGGGGCTTGGTGTGTTGACCTCGGGGAATGACGGTGAGATTAAACCACACATCTCCTCATTACTTTCATGCAGGTCACTCTGTCCTTCCAGATGTGACCAATATGCGCCCTATGAAGTGCGTTCCAAAAGTGCCAGCCACTACCCCTGTGCTCTCCATTCCAAAAGAAGTGACAATTGAATAAGTGGGCCAAATATCTTGGGTGAGATTATCCGGTTCCCCAGCCACCTGTTTCTCAGCCGCGCGCAGTTCATTGGCAGCAGGATTCTATCTTCCCACTGCATGTCCATGGGATTTCCCACTGTAACCACCCTCACTGCCGTGAAACCCATTGGCGGGGGTGCACTGCCGGTGGGAAAAGTGAATTGGAATGACCGGAAAATTCCTGCCCTTGCTTCAACATAATCTGAAATGTCTCTCCTCATCCAGAGATGTTTCCATAAAGTGTCAAAACATGAAGAATGACATATTTTCAAATTGCAAATAAAGATGGAAAACTTTTTTCTTTTTAAAAAATTTAGAGTATCCAATTATTTTTTTCCAATTAAGGGGCAATTGTTTAGTGTGGCCAATCCATCTAACCTACACATCTGCGCAAACACGACACGGACAGTGACCCGGGGTCGGGATCGAACCAGGTTCCTCAGCGCTGTAGGAAGCAGTGCTAACCACTGCGCCACCCATAAAGATGGAAAACTGACAACATTAGTGTCCTTTCATTTGGATAGAAAATCTCAAACTATTTTTGAACATGGGCTTACTATATTACTAACTATATTCTTCATATCTCGGTTGCAGTTAATCATTTATTCTCTTTCTATATGGTCCTATTAAGGAATTATTCATAAGGCTGATTAAAATGACGACAAAAACAGACATTGATGAAAAGTAATGTATGGTTGCACCAAAGACCAAAACCTTCAAAATACATGCTGCGGGCCAGCAATGAACAAATTGCTGAATGTGTTTGCGGAAATCTCTCTGTCTGCTGTTCAATAGAGTCATTAATGCCTTTAAAACATAAAATAGCTGCTGGACGAATATGTGACTGATAAATTTGCTGTTTGACTGCTGTTATACCAGAGCATAAGAGTTTTATGAGGGCTATGATGAAAGTAAAACTAAGATTCCCAAATAATTAGATTGACGACAACTAAAATTAATCTTCAGGCTGAAACGTTAGTCAACCTTTCACAGTTTTTGTAACATTCAATCAATACTTCATTATTTCTTGATTATTTATTGTGGCTTCACGAGTAATGTAAAACGTGAAATAACAATTATGCCACTTTCTGAAAAAAAATGTAATGATCCAAGTGAAAATATGAGGAGAAGAAACAGATTCGTTGCTCAATATTTTACAAAATCAAAGTTTGATTAAAGATTTGGAACAAGAGGTAAGATTAAAAATGGGATGATTTATTTTTATTAAGGGTGGAATGATTTATTTTTATGAAGAATCCCCCTCCTTCCTTCCCCCACAAGCTGCAGTTGATTTAGAATATTGTCTCCTACTTTACGCACAGGCCTCAGGCCCTCACCCCACATTAGATCCGAGATTCCTCTCAGCTAAATGTTCCTGAGTGTATCCTCTGCTTCCCGACACCATTTCCTCCCCATTTCCCAATTTCACTTTGACACCTGTAAGGGTATGAACGTCCCTCACGGAGTATCACTTGTGCTTGGAGCCGTACTCTGGGAATAATAGGAATGAGAGACAATGTCAGGCAATGTGTTAATTTTATTATTAATCTGGAAGAAGGCAAATGGATCCTCACTTCTCTGGTGCACGCCAGCCTCGCTTTTGGTCACTGCGCACTCTTCGGCCACCCCTGCCACCTCTCGGGCCGTTTCATCATAAGGGGTGAGGACTCTCAACTCAGGGACCCCCCCCCCCCCCCCACACACACACACCTCCCCCACTTCTCCCTCTTATGAGTGCCAGTGGGGTTCTGAGGAAGATACTGGGAGGTCGGGTGTTGGGAGGGTGCGAGGTGGCTACGAGTGGATTAGAGGGAGGAATACAGGGCTGGCAGGTAGGAATGATGTCAGGGGGAGAGAGATGGTAGGTGCAGCTCATAGGAGGTCATTCATCTTCTTCTGACATTAGGTGCCAGTCCTCATGGTCATGATGCTGACAGTAACTGCAGCTGCTACTGCTTCGCAGGCAGGATTAGTCACATTGCTCTAGGGTCTCCTACCCCCTCAGGAGTACAGGGTGCCCCACCTATCCTGCATGACATTCAGAAGCTTGGCCAGATCTGAGTCCAGAAATCGAGGAGCTGGACTCCGAGCTGCCATCCTCCTGGCTTGACTGGGAGTGACTGCTGAGGGAACGTTTAAATTCGACTCCCCTTTGTTCGTGACCATCTGAGCCCCGACTCAGGCAAATCACACGGCTGGAGCTTTGGCTTGGCGTGATTAACACGGGGAATCATTTTTTTACACAAAGTGTGGGTTAATTGCGATCTGGACAGTGTCAGGCAATGTGTTAATAAACAATTTTTTAAAAAAAATTAAGTTTATTCAGGACTGGTGGGATCAGCCTGTGAATCCTGCCCAAAGTGATACTTTGTGCGCAACCTTCCCCAAAGGGGACAAAGTCCCCGAATGAGCACGTTTAGCCGCGTGCTTCCAGGCACTCGCAGTGCCGAGAAACACATGGCTATTCATCGTGACTCACTTTGAATAAGGGGCCTGAACGGGGAACACGCAGCCGAGTCAGGACATAGCTCGCTGGAACTCCCCGTTGTAGCGAGAGATCAGGGGCGAAATTCTCCCCAAACGGCACCAATCAGATGGGCATCGCGCCGCCCCAAAGGTGCGGAATGCTCCGCATCTTTGGGGGCCGAGCCCCAACATTGAGGGGCTAGGCTGACGCCGGAGGGATTTCCGCACCTCCAGCTGGCGGAAACGGCCTTTGTTGCCCTGCCAGCTGGCGCGGAAATGACATGTCGGGGCGGCGCATGCGCGGGAGCGTCAGCGGCCGCTGACAGTTTCCCGCGCATGCGCAGTGGAGGGAGGATCTTCCGCCTCCGCCATGGTGGAGACCGTGGTGGAGGCGGAAGGGAAAGAGTGCCCCCACGGCACAGGCCCGCCCGCGGATTGGTGGGCCCCGATCGCGGGCCAGGCCACCGTGGGGGTACCCTCCAGAGCCAGATCGCCCCGCGCCCCCACCAGGACCCCAGAGCCCTCCCGCGCCGCCTTGTCCCGCTGGTAAATAGGTACTTTAATTTACGCCGGCGGGACAGGCAATTTCTGGGCGGGACTTGGCCCATCCGGGCCGGAGAATCGAGCGGGGGGGCCCACCAACCGGCGCGGTCCGATTCCCGCCCCCGCCGAATATCCGGTACCGGAGACTTCGGCAACTGGCGGGGGCGGGATTCACGGCAGCCCCCGGTGATTCTCCAACCCGGCGGGGGGTCGGAGAATGACGCCCATGGATGCATTTAAAAATGGCGCCTCGATCTCTGAGGCCCATAAAAAAGTCCCCGACCTCCCTCCCAGCCCGAACACAATATGGGAGGGTCCCATGCCCTCCCCCGCACCCCCCAACACCCACGCTGGGCAACCCCGGCCCGATCACGTGCGTGCTAAAATGCCAGCTTGGTATCTTAGCAGTGTCAACCTGGCACCCTGACTGTGCCAATGTCAGCTGGCAGTGCCACCTGGGCAGTGCAAGTCACAAGTAGCCGAGTTCAAAAATGCCAAATTTTACCAAGTAAGAATAGACTTCCACCACAGAGACCGTCTTTTTGAATTGTATAGATGTACAGAAATAACATGCCAGGGTTTCTGTATAAATGTTAATTTTATCATTGCACTAATGAAGTAAAGAGGGAAGAGTCTTATATATCTGGGAATACATTCTGGCTGTTTCTGCGTCACGTGATGTGTTATTATATATTACTCAATAAATATTTTGTCATCATCTGGAAGACTTCAACTATTTCTCATCAGAATTCAGCACAACTCAGCAAGACAAAAAGAGTAATATTTATATTACAATATAATAAGGTAAAAACAAGCTTTAACAAAGACCAGTAAGAAAATTAGAACAGAAAAGATAAAGTTCCGATACTGACTGTTCGACTGTGTAAGTCCTCGACAGCAAATCGATTCGATGGACCAAGTGCAGGCTCCCATACATCTGAAGACTACCGGTAACTTAAATCTTCATTGGAAGTTATTTAAACAACAATTCCAGCTCTATTTAGAAGCTCACGACTTAAATACAGCCTCTGAAGCTAGACGCATAGCTTTGCTTCTGACCCTGGCAGGTCAGCAAGCTATCAAAATTTATAATTCATTCATTTTTGCTGCAGGCGAAGATAAAAGTAAATTCGGGGTGATTGTCGCAAAATTTGATGATTTTATATCTTACTCAATAAATATTGTGTATGTTCCCTTGTCTGCAGAAAAATACTTTTCACTGTACTTCGGTACATGTGACAATAAATCAAATCAAATCAAAAGTGAAGCAGAGATAAAAGTACAAAAACTAGTGATGGCAGCTGTAGAGCGTGATCCAATGATCCAGCTCTGCTGGTTAAGCAGCTCGCCGTGGCGCAGTGTGGCCGATAAAAGCCGGGAGACCCTGCTCCCGGGATCTGCCCAGCTCGCAACGCCTCACCAGATCCAACGCGATCTCGCATGATGTTGCAAAGTAAATGCACTTAAAAAAAAAAAAAATTTAGGGTACCCAATTATTTATTTTCCTAATTAAGGGGCAATTTCGCGTGGCCAATTCATCTAACCTGCACACCTTTGGGTTGTGGGGTGAAACCCACACAGACACCGGGGGAATGTGCAAACTCCACATGGACAGTGACCCAGGGCTGGGATTCGAACCCTGGTCCTCTGAGCCGTAGGCAGCAGTGCTAACCACTGTGCCACGTGCCGCCCTTAAAGTAATTCACTTTTTGGCAAATTTGCATATTAGAGCAAGGCAGCTAGTGTCACTCTATTGTGTAGATTCCCGAGGTGACTGAGGCTTTGGGATTTATCCCCTTCACCTCGGAGACCTTGGGCGAGCGCAGTTCAGCACTGGTCCCCACAAACAAGGACCAGATGGAACTACACTCCTGGGGACCTCCCAGGGATTGGAGGCCCCCAGCTGCATGCCCTTTGAGATGGGTGGTGCCCTGGTACTTCTGGTGCCACCTTGGCACCCTGGAAGTGCCAGCCTGGCACTGCCAATGTGCCCAGGTGGCATGTTTTGCATTCGCACGATCTGGCTGAGGGTGCCCTGTGTGGGCGTTGGGGAGGTGCAGGGAGCCAGGCACCCTACCGTATTTAAAAGATGGCATCCCGATCCCTCGCTACACAGTGTAGAGAGAGATTAGGATGCCACTGTACAAAACGAGGCTACATGCGGCCTCGACTGCGCTTTCCCCATTGGGGTTCTTTATACAACCCAAGTCGCGTAGAATAGCCACTTGTTTCTTGGCACTGGGAGTACTGGCAAACACGCACCTGTGGGACTTTGCTTCTTTTTGGATGAATCGCGCCTCTTGTTTTGCAACCAGTCAGAAATTTATTGTAGGACAGCCATCTTGTCACTACTTTTGTAATAACCAACATGGGACATAGGATGTGGGGATAATTGTTTTCCCCGTGCTCCTCGAGGAGTTTGAGCTCCCCCGCTTGGGGCAGGGTAGCTTTCCCATACTCGTATAAAAGGTTGACCGGTGTGGAACCGACTCAAAGAAAGAGTACTCGGTGAGGTTTAACCGGGGCTCTTGCTCATACTTGTTGTTTCAATAAATGTCTTTTACTTTTATTTGCTGAACTCCCCGTGCTGTATTAAAACTTTATCACAACCGTATGAAGCATTTGGAGGATGGGATTCTCCGGCCACGTTCGCTGGGCGTCCGCCCAGTTCAATGGATTTTTCCATTGTTGGTGTTTCTCCCGTGGCGTTCTTGCAGCGGGCAGGGCAGAAGAATCCAGCCCCGAAGTGTAGAGGTGTTGAGTATAAAAGCAAGAAAGTTATGTTGAATCTTTATAAAACAAAGGTCCTGAACTCTCCAACAAAGGGAAACAACCTCTCAGCATCTGCCCTGTCAAGCCTCTGAGAATCCTGTATGTCTCAATAAGGTCGCCTCTCATTCTTCGAAACTCCAATGAGTACAGGCCCAATTACTTAACCTCTCCTCATAACAAAATCCCTCCACAACCGGGATCAACTGAATGAACCTTCTCTGGACTTCCTCCAATGTCAATATATTTTTCCTTAGATAAGGGGGCCAAAACTGTTCGCAGTATTCCAAATGTGGTCCAACTCGAGTAAGTAAAGTTGCCATCATCCCAGATGAACATCGGCTGCTTTCTCCTTTGAGGGGGAGACCTGACTGATTTAATCTGAGGATAACTACACCTCAGGCAAGGAGTAAGGTTGAGAAGGCGAGGCCATGAGGCAGCACGTTAGCATTTCTGCCTACGGCGCTGAGGACCTGGGTTTGAATCCTGGCCCTGGGTCACTGTCCGTGTGGAGTTTGCACAGTCTCCCCGTGTCTGCGTGGGTTTCACCCCCACAACCCATAGATGTGCAGGTTAGGTGGATTGGCCATGCTAAATTGCCCCTTAACTGGAAAAAAATAATTGGGTACTCCAACTAAAAAAAAAGAGAAGGCCTCAGTCAGTCTGTGAGTTGAACACATGCTGTTGACCTTGCTCTGCATCACAAACCAGGGGCGTCATTCTCCGACCACCCCCGCCGGGTCGGAGAATGGCCGTTGGCCGCCGTGAATCCCGCCCCCGCCGAAGTCTCCGGTACCGGAGATTGGGCGGGGGCGGGAATCGGGCCGCGCCGGTTGGCGGGACCCCCCGCTCAATTCTCCGGCCCGGATGGGCCGAAGTCCCGCCCAGAAATTGCCTGTCCCGCCGGCGTAAATCAAAGCTGGTATTTACCGGCGGGACCAGGCAGCGTGGGCGGGCTCCGGGGTCCTGGGGGGGGCGCGGGGCGATCTGAACCCGGGGGGTGCCCCCACGGTGGCCTGGCCCGCAATCGGGGCCCACCGATCCGCGGGCGGGCCTGTGCCATGGGGGCACTCTTTCCCTTCCGCCTCTGCCACAGCCTCCACCATGGCGGAGGCGGAAGAGACTCTCCCCACTGCGCGGGAAACTGCCAGCTGGCGGGGCAACAAACGCCATTTCCGCCAGCTGGCGGGGCGGAAATCCCTCCGCCGTCGGCCTAGCCCCTCAATGTTGGGGCTCGGCCCCCAAAGATGCGGAGCATTCTGCACCTTTGGGCCGGCGCGATGCCCGTCTGATTGGCGCCGTTTTTGACGCCAGTCGGCGGACATCGCGCCGTTGGGGGAGAATTTCGCCCCATCTTTCGAGACAACTGAGCTAATCCCGCCAGTGCAGAAGGAGGCCATTCAGCCCATCGGGCCTGCACCAAACCTCGGAAAGAGCACGTTACCTAGGACCACTCCCCCGCCATATCCACTTAACCCCACCTAACCTGCTCATCTTTGGACACCAAGGGGCAATTTAGCATGGCCAATCCACCCAATATGCACATCTCTGGAGTGTGGGAGGAAACCGGAGCACCCGGAGGAAACCCACGCTGACAGCATTCAAACTTCACACAGACAGTCACCCAAGGCCGAAATTGAACCCCGATCCTTGACGTTGTAAGGCAGCAGTGCTCACCACTTTGCCACCCTGCCGTGCTACCGTTCCATCTGCCACTTTTTTGCCCACTCTCCTAACCTGTCTATATCCCTCTGTAGTCTCGGCGTCATCCTCATTACTTGCCTTCCCAGCAATTTTTATGTCATCCACAACTTGTCCAAAACATTAATATATGTTGTAAATAATTGTGGCCCCAGCCCGGATCCCTGTGACATTCCACGAGCAACATATTGTCATCCTGAAAATGCCCCTCTTATTCCAACACTCTGTCTTTTATCAGTTAGCCAATCCTCTGTCCATGCTAATATACTACTCCAACACAATGGGCTCTTATAAAATTCTAGCAGGACTAGACAGGGTAGACGCAGGGAAGATGTTGGCCTTTTGTATGGTACCTTGTTGGAGAGTCTTGGACCAGAGGGCATAATCTCAGAGTAAGAGGTCTCCCATTTCAGACAGAGATGGGGAGGAATTTTTTTCTCTCAGAGGTTAGTGAATCTGTGGACTTTGTTACCGCAGAGGGCTATAGAGGCTGGGTTGTTAAGTATGTTCAAGGCTGAGATAGACAGATTTGTAATTAGTAAGGGAATCAAGGATGATGGGGATAAGGCAGGAAAGTGGAATTGAGGATTATATCAGATCATCCATGACCTCATCGAATGGGGTAGCAGACTCGATGGTCCGAATGGCCCACTTCTACTCCTACATCCTGTGGTTTTATAGTCTCCCAAACATTAGTCGAACCAATTAATGACCAATACGATTTTTCTTTATTAATATGACTGAAAAAGCAAACACATAGTCCTGTTGAGCTGAATGGTCCGGTGTTTTAGCTGTAAATTTTATGTAATCCCATGTAACCTTTTATCTGAATTGTCAGTACACATTCCCATCATGCAATATTCCCTGCTGCAGGCTGAAAATCAGATACATCAATAAATGAATTTGCAAAATGCACTCCCATCGCCAGAAGCATGAATGTATCCCAGAAGATAAGGTTGTTATTCAAAAACAAGAAACATCATTAAAACTGAAACTCCCCACTTCTGTCCTTGTCTCTACCTTTACCTCAGTTACTTTGCTTTTTCCTTGTCTTTCTTTTGCTAATGCGATGGCCTTTGACCCAGACCTTTTCTATTAAGAAAAATTTGGCAAATAGTTAGAATGTTTAGAGAATCTGTAATTGAAATTTTCAAAAAGGACTTGTATGAGTATTTATCACTTGGTACATAGATACATAGAAGATAGGAGCAGGAGGAGGCCTTTTGGCCCGTCGAGCCTGCTCTGCCATTCATCCCGATCATGGCTGATCATCCAACTCAATAGCCTAATCCTGCTTTCTCCCCATAGCCTTTGATCCCATTCTCCCCAAGTGCTATATCCAGCCACCTCTTGAATATATTCAAAGTTTTAGCATCAACTACTTCCTGTGGTAATGAATTCCACAGACTCACCACTCTTTGTGTGAAGAAGTATCTCCTTATCTCTGTCCGAAATGGTTTGCCCTGAATCCTCAGGCTGTGGCCTCTGGTTCTTGACACACCCATCATTGGTAACATCTTCCCTGCATCTACACTGTCTAGTCCTGTTAGAATTTTATAAGTCTCTATGAGATCCCCCTCATTCTTCCGAACTCCAGCGAGAACAATCCCAACCTAGTCAATCTCTCCTCATATGACAGTCCCGCCATTCCTGGGATCAGTCTGGTAAACCTTCGCTGCACTCGAGAGAGAGAGAGAGAGCAAGAACATCCTTCCTTAGAGGAGATCAAAACTGCACACAATACTCCAAGTGTGGCCTCACCAAGGCCCTGTACAATTAAAGCAACACATCCTTGTTTCTATACTCAAAATCTCTTGCAATGAAGGCCAACATACCATTAGCCTTCTTTACTGCCTTCTGCACCTGCATGCTTACCTTCAGCGAATGGTGCACAAGGACACCCGGGTCCCGCTGCACACTCGCCTCTCCCAATTTACAACCATTCAGGTAGTAATCTGCCTTCCTGTTTTTGCTTCCAAAATGAATAACCTCACACTTATCCAAATTATACTGCATCTGCCATTGGTTTGCCCACTCGCCCAACCTGTCCAGATCTTGCTGTAGGATTCCTGCATCCTCGTCACAATTCACCCTCCCACCTAATTTGGTATCATCTGCAAACTTTGAGATGTTACATTTTGTTCCCTCATCCAAATCATTAACATATATTGTGAATAGCTGGGGTCCCAGCACCGATCCCTGTGGTACCCCACTGGTTACTGCCTGGCAATTTGAAAATGACCCATCGATCCCTACTCTTTGTTTCCTCTCTGCCAACCAGTTTTCTATCCACCTCAATACATTTCCCCCAATCCCATGTGTTTAAATTTTGCACAATGATCTCTTATGCGGGACTTTGTCAAGCGCCTTCTGAAAGTCCAAATATACCACATCGACTGGCCTCCCCTTGTCGACTGTACTGGTTACCTCTTCAAAGAATTCCAACAGATTTGTCAAGCATGATTTTCCCTTCACAAATCCATGCTGACTCTGACTGATCCTGCCACTGCTTTCTAACTGTTCCGCTATAAAGTCCTTGATTATGGATTCAAGCATTTTCCCCACTACCGATGTTAGGCTTACTGGTCTATAATTCCCTGCTTTCTCTCTACCTCCCTTTTTGAATATCGGAAGGATGTGAGCTACCCTCCAATCTTCAGGGAATGTTCCAGAGTCTGTAGAATTCCGGAAGATGACCACCAATGCATCCACTATTTCCAGAGCTACCTCCTAAAGCACTCTGGGATGCAGATTCTCAGGCCCTGGGGATTTATCCGCCTTCAATCCCATCAATTTTCCCAGCACCATTTCTCTGCTAATGTTGATCTCCCTCAGTTCTTCCCTCTCATTAAAGCTTTCATCCTCCAACATTTATGGGATCTGATTTGTGTCCTCATTTGTGAAGACAGAACCAAAGTATGTATTTAATTTCTCAGCCATTTCTTTGTCCCTTATATTGCATTCCCCTGTTTCTGTCGACAGTGGGCCTAGATTTCTCTTTACCAACATCTTTCTCTTCACATATCTGTAGAAACTCTTAGTGTCAGTCTTTATGTTCCCTGCAAACTTCCTTTCGTACTGTACTTTACCCTTCTTAATCAATCCCTTCGTCCTTCTTTGCTGAATTCTAAACTGCCCCCAATCCTCAGACCTATTATTTTTCTTGGCCAATCTGTATACTTCTTCCTTGGATCGGATACTATTTCTAATTTCCTTTGTAAGCCATGGATTGACCCTCTTAGCCCCTTTGCTTTTGTGCCAGACAGGAATGAACAGTTGCTGTAGATCCTCCATGTTTGCCAATGTCTATCCACTGTCATCCCTTTAAGTAACTTTCCCCGATCTATCAAGGCCAACTCACGCCTCATATCCTCATAGTTCCCTTTATTAAGATTCAGCACCCTAGTCTCCGAATCAACTACTTCACTCTCCACCTTCATAAAAAATTCTATCATGTTCGCTCATCCCCAAGGGTCTCGTACAGCCAGATTGGCAATAATTCCCTTCTCATTACACAGTATCCAGTGTAAGATGGCCTGCTCTATAATTGCTTCCTCCACATATTGGTCAAGAAAACCATCCCGTATACACTCCAGGAATTCCTCCTCTATGGCATTGTGGCTAATTTGATTTGCCCAATCTATGTGAAGATTAAAATCACCCATGATCACCGATATTCCCTTATTACATGCATCACTAATTTCTTGTTTAATGCCATTCCCAAACTCACCAGTGCAGTTTGGGGGTCTATATATGATACCCACTAATGTTTTTTGTCCCTTGGTATTTCTCAACTCTACCCATACAAATTCCACATTGTCAGAGCTAATATCCTTTCTCACTATTGTGTTAATTTCCTCTTTAACCAGCAGTGCCAATGTACCACCTTTTCTTTTATGCCTGTCCTTCCTAAATACTGAAAACCCTGGGACATTCAGTTCCCATCCCTGTTCACCCTGCAGCCATGTCTCCGTAATCCCAATTATATCATACCGATTTATATCTATCTGCACGATTAGTTCATCCACTTTATTGCAAATGCTCTATGAATTAAGGCACAGAGCCTTTAAGTTTGTCTATTTCACAATGCTTGTCTTGCTCCCAATATTTTTCTCTTCTGCCCTGTTTGAATTTTGTCCTTGGTTTCTCCACCTATCACTTTTCTTATTCACTTTTCTATCTTTTGCTTTTGTCCTTGCTCCCTCTTTCTCTGACTCCTTGCGTATGTTCCCACCCCCCCTGACATTTTAGTTTAAACCCTCCCCAACCGATCTAGCAAATAGGACATAAGTTCCAGTCCTGCCCAGGTGTAACCCGTCCAGTTTGTACAGCTCTCACCTCCCCCAGAACCGGTCCCAATGCCCCAGGAATCTGAAACCCTCCCCCTGACACCATCCCTTCAGCCACGTATTCATCCTATATATCCTATCATTTCGACTTTGACTAACACGTGGCACCGGTAGTAATCCTGAGATCACTACCTTTGAGATCCGATTTCTTAACTTCCTTCCTAGCTCCCTGTAATCTGCCTTTAATATAATAATAATATAATAATCTCTTATTGTCACAAGTAGGCCTCAATGAAGTTACTGTGAAAAGCCCCTAGTCGCCACATTCCGGCGCCTGTTCGGGGAGGCCGGTACGCGAATTGAACCGTGCTGCTGCCTTGTTCTGCATTACAAGCCAGCTATTAAGCTCACTGTGCTAAACCAGCCCCTTTAGGACCTCATACCTTTTGTTACCTATGTCGTTTGTACCGATGTGTACCACGACCACTGGCTGTTCACCCTCCCCCCCCCCAGAATGTCCTGTACCCGCTCCGAGACATCCTTGACCCGAGCACCAGGGAGGCAACATACCATCCTGGAGTCTCGTTTGTGGCCACAGAAACGCCTGTCTATTCCCCTTACAACTGAATCCCCTATAACTATTGCATTGTCACACTTATTGCTCCTCCCCTCTGCTGCCGAACCAACCATGGTGCCGCAGGTTTGGCTGTTGCTGTTTTCCCCTGAGAGGCCATTCCCCTCAACAGTATCCAAAACGGTATATCTGTTCTGCAGGGGAATGGCCACAGGAGATTCCAGCACTACCTGCCTCGCTCTCTTGCCCTGTCTGGTGGTTACCCATTCCCTTCCTGCCTGCGGAGTCTGAGCCTGCGGTGTGACAATTATGTGACATTATGACAATAAATGTGTCAATTATAATTTTGGAGTAATAGAAATACTGGTCAATAAGTTCTGGTGACCTTTGATCTGGAAGCAGTACAAAAAGGAAGAAGTTATAAATACAGAAGCTGTACGACAAACAAGGAGGGGGGTCAGAAAGCTGGTGCAGGAGGGAAGGCTTCAGATATGTGGATCATTGGGATACCTTCTGGGGAAGGTGGGATCTATACATGAAGGATGGATTGCACCTAAACTGGAGGGGCACCAATATCCTGGGTGGAAGTTTTGCAAGAGCTCTTCAAGAGGGTTTAAACTAATTTGGCAGGGGAATGGGAACCAGAGCTATGGATCAGAGGATAGGGTAGCTGTTGAACTGGCAGAAATAGTATGCAGCAAGTCTGTGAGGAAGGATAGACAGTTGATAGGGCAAAGTTGCACTCAGTGGAATGGGTTAAAGTGTGCCTGTTTCAATGCAAGGAGTGTCAGGAATAAGGGACATGAACTTCGAGCATGGATGAGTACTTGGAACTACGATGTTGTGGCCATTACGGAGACATGGATTTCACAGGTGCAGGAATGGTTGTTAGATGTTCCAGGGTTTAGATGTTTTAAGAAGAATTGGGAGGGAGGTAAAAGAGGAGGGGGAGTAGCACTGTTAATTAGGGAGTGCATCACAGCTGCAGAAAAGGAAGCAGGGTTTGACTACTAAGTCAGCATGGGTGGAAGTCAGAAACAAGAAACGAGCAGTTACTTCATTGAGGGTTTTCTGTAGACCCCACAGTAGCAGCAGAGAGATGGAGGAACAGATTGGGCGGCAGATCTTGGAAAGGTGCAGAAATAACAAAGTTGTTGTCATGGGTGATTTCAACTTCCCTAATATTGACTGGAACTTCCTTAGTGCAAATAGTTTGGATGGAGCAGATTTTGTCAGATGTACAGGAAGGATTCCTGACTCAATATGTAGATGGGCTGACTCGGGGGGAGGCCATATTGGATTTGGTGCTTGGCAACAATCCAGGCCAGGTGTCAGATGTCTCGGTGGGAGAGAATTTCAGTGACGGTGACCGCAATTCCTTAACCTTTACCATAGTCATGAAGAGGGATAGGAACGATAGTATGGGAAGGTATTTAATTGGGGGAGGAGAAATTATACTGCTATTAGACAGGAGCTGAGGAGCATAAAGTGGGAACAGTTGTTCTTGGGGAAATACACAACAGTAATGTGGGGGTTGTTTAAGGAGCACTTGCTGTGAGTGCTGGGTAGTTTTGTCCCACTGAGACAAGGAAGGAATGGTAAGGTGAAGGAGCCTTGGATGACAAGAGTAGTGAGCTTCTATTCAAGAGGAAGAAAGAAGCTTACGTAAGGTTGAGGAAGCAAGGATCTGGCACTGCTCCAGAGGGTTACCAGCTAGCCAGGAAGGAACTCAAAAATGGACTTAGGAGAACTGGAAGGGGGCATGAAAAAGCCCTTGCATGAAGGATTAGGGTAAACCCCAAGGCGCTCTACACTTATGTGAGAAATAAGATGATCAGAGTGAGAGTAGGGCTGATCTGGAATAGTGGAGGGAACTTGTGCCTGGAGTCTGAGGACGTAGGGGATGTCCTAAATGAATATTCTGCTTCAGTATTCACTAGAGAGAGGGGCCTTGTTGCTCATGAGAACAGTGTGAACCAGGTTAATAGACTCAAACAGGTTGATATTAAGAAGGAGGATGTGCTGGAAATTTTGAAAAATATCAGGATAGATAAGTCCCCTGGGCCTGATGGGATATACCCAAGGTTACTACGGGAAGCGAAGGAGGAGATTGCTGCGCCATTGGCGATGATTTTGTGTTCTCACTCTCCACTGGAGTAGTACCGGATGATTGGAGGGAGGTGAATGTTGTTCCAATGTTCAAGAAAGGGAATAGGGAAATCCCTGGGAATTACAGACCAGTCAGTCTTAGGTCTGTGGTGAGCAGAATATTGGAAAGGATTCTGAGAGATAGGATTTATGATTATTTAGAAAAACATAGTTTGATTAAAGATAG
This sequence comes from Scyliorhinus torazame, assembly GCF_047496885.1. NCBI lineage: Eukaryota > Metazoa > Chordata > Chondrichthyes > Carcharhiniformes > Scyliorhinidae > Scyliorhinus > Scyliorhinus torazame. The sequence goes on along the minus strand of NC_092710.1, from coordinate 127,065,172 downwards.
TCAGCATGGCTTTATGAGGGGCAGGTCATGCCTCACAAGCCTCATTGAATTCTTTGAGTTTGTGATGAGAAACATTGATGAAGGTCGGGCAGTAGATGTGGTGTATATGGATTTCAGTGAGGCATTTGATAAGGCTCCCCATGGTAGGCTCATTCAGAAAGTTAGGGAGCATGGGATACAGGGAAATTTGGCTGTCTGGATACAGAATTGGCTGGCCGAAGAAGACAGCGAGTGGTAGTGGATGGAAAGTATTACGCATGGAGGTCGGTGACCAGTGGTGTCCCGCAAGGATCTGTTCTGGTACCTCTGCTCTTCATGGTTTTTATAAATGACTTGGATGAGGAAGTGGAAAAGTGGGTTAGTAAGTTTGCCGATGACACAAAGGTTGGTGGAGTTGTAGATAGTGTTGAGGGTTGTTGCAGGTTACAACAGAGCATTGACAGGATGCAGAGCTGGGCTGAGAAGTGGCAGATGGAGTTGAATCCTTGATAAATGTGAAGTGATTCATTTTGGAAGATCGAATTTGAATGCTGAATACAGGGTTAAAGGTAGGATTCTTGGAAGTGTGGAGGAACAGAGGGATCTTGGGGTCCACGTACATAGATCCCTCAAAGTTGCCACCCAGTTTAATAGGGTTGTTAAGAAGGCATATGGTGTGTTGGCTTTCATTAACAGGGGGATTGAGTTTAAGAGCCGCGAGGTTTTGCTGCAGCTTTATAAAACCCTTGTTAGACCATACTTGGAATATTGTGTCCAGTTCTGGTCGCCTCATTATAGGAAGGGTGTGGATGCTTTGGAGAGGGTAGAGAGGAGATTTACCAGGATGCTGCCTGGACTGGAGGACATGTTTCATGAAGAAACTTTGAGGGAGCTAAGGCTTTTATCATTGCAACGAAGAAGGAAGAGAGATGACTTAATAGAGGTGTACAAGGTGATGAGGCATGGATAGAGTGGATAGCCAGAACGGAAATGGCTGTCACGAGGGGACATAATTTTAAGGTGATTGGAGGAAGGTATGTGGAGATGTCAAAAGTAGGCTCTTTACACAGAGAGTGGTGGGTGTGTGGAATGCACTGCCAGCAGAGGCGGTGGAGTCAGAGTCATTAGGGACATTTAAGCGACTCCTGGACAGGCACATAGACAGTAGTAAATTGAAGGGTTTGTGGTTAGGTTGATCTTAGATTAGAATAAATGGTCGGCACAACATCATGGGCCGAAGGGCCGGTACTGTTCTATGTTCTATGTTCGAAGCCAAGTCAGAGAGCTGGATTGCTGAGCAGTCAAAGAGCATGTCAAGGACTGCAGCCGCTGTTCCCCTCATATGTGAGTAATGGAATGCTTAGAATCAGCCATATCCTGTGATGGTAAAGGTGGTTCTGCTGTACCCATGCTACCGTGACCGATGGCAGCTAACAGTTGGGAATGCTCTGGAATTAAATACACGACTGAGTAGAAGAGTTCACGAGTAGGATTCTCCGACCCCCTGCTGGGGGTCGTGAATCCCGCCCCCGCCGGCTGTGGAATTCTCCGGCACCGGGGTTTTGGCGGGGACGGGAATCGCGCCACGCCGGTCAGGGGCCATTGGCAGCCGCCCCACGGCGATTCTCAGGCCCGCAATGGGCCAAGTGGCTGCCCGCTTTCGGCCAGTCCCGCCGGCGTAAATCACAACTGGTCCTTACCAGCGGGAACTGGCTCCACGGGCGGCCTGCAGAGTCCTCGGGGGGCGCAGGGGGATCTGGCCCCGAGGGGTGCCCCTGGCCTGCGATCGGGGCCCACCAATCCGCGAGCGGGCCTGTGCTGTGGGGGCACTCTTTCCCTCCGCAACGGCCACTGTCAACCTCCGCCATGGCTGGTGCGGAGAAGAACCCCCCCTGCGCATGCGCTGGGATGACGCCAGCACACGCTGGTGCTCCAGCGCATGCGCCAACTCACGCCGGCTGGCGGAGACCATTCGGCACCGGTTGGCGTGGCACCAAGCCCTTCCACGCCGGCTGGCGTGGCGCCAAACACTCCGCCGCCGGCCTAGCCCCTGAAGGTGCGGAGGATTCCTTACCTTCGAGGCGGCCCGGTGCCGGAGTGGTTCACGCCACTCCTCGGCGCCGGTGTGGCCCGCCCCACTGGTTCGCTGAGAATCCCGCCCTACCTGTGGGACCCTCCTGACATCAATGCTGCCAGCTGCGAAGTATCAACTAACTCCATGAAGGGACTGGAATCCTCTAGGTGGGAGATCTGAGTTTTGAAGATCTTGGAGGCTGAAATTGGTGCCATCCAAGCAGAGCATACTGCAAAGTATCTTGGATCTGCTATTTCTTACATAATTTTAAAATGACGCCAACCATGATTTTCCTGTTAATTCATGTTATTTTACATCGATTTTCATTCATGGTGAAGAAAATGTTATAAAAAGTGAAGTAGTTAGTTTGATAATTTCTTCAGTTCCTGGTCATTTGGTATACTTTTTTTGGCTTGGTGACTCACATGGGGATCGTAACATTCAGAGATCCATAGAATTTACAGTGCAGAAGGAGGCCATTCAGTCCATCAAGTCTGCACCGGCCCTTGGAAACAGCACTCTACCTAAGCCCTCACCTCCACCCTATCGCCGTGTCTGTGCGGAGTCTGCCCATTCTCCCCTTGTCTGCGTAAGTTTCCTTCGGGTGCACCGGTTTCCTCCCACAAGTCCCGAAAGACGTGCTGTTAGGTAATTTGGACAATATGAATTCTCCCTCCGTGTACCCAAACAGGCGCCGGAATGTGGTGACTAGGGGCTTTTCACAGTAACTTCATTGCAGTGTTAATGTAAGCCTACTTGTGACAATAAAGATGATTATTATTATTAACCCAGTAACCCCATCTAACCTTTTTGGACACTAAGGGCAATTTAGCATGGTCCATTCACCTAATCCGCACATCTTTGGACTTAATCCCCTTTCCTTTTATTAATCCGCTGTTTGATATTTTGCTCCTGTGTGCTTTTTGCAGCAATAGTTAACCTGCAGTACATCAATGGGATCTGTCGAGCAGCTCAGCCTGCCAATTCGCATCGCTTCAGCCAGCCTCGCAGGAACATTCGGGCAATTCAACCCACATTCACCAAGTCCGATCTCGACTTCCCGCAGATCAGTGACACCGAGGACCCGCGGGAGTCTTTTCGAGTCGCTGTTTTAACAAGAACAGGCTGTCTCCGAATCATAACCACCAGCCGCTGTCGGTGCACAGCATTGATCCAGACGATGAGTGGTGTGCCACCCTGACGGTCAACCAGAATTCATCGCCCACCTCAGAGACTTGACTTATGAGTTTTACAATGTTGGACTCTTTGATCTGTTCTGTTATCCTGTTTCATCGTTCCAGTAGTTTGTATATAATGTTCATTTTGTTGATGGTCTGACACCCTATTTCTCTGCACCAGGCACTTTCCCGTGTAAATAGATTAGCCTCATGTGCATAGTCATGTAAATAACATGCACACACATAGTCAGGTACATTCACTACACAATATTTATTGTCACGCAGGCATATGTTCTTTATATAAAAGGGGGGATGTCATAATATACACCAGTATATTATGGTGCAGACACGCGCACACACACTGATGGACATACAGTAGGACCAATCAGCATACACAACACCGCAGCCAATCACCAGTGAGCGCACACGCACTATAAAGACGGGACAGGAGAGTTCCCGTTCATTCTAATAGCAGCCAGCGCGGAGCACAGAGCTCACAGCCTGCAACACAAACATTCACCATGTGCTGAGTGCATCACCTGGTTAGGACTAGGCAAGGGTCAACAGTTAAAGCTGGTATTGCATTTACCCACAGTTCAAGTATGTTAATATAGTTAACCTTTTATTAAAATAGAGTTGCACCACTTCCAGTGTTGGTGACCTGTTGTGATTCAGAACACCCAACACATCAGGATAGATAGAAGTGGGAGCAGGACACATGTCAGTTGGGCGGAAAGCAAACATGGAACTAGAGCTGATAGAATTAGCAGCAGGACTGGCAGACCATCAGAAGAGGGAAACATTGACAGGGAAGAACAAAAACTTGCATGGACTGTCATGGACTGAAGCTCAGCAGCAGGAGATTTTGCCATGTTGAAATACCACCTTCAGGCTGCACACAATATCAATGCTGTTCCTGTTAGTTATTGGGCATTTCTTGCTGCAGTGAGCTACTTCACCGCTAGGATGTACTCCACAGGTTTATTTATGTACGTACAGCGTAATAGGCACAGTTACCCTCACTGCTTGTAGAGTGTACAATATGTAAAAACGTCAATAAAAATATTTCAAGGTAACAAAAGCAGGGGCTGCTATTTTCAATGTTGGACTTTTGCAAATTGGATCAGGGGCGAAATTCTCCTACCCGCCCCGCCACATTTCTGCCCCGACCGGCCGGCGGGAGTCTCCGTAACACCGGCCGGTCAATGGGGTTTCCCATTGTGGGGCAGCCCCACACCGTCGGGAAACCCCCGGGCGCCGGCAAAAGGGAGACTCCCGCCGGCGGAGAATGACGCCCCTGGTCTCCACAGATTTGTTTATAAATTTCATAGATTTCATAGAATTTACAGTGCAGGAGGAGGCCATTCAGCCCATCGAGTCTGCACCAGCTCTTGGAAAGAGCACCCTACCCAAGGTCAACACCGCCACCCTATCCCCACAACCCAGTAACCCCACCCAACACTAAGGGCAATTTTGGACACTAAGGGCAATTTATCATGGCCAATCCACCTAAACTGCATATCTTTGGACTGTGGGAGGAAACCGGAGCACCCAGAGGAAACCCACGCACACACAGGGAGGATGTGCAGACTCTGCACAGACAGTGACCCAAGCCGGAATCGAACCTGGGGCCCTGGAGCTGTGAAGCAATTGTGTCTGCCCCCAAACCGACCGCTCCTCCACCACCCATTTCCTAGCCATTGCAATGATTGCTGCTCAGTAGTAAATCAACAAGCTTGGCAATGCGAACCCCCTATCACACCCTCTCCAAGTACATCCCCCTCACCCACGGAGCCTTCCCCGCCCACACACACCTCAAAATCAACCCATTCACCTTCCTAAAAAAGGACTTGGAGCATTTTAAATATATATATGATCATAAAAATATTAAAGTCAACTACAGCAACAGGTAACGACCCCCACCCCCCACCCCGGCATCTCTCCCAGCAACAACCCCCACTCATCTCGCCGTCACCCCGTTACGCACCACCTTTTTCCAACTTACCGCTCCCTCAAACAAAAACCAAAGACCCCTCATGACTCAATACTCCTTAAAAAAGTGATAAACAGCTTCCGCCTCAAGTAGAGAACCCCACCTCCGTCATCAAATGGCAAACTTAATATTCTCCAAATGCAAGAAATTCGCCAAATCATTCGCCCGGCATCTCCGAGCTATCAGGGAGGTAAAGGCCAAGACGTCCGCCTTTCTTCCACCTGTATTTCCAATTCGTCCGACACTCCAAATATCGCCACCTCTGAACTTGGAGCTACCTCTACTCCCACAATCTTTGACATTACATCCGAAAATCCCTTCTGAAACTCCTTCAACCTTGGACATGCCCAAAACGTATGCACATGAACAAATCCCTAAAGCATTCTATCCCCACCTGCCAGCACCCCGGAACCTCGCACCCAACTCATAGCACAAACCTATGATTGTCGCAAATTGACGCCCACAGCAACACACCTTCCAATCCAAAATGTTATCGATACTGGTTTCAAACCGTCAGTGCTGATAACACCACCGGACTGATGAGAACGAAAGGGGCACCAACAACAGTGCCCTCAAGCTGGTCCCTTACATGAGACTGCCTCCAAACCGACCGCTCCTCCACCACCCATTTCCTCGCCATTGCAATGATTGCTGCTCAGTAGTAAATCAACAAGCTCGGCAATGCTAACGCCCCATCGATCCCTCTCCAAGTACATCCCCCTCACCCGTGGAGCTCTCCCCGTCCACACAAACCTCAAAATCAACCCATTCACCTTCCTAAAAAAGGACTTAGGAGCAAAAAGCGAGAGGTTCCGAAATGCAAACAAAAGCTTTGACAGCATCTTCACCATCTGCACCCGCCCACCAAAGACGATGGCAACACATGCCAGCTTTTGAAGTCCACCTTCATTCCCTCCATCAGCCACACCAAGTTCAGCTTGTGCAGCTGGGCCCAACTCCACGCCATATGTATCCCAAGATAGCAAAAACTCATCCCCACCATGCAAAATGGCAACTTCCCCACCATCCTCTCCTGTCCCTGTGCATTAACTGGGAAAACCTAACTTTTCCCACGACCCCGGTGTAAATCAAAGCTATATGAACTAATCTTGTTCATCCGAACACTCACCTTAGGCGCCTTGTACAGCAGACAAACCCAATCCACAAACCCCTGCCCAAACCCGAACCGATTCAACACCTCAAACATATACGCCCATTTAACCCAATCAAATGCCTTCTCCACGTCCATTGTCACCACCACTTCCACTTCTTGGCCCTCCGAGGGCATCATAATAACATGAACCAGACTCTGTACTTTTGCCAACAGTTTCTGACCCTTCATCTCCTACCACCCCCAGCATGCAATCCTCTGTCCTCGATGCCAGCACCTTCGCCAACAACTTCACGTCTACATTCAATAGCGAGATCAGGTGGTACATCCACACTTCTCCGGGTCTTTGACCTTCTTTAAAATGAGCGATATAGAGGCCTGTGACTACGTGGGGGGGGGGGGGCTGGAGAGCTCCCCCCCCGTCACCATCGACTCATTATACATCCCAACTACCAGGGCCCCACTTCCAACCCACATTTCTTATAAATCTTGGCTGGCAACCCATCCAGACCCGGGGTCTTCCCCGCCTTCATCGCCCCCACCCAATCCATCACCTTCCTCAGCACAATCGGAGCCCTCAATCCCTGCACCTTCGCCTCCTCAACCCTCAGGAACTCCAACCCATCCAAAAACAATCTCATCCCTTCATCTCCCACCAGAGGTTCTGAGTTATACAACCTCCGATTGAAGGCTGCAAAGACCCCATTTAGCCCCTCCTGCTCCAATGCCCTCTCATCCTGCACCCTTCCAATCTCTCTTGCCGCTGCCTGCTTCCTCAAACTGATGCTCAGGCATCCTACATGCTTTCTTCCCATACTCCTAAACCTCCACTCTGCCTCTACGCAGTCATTAGCGTAGAGTCCCACCTCTTTCCCGTGGACACCAACCCCAACGAGATCTGAAGCCTCTGCCTCTGCTTTAGTAACGCCTCCTCAGACGCTACCCAATATCTCTGGTCCACCCTCAGGATGTCCTCAACCAACCTCATCCTCTCAGCCCGCTCCACTCTCTCCCGTGCTCCCGAATCAATATAAATTCCCCCCTTACCATCGCTTTCAGCCCCTCCCACAGTGTGGAGGCAGAAACCTCCCCGTATTATTCAGCTCCACATAATTTTGGACGGCCATCTTCACTGTCTCACAGAACGCCTTATCTGCCAGTAACCCCACATCCAAGTGTGGCCCCTGAGCCTCCTCCTCCGCCACCCGCAAATCCCCCAGTGCGGCACGTGGTCAGAGACCACAAACGCCGAATACTCCGATCCAACCATCCCTCCAACAACACCTTGTCTGAAACAAAGAAAACAATGTGAGAGTACACCCGTTGCACGTGCGAGAGGTACGAAAACTGCTTCGCCATCAGCCTCTCAAACTGCCATGGGTTCACCCCGCCCCTCCATAGGCTCCAAAAACAACTCCCTCGCCATAGCCAAAACCTTCTGCGACCTCGGGCACCGCCAGTCTAACCTGGGAGCCAAAACTGTATTAAAATCTCCCCCATAATCAGCCAGTTCGTGTCCAGGTCAGAAACCTTCCCTAGAACCTGCCTCAAGAAGTCCACATCATCCCAATTTGGGGCATAAACATTCACTACCAGCCTTCTAGCTTCCCTCTAATCATCAGAACCTACCCGCAGGATCGGTTACAATACTGCCAACCTCAAAGGCAACCCTCTTGTTGACCAGCACCGCCACCCCCCTAGTCTTCATATCCAACCCCGAGTGGAACACCTGCCCCACCCAGCCCTTCTACAGCCTCATCTGGGTCACCTGAAGAAACACAACATCTCCCTTCAAACTCCTTAAATGTGCAAAAACGCACAACGTTTTGATCGGGCTATTTAAACCCTGCACATTCCTTCTATCAACCGGGTTGGGAGGGGCTCCCTCGTCAATCAGACATAACCCCTCTTTAGCCAGCTTCCCCATGTCCACACCTCGCGTACTCTTGGGCCCTCCCCAAGATGTCCGCTGCCACCTCCTCTTAACCAACTGCGCCACATCAACACCACGCACATCACCATCTCTCCCAACCCCCCTCACTCCCACACATAAACAAAGATAAAGAAAACTCAACCACCCCTCCCCTTCCCCCACTCCCTCCACAGGTCAACCCTGTACCAAACATCAAGGGGAGAGAAGAGGGAGAAAAGTGAAATTCAACTGCACAAATTACCACGCAATCAGATTACAAGGTCAGGTTTAAAAAAGATTATCATAATTCCTGTATTGGATGAGAAGGCAAATCGAAAAGACCCTCTCTTATCTATGCCTGTGAGAGTCAAAGATGCATTCACAATCCCAATGTTAAAATAGTATGAAGACTTGCAAAGTTTGAAGATAACAATGCATGAATGCACGCTTTGAACAGTGATTGAATAGTATCGGGGCAATTTAATGGCCACATTGCGCTTGGGCGAGAGGACGACGCGGCCATTAAATCGCGGGAGAGGCCAAAATCGAGAAATGCACCGGGGCGCTGATTGATTTGCGATCTAACTGGCCCGCTCCCATTGGCAAAATCAGGATCCCGCCATAACGTCGCGAGAAACCAATATCATCACTTAAGGCCAATCTCCAAACAATTAACGAGAGCGACCCCCTATCTAACAGCATCCTGTGATCTAAATGCCTCCCCAGCAAGTGGTCAGGCGGGCACCGATTAGTAAACCTTTTTAAAAATGTGAAGTTGGCGGAATGGCTGCTGCGGGTCCCTGAGGATGTGAGTAGCCATCTTCGCTCCCAGGCAATGAGCTCAGGGGCACTGGGCTGCTGACCTGGTGCTCTGAGGGATGGGAGAGCCCAGCATCCAAGGGGGCCAGCCTGGGTTTGGTGGGCTGCCATCAGTGGAGGGTGTCGCCCATGAACTGGGGAGGGCATTGGGTGTCTCAGCGACTGTGGGTCAGACCTGCCATTCCCTGGATCGTGTGTACCCATTACGGGGTCAACGCTAGCCCTGTTGTCTATCCCACCAATCACCCTTAACTACCACTGACCTTGGAGGCCTCTGGCCATGCAGCAGGATTCTCCATCATCATCGGGATGCCCCATATCCAGGGTATAATCGATACCATGCATGACGCCTTGCGCTGACCTGGTCGTCAGGGTGTGACGTACATCAATAGGAAGTGGTTCCACTCCCTGAATGTTCAGCTTGTGTGCAACCACCACATGAAGATCATGCATAAGACAGTTACATCCTGGGACAGTCGCACATCCCCGGCCTCTTCGAGGACCACCTCTGCATGGCCATTTGGCTCTTGGGGGAATAAGGGACCTTGCTAATGACACCGGTGTGGGGGCCGATGACGAATGCGATGACCTGCTAAAATGAGGCCTGTCTGACCATCTGGACTGTCATTGAGCAGTGCATGGGACTCCTCACAATGTGGTTCCGATGCATCGACCACTCTGGTGGTGGACTGCAGTACACCTCCCAGAGGGTCGCCCACTTTGTGGTGGTCTGCTCAGCACTTCACAATCTGGCACAGCAACAGGGTGACGTGCTGGAGATGGAGGATTATGTGCCAACCTCCGAGGAGGATTATGAGGAGGCACCGGACCAGGTGGGGCTGGAGGACCTGCCTAGGGCGGACTCTCAGGACCTGGTGGGGGCTGGTAGACGGGCGCCAGCGGAGAAGGTAAGGCAAGCCATGAAAATCACAGAGGGATGTCAGGTACCTTCTAGCAGGTCCATAGCCGATTGGAGGAGTCTCAAAGGCTAAGGGTGTAGGAGCTGGCACTGGCAATGCGTCGCACTGAGGCTAACACTGTAGTGTGTCAACCGTAGCGGCGCGCCTGGAGCACGATGTCAGCAGCATGAGTGGTGGTGTCCAAGTGACGGTGATGGCTGAGGGCCTCAACTGCATCTCCCGGTCACTGGGGGAACGTGTCCCTGAGGCAGGTGGGCATTGCCGAGGCGCTCCGCTACATGTCCCTGACATGCTGGAGGTGGAGGATTACATGTCCCCGTCACTGGGGAATGTGTCCCAGACAGAGCTGGACATTGGCAAGGCACTGCAATGCGAATGCTTGAGCTCCTTCCTTCTGCGATGCTGTTCCTCATGTTTCGCTGATTACATTTCTTTGTCTCTCCTTCTTTAAGAGATCCCACTGGCACGGATCTCATGCTTCCAGTCATGTGCTACAGGGTAGCACTTAATCAATCAATGTATTTTCTGGTCATGAATGTTCAAAGAGTTGTTATTCACTCAGGGGACATATATCTTCTCAGGAGCAGGGCACAGCAACAGCCATTGTCCAATCAGTTCCTTTGCTCACTCCCTGGTTGCACGTCCTGTTCTTCACTGTAGACATCCCACTGTTTATGTTTTTTATGCTGATACAGATTTAGCCTTTTTAACTATCAGGCTTTGCTGGTGTCTTCACTTTGTTGGTGCCTTTCTCAATACCCAGCAGTGTCCTTTTTACTAAATCGCTGGCTTTGAAAGCAGACCAAGGCAGGCCAGCAGCATGGTTCAATTCGCGTACCAGCCTCCCCGAACAGGCTCCGGAATGTGGCGACTAGGGGCTTTTCACAGTAACTTCATTTGAAGCCTACTTGTGACAATAAGCGATTTTCATTTCATTTCATATTTTTCATCAGGCCTAGGGTCAGGGGAACAAGACAACCCGCAGCGCACAAGGAGTCTAGTTGTTTCTGTGGCCCGCTATCGAGTTCAGGGCACTAGGCTGCAGAGTCGGCAACCCCCGTAGGTTCCCACAGCCGTTTAAGGCCTCGTGCGTGGTCTCCATAGCTCTACCCATGACAATGACAAGTGTACTGAAGACTTTGATCCTCCGATTGAAGTAAGCCCCCACTAACTTGTGGGTGTCCAACAGCATTTTTTAAAAAGGCTTTTACTTGCACTCGCGACTTTCACAATCGACCTGATAATTCGCTGAAGCCCCACTACAAACTGTCCAAGTATTACTTGAGAGTTGTTTTACTTGTCACAATGATGATTTCATCTTGGACCCTGTCGCTATTTCTCCCAACCTCACTCCCGATGGTGTTTGGGCCTCGATCTTAATAGACACATATCAGTTATTGGTTTGCTTACCCTCAAAACCATGCTCGTTCTCATTTATACTTGTGTGATGATGCTGATAATGTTGACAGTACAGTGCATTATAATCAATGAATACTCGTTTAATGAGAATATTTACATGAAGAGAGTATTTGTCCAGAAGACAATTAATTCCATTAATGGAATTCCTTTAGTGTGCCTTCAGATGATCGGTTATAACAAATGACCTGGTTGCCATGTCGGTGTTCTTCATCTAGGCCTTGTGCCAGGTGCATTTTATAAATAAGCACATTTATTTTGATACACAATCTACTGTTGGAAGACAGACTGCTCGGTTTAGAAAAGGTTGAAATCAACATTCATTCCATTAAATCTGGAAACAAAACTTTTTATGCGAGTAACATTTTGAATAGATTTCCTTGTTAAAGTTTTGAACAGCAAATACTTAAAAATTTTACATCTGACATTGGACATCTGAAAATATGGCTAACCCGAAGTGTTTAAATTGCTTGGTATTTGTTATTATTCGTCCTGGATTAACCTGTTCAATTGATCAAGAGAGTAGAACTACAATATACGTTTGTGGCAATAACTAAGCTGGGAAAAGAAAGTATTCCTGTCACTGTGTAGAAGCATAACAACAAATTAAGTTATCATAACAGATGCTGTGTGCACCTATAAATTATATTCTGACGACAACATATTGCAAAAGCTAACAGTTATGATGCACTTGATCATTCTGTGCTTGAAGCACATTTCAACATTCCTTGATTTGTGGGCAAAGAAGAAAATTTATATATTATATATATATCCAGATATAAAATGGTATACCCATTGCATCTCCATTGGGGTTACAGAAGGAGAACTCAGAGCTAAAGTCTGAAAAAAAAAATTGCTTGATAGGAAACTTGGTTTTCTTGTTTCTACAACCTGTGATGATGCATGAAGCTCTATTTAATTTGAAGATGGAGGAGTTTAATAGACTAATTAAGCTTTTCTTCTCAATGTTTATGTTATTGTGGATTTGAATAATTCTGGACAAATAAAGAAATTCAATACCATAGTGCTCTTGTTCAATCAATTAGTTTGATAGGTCGAGCCTCTCCCAGGCGAAAAACAATGGGCGTCATTCTCCGACCCCCCGCCGGGTCGGAGAATGGCCGTTGGCCGCCGTGAATCCCGCCCCCGCCCCCGCCGAAGTCTCCGAAGGGAGAAAAGTCGGCGGGGCGTTAATGGCGCCGCTGCCGCGGAGAATGTCACGGGCCTGCGCAAGGCAGCCGATTTTCGGCCTGCCGATATTCTCCCTTCCGGATGGGCCGAAGTCCCGTCGACGTGATGACCGTTCACGTCGACGTCAATCAAACCTCCTTTTCATCGGCGTGACCCGGTGCTCCAGGCTCACGCCGACCAGCGAGGAGGTGAGTGACGGCCTGGGGGGTTGGCTCTGGGCAGGAAATGGCGTGGCCGCAGACTGATTGCCTGAGAAGAGGTGTGTCTCGGCTTGTGTGTGTGTGCGGCGGGGGGGGGGGGGGGGTGGTTAGAGTAGGCTGGGCTCCGGGGGAGTGCCGGGAGGGGGTCCGTGCCGGGGTGGAGGTTGTGGAGGGGGTCCGTGCCGGGGTGGAGGTTGGGGGTTGTGGAGGGGGTCCGTGCCGGGGTGGAGGTTGGGGGGGGGGGGTCCGTGCTGGGGTGGAGGTTGGGGGTTGGGGAGGGGGTCCGTGCCGGGGTGGAGGTTGGGGGTTGTGGAGGGGGTCCGTGCCGGGGTGGAGGTTGGGGGTTGTGGAGGGGGTCCGTGCCGGGGTGGGTGATGGGAGGGCAAATGAGTTGGTCCACCTGGCCAGGTGCCAGCCTCCAACAGTTGGACCCATGCGGTCCATGCCACCTGGCTGGGGGGAGGAGGGGATATGGGCAATGATGACATGTCGTCGTTCCCCTCCCCCCCACCAGGTCGTCATGTTTTCAGATCATCCAGCGATGTTGGCCGCCGTGGTGGCAGCCGCTCATGTCTATGTTGCCCTGGATGAGGAGGAGGAGGAGGAGGAGGAGGAGGAGGAGCGTGCCAGAGAGGCGGCGCAGGCTGCCGCAGAGGGGCAGGCGGCAGCCGCCCAGGCTGGAGGGACACCTGACCGACAGGACGAGGAGGGGGAGGAGGACGTCGCGGCCCCACGGCAACGGAGGCACCCGAGGGCGCCCCGTGTGTACCGGCCCCGGCAGTCATACCAGGACCTCACGGACCGGGAATGCAGGAGGAGACTCCGGATGAGCCGGGAAACCGTGGCACACATCTGCCACCTGCTGGCACACCTGTCACCGCGTGGCACTGGCGGGGGACACCCTCTCCCCGTGTCCGTCAAGGTTACGGTGGCCCTGAACTTTTATGCAACGGGGTCATTCCAGGCACCGAGTGGGGACCTGTCCGGCATATCGCAGACATCGGTGCATCGGTGCATCCGGGCAGTGACAGATGCCCTTTATGCCATGGCGCACCGCTACATCCGCTTCCCCGTGGACCGGGCCAGCCAAGATGCCCGGGCCGTGGGCTTCTCTGCCATTGCCGGGTTCCCCATGGTCCAGGGCGCGATCGATGGGATGCACGTCGCCGTGCGGCCACCTGCAGATAACAGGGCCGTGTTCACTAATAGGAAGGGGACCTATTCGATGAACGTACAGGTGGTCTGCGACCACCGCATGATGATCCTGCACGTCTGCGCCCGTTACCCAGGCAGTGTACACGACTCATTCGTGTTGTCGCGGTCATCCATCCCCGGCATGTACGAGGGACGCCATCCCCGGCTGAGGGGCTGGTTGCTGGGCGACAGGGGCTACCCATTGCGATCGTGGCTGATGACGCCTATACGGAGGCCACGCAATGAGGCGGAGAACCGCTACAATGATGCCCATGTAGCGACAAGGGGAGTGATCGAGAGGTGCTTTGGCGTGCTGAAGATGCGTTTCAGGTGCCTGGACCTCTCTGGGGGCGCCCTCCAGTATCGGTCAGATAGGGTCGGCCGCATCATTGTGGTGTGCTGCGTCCTGCACAACATAGCCCAGCAGAGGGGCGATGTGCCGCAGGCAGAGGAGGGCGGAGTGGAGGAGCAGCAGGAAGAGGCCCAGTCCTCCCCAGATGAGGGGGATGGGGGCAATGGTCAGGGCAGACGGGGTAGACACAGACGGGTGGCTGTCCACCGTTACCGGCTGGCCCAGCGGGCACGGGACAGACTGATAGACGCCCGCTTCACTGACTAGATGGGCGTGGGAATCGGGTAGTATGGCCACAGACCGCACACCATGACAACAGCCGACCACCCACACCCCCCACCCATCCATCCACCCAGCACCATCACCCCCCTCCCCAACCCCACACACCCCACCCGCATGCACACCACCCCCCCACTCCCAATTGCCGATCCACCGGCGGCACAACGGGCCGGGCTCACCCAGTTGCGGGTGGACGCGTGTCTATCGCAGGCCATGGAGAATGATGACAGCCCGCCTCCGATGAGCTCCTGGCTCTACATCGTTGGACTATGTCTGACCCATGGCCACAGTACCACCATCCACCCGGACCATCCCTGCATGCGGCTGTGATACTGCAGCGCACGGTCCCGTCCTCTGCCCGGGGGATGTTGATGGCGGCCCAGGGGGAAGGGGGCAGACTCACCTGGGGCTGAGGTAAGACCACCCCTCACACACACACTTGCGCTCAACGTACATGACACCCCCGCACACTTTGGACAGAGCATAAAGGCAGCTTCGGTAGGTGTAACATTGACTTTAATAACCAAAGGAGTTCATGCACGTGCCCTAGCGCCTAAAACTCATCTGTGCCCTGCACCCGTGCCAACTTACTCAGTGTCTAATTGTTTGGCCTTACGGGCCCTTTGACTACGTCTACGTGGTTCCCCAGACGGTACAGCAGAACTGGAGGTGGACTCCTGTGATTCCTGCCCTCTGACACTGGATCCCTTTGGCGGCCGTTTCCTGGGGCGTCCTGGCCTAGATGGGCCAGGCTGCGGCCCGGGCGACTGGGATGGCGAGCTGCCAGCCTGTCCTGCCCGTTGCCCACCCGATGCACCTGGGACGGAAGGGGGGGAGTCCGAGGTGTCGCGGTGTACCGGGACCTCCCCTACAGAGGGAGCCGGGATGGACCACACCACCTCCTCCTCCCTCGGGGTGCCCGATGGCCCCCAGGCCTCTACATGGGTGGGGGATGCGAACGGACTGGCCATCCGACGCGCCCCCGACATCTGGCGCTGCCAGTCCTGGAGGCCCGTGCTGGTATCGACAGGGGTCTGCAGGTTTGCAGCCATGGAGCCCAGGGGGTTGTCGAACCCTGTCTGCGACAGTGCGACGCCAGCTCGCACATGGCCACTGGCGCCGATGCCCTCAGCGATGGCCTGCTGAGACTGGGCCATGGCCTGCAGAGACTGGGCCATGGCCTGCAGAGACTGGGCTATGGCCTGCTGAGACTGGGCCATGGCCTGCTGAGACTGGGCTATGGCGTTGAGCGCCTCTGCCATCTGGCGCTGGCACTGGCTCATGGCCTCCTGTGAGAGGGCAGCCATTTCCTGGGCCACAGACGCCGCCTGCACGGAAGGCCCCAGGCCTCGCAAACCGTTCCCCATGTCTGACACCGTCGCACCCATTGCCTCCACCGCGGACGCCACCCGTGCGGTGTCAGCCTGGGTGGCACGCATGACCGGGACCACTCCCAGCTCCTGGACGCGGGTGGACTCCTCCACCTGCGACCGCAGCCGCCGCAAGCCACCCGTCACCCTATTCGCTCGTCTCCGTGTCGGTGGTTGCATCGGATCTATGTGTGGGTGTGGTAACTGCAGGAACCCGGGATCCATCTGGGCGGCAGATGTTCGCTTGGCCTGGGCTGCCCTCCGACCGCCCGGTCCCTCTGCTGCTCCTACCTCCACCTGCTGTACCGGGACGGCTGTGTTGTGCGCACCAGTGAGTGTACCAGACGCCTCATCACTAAAGTGCCCAACCGTGGTGAGTGTTTCTGCGATGGTGGAGGGTGTTGGTGACAGCAGTGGCGTTGTGTCGTGCTCTTCGTCCCACTCTGAGTCCATGGCACTTTGGGGTGGGGGTTCGTCTCCACCCATCCACTCTGAGTCACTGTCCGGTATTTCGTCTTCCCGGGTAGGGGTGTCCTGGGTAGTGCTGTCCCGGGTAGTGCTGTCCCGGGTAGGGGTGTCCTGGGTAGTGGTGTCCCGGGTAGGGGTGTCCTGGATAGTGGTGTCCTGGGTAGTGGTGTCCTGGCTCGGATGTGACGGGGGCCTGTGGCTGCCCCCCTCATCGCTGGGTGGTCGCTCCCGCACGTGACGGGGGTGTCGTCTCCCTGTTGCTCCAGGTCTCTCCGTCTCCCGTGGTCTCCGAGGGGCATCCTGCGGGCGTCGCATGCTGGAGGGTTCGGGTCTCTCCGTCTCCCGTGGTCTCCGAGGGGCATCCTGCGGGCGTCGCATGCTGGAGGGTTCGGGTCTCTCCGTCTCCCGTGGTCTCCGAGGGGCATCCTGCGGGCGTCGCATGCTGGAGGGTTCGGGTCTCTCCGTCTCCCGTGGTCTCCGAGGGGCATCCTGCGGGCGGTCTGCATCTGCGGGGATGGGTGCCTGGACGTTTGGTCCTGCGATACACAATGAAGCATGCATGGTTAGACATCAGGCAGTGATCAGGTGATACGGGAGAGGGGGATATATGGGAGGGGGGATATGGGGACGGGCTGTTGGTGGCTCACTTGCTCGTGGGGCCCCGACCTCTGCATCAGCAACCTCCCGGTCGTCAGGTCCGCCAGCCAGTTCCAGGGCCCTTTCCTCGTGTACGGTCAGTGGCCTCTCATCAGCGGGCCCTCCTCCAGTCCTCACATGCTCCCTATTGTTGTGTGCGCGCTTCTCCTGGGGGGGGGGGGGGGGGGTGGTGGCAGGGGTAAAAGGCAACAGTGTTAGGCAGGTATATGAATGCACGCCATCGGTTGCGCGTGCATTGCAGAGGTTAAGGTTAGGGCTGGATTCACTTGGGGATATGGGGGAGGGGGGATATGGGGGAGGGGGGATATGGGGGATATGGGGGAGGGGGGGATATGGGGGAGGGTGGATATGTGGGAGGGGGGGATATGGGGGAGGGGGGATATGGGGGAGGGGGGATATGGGGATATGGGGGAGGGGGGAATATGGGGGATATGGGGGAGGGGGGGATATGGGGGAGGGGGGAATATGGGGGATATGGGGGAGGGGGGATATGGGGGATATGGGGGAGGGGGGGATTTGGGGGAGAGGGGATATGGGGGATATGGGGGACGCTCACCCTGCCTGCTCTGACGAGGTCGTTCACCTTCTTGTGGCACTGGGTGCCTGTCCGTGGTGTCAGGGCCACAGCGGTGACGGCCTCTGCCACCTCCCTCCACAGACGCCGGCTGTGGCGTGGGGCAACTCTGCGGCCGTGCCCGGGATACAGGGCGTCCCTCCTCTGCTCCACCGCATCCAGGAGCGCCTCCACATCGCGTGACTCGAACCTCGGGGCTGAGCGACGGCCAGCCATCAAGTCGGGTGTTGCGGTCGGCTGTTCCGGTCGGGTGGGGGGGGAGCTGCGCGGCCTTATGAGCCGTCACGCCGTGCAGCGCGTATGACGCTGCACGGCGTGAACCACTGCGCAAGCGCGGATCCCGTTACGTCGCTGCTAGCCCATTTCGGGCCGCAGACTATCGGCCCATTTTTATGACGTGACGCAAGTGGGATTTGCGCCGTTTTTTGCGCCGATCGGCGGAGTTTCCGCCGATAACGGAGAATTTCGCCCAATATATAATTTAGTATGTTGTTCCCTAAGCTCTGACGGACATTTCAGCAGCATTTTACTAAGAGGTGTGTTCCTGATTCCATTTTAAGACATTAGACATTTTTTGACTGCCTCTTTAAGAAAGATTATAAATTCAAAAAATCAAAATAATGTTCCAGCTGGCCAGAAAATGGGTTATGTTGGATATAATAGAGAGGAGAACATAAATGAATGTGCATCCACCCACAAAATGCACTGCAGCATTGTGCCAGGTTAGGATTTTGCAAATTCACGATCTCTACCACCTAGAAACGCACGGGGAACACGCTCAAGGGAACACCACCACCTGCAAATCCTGTTCCGAACCACACACTATCCTGACTTGTAACTATATCGCCGTTCCTTCACTGCGCTGGGTCAAAATCCTGGGACTCCCTTACAAACAGTATTGTGGGTGTACCTACACCATATAGACTTCAGTGGGTGAAGAAGATGGCTCACCGCCACCTTTCCGAGGGCTATTAGCGATGGGCAATAAATGCTGGCCCTGCCAAAGCAACTGATATTCCAGGAAACATTTTTTTTCAAGAATTTGCCTGGAATTGGCATGGATTTCTTTCAGACCTCCAATTGTACCTTTGGCAGAAGGTTATCTGGAATTCTGGAGAGGCTGCATTAACAGCTGTTTATTTCCCCAGGGGGCAAGCACGGTAGCACAGTGATTAGCACAATTGTTTCACGCTCTTGGGTCCCTGGTTCGATTCCGGGCTTGGGTCACTGTCTGTTCGGAGTCTGCACGTTCTCCCCGTGTCTGCGTGGGTTTCCTCCGGGTGCTCCGGTTTCCTCCCACAGTCCAAAGACGTGCAAGTTACGTGGATTGGCCATGCTAAATTGCCCTTAGTGTCCAAAAAGGTTGGGTGGGGTTGCCGGGTTATGGGGATAGGTTGAAAGTGTGGGCTTAAGTGGGGTGCTCTTTCCAAGGGCCGGTGCAGACTCGATGGGCTGAATGGTCCTCCTTCTGCACTGTAAATTCGATGAAAACGTCTCCCTAAGTTGCAATGGGATCTTGAGGAATTCTTGTTAATACATCGAACCAATTGTTAATCTTTTATTTTATTCTCCAATTATCTGTCCTCACCTGAGGTATTGTTGTATGCTGAGATCCAGTTACACCAACCTAACCACTAACTGGTACCTCAAGTTTCGCTGTGACACTTCCTGAAATTCCCGAATTGCATTCTGCTGAGTGTTAGCATCGGTGCAGGTGCCGAAGGCAGGGGTAATGCTTGACACAATGTTCCTGGGGTCAAGGCCCCACTATCTCTGAGTTCTTCATCTGGGGAAAAAATCTAAAGCAAAGATTAATAATATATTCCGAGACAGTGGCTTTCTATACAGGTACAATTGTATTCAGTGAACCATGCAGCTTCTGAGTGAATGTAGCCATAAAATGTAAGAGCGGATGTAAGCCACTTGGCCCATTGAGTCTTCTGTCGGTCAATGAGATCATGGCAGCTGATACAATCCTCAACTCCACTTATCCTCATAACCCTTGATTCCCTTACTGATTAAAAATCTGTCCATCTCAGCCTTGAACATACTGAAAAATCCAGCCTCTACAACTTGCTGTGGCAAAGAATTTCACAAATTCATTATCCTCTGATAGATGTAATTCCTTCTCATCTCTGTTTTAAATGGACAACCTTATGCTGAGATTATTCCCTCTGGTCCTCGACTCTCCCACAAGAGGAAACATCCTCTCAGCATCTACCCTATCAAGCACCCTGAGAACCCCAATGTGTCTCAATTTTTCTGTGAGGAGATACAGTGGGATGTGAATGTAGGAAAGATGATGACAAATGGATGATAGCTGCTGGCTAATGGCACCATCATTCTAAACACATCCTTGTTGACGTCTTCTTGATGTACACATCTAAGATGGATGTGAGTCCTCTGAAAGCAAGCTTCCAGATATGGGTCTCTTTTCTGCGGGGGGGGGTCCTTTTATTTAGGGGGTCTCTGGGAGGTCCGTTATTTAGGGGGACTCTGGGGCATCTCCCTATTTAAGGGATCTCTGTTGGCGGTCCTGCTATTTAGGCGCCTCTGTTGTGGGTCCCTTTATTTAACTGGTCTCTGAGGGGGCGCCTTTATTTAAGGGGTTTCTGTGGGAGATCCCCTATTTAGAGACTGTGTGTGTGTGTAACTTTATTTATGGGCTCTCAGGGGAAGGGGTGGGTCATGAGGTGGAGTTTGGTGGGAGTTGGCACTATGCAAGGGGAATGTGGCCTCGGTGGACTTTGGGGACAACTCCTTGAAGGGGGCGAAATTCTCCGACCCCCCGCCGGGTCGGAGAATCGCCGGGGGCTGGCGTTAATCCCACCCCCGCCGGTTGCCGAAGTCTCCGGCACCAGAGATTCGGCGGGGGTGGGAATCGCGCCACACCGGTTGGCGGGCCCCCCCCCGCTCGATTTTCCAGCCCGGATGGGCCGAAGTCCCGCCGCTAAAATGCCTGTCCCGCCGGCGTAAATTAAACCACCTACCTTACCGGCGGGACAAGGCGGCGCGGGCGGGCTCCGGGGTCCTGGGGGGGGGGTGCGGGGCGATCTGGCACCGGGGGGTGCCCCCGCGGTGGCCTGGCCCGTGATCGGGGCCCACCGATCCCCGGGCGGGCCTGTGCCGTGGCAGAAGAGACTCCCTCCACTGCGCATGCGTGGGAAGCTGTCAGCGGCCGCTGACGCTCCTGCGCATGCGCCGCCCGGAGATGTCATTTCCGCGCCAGCTGGCGGGGCACCAAAGGCCTTTTCTGCCAGCTGGTGGGGCGGAAATTCGTCCGGCGCTGACCTAGCCCCTCAAGGTTGGGGCTCGGCCCCCAAAGATGCGGAGCATTCCGCACCTTTGGGGCGGCGCGATGCCCATCTGATTTGCGCCGTTTTGGGCGCCAGTAAGCGGACATCGCGCCGTTTCCGGAGAATTTCGCCCGGGGTGACCACCTTGGTCCACGGTGAGGCCCAACACATCAGGGTCATGCTTGTAAATACCAGTAGTGATCCCCGATCAAGTGATTCCCTGGAGATTCTGGTTCAGGGAGGATCCATTTGCATTCCCCCGTTGGCGGGCGAGCATGAACCCCGATTCCAGCACCAATGTGGGATTGGAGCATCGCAAACAGATCGGTGCCCGGCACCAGTCCCATTTTGATTCCTGGGGCGAAATTCCGGTGGAGACCGTGGCGGAGGCGGAAGGAAAAGAGTGCCCCCACGGCACAGGCCCGCCCGCGGATCGGTGGGCCCCGATCGTGGGCCAGGCCACCGTGGGGGCACCCCCCGGGGCCAGATCGCCCCGCGCCCCCCCCCAGGGCCCCGGGACCCACCCACGCCACCTTGTCCCGCCGGTAAGGTAGGTGGTTTAATTTACGCTTGCGGGACAGGCATTTTAGCGGCGGGACTTCGGCCCATCCGGGCCGGAGAATCGCGCGGGGGGGCCCGCCAACCGGCGTGGCGCGATTCCCGCCCCCGCCGAATCTCCTGTGCCGGAGACTTCGGCAACTGGCGGTTGCGGGATTCACGCCAGCCCCCGGCGATTCTCCGACCCGGCGGGGGGTCGGAGAATTTCGCCCCAGAAGCCCGATTCCCCACTGCATCGGGAATTCAGGCCAACGTCTGAAACTGAAGCCCATCAGTTATACATGTTCCTTTGAATTTAATATATCAACACATACAGTAGTTGAACTTCCCCTGTGTGCTACTTTTCCATAATCATATGCACAGTTTGGAAAGAAATGTTAACTCATTTACTTGAAAAATCACTCATAACATAAATGTTAATTTTCTGATGACAGGAAAACTGACAGCCAGATTTTGGGCTCGGTTCTTCCACCCTGTCCACTGCAAGATCACCATGGGTGGGACGCGGACCATGTAAAGGTCCATTGACCTCGGGTGTGAATTTCCGGTCGCCGAGTGGGTGCGGCTGGAGGATCCCGCCCTTAATTTTAACACAGCATTTACTTTTGTAATGTTTTCTCACGTAAATAAAGGTGATTGTAAGGACCAAGCACCATACATTTCTTGCAAACTGAGTGAATGGCAAGTGAAAATATTGCAAATATTGAACAAGAAGAACTGAGTTGGACGGTCTCACTATGTAATGCAACATTGTGTGAAGCTGGCTAATATTAACAATCATCTCATACAGTTGCACAGGAGTTCAAAACAGCTAATCCTTCAAGGGAAATACAACTCATAAATTTCAAATCTTAAATGTGGAAATAAACCCATTATCATTGCCATTGAGAATAATATAGCAAGGTGATGATTCCTGCTGCTCTGCATGACTACTGAACGCAGAATTTCAGAGCATACTGTTTTTTCTGGAGGAGATAAGAAATTAGCTCCTCACCCAAAAGGGAGCTACAGTATTTTTATTTCTTTTGGCTTGAGGAAATAAGAAAATCTATTATTTTTTTCTGTTGGCGATTTTGCTTGGATCTCTCACTATGTGCTGTTGTAATGCAAGTTCACAGTGCAAACCCAGCATTTGGCTTCTGACTGTGCTAGAATACAGTTCTAATATATTCATGATTAGCCGAATGCATAGCTCCGCTATGGAAATATTCGCAGAAATGTTAATGGGGTGGCATCGTTTTTGACATTATGCCTTTTCAATAGAAAGAAGATTCCCTCAGAAAATCAGGATCCTATTTTCATATGGATTTAATAAACATAGTGTATATATTGTCAGTGAAAACTTGACTTTAAAGATCCATTTCATTTTTCCAGCTCCTCTCTTTCATTTATTTTTCTCTTTATTTGAACTTTGGCACGACAGGTAGATGGATCGGTCAGGGCCAGAGTTTGCTCTCAGGAAGAAAGTATGCATTAGACAATGAGCCTTCAAAAAAAAAGATTGTTTAACTTTAATAACAATACACAGAAGAGAGATCTGTCTGTGGCTCAGGCGATGGCACCCCTGTTTCTGAGTCAAAATGCTCTGAATTCAAGTCCCATGCCAGCACTTGTTGACCATGGAGGAATCTAGTCACTGTACAGGTAAGCCAGCGTGTATTGCCGCCGATTCCAACCCAGAAAAATAGGTAGGGTTAGTGGTAGGAAGGGCATCCAGTTGTAAAACCCACCCGCCAATTCGAAAAATGATGGTTGATATGTGCGGGGATGGCGAAGGTTACATTGTGGTGACCTCCTGTAGCATAGGAAATGCTGAATGAGGAGAGGTTAGCAAAGAACAGAATCAAGCACCCCAATTGTTACAGCCTTAAGATCTCAAAGTATGTGTGGTTTGCATCAAGTCTATTTTAATGAGGATTCACCAGGATCGTCCTGGAATCTGTGGGAATTAAAGATTCACCTCTTGGATATTTTTACAGCCAATTCCAAAGAAAAATAAGGTATTACATCTTCCGATCTCTGAAGTGTCGGAATTGAAACATAGAGGCAAAGGGTTCCCGCAGAGGTTCCGATGCACTGGGTCCATGGGAATTGCCAAAGAAGCTTAACTTCCAATGGAAAATTTCCCTGATCCCGGGTCCCTCCAAAAAAATATTTGACTGTGAGTTATAGTTAGAAACCTCCGACAGTTCTGACATTCTTACGTGGATAGTTATCCAGGAAAGATTAAAGAGAGAAATTCTAGACTAACTCATGTGTAACTGTACAATTGGACCCCCAATCACTCGCACTGGTCCCTAGCTTCCCCCCAAGCCCTCTGACAACCCCTTTGAACCCCCTGACCCCCACCCTGGCTTCCCCGAGTGAACCCCCCAACCCAACCCGACAATCCATCCTGATGCAGCTCTCCTGACCTGCCTATCACCCTACCCACCTACCAGCCTACCCATCTGCCACACTAATCTTCTTAGAGTCATAGAGTCCTAGTTATGCAGTACAAAAGAGGCCCTTCAGCCCATTGTGTTTGCACAAACAAAACTACATTAATCCCACTTCCCAGCACTTGGCCCATAGCCTTAAATGTTATGATATTTCAAGCGCTCATCCATGTATTTTTTAAAGGTTGTGAGGTTTCCCACCTCCACTACCCTCCCAGGCAGTGCATTCCAGACTCCCATCACCATCTGGGTGAAAATAATTTTCCTTAAATCCCCTCTAAATCAACCCACCTGCCATCCTACCGATTGCCATCCCAACCATCCACTACCCTACCCACCCCACCAGTTGACACCCCAGCTACCTCCCACCATATCTACTTGACTAACCATCCACCACCCCACCCATTTACCACCCTTTTCACCTACGACCATACTCAGATGCCACCCCAGCTGCCTGCCACCCTACCCACCTACCATCTCACCTACCTGCCACTCCACCCACTCATCCACTTTCTTCACCTACTTACCCACTTATACACGTACAGATTCATATATTCACCCATCCATTCACTCACCCTTTCACTCATTCACTAACACATGGGACCTTTAAACACCTGCCAGAAAACGGCAACTTGTGCTGTAAAAAGGTTGATTTAAACAACACACAATCATATTGATAGCTTTCATTACTGACCAATTCACAGCTTTCTTATCCTCTAATTTTTTCCCACTCCAACTGAACTACTTATTAACTTTAACTAAGCTGTTTTAACATATTTGAGACTGTGTGTGATTCTCCGGTCCACCAGCCGTGTGTTTCTTGGCCGCACACCGTTCGCTGGCGACGGGATTCTGGCTTCCCGCCAATTGTCAATGGGATTTCCCACTGTGACCACCCCACGCCACCGTAAAGCCCGTTGGCGGGAAGATTGAATTGTAACAATGGGAGAATTCCCGCTTGTGAATTAATTAATTCAACCTTCGTCTTTACACCTCGATGCTCCAGCACCATGCTGAATCACTTCGCTGGACTGTTTGCTCCACGTTTCTGGACGAGCTGGGCTCGGAATAACCAGGCATAAATATGGAGCAGGGTTGGGGCACAGAAAAGGAGGAGTGGAGTGGCAATCCAATGATAATTGTGACTTCACGGATAACCCAGGCCAGCAATGTGTATTATTGACTTTCTTTTAGCATTTCCATGTATTTCTGATAAAAGCACTGGAAATGGAGAAAAAACTTTTTCGTTCGGCAATGTGCTTGATGGCTGACTGCCATGTGATGAAACCCCATGGTTCTGCCCAACCAGTGTTGGCATGGCTGCCTTCTCACTGCTTCAAGTTCCAGTGCTTTTATTGATAATAATCAATAGGAAAGATATGCAGCATTGAGGAATTAGGTTTTTATCTGAAAGTTTAGTGATGCTCTATTCTTTTAGGTGTGCTTTGACAGAGAGAGCATTTTTAAAGAGAGCATTAATGATTGTGGAAGGTTGCAGTACGAATGTTACTATCATGTGTCAAAACATCGTAGTTAAAGTGACTAAGCATCTCAGTTGGGAGCGGAATCTTACCAGGCTGTGGCAAAGTGTCAGGCTCAGATTGAAAACCGGCGTGTAACTCGTACCAGTTGCTGAGACCAGTTTTCTCTCCAGATCTTGAGCCTCTTTAAAGACAAAAAAATGAGTGACCAGAATTTACACCGTTACTCTGGAATGCCTGATAGAGCCTGAAACCGGCTCCACAGATTTCGGGGCCACATCTTTATAGGGCAGCCCGGTCAGCACTCAGCCCCAATAACCCTCAGCCTCCACCACGGAGCTATTGGGGGCTCTCCCCTGTCCCAACAATCATCTAATACATTCTTCTATTCTTTTCTCACTTAGGTAGCTACAAAAGAACAGAAGAACTAGGAGCAGGAGTAGGCTGTCTGGCCCTCGAGCCATTCAATGAGATCATGGCTGATCTTTTGTGGACTCAGCTCCACTTTCCGGCCCGAATAGCTTCCCCTTGAATAGAAATGTGTTTTGGTTTTGACCATTCCATTTGATAATGAGTGGAGCATTATCACATTCTCTATATAAAGAAGGTTCTCCAGCATTCCTTTTTCATGCTGGTGGAATGGATGGCGATAAGGCAGATGCAATTTAATGCAGAGAAGTGCGCAGTTGTACATTTTGACAGGGAGAACGAGGAGAGACCATAAGGGTACATTTCTAAATTCACGTGGGCAGAGATATATGTGCACAAATCATTAAAGATGGCAGGGCATGTTGAGGAAGTGGTTAATAAAACATACTGGATCCTAGGCTTTACAAATAGGTGCATAGAGTTCAAAAGAAAGGAAGTTATGATGAACCATTATAAGACACTGCTTCAGCCTCAATTGGAGTGTCCAATGCTGGGTGCCATTCAGATGGATGCAAAGGCACTGGAGAGAGCAAAGAAAATATTTATGAGAATGGTTCCACTGCGATTAGTTATAAGGATAGATTGTAGAAGCTGGGCGGTGAAATCTGGTATGGATACAATGGACAGAATAGCCTCTTTCTGTGCTGCAATAATTCTAATACATGATTTTATGATACATCTTATACTTCTGACTACTGGTTTTGATCTACTCTACAAATGGAACCATGTATGTGTACCCTGTCAAACCACTTGATATTTTTAAAGATCTCCAACAGCTCACCTCACATTTTTCAGTTTTGTTTTAGAGAATACAGCCCTTCAGTCTTTTCTAATATACGAACCTCTAAATTCTGCTATCCTTGTAATGTTTTTAAAACTTACTTCAGTATTTAATATCATTTTCAGCCCTCAATCAAAATTCCTAAACAAAATATTGGGCGGTATTGAATCCAGGTGGTAGTGGTCTTACTCGCCAGGTGGAAAGTTGTAATAGCTGCACATCACCTCCATTGTGAGGGCCCGCCATATTAAGTGCCTATCAGTGAGTACTCAGGCACTCCCCTGCATAAAGAATCCCAGGGTAGAAATCCTGCCCCATAAAGTTACCAGACAATGAGGCTAGCAGCTCTTCATTATAGTTAGTGCCACCAGAAGCAATGGTAGCTGCTGGCAATGCACCCACTGAAGGCTCATGGCCTCAAGTCCTTCATTGATCAAGGGAAAGTGAGGGTGGGATGAGGGTGGGAATCATGGGAGGATGGTGTGTGTGTGTGTGTGTGTGAGGGGGGGGGGGGGGGGGTGGATACGGTGCAATGGTTCGGAGGATAGGAGGGCAGTAGGGTGGCTTTCAATGGCCCATCCCCCATCTCAATCCTATGCTCCTTGATCGGGCACTGAGCACCTTTGAACAAGGAAGTCCCCCTGAAAGCCTGCTGGCAAACATGGCAAGGGTGCACTTTTTGGGCACCCCATGTGGTGAATCCCCAATGTGTTAAGTGATGTGATGAGGCCATTAAGTAGGCATTATTTATCCACATGCCATCACAATCCGGACTGGGTCGGAGGTGGGAAGGCAGCGGGGTCTCCAACTGGCACCTCCTCGTTTGATAAAGTGTTCCCTCCCCCTCACTTCTCACTATAACATTGCTGATTTTGAGATATTACCGTGTGTAATTGGCTGCCTTATTTCCTAAATTGCAACAGGGCCGAGACATCAAAAGCCCCTTTATGGTTGTAAAGGTGTCCAGAGGTTATGAAAGGCACTATATAAATGCATGTCTTTCTTTCTTTCCTTCCAATGTAAATTTAACATTACTTCACTGCTTTTTAATTCCATTCACCTCTTTACTTTTGTACACTATGCCTCTTTTTATAAAGCCCACCACCCCACATGGCTTATTGACCACTTTCTTGATATGCCCTACCACCTTCAATGATTTGCGCACACATCCCTCAAAGTCTTTCTATTCATGCATATCCTTTAGAGTTACACCATTTATTTTATTGTCTTGTTCTTTCTATCAAAATGTATCACTTCTAGAAGTGAACCCCTATGTTTTGTTTGCACTTTCTATGACTTTGTTAACCTGCATTCTGGCATGACACCCTGGGCTAGTGTGCAGTCAATTCCAGTCCCACTTGACTCAGAGCCGCAACACAGATGAAATTAGGTTCTTATTTAAAATCTCCAAGGTCCTTGGTTAGCCCAATAAACTACAGTCACCAGGTTTGTAACTTCAAAACACAAATAACCTTTTATTATGTACAGTATTATAATTGAACAGTCAGAAAATGTAACTGATAATCTACTACCTCCTCCCCAACTCCCCTTTCTAACTCGCCCACTCTCTCTACACACACACACATAGACACACAACACAAAGGAGAAAGGGTGGTGGAAATGGGAGAAAAGATTAATAAAAAATAAACGGATCTTTGATAAGCTGGGATGATTTCCGTCAATGTCTTCCTGGAGTTCAGGCTTTAGCTTTGGTACTACCTTCCTTCTAGGCTATAGTGCCTTTCACAAGCATAGGACTCCAACATGCTTTTGGGAAAAGCAAGCTCCACATATAGCAATGGAATGATATCCAGCTCTGGTGACTTGGCTGAGCGATAAATATCAAACAAGGCACTGGGACAATTTCCCTGTAGTTCTTGGAATAGCCCCATGTGATCTTTTATGTCTGTTTGGGTTTTCAGCTCATTTAAACAATGGCAACTCGAACAGTGTAACACTCCCTCGGGACCCCACTTAAGTATCAGTTTAGATTATATTTTCAATTTGTTGGAGTCCACAAATCAGTTACAGGCCGGTGTGAATTAAGATTGGATCTTCCACTGCTGCCCCCCAGAGTGGATTGGGAAACCCATGGGAGAAAGCCGTGAAACCGATTTGGATGATGTTCTGACCGGAATCTCTTCCCCCGCCACCCCCCCCCCCTCCCCCCCTCCAATCCAGATTCTCTGTTACACCAGTGGGGAAACACGCCGGTCTAGAACACATCTGGAACAATGTGGCATACAGACGTCAGGACTCACCTGAGCAGTGCCATGGGCTGCCTCCAGAATTGGGAATGGAGGCCACCAGCAACTTTAGAACACCAGAGCAGTGGGTGGGGGGGAGCATCTAAAGGTAGATCTTCCAGATTTAAAAAAAATAAATTTAGAGTGCCCAATTCATTTTTCCAATTAAGGGGAAATTTAGCGTGGCCAATCCACCTAAACTGCACATTTCTGGGTTGTGGGGGCAAAACCCACACAAACCTGGGAGAATGTGCAAACTCCACATGGACAGTGACCCAGAGCCGGGATCGAACCTGGGACCTCGGCGCCGTGAGGCATCAATGCTAACCATTGCACCACCATGCTGCCCGGATCTTCCAGATTCAGTGTCGTTGAGGGCATTGATATTCCAGCCTCAAGAGTGTTCCAGGAGGTCCATCTTGTACTTCAGGAGATCAAACTTCTTTCTTCAATGATGGGTGCCTTTTCATTATGGCACCCAGGTAAGATGGTGGGACTCACGCCATCGTGCACGCTTTACCACAGAGTACAGTGCAAAATGCTTGCTTGCATAATTAATTA
The DNA here is from genome assembly GCF_047496885.1 of Scyliorhinus torazame. NCBI lineage: Eukaryota > Metazoa > Chordata > Chondrichthyes > Carcharhiniformes > Scyliorhinidae > Scyliorhinus > Scyliorhinus torazame. The sequence continues at coordinate 127,035,695 of NC_092710.1, read as the reverse complement.
TGTTGGAGCCAGAGGATATGGTGGTGTTTCCCACCGGCCTCTGCAGTGGGAAACACCCCAGGCCCTGGCTCTGCTACGACACATAGTCCCATGATGGGAGAATTCGACCCAGTGAGTGAAGTCAATTGACACATTCATTAAAAATGCTCAATACATTTTCCTGGATTTATAATCATTGTTCCCTGCTAAAGTGACTTGCATATCATTTTACCAGGTCCGTGCGGCACATGTGAATGCTGATGTGATTGGTAATGGGATTCACAACCATTGATGAATATTGGACCAAGCTTTTGTTATCAAAATGCTGCAGATTGAAAAAAAGAAATGTCACGTCTGTAGAGTTAGATTGCAGTTCAGCTGTGATCTCATTATTTGGAATAGGCTTGAGGGGCAATAATGGCCCATGCCTGTTCAATGTTCCTGTCACAGTGATATGCAATGAAAATCTATTTGATAAAGAACATCATTTAGAAGCATAGGCTCAGGAGTAGGCCATTCAGGATCTCAAATCTTATTGACTTTTTTTTTTCAAACTTAAAGTAAGTATTATTATCTTGATTTCCTGGCTTCAATCGCAGGATTTATCATAGCATTTGGGGAAAGATAGAGTGGAATGATGTAAGCTAAATTGACCTGGACAGCATTGGAATCCATGCTTATTGGTGCATTCATACCGTAAATCATCGGAGCAGAATTAAGCCATTCGGCCCATCGAGTCTCCTCCGCCATTCAATCATGCCTGATATGTTTCTCATCCCCATTTCCCTGCCTTCTCCCCATAACCCCTGATCCCCTTATTTATCAAGAACTTATCTATTCCTGTCTTAAAGACACTCAGTGATTTGGCCACCACAGCCTTCTGCAGCAAAGAGTTCCATAGATTCATCACCCTCCGGCTGAAGAAACTCCTCCTCATCTCAGTTTTAAAGGATCGTCCCTTCAGTCTACAAGTGCAAACATACTCTCCACGTCCACTCTATCTAGGCCTCTCAGTATTCTGTAAGTTACATTAAGAGCCCCCCTCATCCTTCTAAACTGCATTGAATACAGACCCAGAGTGTTCAACCACTCCTCATATGACAAGCTGTTCATCCTAGGGATTATTCTTTTGAAACTCCTCTGGACCCTTTCCAAGGCCAGCACATCCTTTTTTCGGCCAGAATACGCAGAAATAATTGATTAGGAAACAGAAAATGTGGGTGGCATTTAATCTAGAGATGAGGGCCGGAGTGCCGGTGAGACCCATGTGTTGCCTCCATTGGCAAAGGCCTGTGAGGCGCTTGACTGGTCAGTGGCAGGTCTTACCCAGGATTTAGGATCATGGGTGTGGTGACTACTGCTAGAGTCCTAGAATTGCAGAGCGACTTCTAAGCCTCAGGGCAGAATTTGCATCATGGGCCATTAGCTGGAGGGGAGAAGAGGCAGGGGAAAGGACAGGAGCCTGGCTCTCAACTGACATCTCCCTTCCCAATGCCTGGTCCCTCAATCAGGCACTGAGTGCCAATGAGTAAAGGATCCTGGTGGAGCCTGATCGACTGAAGCTCTGGGACCTAACCCCTTTGCCTCGGAGACCTCGGGTGAGTGCAGTTCTGTGCTGGTCCCCACAAACGGGAACCTGACAGAACGGCACTTGGGGGGTCCTCCAGGGGATTGGAGGCCCCAATGAGGGTGTCCTCAGGCAGGGTGGCACCCTGACACTGCTGGTGCCACCTTGGCACTGCCAGCCTGGCAGAGTGTCAGGCTCTGACTGAAAACCAGCATGTATTTCTCCAGATGCACAGCTGAATTTTCAGATATTCTGGAGTATCGGGTCTTGGGGGTGGGGTGGGAGGGGGGGTGGGTGGGCGGGAGGCAGGGGGAGTGGGGGGGGGGGGCAGTTGGTTCAGGATACAACTGGCAGAACCATCCGGCGTTAGCAATTCAAAATCCGTCTGTCAGATGGTTCCCAGCCCAGCACAATTGTCCAGAGGGAGTTAGCACTTCTGGGCAATTGCCGAGTAAACCCTTACCCGGAACTTCCTCGAGGAATTCCTGGAGGGATTTCCCCAGCGCACCATTGGGGTACCGCCTAAATGTGACACTGGGGAACTGTGAAGTTATGGGCCATTTACATCCTTCCTGCAATAAGACCAAAACTGTACACAGTATCCCAGATTTGGGGCTGGATTCACCATCCCGCCGTCCCAGATTTCCCATTTAGCGCGCCGTTGGGATGCTCCGGTTCGCCGGCTGGTCAATGAGGTTTCCCATTGTGGGGCAGCTGGCTTCCAGCAAAATGGAGCATCCCGACGGAGGAGAATCCAGCCCGCGGTCTCTCCAATGTCACGTACAACTAAAATCATAACTTGCCTATTTTTGTCATCAATTCTCCTCACACTAAACAATATTAGCTACCCTGTACATTTCAAACACAATTCAAGAATACAAGTTACACTTGTTTGTAGTATGTGAACCAAAAGCATATTCATTTTATATTTCTTCATGACTGTGAACTGCATCCACAGTGCACAAAAGAAATCCATCCTCCCATGTGTTTTTATATTACACTTATGTATACAACTAACAATAAACATTTTTAAAATGCAATGGACCAAAATAGATTGACCAGTATGATTTTTAGAAGCTGCTACCAGAGTTAAATATTAATGTGCTTGATTATGCTGCAACTCAGACCATTCTTTGTTCAAAAGTGGCAACTGACTGGCTTTTAAACAACCATAACCATTTGCGATGGTTGGACTCTTAGAAGCGAGGGTTTGACATGTGGGTAAAGCGATTTTACTGGCCTATGAGGAAGGCCGTCAGCACTACAGATTTGAGTACAAGTGGGTACTCAAGCCTGTAAACCCTATTCGACTACAATTACATAGCTAAATGAACTAACATTTCCACATTTATATCAGTTACACTCATTAGCTGGTTTTAAAGGATAATTGTTATAGGTGATGTCTTTCTTTCTCAAAAAAATCACGTGTACCACATTTTCTAAGAATGTGCATTTTTGCTTTTCATTAGTGGTTTAATAAACTCAACAAGAACAGTTTCTGTAAAAATAAAAATGTTGATATATTCTGAGTTATTGCCCTCCATTTGGAATAAACAATTATTTCTAACGTAAGGTCATACAACATTAGAATCCACACCAGAAATCTACAAAACTAAACAGTATCGCCAAAATACCATTCAAACACAATTCAAATGTCACCATTCCCTATTCAGTATGACTAGTTTATTTATCAATGTGTAGTCATAGACCTGGGGCTCCCCGGCCAGCAGCACTGATCCCGGCTGAATGTGGCGGCGCTGGACACAGCCCGCTGCCGGCACACTGGCTCAGACCATGGGGCAGAGCATCGCAGGTGGGCTAGCCGATGAGGTGCCAACGGCCTTCCAGTGCGCGAAACGAGGTCGCCAGTTTGGAGGGTGCGGGGAATCGTAAACCAGCGTCAAACCGGCACTGTCCCCGATTCTGGCGTCGGAATCGATTCGCCGCACAATCGCCAATTGCGACACCTGGCAACGGACAATCCAGCCCCTTGTATGTGTGATACTCTCATTTAAAGAGGACAACTATTTAAACAAACCTGCAGTTCATTAAAAATGTACAGAAAATAAATATGCATAATTAGTGTGTTCAGTTTTATGAAATGTTCCATTTTGGTTCCTCCTATTTAAACATAATTCATAGTATTTGCATGTATAACTTGTAAAACTGTTCTATATTGCACTTGTTTTTTTTAATAAGCTGCACCTCTCACCTTCTTGCTGCTTAGACACTTCCTTATTTCACAAAGCTAAATGCTAATTCCTTTGCATTCTGTCTTTCAAATGCCTCATTTCCAGTCCAACCTTTCAAAAGCAGATTTGGTGCATGAATTATCATAACTGAAACCATAACTTCTCATTATCAAATTACTCCAACCCTCTCAGATGCAAATGCAAAATAATATGTGCTCACACTCACTGGACAGTATTCAATGGAGACACTGATAGTCTCGCCCGTCGGCAGGTGAGCCAGCAATAGATATTTTGAATTTTTTAACAACTCCATAATACAAAAGTACCCAGCCAAACACAAAACAATCAGCAATACGCTAAAAACATCCAGAAGCCAATGAATCAGCAAGAAAGCAAAACGACCAGCTTTCAGGCCATCACACGCTCAGCACCCCCCCTTCCACCGCCCACTCCCCACCCCGCCCCAACGGTAGCCCCACATTGATGGAAAGGCACCCAAACAAGCAACACGAGCCAATGGAAAATGACGCACAGATGCTGGGCACGACGGAAGAAAGACAGAGAGAACACCCTCTCCCTCACAGTCCAACCCCAAAACAGTTGTATCAAACAAAACCAACAGCTTTCAAGCCAGCACATGGTCTCCTTCCCCTCCCACCACAACAGCTCTCCTGGCATATTCCAATCTGCCGCATACAGCTGCATAAGGGAGGTGACAGGTGACCTATATGTAAGGGCTCACCAGTACATCAACTTTGAATGGGACCAGGCAAGCCAGGATGCCAGGATCTTGGGCTTCACCCGCATGGTTGGCTTGCCCAAGTGCAGGGTCAGATTGAGTGCATTCAGGTGGCTCTGCATTCCCTATGGCGGCATGGGGAGCCTTTATGAATCGTAAGAGATGCCATTCCCTCACCGTCCAAACATGTGTTGTGTTTAATGTTAGCCTTTGGCTGCTGTTGAGTCAAGAGTCAAGAGCTCTTCTCCTTTTCCCAAACACCTTTATTTTTCCTTGAACACACTCTGCACCAAACTCTATCATCAGGGCAGCACGGTAGCATAGTAGTTAGCACAATTGCTTCACAGCTCCAGGGTCCCAGGATCAATTCCCGGCTGGGTCACTGTCTGTGCGGAGTCTGCACGTTCTCCCCGTGTCTGCTTGGGTTTCCTCCGGGTGCTCCAGTTTCCTTCCACAGTCCAAAGATGTGCGGGTTAGGTGGACTGGCCATGATAAATTGCCCTTAGTGTCCAAAACGGTTAAGTGGGGGTTACTGGGTTACGGGGATAAGTAGATACATGGGCTTGAGTAGGTTGCTCTTTGTAAGGGCCAGTGCCGACTCGATGGGCCGAATGGCCTCCTTCTGCACTGTACATTCTATGTTTCTAGGATCACATCACATGCTCCAAAGGCCACCTGTAGCCTCTTTACATATCAGTGTCAATTATTGGATCAATGAGGCATCTAATTGGAATGTTTCTTAATCCATTCCTTAACAGTCTCCCCTTCCTTGGAGAAAAACAAATATGGTGGAAAACAAATTTCAAGAAACTCAAAAATACATGCAATTTCCCCTCCTCTTATTTTTTGGAAGGAAAAAAAACAAAGTCACAGTAACAGACGCCCTTCATTAACAATATCCCAAAATTTCTGTGAACTAGCCCCACTTTTCGTTAAACAGTCGGACAATTGATAGCTACTGTCAATGCATTTAATTTTTGCTATTTCCCCTCTGTCCAACATCTGCTTCAAACTTGCGATGTCTATCCGTAACATCTTTTCATTGACACATTTTATAGACTGCACATTGTCTCGCAGGGATTTATTGTTAATGTGACACTCAATTGGTATGTTACCCAAATCCCCTAATCCCAAAATGTCTGTCAATATCTGAGATACATAAAAGGCCATATCCACTGCCTCTACGAGGCTTAAAGTCTCAGCAGCCAAAGTGCTTTTGACCACTCCGTATTTTCTTTGTTTCTCACTCAAGAGGGCAACATTTACCATTGTTCCCCAAAAGGAAAATAATAAAAGCTCCTGCGCTTGAAACCCCATCACATAAATTTGCACAGGACGCATCACTATAACCTATGAGTTTCAAGTGCCTAAGATCACCTAAAACTGGGAATCTCAAAACACACTCCTGCATTTTTTGTTTGACCAACGCTTTATTTGCTCTCATTATGTCTTCCACTTTAGGATCATCATTTTTGTACTCAACTCTAAGACATCAAAACTAATGTCCAGTCTCGTCTGTCTATCGAACCAATTCAGTTGCCCAATTAAACTTTGCAGTTGCTCTTTTTCCATCTTTGAAACCACTGCGTCTTTTTGTGAAACCCGACCACGACTAATTGCTATTCGGTTGATGCTCTTCAAATAAGATTGCTGACGTAAAGTTGTCCATAACTTAGTCTGTCCGATTTCAATTCCAATATATTTAAATACACCGGAAGCATGACTTCCAACTCTTAATTCTTTCCTCAACCCAGAGATTACAATAGCTTCGAAATCACTAGTCCCACCCCAGTCCCACGCCACAAAAAAATCATCGACATGCATCATAAAGATGCCAGAAAGATTTCCCTTATGGTGCCAGCAAAACATTGCCGGATCTGCTTTCAACTGACAACAGCATAACTTTAACAAAACTGACGTTACTGAAAAATACCAGACTCTAGACTCATCATTTAATCCATATGCACATTTGTTCAACTTCCAGAGTACCCCTTCTGTGTTTGCTGCCTCTTCAGGAGGTTGGAGAAAAATGTTTCTCTGAAGCTGCTACCCCTGCAAAACGCAGCTTTTATATCTATAGATTTGCATTCCCATGCTTTTGTGGCTAATAGAGCAAAAAGATTTTTAAAATAACCTTTCCAGCCGTAGGTGAATCTACCCTCAAATCCTGATCTTCTAAGTTTTCTTCAAGTCCCTTGCCACAAGCCTGGCCTTTGCCTCATAAGTTCCATCTGGAAGAACCTTTTCCGTGCAAATCCATCTGTGGGATAGAGCTCTTTGTCCCCTATCCGGTACTTCTGTGTATACCCCAAATTCAGTCCAACTAAGCAGTTCCTGCTGTTTAGCATCTTTGATAACTTTTTCATCTAATTTCTTCGAGGCCACCAAAATCTCACTTGCATGTGGGCTTCTACTCCTAGTAGCATGCGTAGTCTTACCCATGTTCCGAGACCTTGACAAACTACGTCCCCTATCCCGCCTGGTATCTCGTTCTGTACTGCTACTGCTTGATCTTTCCCTTCTGTTGTGGGATGTCCTTTCAATATTTCTCGACCTTTTCCTGTCAACCTGTTCACTATCCGATGTACTATCTGAACTGGCACTGCGTTTCGGTGCCCTCCATTTTTGAACTTTGTTTTCCCAATCCATTGTCTTGACACCCACCCCTGTATGCTGCACATTCAACCAGTGTTTATACTTTCCAGTGGCCATCCCTGCTCTACTAATAACAGTTGCATACTTCCATTGACTAGACCCTTCAGGCAAGTACGTCACTTTTGTACCAACTTTTGGCAGTTGTCCGGACGGAAAAATGGTGTGTTCTAATTCATCAGAAGTATTGTGTTCCTCTACAGAAAACCTGTCTATATCAGTTTACTGGTCCTCATAGTTCTGTAACACGTGCGTAGCAGATGACCTGCGTAGCAGGTTCTTCATCATGTCAGTCTGCTCTGTCTAAACTTGAAAATTTGTAACCTGTACCCATTATCCTTGATGAATGTACCCTAAACAGTCTGATTGCCATGTTGTAAAATAATTGTTTTGCCTTCTATGCCTATGATCTTCTCTGAGCCTTTCCATTTATTAAAATTGTATCGCTTATAGTATACTATGTATCCTTGCTGAAAAACAGTATTTGATGGCTGTACATTATGCCTTGAAGCTCTGCGAATTCTTTCAGAGAATTGTGCTTCCACAAATGCTTTCCTACTGCTATGTAATGCATTTAAATGCTCAGCAAAGGCAGAGCTAATTGTAGTCCCTTCCCAAGCTGGAGGCTGGTCATCCAAAATGGACGGAATTTTAGGATTTCTACCAAACAATAATTGATAAGGACTATAGCCCCCAACCATCTGCAACAAATTCTTTGCATGTACCGCCCATGCAAAGGCTGAATTTAACTTGCAATTTGGTCGATCTGCCAAAATTTTCCGGAGCATGTCATCTATTACTGCATGGTTTCTTTCACACACACCATTACTAAATGGGCTTTCCGCAGCCATATTCATAACTGTGATATTTATGTTTTCACACATATCCCTAAACTCATCATTAGCAAATTCTCACCCGTTGTCTGCAAGGAATTTTGCCGGTGGACCCATTCCTGTCCCTATCCATTTATCACAATCTGATCCAGGTTACTCTCTTTTCTTTACTTCGTACAATGGTTGATTGACTAAATCTGGTTGTTAAATCTACAAAATGCAAAATAAATATATTGTTAGCTTTATCCCAGATCTCAAGGTCCATGGCCACAATGTCATTAAAATCCCTGGCCAAAGGTACGGTTACTATCGGTCGTGATGGTGTCCTTGTGTACTGCCTACACACTTCACAGCGATCACTAACCTGTTCTATCGGTTTAGTATAGTCTTCATCCCTTACCCCTGCATCCTTTAATACATTTTTCAGCCACCGAGAAGACGGATGCGCAAATTGCCTATGCAGTTTTAATACAACACTCTTTTTATCAGCTAAAGTCCCATTTCCAGCTGCCAATAACACATCCTTAACAACTGCACCTGAAATATTATTTGTCAGTAATGGAACACAATAATGTCCCGACTGTGTAAATTGTAAGTCCACCGTCTTTCCAAAAACTGTTGCCTTATCCTGTTCCATATCCAGTTTCATGTGTGCTTTCTTCATCGATGGTCTGCTCAGAAGCAAAGGTATCTCACTTGATACATCAATGAAATGATTCACTCCGGCAATATTGCAAGGGATCACCACTCTTTTCAGCGACTTCAGAGTATTGTCATCCCCAAACCTGAAACTTGTGGAGCTTTCAAATTCCTTAACCTTGTTGTGATTTTCAGCATTCAAAGAGTCCAGGTAACATTGTAACCAGTCAATTTCACACACAGTAGATGTGCAGCGATTGTCCAATACAGCACAATTGAAGGATTCTGCAACCTCATTACTGGAGTAAGACTGCTTGTTAATAGGACAATGCCTTCTTTCTGGTCACTATCTTCTTCCTCTTCCGACTCTTCCATGTCATGTGTAGCTTCAAACACTATAATAACGTGTTGGACAGTTAAAAGCATAATGGTATTAAGAGTTGCACCGAAAACATCGATTTATCATACCCCGGGCATTTCTGGGGTTCATTTTCCTATTTTCATTCTCCATGTCCCTCCTCCTATTAACAGGTTTTAAATGGGTTTTTGTCCTCATAATTTCCGGGTCCCAATATTCTTCCAAAGTCTCGGAACATGTTTGGAGGCGTACGATTTCGCCATCCTGTCAGTAGTGTATCTTCCATAGTCTGCTTTATTGCTGACTGACCCATTTGTGTCAGAAGAGCCATCGGAATTGAATGTTTCCCCAGGAACTTCTGTAAGGCCTCTATCATCTGCGATCAAATAAGGTATCTTATCTACAAACTTAACTCCTGTCAAAACCAGGAGCCTATCCATATTGGACACTCTAGCACAGTCCAGTAACTTAAACACAGATTGTGGAAATTCCAGGCGGTGTTTGTGCAGCCTTCTGTATAGTCTGCTAAATTCCATTATATAGTCCTCCATAGAGATATCCTCTGTTTTCCGGAATCTATCAAATTCTGATCATGCTTCGTACGCACTTAACAAGTCATCCTTTTGATAAATCTTATCCATAAAACATAATAGAGTCTCCAGACTTTCTTCTGAGTCTAACTCTTCCAATTCCAGTTCAGAAAATACTTTGCTTCGGATTTTACTCTCATAAGGTAGAGAAAGAGCCAATGCCATTCCTTGTTTCCTCTTTCCCAAGGCAGTTACCTTAGTTTACATAACAACAAAGGGCAGCACGGTAGCATTGTGGATAGCACAATTGCTTCACAGCTCCAGGGTCCCAGGTTCGATTCCGGCTTGGGTCACTGTCTGTGCGGAGTCTGCACATCCTCCCCGTCTGTGCGTGGGTTTCCTCCGGGTGCTCCGGTTTCCTCCAACAGTCCAAAGATGTGCAGGTTAGGTAGATTGACCATGATAAATTGCCCTTAGTGTCCAAAATTGCCCGTAGTGTTGGATGGGGTTACTGGGTTATGGGGATAGGTTGGGGTGTTGACCTTGGGTAGGGTGCTCTTTCCAAGAGCCGGTGCAGACTCGATGGGCCGAACGGCCTCCTTCTGCACTGTAAATTCTGTAAAGCGGCTGTTTAGCACAGGGCTAAATCGCTGGCTTTGAAAGCAGACCAAGGCAGGCCAGCAGCACGGTTCGATTCCTGTAACAGCCTCCCCGAACAGGCGCCGGAATGTGGCGACTAGGGGCTTTTCACAGTAACTTAATTTGAAGTCTACTTGTGACAATAAGCGATTTTCATTTCATTTCATTTCAAATTCTATGAAACTGCACTTCTCCATTGGTCGTACAATCCCCTTTCAGAAAATAATGGCAGATAGTCATTTCCGGCAATCTTTATCCTTGGTTCAGCCATTTTTTTTCCCCTTCTCACTCACTCCTTGGTTAATGCAGAATTTTCTTCTGGAAAAGTTGTATCTTTCAACCCTTTACATTTACAGTCATTCTCTGCTACCACTGTTAGCCTCTGGCTGCTGTTGAGTAAAGAGTAAAGAGCTCCACTCCTTTTCCCAAACACCTTTATTTTCCTTGAACACACTCTGCACCAAACTCTATCATCACAACACATACTCCAAAGGCCATCTGTAGCAATAGAACAATAGAACATTACAGCGCAGTACAGGCCCTTCGGCCCTCGATGTTGCGCCGACCTGTGAAACCAATCTAAAGCCCTTCTACACAATTCCATTATCATCCATATGTTTATCCAGTGACCATTTAAATGTCCACTACTGTTGCAGGCAGGACATTCCACGCCCCTACTACTCTCTGAGTAAAGAACCTCCCTCTGACATCTGTCTTATATCTATCTCCCCTCAATTTAAAGCTATGTCCCCTCGTGCTAGCCATCACCATCCGAGGAAAAAGGCTCTCACTGTCCACCCTATCTAATCCTCTGATCATCTTGTATGCCTCTATTAAGTCACCTCTTAACCATCTTCTCTCTAACGGAAACAGCCTCAAGTCCCTCAGCCTTTCCTCATCAGATCTTCCCTCCATACCAGGCAACATCCTGGTAAATCTCCTCTGCACCCTTTCCAATGCTTCCACATCCTTCCTATAATGCGGCGACCAGAACTGCATGCAATACTCCAAATGCGGCCGCACCAGAGTTTTATACAGCTGCAACATGACCTCAAGGCTCCGAAACTCAATCCCTCTACCAATAAAAACTAACATACCGCACACCTTCTTCACAACCCTATCAACCTGGGTGGCAACTTTCAGGGATCTATCTACATGGACACCGAGATCTCTCTGCTCATCTACACTACCAAGAATCTTACCATTAACCCAGTACTCTGTATTCCTGTTACACCTTCCAAAATGAATCACCTCACACTTTTCTGCATTAAACTCCATTTGCCACTTCTCGGCCCAGCTCTGCAGCTTATCTATGTCTTCTGTAACCTGCAACATCCTTCCGCACTGTCCACAACTCCACCGCCTTTAGTGTCATCCGCAAATTTACTCACCCATCCTTCCACGCCCTCCTCCAGGTCATTTATAAAAATGACAATCAGCAGTGGCCCCAAAACAGATCCTTATTGTACACCACGAGTAACTGAACTCCAGGCTGGACATTTCCCATCAACCACCACCCTCTGTCTTCTTACAACTAGCCAATTTCTGATCCAAACCACTAAATCACCCTCAATCTCATGCTTCCGTATTTTCTGCAATAGCCTACCGTGGGGAACCTTATCAAACGCTTTAATGAAACCCATATACACCACATCAACTGCTTTACCCTCATCCACCTGTTTGGTCACTTTCTCAAAGAACTCAATAAGGTTTGTGAGGCACGACCTACCCTTCACAAAACCATGTTGACTATCCCTAATGAAATTATTCCTTTCTAGATGATTATAAATCCTATCTCTTCTAATCCTTTCGAAGACTTTGCTCACAACAGAAGTAAGGCTCACTGGTCTATAGTTACAGGGGTTGTCTCTACTCCCCTTCTTGAACAAGGGGACAACATTTGCTATCCTCCAGTCTTCTGGCACTATTCCTGTAGACAAAGATGACTTAAAGATCAAAGCAAAAGGCTCTGCATTCTTCTCCCTAGCTTCCCAGCGAATCCTATGATAAATCCCATCCGGCCCACACTTTCCAGAATTGCTAACACCTCCACGTTATGAACCTCAATCCCACCTCGTCTAGTAGCCTGTATCTCAGTATTCTCCTTGACAACATTGTCTTTTTCCTGTGTGAATACTGATGAAAAATATTCATTTAGCGCCTCTCCTAACTCCTCGGACTCCACGCACAACTTCCCACTACTGTCCTTGACTGGCCCTAATCTTACCCTAGTCATTCTTTTATTCCTGACATACCTATAGAAAACTTTAGGGTTTTCCTTGATCCTACCTGTCAAGGACTTCTCATGTCCCCTCCTGGCTCTTCTTAGCTCTCTCTTTAGGTCCTTCCTGGCTAGCTCTCAAGCGCCCTAACTGAACCTTCATGTCTCATCTTTACATAAGCCTCCTTCTTCCTCTTGACAAGTGATGCAACTACTTTAGTAAACCATGGTTCCCTCGCTCGACCACTTCCTTCCTGCCTGACAGGTACATACTTATCAAGGACACGCAGTAGCTGTTGATAGATTCATAGAATTTACAGTGCAGAAGGAGGCCATTCGGCCCATCGAGTCTGCACCGGCTCCTGGAAAGAGCACCCCACCCAAGGTCAACACCGCCACCCCATCCCCATAACCCAGCAACCCCATACAACACCAAGGGCAATTTTGGACACTAAGGGCAATTTATCATGGCCAATCCACCTAACCTGCACATCTTTGGACTGTGGGAGGAAACCGGAGCACCCGGAGAAAACCCACGCACACACGGGGAGGATGTGCAGACTCCGCACAGACAGTGACCCAAGCTGGAATCGAACCTGGGACCCTGGAGCTGTGAAGCAATTGTGCTATCCACAAGGCTACCGTGCTACCGTGACTTTTCGGAGTCCTATAGAAAACTCCCAACAGGGTGACCTCTCCTTTCCTGTTTCTAACCTAAGCCCATTCTACCTCAGTAGACGAGTACTCATCAAACGTCCTTTCTGTCACTGTAATACTGTCCTTGACTAACAATGCCACATCTCCCTCTCTTTTACCACCTTCCCTGAGCTTACTGAAACATCTAAATCCCGGAACCTGCAACAACCATCCCTGTCCATGTCTCCAAAATGGCCACAACATCAAAGTCCCAGGTACCAACCATGCTGCAAATTGTTCCTTGAACAAGCTCCACATTTCAATTTTGCCCATCCCCTGAAGTTTCCTTCCCCACCCTATGCATCCTAAGTCTTGCCTAATCGCATCATAATTGCCTTTCCCCCAGCTATAACTCTTGCCCTGCGGTATATACCTCTCCCTTTCCATCGCTAAAGTAAACGTAACCGAATTGTGGTCACTATTACCAAAGTGTTCACCTACCTCGATATCGAACACCTGGCCTGGTTCATTACCCAATACCAAATCCAATATGGCCTCGCCTCTCGTTGGCCTATCTCCATACTGTGTCAGGAAACCTTCCTGCACACATTGGTCAAAAACTGACCCATCTAAAGTGCTCGAACTATATCGTTTCCAGTCAATATTTGGAAAATTAATATCCCCCATAACAACTACCCTGTTACTTTCGCTCCTATCCAGAATCATCTTTGCAATCCTTTCCTCTACATCTCTGGAACTTTTCGGAGTCCTATAGAAAACTCCCAACAGGGTGACCTCTCCTTTCCTGTTTCTAACCTAAGCCCATTCTACCTCAGTAGACGAGTACTCATCAAACGTCCTTTCTGTCACTGTAATACTGTCCTTGACTAACAATGCCACATCTCCCTCTCTTTTACCACCTTCCCTGAGCTTACTGAAACATCTAAATCCCGGAATCTGCAACAACCATCCCTGTCCATGTCTCCAAAATGGCCACAACATCAAAGTCCCAGGTACCAACCATGCTGCAAATTCACCCCCACTTATTCCGGATGCTCCTGGCGTTGAAGTAGCCTCTTTACATATCAGTGTCAATTATTGGATCAATGAGACATCTAATTGGAATGTTTCTTAACCCATACCTTAATATATAATGCAGATGTCTGCCCTTTCCTGGGGGGGCGCCCATGATAGCTGCATTCTTGTATGCACACAGATCCTGGCCGTCTTTGAGGGACAGCAATAGCTGAAGGGATGGCTCCTTGGGGACAAAGGGTACCCCCTCAGGAGGTACTGAAGATGCCAGTGCAGAGGCCACAAACACCCGCTGTGACTTGCTACAGTGCCGATCATGCTTCACCATGTGCGCTGGTCGAGCAGGTGATAGGTCTGCTAAAGATGCAGTTCAGATGCCTGTACTGGTTAGGCGGAACCCTCCAGTGCAATCCCCGAAGGTTTCATGCATTTTTGTGATGGGCTGAGCACTCTATATTCTGGCACAGTAGCAGGATGAGGAACTGGGTGAGGAGAAGATGGAGGACCACCACATCTCCTCAGGTGAGGAGGAAGTCAAGGAGGAAAATCCCAGAGGAGGCGAAGGCAGGACCTTGAGAGATAGCCAGGGCTCGAATGGGGTGTAAGGTTTTCGGGCAATTCGGCCCTTTTCGGAGAAACTCAGAGACTTTAAACCGACTTTCCAGCCAAGGGAACAGAACCAGTTTTCCCAGCAGGCTTGGCCCGCTGAGCCGAGTAAGGGCATAAATACATAAACATTTACAAACACCCCCCTAGGAGCTACAAGGAAGAAGGAGCCAGACAACAAGATAACATCAAGACACAGACAAAGGGGCACAGGAATACACAGGAGGCTTGCATGCAAGCAGGACAATGGGATGGTCATAGCCCCATGCAAATGTAAATGACCTGGCCTCCACCAGAGCAGAATCCAATTAGCACCCCATCAACATAGCGAGGTGAGAATAGCAGCCATCTCCGGAGCAGCTGGAAGACACTGAAATTCTCCACAGAAGAGCCTAACCTCATTAAACTAGAAATCAGACTGTCTGAGTCCAGCATATTGCGCTGGAAAAGCCCCTAGAAAATCAGCGGTAGAGAAAAGCCAAGTTGGAGGCGGACCTGGGGGAGGTACTCCAATCTTGACAGGAGCTACCGGCAGAAACTCACTGAAAGAAGGGGGCGGAGCCAGCGCCAAATTCAAATCGCGTAGGTCTGAAAAAAACCCAAGTTGGAGGCGGACCTGGGGGAGGTACTCCAAGCTTGACAGAAGCTACCGGCAGAAAAACCAAGTTGGAGGCGGACCTGGGGGAGGTACTCCAAGCTTGACAGAAGCTACCGGCAGAAACTCACTGAAAGAAGGGGGCGGAGCCAGCGCCAAATTCAAATCGCGCAGGTCTGCCTAGCTGGAAGAAGCGGACCTGCAAGAAATACCCGGAAACATACAGCTCTGACCGGCTAAAAGGGGGCGGGACCAGCGGGAACTTTGAAAACCTACCTTTTCAATGCAAAAGGGGCTGGCCGATCACAGAACAAAGCCAGGTATAACTATATAAAAGGGGCTGTGTTTTCGAGAGGGGTCTGTTCGTTCCTGGCTCGACCTCTGCACCCCTGACTTGACCTCTGCAGCCTGTGACCGTAAGTAACCCGCAGCAGCTTGCGAAACTCCCTTGATTTTAATAGTGGTTGAGGCTTTGGGGAAGGGAACTTGTTTTGTGCCTTGTGATTTTGCTAAAACCTGTGTAACTGTAAGAATTTTCGTTGTGTCCGCTATATTACCTTTTGAACAGACTTAGTTGTATTAGAGCATAAGATTTTACTGTGTTTCTTCTGTTGATGATTTTGACCTGGGTTTTACAATAAATCTTGATTTGATGCTAATTGGAGTCGTTTAAATTCTTCAATCCTTCACCAGCGATCTCTGACCAAGTCATTGTTAAAATACTCCTCACCTTAATTCCGGGTTCAGGAATCGAGGGTCATCTTAAGCGATTCACTCAGGACAGACTGCTGGTTAGGGAATAAACAGCAGTGTCCTATTCTCTCTCTTGGGAAAGCTACTCTAGTGGAGTAGGAACCGGGTGGCTGTTGCACCACCGGCAAGAGAGAGAATCACCTGGGTATTGGTAGGGGTCTGGAGATCTGTGTGATATAAGTCTCAGGCTGTCGGTTAGGAATAAACGGCAGGCTTGAATCAGTGCTCTCTTCAGTGGAAGTGTCCCAGTGCGACATCCCCTGGCCTCTGAAGTTTCAGTGCCAGCTGGAGAGAGACACACACAGATATTCGAACCCCAGATATCGGCCCAGTAGTGGAGTAGCGGAGATGGCACCCTCTACAATGGCGACCGGGGCAGGAGCCCGGTGGTTTGGAGTATGTGACTTGGCAGAGGGGGTGAGGGAACGAAGCAAAATGGAGGAGAGAATATCCTCGTATTTGTGGCGAAAGGTCAACCTCACCAAACCTTGGGTCTCAGAATTGATCAATGCAGAGCAACCGGTAATGGCAGCGGCTGCATGGACAGAAAGCAAGGCGCACAAAAGGCACTTGGAGAAGGCAGTTTGGCTGGTTTGCCTGTCTCAGCAGGTAGTCAACGCAGAGCAAAGAATCGAAGAGTTAGAGCAGGAGGCTAGCGCAGCGGAACGACTGCGGGGGGAAGTGGCAGAAATGAAACAGGAAAGCGAGTCTAACAGATGTGAGAAGGACTATCTCCACTGCCAGATAGTGGAGGGTAAAGAAAAGGAACGGAGGCTCCAGGGACTCTATGCTCGGAGTACAGAGCAGTGTAGGAAGCTGGAGGGGAAGTTCCGGGACATCCAGGCAGCATACCGAGTGGCTCGCGAGGAAGTAGGGGACTGTGCCCATGGGCCGTGCCAGGCACGAATAACGGAGTTGGAGGAGGCCTTGTCCAGGTTCAGGGGACAGATACACCTGGTAGGTCCAGGGGGGTTCCCTAGGGGCAAGGTGCTCCTCGCAGCGGATGATTCCCCAAAGGCCAAGGGGAATAGACCGCCTCCTGAGGCACCGGGATTGTGTCCGGGTCGGCAGGGGGGGATCGGACTGCACGTTCAGGAGCAAGTCCAAGGGGGGTCGGCAGGGTACCCCCAGCTGGCGGCGTGTCCGCCTGGTTTCGTATGTGGGTCCCCATGGGATGGGGACAGACCGCTGCCTGGGATGCCGGTGATGGGGCCGGGTCAGCAGGCAGGGTTTGGACCGCCCGGTCAGGGGCAGGTCCAAGGGGGGTCAGTGGTGTATCCCCAGATAGCGGCGTCTCCTATATGGGTAGTTAGCCCGGGGACAGGGGGGCTACCCAACGAGGCAGGAGAGCTGGACAGTGGGGAGGAGGAGCAGGAACCCCAGGTAGGGCAGATGTGCCCTGTCAGGCAAAGAAGGTATGGTCCCCCGGCGGGGATGGCAAACAGGGGACCGGTTGAGGGCGACATTATCGTTCCTCATGGGGCATCCGCGCTCAGGGGGATGGTGGCCCACGTTCCCAGACTAACTCCAAAGGGGGATCCGTCGCTGCATTTTATGGAGGTGGAACAGGCTGCCAACATCAATGACTGCGACGAAGGGGAGCAAATAAAGATGCTCCTGATAACCCTAGATGCCCAGCTATGCAGGACAGTGACCTCTGGGAATGGGGGAAGACCTGACACCTGGGCGGCAGCACAGACTGCTGTTCTGGAGGCAATGGGCTTGAATCTGGGGAGCCCTTTCATGAGGGTGGGGGAAACCAAGCAGCAACCAGGGGAATCTCCCACTATGTTCGCAGACAGGCTGTGGACTGTCTATGTGGAGGCGTGTGGGGCTCCCGCGGATAGGCAGAATTTAGATGAGAGAACAGCCCACTGGCTGAAGACCCTCGTAGCTAACTGTCTCCCTCACGTTAGGGCAAAGGCCGAACACTGGTTCGACCCGCAGAGTCCGGACCTTAATGAGGCAGAGGTCCTTAGGAAACTCACCCTTGCATATCGTAATGGGGAGAGGGGTGAGGACAAGCCCCTTAAGGGTAGGGTGCATGAAATCGCGCCAGCAGCCCCTAAGAGAGAGTGGAAGCATGTGGGCACCCGGACCTCCGACGAGAAACCGGTATGCTACGGGTGTGGGAAGGCCGGGCATTTCAAGAGGGAATGTAGAAACCCTAGCAAGCAGGAGAGGGCTCCCGCAGTAGAGAGTCAGACCCCGGCGGTAGGAGCAGCTGCCCCGGGAACCATCGAAATAAGTAAAATTTTAGCCCTTTTGCAAGGCTCAGGACAGGTGGCAATGGCAACGGGCCAGGGCCTGCCCGCACCCACACCACAAGAACCCGTATGACTACCCAGGGAGCAGCCTCAGGAAAAAGGGAGCGCAGGGGTAGTTCTAGCCCCAGACCCTGGTCCGGTCCAGGTGCAGGGTCCCATTCTGGAGGCTGCCTCAGGGGCTATTTGCAGTTTAAATCCCTTAAGGTGGGACCCATGCGAACGCCACATCAGTCAATTTAAATTGTTCCACCCCATAAGGACAAAAAAGAGCAAGGTGGGGGGAAGACGGGGGGTGGTAGTGGAGAAACCCCCCGTAGAATTAACGACGGTGGGGGAGGTCCCTGACTCCACGGTCACACAACCGGTGACAAGGTGCTGTCCCGAAGGGGCAGTCCCAAAGAAACCGACCGTGCTGCAAGCACCCAGCCCAGGGACAGTAAGGATTCCCAAGCCCTTACCTGTGGGTCAGGTAGCCTGCCTTAGTATAGAGGCTAAGGAGGCGGAGGAAGTGAAGGTATCACCTTGGGCTTGGGAACCAGTCGGGGGACGAGGGAGCAATCGGGTCTCCAAGCCCCCGGTAAGATGGTCCCCATCACACCTCCCTGTCACCCGGTCCCGCAGTAAGGGGGCCCGAGTGGAAGGGAGCGATGAGGGATCCCCGAACCCTGTTGGGGAGGGAGCGGCAAGAGGCAGCCCGAACCCCCGGGAGGGGACGGTCTGGCCCGAGCTATTCGACCAAACAGGCGGACTGCCCCCGTTTAGCGGGGCACAGTTTTAATTTGGCCACCCAGAGACGGGTGGCACTGTATATATCATATTCCCTTTTCTTTCCCCCTGCTAGTTCTAATTAGTATGTAGTTGTGTGTGAGGTATTTGGGATCGTGGGGACACAGAAGCGCCTGGTGCAAGGGTAAAATAATGAAGCACCAGGCACTAGGACCCTGGTGCAGCCGGGCTGTAAAACACAGAACCCCAAACAGGCTGCGGCAACTTCAAAGCAGGAGCTGCTGCTGCCACCGGATAGCGGCAGGCACTAGGACCCTGGGGAGCCGGGCTGTAAACACAGAACCCCAGACAGGCTGCGGCAACTTCAAAGCAGGAGCTGCTGCCGCCACCGAATAGCACCCATGCACTTCAAGCTGCAGGTACCGACGACGGAGGAAAATGAAGAGCCTTCATCGGGTCCTCGGGGAGACGCTGAGTGCAGCCCACCAAAGAAAAGTCGTAGTGTAAATAGTTGTGTACAGCGCGGGTCTTCAGTTATTTGACTGTAATATATGTACAGGGACCCTTACGTTTGGGGTTCCGGTGAAATGTGTATATGTTACTATGTGTTTAAATTAGATATGGTGTTTCTTTCCCTTTCATTGAAAACAGGGGTAGCCTAGATTAAGGGAACTGTCTTGGGAATTGTAATTTCGCATGTTGCTGAGGGGGGGACCTACGGTCCACACAAAGGCACACAATTGCCCTTCACCTGTGTCGATACGATCCAAGCAGGTAGGGACGTATCGAAGGGGCATCTGTAAGGTTTTCGGGCAATTCGGCCCTTTTCGGAGAAACTCAGAGACTTTAAACCGACTTTCCAGCCAAGGGAACAGAACCAGTTTTCCCAGCAGGCTTGGCCCGCTGAGCCGAGTAAGGGCATAAATACATAAACATTTACAAACACCCCCCTAGGAGCTACAAGGAAGAAGGAGCCAGACAACAAGATAACATCAAGACACAGACAAAGGGGCACAGGAATACACAGGAGGCTTGCATGCAAGCAGGACAATGGGATGGTCATAGCCCCATGCAAATGTAAATGACCTGGCCTCCACCAGAGCAGAATCCAATTAGCACCCCATCAACATAGCGAGGTGAGAATAGCAGCCATCTCCGGAGCAGCTGGAAGACACTGAAATTCTCCACAGAAGAGCCTAACCTCATTAAACTAGAAATCAGACTGTCTGAGTCCAGCATATTGCGCTGGAAAAGCCCCTAGAAAATCAGCGGTAGAGAAAAGCCAAGTTGGAGGCGGACCTGGGGGAGGTACTCCAATCTTGACAGGAGCTACCGGCAGAAACTCACTGAAAGAAGGGGGCGGAGCCAGCGCCAAATTCAAATCGCGCAGGTCTGAAAAAACCCAAGTTGGAGGCGGACCTGGGGGAGGTACTCCAAGCTTGACAGAAGCTACCGGCAGAAAAACCAAGTTGGAGGCGGACCTGGGGGAGGTACTCCAAGCTTGACAGAAGCTACCGGCAGAAACTCACTGAAAGAAGGGGGCGGAGCCAGCGCCAAATTCAAATCGCGCAGGTCTGCCTAGCTGGAAGAAGCGGACCTGCAAGAAATACCCGGAAACATACAGCTCTGACCGGCTAAAAGGGGGCGGGACCAGCGGGAACTTTGAAAACCTACCTTTTCAATGCAAAAGGGGCTGGCCGATCACAGAACAAAGCCAGGTATAACTATATAAAAGGGGCTGTGTTTTCGAGAGGGGTCTGTTCGTTCCTGGCTCGACCTCTGCACCCCTGACTTGACCTCTGCAGCCTGTGACCGTAAGTAACCCGCAGCAGCTTGCGAAACTCCCTTGATTTTAATAGTGGTTGAGGCTTTGGGGAAGGGAACTTGTTTTGTGCCTTGTGATTTTGCTAAAACCTGTGTAACTGTAAGAATTTTCGTTGTGTCCGCTATATTACCTTTTGAACAGACTTAGTTGTATTAGAGCATAAGATTTTACTGTGTTTCTTCTGTTGATGATTTTGACCTGGGTTTTACAATAAATCTTGATTTGATGCTAATTGGAGTCGTTTAAATTCTTCAATCCTTCACCAGCGATCTCTGACCAAGTCATTGTTAAAATACTCCTCACCTTAATTCCGGGTTCAGGAATCGAGGGTCATCTTGAGCGATTCACTCAGGACAGACTGCTGGTTAGGGAATAAACAGCAGTGTCCTATTCTCTCTCTTGGGAAAGCTACTCTAGTGGAGTAGGAACCGGGTGGCTGTTGCACCACCGGCAAGAGAGAGAATCACCTGGGTATTGGTAGGGGTCTGGAGATCTGTGTGATATAAGTCTCAGGCTGTCGGTTAGGAATAAACGGCAGGCTTGAATCAGTGCTCTCTTCAGTGGAAGTGTCCCAGTGCGACATCCCCTGGCCTCTGAAGTTTCAGTGCCAGCTGGAGAGAGACACACACAGATATTCGAACCCCAGATATCGGCCCAGTAGTGGAGTAGCGGAGATGGCACCCTCTACAGGGGCACAGGTCTATGGACACATTTATTAGCTCAGGGAGGACCAGCACTAGGATGGCCAGGTCTGTCACCCTATGGGGGTCTTAGTCCATCTCACTTGGGTCTTGCCAGCGGGAGGTCATCGCTACATTTATGGGCAGGGCATGAAAGCGCTATGACCGGACAATGCACCGACCATCCGAAAGACCGTCCCACCTCGGCCTACTCCCCGCCCCACCCAGTAAACCCATCTCATGTAAGGGGCAATTTAGTATGGTCAATCCACCTAACCTGCACATCTTTGGACTGTGAGAGGAAACCAGAGCACCCGGAGGAAACCCACGCAGACACGGGGAAAGCGTGCAACCGCCACACAGACAGCCACACAAGGCTGGAATTGAACCCGGGTCCCTGGCGCTGTGAGGCAGCAGTACTAACCACTGTGCCACCGTGCCCCCCATGTCAGATGAAAATGTTGTCAGAATGGCTCTTTTATCAGCAATCCTCTGTTTCTGTACTCCAAATGCCTATAAGTGAATTTGATTAGTATTTTTCATAGCACATCTCAGCATATCTGTCAATACATTTCAAATATGCTTTTTTGCCTCTAGCTATTGCAGCAATTTGAGCCCCCATGCTCTGTCATATATTTCTGGTAACCACAACCAATATGGACTTCTTCAGCTTGCAGGAACTTATCAGTAGCCCACAGAATTTCAGGCAATGGCAAATATCTAGCATCTTACAGTTTATAGGGTGTGGGTCCTGTGGTGCAGCGTCTCTGCCTCTGAGCCACAAGCTCCAGGTTCAAGTCCCACTCCAGGATTTGATACACCAGGAAGGTTCGTTCTTAACGTGGTCAGACAGATTGAGTGTCAAAATGCAAATCCTTCCACACACACCAAAAGCTGGTGGTAAGAGCAGGAAGGACTCCTGGTCAGCCATGCTTGATGCGGAGTGGTGCTCCTCAAGCTATAAGCCCCTGGCGACAGACTAGTAACCTATCTCAGGAATAGCTAGCTATGGAAACAGACAAAAGTCTGCCAGAGTGCACCACTAGATTTGGGAAGAGGAATTACAGTTTATACATTGAGGTAATTCTCATTTCCATTCCTTTGCACAAACAATGAATTGACTAACCTTGCATTGTGACTTCAAGTTGTATTTTTATGAAAGTCCAGTGACTAGCGTTAAAGCAAGGATAATATTCTGACCCCACGGATTCAAAGGCACTCTGAAATTAGAAACAATTTGACACTGCAGGATTTATAAGTCATAAAACGTGATGACATTCTCCGCAGCACTTCTAAAAGGCTCAGCCATCTGGTAGAGAATACTTTATTACTGTTCGAGGTTCCACATCAAGAAACAAGGCAAATTAATGAGGTTTCTGTTGCTGTTAGGAATGTGAAGCTAAGTGGCAATAAATGTCTAAAATTAGGCCTTTCAAAGACACCTATAAAACTTCAACTCCAAAATTTTAAGCATATGTCAAAGTGACGGCAAAAAACAGCAAATTGTCACAATTACATCTGAAGTTTTACTTCCTTCAAGGTGAAATTGCTTCTCCCAGTCATTGCAGCATCGCTGTCTGATGAATGTGTAAGCAAGTCCTGCTGTATGATCTGATTTTTTTGAACACTTATCAGCCCATTATTGCTCACAGTCCAGTTGAAAACATGGAGTGAGATATTGGCAATGGAAGTGCTAAATGAACCTGTAAGAAATTCCTTTTTACACGTTTTTAACGAAGATGTTAATCTGCTTAAAATAAACAAACTCATACTGTTATTAAGATGGAAGATGAAACATTTCCATATTAATGGCAAAATTAGAATTGCACAACATGATTTCAATGCCTTTACGTCATACCCTAAAATGACCCCCCCCTCCCCCCCCCACACCTGTACCAGGTGCTGGTTACATTTGTTGGTACCGATTTTGGTGTTCCAGTCAGGGTACCATGGAGTGGTGACAAGCAGTTGCTGCATTATTCTGATATTTCAGTCTCAAAATGAAAGCTGCCTTGCTGCTTCGAAGGTCATCTTTTGTATTCAGGCCTGTGCAATGGTTAATTGTCTGCTACTGAATGCGTTCTCCATGAACAAAGGATAATATATGCAATGCCAGCTTGTTTATGAAAGAGGCCTCAGCTTTGCAACCTTTGTATTGGCTTGTGCCGGAAATACATCTGAACCTTGGTGGTGTCTCTCATTCGATTGATAATGTTTTTGGATTTCTTGTTGTGACCAACAGAAGTGGGTTGAATGAGAAAAGGGAGACAGTTCATCCCTCCTCACCCAGGGCGTAAATTGTGGGCACAAATAAGGGATCTCGCTCGTGTTAACAAATTTGGTGACCTCGCCTGCAGACCATTCGTAACAAGATGAACACACAAGTTGCATAAGTAAGAATATCCTTTCCAGCATATTAAATGTTCTTAACCTGAATTATTAAAGAAGGGTAGAATCCATCCATAGTCGTGTCCCATTCCGATATGCCAGCACCATGACGTCTGGTACTTTGAAAAGATAATCCAGAAAATGACTTGAATAGGAGGGCAATAACAAAACAGTGCTGCTGCATCAGATTAAACTGACTTTTGGAGCTCATGGGGCATGCATTATATGCACAATCGCTTTCCCATTTTACTGCTTGAGATATCAAGCAATAATTGAGGGCAGAGGGAGGCAAGAGTTCCAAGGATATTTTCAGTATTATTTTCTGCAGCAGCATGTTTTCAGTGCAACGAGAAAGAAACCACTTATAATAATAATAATCTTTATTGTCACAAGTAGGCTTATATCAACACTCCAATAAAGTTACCGTGAAAATCCCCTAGTCGACACACGCTGGCGCGTGTTCAGGTACAGAGAGGGAGAATTCAGAATGCCCAAATTACCTAACAGCACGTCTTTCGGGACTTGTGGGAGGAAACCGGAGCACCCGGAGGAAACCCACGCAGACACGGGGAGAATGTGCAGGCTCCGCACAGGCAGTACCCAAGCCGGGAATCGAATCTGGGACCCTGGAGCTGGGAAGCAACAGTGCTAACCACTATGCTACCGTGCCGCCCCTTTCCTGGAAATTATGGGCCAAGTTGATCAAGTGTCAGTAGGATCACGTGGGCCAGTGATCATTGAATCATAAGGTGCGAGCTGACTATGGAAAAGGACAAAGGACAATCCAGAGTAAGAATAATTAACTGGGGGAAATGCAACTTTTGTGGAGTAAGAGCAGATCTGAGCTGAATAAATTGGAGTTAAAGTTTGACATGGAAATGGTGGCTGAACAATGGGTTACCTTCAAAGAAGAGATAGTTTGGGAACAATCAGGGTATATTCCCCGGGGAGGGAAAGGTAGGGCAAACAAAGACAGACCTCCGTGGGTGACAGGAGTTAAAGAAGAAAAATTGTGCCGGTGACAGATGTCAAGTAGAAAATAAAACTGCGAACCAGGTTGAATATAGGAAGTTCAGAGGAGAGGTGAAAGAACAAACAAGAGCAGCAAAGAGTGTGTGCGAAAACAGTCAGGTAGACAAAGGGAATCCAAGGTTTTCTGTGGACATATTTATGGTAAAAGGGCAATAACAGCAGGAGGAGGGCCTATTAGGGACCAAAAGAGGAATTTACTCATGGCGGCATTAAATCAATACTTTGCATCCATCTTTACCAAGGAAGAACATACTACACAGGCCACGGTGAAATATAAGAAGGAGGAGGTATTGGATAATTGCAGAGGCATTGTGGAGGCAATGGAATAGTGGTATTGTCACTGGACTAGTAACCCAGAGGCCAAGGTACTCTGGGGTCCCAGGCTCAAATCCCACTTCTGCAGATGGTGAAATTTGAATTAATAATAATCTTATGTTGTCACAAGTATGAAGTTACTGTGAAAAGCCCCTCGTTGCCACATTTGGGTAAACTGGTACAGGAATTGAACCCATGCTGCTGGCCTTGTTCTGCATCACAAACCAGCTGTCTAGCTCACTGAGCTAAACCAGCCCTTATCAATAAATATCTGGAATTAAAAGTCTAATGAAACCAACCATTGCTGATTGTCATAAAAACCTATCTGGTTCACGAATGCGGAAGAATATCTGCCATTCTCACCTGGTCTGGTCTACATGTGACTCCAGAACTACAGCAATGTGGTTGACTCTTAACAAGGGCAATTAGGGATGGGCAATAAATTGTTGCTAACTTTTAGTTGGTTCAATTGGCTCTGTTTTATAACCTTTTGTAGCGCACAAAGACTCCGTGAGACGAATAGAGTGAAGTCGATGAGGCTTTATTAAGCGTGTCTGTTCCCCCGCAGCTCGATAGTAAACTGGCCTGCGGGGGAAGACTCCGGCTTCTTATACTCCGCCTTCAGGGCGGAGCTAGAGGTCAACGGCCAACCAGGACCCGGGATCTGTCAGCCAATGACATTAGGGCTTCCAGTCCCACATGACCCCCAATACATACTACCACATTCACCCCTTGTCAAAAATGAACCCGGCGGGGTGATGCTTCGTATGGTGGTAAGGGTTTACAGGGCTGGTCCTGGGAGGAAAAAAACATTCACAAGGCAATACAGTATTGTACAATTTTGTCCTGTTGCAACTATTTACAGAGGGTATGGGAAGAAAAGCAAAATGTTCTCGTGAAAAGTCCATATTTAGTTTTAGATCGACGCCACGAGTCGGTCGGGCGGTCTGGTCGTCCGTGTCGATCGCCTCGGCCCCGGTGGTGGTGGTGCTTGTACCGGTGTTGTCGCCTCCAGGAGCCTTATGGTTTCAGCTTGGGCTTTATTCTTGGTCGGTGCTGAGGGGAGGGGAACCGATCCTCCTGGGAAGGGGGCGGTCGTGGGGTGCGGCGGTGGCAGGAAGGGGGGAGTTGGGTTGATGGTGTCGGGGGGGGGGTGCGTGTTGCCGGCGGGCGCCAGATCCCGCAGGGAGACCGTGTCTTGTCGGCCGTCGGGGTACTCCACGTAGGCGTACTGTAGGCGTACTTTCGACCAACGGGTCCGCCTTATGAGCCCGCACATGCTTTCGGAGCAGTATGGGTCCTGGGGCCGCCAGCCAGGTCGGCAGCGACGTTCCAGAGGAGGACCTCCTAGGGAAAACAAGGAGACGCTCATGAGGCGTTTGATTAGTGCTCGTACATAATAACGACCGGATGGAGTGGAGAGCATCCGGGAGGACCTCCTGCCACCGTGAAACTGGGAGGTCCCTGGACCGTAGGGCCAGTAGGACGGCCTTCCAGACCGTGCCGTTCTCCCTCTCTACTTGCCCGTTCCCCCGGGGGTTGTAGCTGGTCGTCCTGCTTGAGGCTATGCCCTTGCTGAGCAGGAACTGGCGCAGCTCGTCACTCATGAAAGAGGACCCCCTGTCGCTGTGGACGTATGCGGGGTAACCGAACAGTGTGAAGATGCTGTTCAGGGCTTTAATGACTGTGGCCGCGGTCATGTCAGAACAGGGAATGGCAAAAGGGAAGCGGGAGTATTCGTCCACCACATTAAGAAAATATGCGTTGCGGTCGGTGGAGGGGAGGGGCCCTTTGAAATCGAGACTGAGGCGTTCAAAGGGGCGGGAAGCCTTAATCAGGTGCGCTCCATCCGGCCTGAAAAAATGCGGCTTGCATTCCGCGCAGATGTGGCAGTCCCTTGTGACTGTACGGACCTCCTCTAAAGAGTATGGGAGATTGCGGGACTTGATGAAGTGGTAAAACCGAGTGACCCCCGGGTGGCAGAGGTCCTCGTGGAGGGTTCGGAGGCGGTTAATTTGTGCGTTGGCACATGTGCCGCGGGATAGGGCATCGGACGGCTCGTTCAGCTTTCCGGGACGATACAAAATCTCATAGTTGAAGGTGGAGAGCTCGATCCTCCACCTTAAGATCTTGTCGTTTTTGATTTTGCCCCGCTGTGCATTATCGAACATGAAGGCTACCGACCGTTGGTCCGTGAGGAGAGTGAATCTCCTGCCGGCCAGGTAATGCCTCCAATGTCGCACAGCTTCCACTATGGCTTGGGCTTCCTTTTCTACTGAAGAGTGGCGGATTTCTGAGGCGTGGAGGGTCCGGGAGAAAAAGGCCACGGGTCTGCCCGCTTGGTTAAGGGTGGCCGCTAGAGCTACGTCGGAGGCGTCGCTCTCGACCTGGAAGGGGAGGGACTCGTCGATGGCGCGCATCGTGGCCTTTGCGATATCCGCTTTGGTGCGGCTGAAGGCCTGGCAAGCCTCTGTCGACAGAGGGAAGGTCGTGGTCTGTATTAGGGGGCGGGCCTTGTCTGCGTACTGGGGGACCCACTGGGCGTAGTATGAAAAGAACCCCAGGCAGCGTTTCAGGGCTTTTGGGCAGTGCGGGAGGGGAAATTCCATGAGTGCGCGCATACGTTCGGGGTCGGGGCCTATTATCCCATTGCGTACTACGTAGCCCAGAATGGCTAGCCGATCGGTGCTAAAAACGCACTTGTCCTCGTTGTACGTGAGGTTCAAGGCTTTGGCGGTTTGGAGGAATTTTTGGAGGTTGGCGTCGTGGTCCTGCTGATCGTGGCCGCAGATGGTTACATTGTCGAGATACGGGAACGTGGCCCGCAACCCATGTTGATCAACTATTCGGTCCATCTCCCGTTGGAAGACCGAGACCCCGTTTGTGACGCCAAAAGGGACCCGTAGGAAATGGTATAATCGCCCGTCTGCCTCGAAGGCTGTGTACTTGCGGTCACTTGGGCGGATGGGGAGCTGATGGTAGGCGGACTTGAGGTCCACGGTGGAGAAGACTTTATATTGGGCAATCCGGTTGACCATGTCGGATATGCAGGGGAGAGGGTACGCGTCTAGTTGTGTGTACCTATCGATGGTCTGGCTATAGTCAATGACCATCCTTTGTTTCTCCCCTGTCTTCACTGCTACCACCTGCGCTCTCCAGGGACTATTGCTGGCCTGGATTATGCCCTCCTTTAGTAGCCGCTGGACTTCGGACCGAATGAAGGTCCGGTCCTGGGCGCTGTACCGTCTGCTCCTAGTGGCGACGGGTTTGCAATCCGGGGTGAGGTTCGCAAACAAGGACGGGGGTTGCACCTTGAGGGTTGCAAGGCCGCAGATAGTGAGTGGGGGTATTGGGCCGCCGAATTTGAACGTAAGGCTCTGTAGATTGCATTGGAAATCTAATCCCAGCAAGGTGGGGGCACAGAGTTGGGGAAGGACGTTTAGTTTGTAGTTTTTGAACTCCCTCCCCTGCACCGTTAGGGTAACTATGCAGAATCCCTGGATCTGTACGGAGTGGGATCCTGCAGCTAGGGAAATCTTTTGTGCGCTGGGATAGGTGGTCAAGGAACAGCGTCTTACCGTGTCGGGGTGTATAAAGCTCTCCGTGCTCCCGGAGTCGACTAGGCATGGCGTCTCGTGGCCGTTTATTAGCACCGTTGTCGTCGTCGTCTGGAGTGTCCGGGGCCGAGCTTGATCGAGCGTAATTGAAGCGAGACGTGGTTGTAGTAGTGGAGTGGGGTCCGTTGTTGCCGTCCAAGATGGCGTCGGGGATGGACAAAATGGCCGCCCCCATACATCGCACGTGGCTGGGGGGTCACAAGATGGCGGCGGGGGTGGACAAAATGGCCGCCCCCACGCGTCGTACAGGTCTGGGGCGGTCCAAGATGGCAGCGCCCCTCCTCCCCTCGTGGTGGCCGGGACCCAAAATGGCGGCGTCTGCGGGTCGCACATGGTGTGCTGGGGGGGCTGGGGAGCGCTAGGACCGCGAGCGCTAGGACCGCGCAGGGCTCCCTCACCGGGGACAGCGGTGGTCGGGGCCCAAGTAGGTGGCGCCGGCGGGTCAGGCGTGGGGCGCGGGGTGGGGGTTAGGGAGGGCATTAGGGACGCGCAAAACTCCCTCCTCTCTGTGGAGAGTGTTGGCCGGGACCCAAAGCGGTAGCGCCGGCGGCGGGTCATACATGGGCTGCGGGGAGGGGGGTTGGGGAGCGTAAGCGGCGTGCAGGGCTCCCTGTTCTCCCGGGACCGCGGTGGTCGGGACCCAGAGCGGCTGCGCCTGCGGGTCGTACATGGTGTGCTGGGGGGGTTGGGGCGCGTAAACGGCTTGCAGGGCTCCCTGTTCTCCCGGGACAGCGGCGACCTCGCGGGACCGGCACACAACCGCATAATGGCCCTTTTTCCCGCAGCTTTTGCAGATAGCTGCGCGGGCCGGGCAGCGCTGTCGGGGGTGTTTCGCCTGGCCGCAGAAATAACAGCGGGCGCCCCCGGTGCGACTCGGCGTTTGGACCGCGCAAGCCTGTGGGGTGTCCGGGGGGGGGGGGTAGGGGGTTTGCCGCGACGGGTACGTACGGGGCCCAATGGGCTGCCGCGCGGTCGGGGCCGTAGGCGCGGGTATTACGCGCGGCCACGTCTAGGGAGGCTGCTAGGGACCGTGCCTCTGAGAGTCCTAGCGACTCTTTTTCTAGAAGTCTTTGGCGGATTTGGGAGGATTGCATACCTGCCACAAAAGCATCACGCATTAACATGTCCGTGTGTTCGTTTGCGTTCACCGACGGGCAGCTGCAGGCTCGTCCAAAATCAGCAGCGCGGCGTAGAATTCGTCCATCGATTCTCCGGGAGCTTGCCGTCTCGTCGCGAGCTGGTAGCGAGCGTAGATTTGGTTAACTGGGCGGACATAGAGACTTTTCAGTGCCGTCTGGAAATCCTCCGCGTCTTCGATGAGAGAGAAAATCTCCGTGCTCACCCTCGAGTGCAGGACCTGCAGTTTTTGGTCTTCTGTGACCCGGCCGGTGGTCGTTCTGAGGTAGGCCTCGAAGCAAGTCTGCCAGTGCTTGAAGGCTGCTGCCACGTTCACTGCATGGGGGCTGATCCTCAGGCATTCCGGAATGATCCTGAGCTCCATAGTCCTGTTTTTAGGCATGCTTAATAAATTGTAGCGCACAAAGACTCCGTGAGACGAATAGAGTGAAGTCGATGAGGCTTTATTGGGCGTGTCTGTTCCCCCGCAGCTCGATAGTAAACTGGCCTGCGGGGGAAGACTCCGGCTTCTTATACTCCGCCTTCAGGGCGGAGCTAGAGGTCAACGGCCAACCAGGACCCGGGATCTGTCAGCCAATGACATTAGGGCTTCCAGTCCCACATGACCCCCAATACATACTACCACACCTTTGCTCTCGAGTCGCCAGGTATCTTTATGATACCGCCACGAGGTTCAAGTTCAAGTAATGATCAATAACGCAATACACTAATTAGTAAGATTCAAATCAAAGCACATTTATTATACACAGTAATCGCTACTCATGCATAAAATCTACTGCTAAGCTACTTCTACAACTAACAGGCCTATACTTCGCTTCGGACTGGCCCACCAGGTCAGGGGAACAAATGGCCTTTCGTTCGGGTTCTGAGTCTGCGGGATTCGAAGTTGGTACGGTTTGGTAGCTAGGAGCGCCTATCTCGTAGCGAGCGTTGACGTAAGACTTACTGGATATCGGCGGCAGCTGCACCGGTTACTGTCAAGCGTTGGTTCGCGTTGCTGAGTGACCCAGTCAAGAAGAACGATTTGAACTTGGGGGCTTAACTTTATAGTCCCCAGGGGCTTCCCGCCTTTCAGGGCGGACCCTGTACCTGGTTCTAGGTGATTGGACTTCGTTCCAATCGCTTGGTTCGATTTCTCCAATACTGGAGCGATTCCCTGATCGATGGGCGGTCTTGAGGTGTCCGTTAACCTCTTTTGTGTTGGCTCCTGCTGGCGCCGGGGAGTCTGGCTTAGTTTTGTTTGTCCCAAATGTTGCTATTGTTCCCGGGGATTGCTTATTAGTATGTTGATGGTGCTACGTAATTATGCAGATGGCTGTTAGTATCGATGCTGTCTGGACTTTTGCAGCGTTAAATACACAGCAAACCTGCACCTGCTGGTTTCTGCCTGTGTTGGCTGAATTTCCCTTCAGCCTTTGCCGTTCGCCATTTTAAATCGGGATTTGGCAAACTGTGGCTACAGTCCCCTCCTTGTGATCCTAACGCGAAGCGTGAAGGATCACATAACTGCGTTGCTTTCCATTCCCTGACCCGGCGAGCACTCTTCGATGGCCTCTACACTGACCATAACTATGCAAGAAAATTTTAACTCACATTCTGAGGGACGCTATGTCAAACAGGGACATGCATTAAAAAAACAAGAAAATGGGAACCTCTAACTATCCTTAATAAACTACACTCACTCAAATATTTCATCACACTAACTTCCGAAACCATACAAACAAAGTCATAGCAGTTTTATACACATTTTCCTGGCTTGGCAGTCAAGGTCAGGATTGTACAATTGCTCATGAACATTTCTTTATTTACAACAAAACGCACATGAATGCTCTTTATTATAGATTGTGGGGGTCAGGGGTCTGGTCGTATCCGAAAATAGGGAATCTTATTCTATATACCGGGGTGCGAGCGCGGTAGGCTCTCCTTCTCCATTTTCTCAGACGAATAATCTGCATGATGCAGCAGAGTATCGCTAATACCAATAGGGATTCTATCAAGTAGTACAGGGAGTACCAGGTTATAAACCTGTCACAGCAAGATGGTGTGGTGTCGCTTGTGACTGGGTTCTGGGTACTGTGGGGAAGTGAATCATTAACGGCTGGGGGAGGAGAGGTCAGGGGGTTTGTGTTCACGCCCAACCAAATGTCCATTATAACGATGAGCCATGCGAGGATGTCCTCATGGTTCTGCTTCTTTGTCTTCTCTTCTCTTCTCTGGTCCTGGAGCTTCTGGAGTTCTGTGGGATCAAGCATAGTGTCTGTTACTACCTTGGTTTAATATCTCATACGATAGCCTGTCTGTCCTTTAGTGCTAATTACTCCCTTTATAATTGGTCACTATGTGTGACTCCCTCATTTTTTTTTCTCCATAAAACGAATTTCAGGACAAGACACACATACAGATAATGAACCAGTGCGAGCCGTCTTGCAGACTGTGCGGTTTACCATCCCAATGTTTCAGGATGTAAATAGCAGAGGGTTGGCAACCAAAGGGGTACCTGAAAACAAAAGAAAACTTTTTGAACTAAATTTTCTGAAATGAGGTGCGTATGGGCCTCGACGGGTACGATTTGGATGGAGTCCCCAGGTCACCAATGCCGTGTGTGCCCTACCCGGGCGTAGCTGACCAGAGGCGGGGTTCCCAGGCAGGGCAGGTCCCAAGCCGTTTCTCCACTGCCTGAGCAACCTACAAGAACGGGTAAGGAATGTAGTCATCGTGGGGGGCTGCCGTATTGGTTCTTCTCTCGAACCAGAAGGGCAGTTATGAACGGGGGTCTGTGTATCTGTCGACAGGCGAGTTCCGCTGAACTGGCGTCTGGGACATTTACAAGTCTCTGTGGAAATTATTTTTTCCGGTCGAACATACAACATTTAACAAACAATACAAACAACATAAAACATGCTGCAGGTTCCATCAGAAAGGACACCGTTTTCTCCCAAACGGTTCCTTTTAAATCATCATCTGGACACCTCAATTATCGGTTGCGAACAGGGTCGCAAAGGGGTTCTCGTTTTGGGGGTCAGACTCTAAGTCGTCATCTTCTCCCGGATGCCAATCCCTCTAGTGTATCAGGGCGGATAGGGCTGCATGGTGTGATTTTGGATCGCTCTCGTCATTCCGGACGAGTCTGAACGAATTATCTTGGTGCCAAAAGGTGGTGTCTAGTTCTAGTGGGGACGGAGTCGGGGGTCGTCATTGTAGATCGGTGGTCGGTGGTTTAGGAAAGTGAACATGAAGGGATCACTTGAATCATGGTCAGATTCACTGGGTGTGGGTCCTGTTGCATGGGGATAGTAGGGAGGCGTGCTGTGGCTATTCTCCAAGTCACAGTCGCTGTCGCTGCTGCTGCAGTCTGTGGGCGTTCTGGGGCGGAGTATATATTTCGGGGGTGGAGTCGAGGTTGAGTCCGTGGCTGGGCTGGACGTGTTGGGGGATGGTAGGGTTACGTTGGCTGTGGGCGGGGTGTGGTGTGCTGCATTGAGCATGACGTGGAGTGCGTGGTTAGACTGTGTTCCATATGCCTTCAGCTGGTTGATATGGAACCACGCAGTCTTTCCATTGGGGTACTTTATTTTGTAGACGGAAGGGCTTTCTTTGTCCGCAATGGAGTACAGACCCGAGTACTTTGGTGACAGGAATGTGCTGGGGTTGTATACGGAGAGCATGACTTGCCGTCCTATACTGAACTCAGTCTCATGCACTGTCTTATCGAAACAGGCCTTGCTCTGTTTCTTTCTTGTGCCCAATTTCACTGCAGCTGCTAGCCGTTTTAACATTCTCTTCTAATTGTTTGACTGCATTCTCGTGTGTGAGGGCTGTCACTTCGGGGCTGGTCAAGTCTCAGCCTAATAAAAGCCTTTCATGGGGCGTACGGTCATGAGGGTGTATGGGGTGTAACCTGGAGAAGTTGAAACTGTATTTTGCAGAAACATCAGTGCAAAAGGGAGGACTGAATCCCAAGTGGTGTTGTTTTGCTGGACCATTTTTCTTAGGGTGGATTTTAGGGTCCGATTCATGCGCTCCACGATACCATTTGACTGGGGGTGGTATGCAATGTGGAATTTTTGGGTAATGGCAAATCGCGTGAGGACGTTCTTCATGACACCTCCCGTAAAATGGGAACCTTGGTCGGATTCAATGCTGCGGGGGTGTCCCCATCTCATAAAGATGTGGTGGGTTAGGATCTTGGCTGTGGTCTTTGCAGTGTTTGTTCTGGATGGGAATGCTTCCACCCATTTGGTAAAGTGTCTATCACCACGAGTATATATTTATAACCATTCTTACACTGGGGCAATGGTCCTCTAAAATCAATCTGGAGGTTAGTCCAGGGCCATTAACGGGTCGGGTGTGACTGAGTTGAGCTTTTTTTGCGTGTCTGTCCGGATTATTCTGGGCGCAGATAAGACAATTCTCAATGTAGTGAGTTACATCGTCTTTTAAACTCGGCCACCAACAGAGCTGCCTGAGGTGGGCTGTAGTGGGATCGATTCCCTGATGTCCATGACCGTCATGGAATAAACAAATCAGTTGATTCCTGTCCTGTTCGGAAACCACATAAAGGGTGTCCTTTAACACCACACCGTCATATGTGGTCAGTGTATTCTTAAATCTATCGTAAGGGGCTGGATAGCTTCCTTTCAAAATCTCTCTGAGATTGCTGTCCTGCTTCTGGGCCTGCACTAGATCCTCGATCTTAGTCTGTGAGACCTGAACTGCATTCACTGGTGTGCTTTCGGGGGGTGTCCAAAAATATCCATGCCTGGAACCTGCTTTAGCCAGTGCGTCAGCTTTTACATTTCCAGGGGGGGGGGAGGAACGATGGTGACTTTGAACTTTGACTATACCAAAGGTCCTGTTCTGTGCTCTCTCCAAGGTGTGACGGAGCAATGGGGCTGAAGGGAGGGGTTTTCTGTCTGCGGAAACAAATCCTCTTGCTTTCCATAGGGGTAGGAATTCTGTAAGGCTGTTGCAGACATAGAGGCTGTCCGAGTATATGTCTGCTGGGCTGGGGAATGAATCTGGGTGTTCCACTATGTATGTGATGGCCGCACATTCTGCTTCCTGCGCGCGCGAAGTGTCCTGGAAGTTTTATTGCTATTACTTCTAGGGCGCGTCCCTGCGCATCCTCGACATATATACCGCATCCTGTTATGCGCTTCCCTTCTAATATTGTGGAAGATCCATCCACATATATCCTAATGGGTTTGCGCGTGTCTGTGTGCTTGGGGCTCTGGGTTGAACTACCTTTCTTTGTGGGGGGTGTTTTAGCAATAAAGGGGCCTGTGTTGTGGTGTGGAGAGATAATTTCACATTCATGGGGTGTTCCGGGGTACTGTAAGTTGTCAGCTCAAAAAGTGTGGGTCTTTGTCCTTTTAACAGTGATGTCCCGCGCCTGCAAAAGAAGGGTCCATCTGGCTGCTCTTATCTGACTAACTGTACCGTCCTGTAGTCGTCCATCCAGTAAAAGTTGGGTGGGGGTGTGTTCCGTCAGGATGGTGATGGGGTTCAGTCCGGTAATGTACGAAAAATACTGGACTGCCCAGAATACTGCGAGCAGATGCCTCATACAGGCTGAAAATCCCTGCTCCACAGCAGCTAAAACTCTGGAGGCGTAAGCCATGGGCCTTAACTGTTCGTGCCGTTCCTGAAGGAGCACGGCTGAAAGGGTGCGGTCTGTGCTTGCTACCTCTATAGCATAAGGGGAAAGAGGGTCTGGAACTTGTAGTAGTACGGGGCTGCTATGAGTGCTTGCTTCAACGCATCCACAGCATCCGTATGCTGCGGAAGCCATTCCCAGGGGGCTCCTTTCTTTAGGAGGTCTGAGAGGGGTACTGCCTTGCTGGCGAAACCGTCAATGTGGTTTCGGCAGTAGCCAACCAGTCCTCAAAACGACCGGAGGGCTGAAATGTTCTGGGGAAGGGGCAATTTTGCAATCGAGTCAATCCTTTTAGGCTCGATCTCGCGTTTACCGTGTGTGATAATTGTACCCAAATATATCACCTTATCTTCCAAACTCTGGGCCTTTGTGGGGTTAACTTTACATCCAATTGAGTGTAAGAGTTCCAGGAGTCCGGACAGAAGCTCAATGTGCTCTTACTTGGTGTCTGTCTGCAGTAGTAGGTCGTCTACGTCCTGGACCAGACATTCGGGCCGAGAGAATTTGGCTAAACCATTTGCCAGCTGTCGGTGGAAAATGGAGGGGGAGTTGTGGAATCCTTGTGGAAGGCATGTCCACGTGTACTGTTGGTTTTTAAAGGTGAAGGCAAATTTGTACTGGCACGCCTTTGGCAATGGAATGGACCAGAATCCATTACTGATATCCAAAACCGTAAAGTATCGGGAATTGAGTCCCTGCTTGAGCATGGTCTCGGGACTTGTTGCTACTGTGGGGGCTGCTGCGGGGGTGATTTTGGTGAGTTCCCGGTAATCGATGGTCAGCTGTCATGATCCATCGGGCTTTCTCACTGGCCACATCGGGGCATTAGAGGCTACTTATCTAAGTACGCCCTGATCTAATAAGCTGTCGATTACCTTTGAGATTCCTCCCTCTGCCACTTGGGGAAATCCATACTGCTTTTGGGGTCTAGTGTCAGGTCCTGTGATTTGTACAGAACCAGCCATCCGTCCACAGTCGTGTTTGTGGGTCGTGAATGCTGTCCGTTTTTTCTGTAAAATTGCCCTAACCTGCTTGTCCGTGCTAAGCGTGGTTGGGTTAAACCAAAATTCGCCTACTGCTCTGATTTTGTTGGCGTATTCACCTATGGTGAGCGTTGTGCGGGCTCTTGCAGATTTTGCCAATTTCCAGACACATTGGTTGACTGGATCAAATGATAGATTGTGGGAATTCATGAAGTCTATTCCCAGAATAGACAGTTCTGCTGTGTGGGGCAGGTCAACTAAAACTACGGGGTGCTTGGTGGTGATGTTGCCGATTTGACTGGGTACAGGGGCTGTGATGTGTCCCTGCTGTGAGTGGCCTGTAAAGCCGCTGAGGTTGATGGTGGCTGTAGTGGGCCACGTGTCCTTTTGGAACCTGGTGGAGGAATTTATTGCGGTGCGGGACCCTCCTGTGTCCCAAAGAAACTCGATGGGCTGTCCCCGTATCTTCGCTGCAACTACCGGTTGTCCGGATCTATCCCAAAGGGTGTCGCAGACCCAACTGGGGGAGCCCGAACACCGTCAGTCCGTTCCGGTCAGGTCCGTCTGATCTGAACGGGTGCTAACACTATGAATGGGCTCTGTCTTATTCCTACTTAGAGTGCCTGTCTGCTGGGCTCTCTGTGGCTTTCGTGGGGCATTGCACTCTCTTGCAAAGTGACCTAAATGTCCACAGTTATAACACTCCTGTGACTTTGGTGGGGGGGCTGTCCTTTCCCTCATTCACCCATGCGGGGTTGTGGTGTATTGTTTTTACTGTTTGCATATCTGCGCCGGCCTGCTTTTCCTCGGTATTCTTGACGGAGGGTTTCCTTTGAACAGATTGCTCCCAAGCGCGGGACAATCTTTTCACTACCCATTTCTCGTTATGGGCCTCCTCTGAGGGATCATAACTCGTGCAGGCTTTCTGTCCTGTTTCTGTGGCATGGGAGATAAGAGTGCGGGTCCATTTGGCGATGTTGTCTGGGGTCAAATGGGCACGGTCTAAGTCTCCAAAGACTGCTGCAAAGTGGACCCACAAGCGTCCAGCAAACGCTGTGGGGTGCTCGGTTTTCTTTTGCCTGCATTTATTGAGGCCATCTATGGGGTCACCCCGGTTATACCCGATCGCATCCAGGATCGCGGTATGCATTTCTGCAAGGGTGCCTCCTCCTACATTCTGTGGGTCGGGAAGGGCTGCTACGACTGAAGGGTCTGAACTTAAAACTGTGAGCTTTACATGCTCTCGCTCATCCAGGCCGTACTTGGTCGCCTGCTGCTTTACTCTGGCAAGGGAATGGTGGGGGTCTGAGGTGGGGAGGAACGGTGTTATTATCTTGCATGCGTCCTGTAATTGGGTCACTGTTAAGGGGGCGGTATACAAAAATTCCGTATCGTCCGATGTGGCTGTGCGGTGGGTGGTTACAGGGTTCATTGGAGCCTGAACTATCTGCTCTGTGGGGGGTTGGGGCACTTTCCTCTTTTGGGGCTTTCCCTGCACACTTGTTCCCTGAACATATCTCTGCGCTGTTTCATTTAACTCTTCCCAATCAGGCCCGTCTTCCTGATCTAATTTTGCTCCAAAGGTTTCCTGGAATCCTTTTTGAACTGAAAGCAGAGATTGCAGCTCTGCAATCTGTTTCCGGCACTTTGCGTGGTCTAGTGAGCTTTGTCTTTGCTCCGTGGTGGCAGCATGGAGTGCTCTTAATGCTGCCTTCAGGTCACTGCACTGCCTCTGCAATGCTTCTACCTGCTTCTCAGTTTCTTCATGTACCAGGACTGCACGTTGCATGTCCTGATAGGCCTTTCATACAGGGACTGGAAGTTGCTTAGGTGCGCCAGACAAGACTGGTGTGCCCCCTTGGCATCACCCACCTCTCCGTCTTTTGCTGCCAACTTCCTCCTCAACTAAGTTCTCTCTTTCTACCTCACAAACATCGACCTTACTGATTCGATGTATGCCATCTACCTCTTCCCGGAGCGTCCTAACAGCCTCCTCTGTGCCTCGCAACTGTGCCAAGCAGGACACGATTGCCAACGGCTTGCGAGCTTTCCCTAAGCTCTTCTTGTGGATCTCGCTCAGGTTCTCCCACCAAGTATGTCCTATACTCCCGGGACCTATTTCTTCATTGCCTCAGAATTCGCTCCAAAGGGGCCATCCTTTCCCTTTGAGATACTTCCTGATTTCTTCCTCCCATACGGGACATTGTCCTACTCTACTGCTGTTGGTCGCTGCGACCGCAAATTCCTCTGGGTTCATGAGGCGCTGCATTGCCTGCATTGCCATCTTTCTTGTCCGAATGCTTCTTTTAAATTTGGAACATAGGAGCTAAGGCGGTGCTGTAAATACGGGTACGGCTTTCGCTAATTTCCGAAGTACAAACTCCCGACAGTTTTGTCGCAACAAAAAATCTATCAGTTTACCTTATAGCCCTGTTAGTTACGCATGCATACACACACTTCCAAATTATGAGGATTGGTCAGAACTGCTTGAACACTTGTGGTTTTCTGTTCCCAATTGGATCTCTAATTCAAATTTTTGGGTTCTCCCGGAGTGGGGAAGCCACTTCTAGTTCGGGTCCCGTCAGAATGTCGCCAGTAATATGTTGCTAACTTTTGGTTGGTTCACTTGGCTCTGTTTTATAACCTTTGCTCTCGAGTCGCCAGGTATCTTTATGATACCGCCGCGAGGTTCAAGTTCAAGTAATGACCAATAACTCAGTACACCGATTAGTAAGATTTAAATCAAAGCACATTTATTATACACAGTAATCGCTACTCATGCACAAATTTTACGTCTAAGTTACTTCTACAACTAACAGGCCTATACTTAGCTTCGGACTGGCCCACCAGGTCAGGGGAACAAATGGCCTTTCATTCGGGTTCTGAGTCTGCGGGATTCGAAGTTGGTACGGTTTGGTAGCTAGGAGCGCCTATCTCGTAGCGAGCGTTGACTTAAGACTTACGATCTCTCGGCGGCCGCTGGACCGGTCACGGTCAATGTTGGTTCGTGTTGCTGGGTGACCCGGTCAAGAAGAAGAGGGCCGATTTGAACTTGGGGGCTTAACTTTATAGTCCCCAGGGGCTTCCCGCCTTTCAGGGCGGACCCTGTACCTGGTTCTAGGTGATTGGACTTCGTTCCAATCGCTTGGTTCGATTTCTCCAATACTGGAGCGGGTCCCTGATCGATGGGCGGTCTTGAGATGTCCGTTAACCTCTTTTGTGTTGCCTCCTGCTGGAGTCGGGGAGTCTGGCTTAGTTTTGTTTGTCCCAAATGTTGCTATTGTTCTCGGGGATTGCTTATTAGTATGTAGATGGTTGCTACATTATTATGCAGATGGCTGCTAGTCTCGATGCTGTCTGGACTTTTGCAGAGTTAAATACACAGCAAACTTGCACCTGCTGGTTTCTGCCTGTGTTGGATGAATTTCCCTTCAGCCTTTGCCATTCGCCATTTTAAATCGGGACTTGGCCAACTCAGGTGGCTACAGCTTTCTCCATTTTAAATCGGGGCTTGGCCAACCCAGGTGGCTACAAAATGCTGGCACAGCCTGCAACACTCACGTCCCATGAACACATTTTTTAAAAAAATCTGTCTGTCAATGATGATTAGGCACCGGGACCAGATGAGATGCATCCGAGAATGCTGAAGGAAGTGAGAGTGAAAATTACGGAGGCATAGGCCTTAAGGTTCAGTTCTCGTTAGACACAGAGATGGTTCCAGAGGACTGGAAAATTGCAAATGACACACCCTTGTTGATAAAGGGTGTAAAGATAAGCCCAGCAAATGTTTAACTTGCGTGGAGGGTAAATTTCGAAAAACAAAAATCTGGGACAATATTAATAGTCACATGGCCAAACGTGGGTTAAAACAGCATGGATTTGTTTCGGGTAAATCATATTTAATCAATTTTCTGGAGCTCTTTGACAAGGTAACAAAGAGGGTTGCTGAGGGCAACTTATGTGGTGCACATGGTAGTTCCAAAAGGCATTTGTTACAGTGCCACACAACAGGCTTGTGAGCAAAGATATAGCTCATGCAATAAGTGGAATGAGAGCAACATGGATTGCAAAAATTGTCTGAAAGTCAGGAAACAAAGTACAGTCATTAACTTATATTTTTCGGGCTTGAGTAAGGTTTGGAGTGGTGCTCCCCAGAGTTCAGTGTTCGGACTCTTGCTGTTCCTGATATAAGTTAATGATCTAGACCTTGTTGCACTGGGCTGAATTTCAAAATTTGCAGATAAAATGTAACTTGGGAGCATTGTGAACTGTGAGGAGTATATTGCAAAACTTCAAAAGGACATAGACAAGTTGGTGGAATGGGCGGACAAGTGGCAGATCAAGTTCAATGCAGAGAAATGTGGAGTGATTCATTTTGGGAGGAAGAACATGGAGAGACAGTATAAGGGCCCAATTTTAAAGGGGATGCAAGAGCAGAGGGACGTGGGTGTATACGTGACTCAATGTGGCCGGACAGTTTGGGAGCACAGTTAAAAAATGATACAGTATCCTCATCTCACTATCCTTCGGGAGGCAGAAGGGGTCATAGATAGCAGCTTCAGGGAATTAGTTACACCAAAGATTGGAGATAGGTGGGTAACTGTAAGAGGGACTGGGAAAAAACAGTCAGTGCAGGGATCCCCTGCGGTCGTTCCCCTGAGAAACAAGTATACCGCTTTGGATACTTGTGGGGGGGGGGGGACTTACCAGGGGTAAGCCATGGGGTACGGGCCTCTGGCACGGAGTCTGTCCCTGTTGCTCAGAAGGGAAGGGGGGAGAGGAGCAGAGCATTAGTAATTCGGGACTCTATAGTCAGAGGCACAGATAGGAGATTTTGTGGGAGCGTGAGAGACTCACGTTTGGTATGTTGCCTCCCAGGTGCAAGGGTACGTGATGTCTCAGATCGTGTTTTCCGGGTCCTTAGGGGGGAGGGGGAGCAGCCCCAAGTCGTGGTCCACATTGGCACCAACGACATAGGTAGGAAAGGGGACAAGGATGTCAGGCAGGCTTTCAGGGAGCTAGGATGGAAGCTCAGAACTAGAACAAACAGAGTTGTTATCTCTGGGTTGTTGCCCGTGCCACGTGATAGTGAGATGAGGAATAGGGAGAGAGAGCATTTAAACACGTGGCTACAGGGATGGTGCAGGCGGGAGGGATTCAGA
The DNA here is from genome assembly GCF_047496885.1 of Scyliorhinus torazame. NCBI lineage: Eukaryota > Metazoa > Chordata > Chondrichthyes > Carcharhiniformes > Scyliorhinidae > Scyliorhinus > Scyliorhinus torazame. Next base: position 126,993,933 of record NC_092710.1, on the reverse strand, counting down.
TTTTTGGATAACTGGGGCTCTTTCTGGGGAAGGTGGGACCTCTACAGACAGGATGGTCTACATCTGAACCTGAGGGGCACAAATATCCTGGGGGGGAGATTTGTTAGTGCTCTTTGGGGGGGTTTAAACTAATGCAGCAGGGGCATGGGAACCTGGATTGTAGTTTTAGGGTAAGGGAGAATGAGAGTATAGAGGTCAGGAGCACAGATTTGACGTCGCAGGAGGGGGCCAATGTTCAGGTAGGTGGTTTGAAGTGTGTCTACTTCAACGCCAGGAGTATACGAAACAAGGTAGGGGAACTGGCAGCGTGGGTTGGTACCTGGGACTTCGATGTTGTGGCCATTTCGGAGACATGGATAGAGCAGGGACAGGAATGGATGTTGCAGGTTCCGGGGTTTAGGTGTTTTAGTAAGCTCAGAGAAGGAGGCAAAAGAGGGGGAGGTGTGGCGCTGCTAGTCAAGAGCAGTATTACGGTGGCGGAGAGGATGCTAGATGGGGACTCTTCTTCCGAGGTAGTATGGGCTGAAGTTAGAAACAGGAAAGGAGAGGTCACCCTGTTGGGAGTTTTTTATAGGCCTCCTAATAGTTCTAGGGATGTAGAGGAAAGGATGGCGAAGATGATTCTGGATATGAGCGAAAGTAACAGGGTAGTTATTATGGGAGACTTTAACTTTCCAAATATTGACTGGAAAAGATATAGTTCGAGTACAATAGATGGGTCGTTTTTTGTACAGTGTGTGCAGGAGGGTTTCCTGAAACAATATGTTGACAGGCCAACAAGAGGCGAGGCCACGTTGGATTTGGTTTTGGGTAATGAACCAGGCCAGGTGTTGGATTTGGAGGTAGGAGAGCACTTTGGGGACAGTGACCACAATTCGGTGACGCTTACGTTAATGATGGAAAGGGATAAGTATACACCGCAGGGCAAGAGTTATAGCTGGGGGAAGGGCAATTATGATGCCATTAGACGTGACTTGGGGGGGATAAGGTGGAGAAGTAGGCTGCAAGTGTTGGGCACACTGGATAAGTGGGGCTTGTTCAAGGATCAGCTACTGCGTGTTCTTGATAAGTATGTACCGGTCAGACAGGGAGGAAGGCGTCGAGCGAGGGAACCGTGGTTTACCAAGGAAGTGGAATCTCTTGTTAAGAGGAAGAAGGAGGCCTATGTGAAGATGAGGTGTGAAGTTTCAGTTGGGCGATGGATAGTTACAAGGTAGCGAGGAAGGATCTAAAGAGAGAGCTAAGACGAGCAAGGAGGGGACATGAGAAGTATTTGGCAGGAAGGATCAAGGAAAACCCAAAAGCTTTCTATAGGTATGTCAGGAATAAGCGAATGACTAGGGAAAGAGTAGGACCAGTCAAGGACAGGGATGGGAAATTGTGTGTGGAGTCTGAAGAGATAGGCGAGATACTAAATGAATATTTTTCGTCAGTATTCACTCAGGAAAAAGATAATGTTGTGGAGGAGAATGCTGAGCCCCAGGCTAATAGAATAGATGGCATTGAGGTACGTAGGGAAGAGGTGTTGGCAATTCTGGACAGGCTGAAAATAGATAAGTCCCCGGGACCTGATGGGATTTATCCTAGGATTCTCTGGGAGGCCAGGGAAGAGATTGCTGGACCTTTGGCTTTGATTTTTATGTCATCATTGGCTACAGGAATAGTGCCAGAGGACTGGAGGACAGCAAATGTGGTCCCTTTGTTCAAAAAGGGGAGCAGAGACAACCCTGGCAACTATAGACGGGTGAGCCTCACATCTGTAGTGGGTAAAGTCTTGGAGGGGATTATAAGAGACAAGATTTATAATCATCTAGATAGGAATAATATGATCAGGGATAGTCAGCATGGCTTTGTGAAGGGTAGGTCATGCCTCACAAACCTTATTGAGTTCTTTGAGAAGGTGACTGAACAGGTAGACGAGGGTAGAGCAGTTGATGTGGTGTATATGGATTTCAGCAAAGCGTTTGATAAGGTTCCCCACGGTAGGCTATTGCAAAAAATACGGAGGCTGGGATTGAGGGTGATTTAGAGATGTGGATCAGAAATTGGCTAGCTGAAAGAAGACAGAGGGTGGTGGTTGATGGGAAATGTTCAGAATGGAGTACAGTCACAAGTGGAGTACCACAAGGATCTGTTCTGGGGCCGTTGCTGTTTGTTTTTTTTATCAATGACCTAGAGGAAGGCGCAGAAGGGTGGGTGAGTAAATTTGCAGACGATACTAAAGTCGGTGGTGTTGTCGATAGTGTGGAAGGATGTAGCAGGTTACAGAGGGATATAGATAAGCTGCAGAGCTGGGCTGAGAGGTGGCAAATGGAGTTTAATGTAGAGAAGTGTGAGGTGATTCACTTTGGAAGGAATAACAGGAATGCGGAATATTTGGCGAATGGTAAAGTTCTTGAAAGTGTGGATGAGCAGAGGGATCTAGGTGACCATGTACATAGATCCCTGAAACTTGCCACCCAGGTTGATAGGGTTGTGAAGAAGGCCTATGGAGTGTTGGCCTTTATTGGTAGAGGGATTGAGTTCCGGAGTCGGGAGGTCATGTTGCAGCTGTACAGAACTCTGGTACGGCCGCATTTGGAGTATTGCGTACAGTTCTGGTCACCGCATTATCGGAAGGACGTGGAGGCTTTGGAGCGGGTGCAGAGGAGATTTACCAGGATGTTGCCTGGTATGGAGGGAAAATCTTATGAGGAAAGGCTGATGGACTTGAGGTTGTTTTCGTTGGAGAGAAGAAGGTTAAGAGGAGACTTAATAGAGGCATACAAAATGATCAGGGGGTTGGATAGGGTGGACAGTGAGAGCCTTCTCCCGCGGATGGATATGGCTGGCACGAGGGGACATAACTTTAAACTGAGGGGTAATAGATATAGGACAGAGGTCAGAGGTAGGTTCTTTACGCAAAGAGTAGTGAGGCCGTGGAATGCCCTACCTGCTACAGTAGTGAACTCGCCAACATTGAGGGCATTTAAAAGTTTATTGGATAAACATATGGATGATAATGGCATAGTGTAGGTTAGATGGCTTTTGTTTCGGTGCAACATCGTGGGCCGAAGGGCCTGTACTGCGCTGTATTGTTCTATGTTCTATGTTCTATCCTCGGCTTTATTTATAAGAGCACAGAGTACAAGAGCAAGAAGGTTATTTTTAACTTGTATAAGACATTACTTCATCCTCAGTTGGAGTATTGCATCCAATTCTTGGCTCCACATTTCAGGAACGATGTGAAGGCTTTGGAGAGAGTGCAGAAAAGATTCATGAGAGTGATTCCAACAATCAGAAAGTTCAGTTATGAGGCGAGATTGGGAAAGTTGGGTCTATTTTCCTCAGAAAAAAGAAGGCCGAGAGGATGTTTAATGGAGGTATTCAAAATCAAGAAAGGACTGGACAGTATAGATAAGGAAAAACTACTACTGCATGTCAACGGCTCAAGAATGAGAGGGCACAGATTTAAAGTAATTGGCAAAAAAACCAAAAGCGATATGAGGAATAGGTTTTTACACCCAGCAAGGTGAAAGTCTAGAATGCACTGCCTGAGAGTCTGGTGAAGGCAGGTTCAATCAATAGCATGTAAAAGGGAATTAGGCTGTAATCTTAAAAGGAAGAATATGCAGGGTTCCAGAAAGAAGGCAGATGAATGGCACTAAGTGAATTACTCATTCAGACAGCTAGTGCAGACACAATGGACCAAATTGCTTCCTTCTGCACTGTGACAATTCTGTGAATTCTCTGATTTAAAGAGTTAGACAGCATTCAGATGAAGCAATGATTGCATTTAGTAGCAAAATTAGTTTGATCTACAAGGGTTTTGCGGCACAAATTATACTACATGATATAAACCTCTTCTTGGCTGCACAAAACTCATCCCTTACTGTACACATTATTGGGAAGGTGATAATGTTGGTTAGGATATTAAATCATGGATATTAAATGCAAAGACATGTGGGGGTCAATGCTTGCATAGAATCTAATACATTGGTAATGTTTCAGAGTAAGACTGTCATATGAAGCCAGACTAATTTTGAAATGCAGAACTGTCATAATATACACACAGGTATATGATGGTGCACAGACAGACAGTGATTGACACACAAGATGACCAGTGAACACACAGAACGCAGCAGCCAATCACCAGACAGGACACGACCACTATAAAGCCAGAGGGCACTAGTTTTCCCACTCTCTTGGGATCCAGCCTCTGAGACAGTCAGAGCCTGTGAGCAGCAACTAGAACATACACCATGTAGTAGTAAGATAGTCTGGTCAGGTTAGCCTCAGGTCTCCAGTCAAGTCAGCATAGTGTCAACCCACAGTTAAAGTATGTATGATAGTTAAGAGTTCAATAAAATCGAGTTGCATTTATTCAAGTGTTGGAAGCCTGTCTCTCTCACTGCGGCAGCAAACGCAGTCCTCGCAGACCCGGCATACCCAGCACATCATGGTACCAGTGAGTCATGCTTGAGTTTGACGGACCTACCTTGAGATAGTCTGCCTTTGACCAGCGATCAGCCGTCCGGTAACATGGACAGCGTCCGCCCTCCCCCGCAGCTCTGCATCGCCGGCAACCTCGGTGCTAACTGGAAGATTTTCAAGCAGAAGTTCCAGCTGTATCTTGACGCCACCAACTTCGAAACCGGATTGGATGCCAGGAAGATCGCTCTCTTCCTCTCTACAGCCGGGGGCCACGCAACCCACATCTTCAACTCCCTCACCTTTGCTGAAGGCGAGGACAAGACAAAGTTTAAAACAGTCCTGCTGAAGTTCGATAGCCACTGTGACATCTAAGTCAACGAGAGCTTTGAACGCTAGGTGTTCCAGCAGAGGCTTCAGGGGAAAGAATGAACCTTTTCAGTCCTTCTTAACCCATCTCCATATCCTCGCGCAGTCCTGCAACTACGACTCCATTTCCGACTCCATGGTCCGCGACCAGATCGTTTTCGGGGTCCGCTCCGATCCCCTTCGTCAGCAGCTCCTTAAAGTTAAGCAGCTCACCCTTACCATCGCCATCGAAACCTGCGTCCTCCACGAGCACGCTAACAACCGGTACTCCCATATCAAGGCGGCAGAGATGGCGCGGCAAGGCCCCCACGATGCGGAGCGGGTGCAGGCCGTAAAACAGCTCCAGGGCCCGAGTCTGGATGAGGGCGGCCATTTCACGTGCTTTTCCCGGGCTCCTGCGCATGCGCGCCACGACCAAGGGGACGGCGAGGCCGAAGACCGAACTGCGCAGGTGCGTACATCGTTCGACGGCACCGCGCATGTGCGGTGGCGCACGGAGCGTCCTGATGTCGGCACCATGACATGCAACAACTGTGGCTCCGCCCATTTAAAGCGGCAATGTCCCGCGAAATCTCGATGCTGTCTCCAGTGTGGCAAGCTTGGCCACTACGCAGCCCTGTGCAGATCTGCTCAACTGCCCAATACACAGCGATCCCAGTCGCAGCGCAGGAACGTCCGGTCAGTACAGCAACCCGTTGACGACTCCGACTCCGACATGGTTCCAGATTCCGACACTGAGGGACTCACATCCCCATTCCGGGTGGGCATCATCACCAAGCATACGATGCTTTCAGCGAAGAAGGTGAAACAACTCCCAGTGATGAGCATTGATCCAGACGATGAGTGGTGTGCCACCTGTACGGTCAACAAGGCTCGCATACACTTCAGGCTGGACACCGGCGCTTCAGCGAACCTCATTTCAAAGTTTCATAGATTATCATAGAATCTACAGTGCAGAAGTAGGCCATTCGGCCCATCGAGTCTGCACCGGCTCTTGGAAAGAGCACCCTACCCAAGGTCAACACCTCCACCCTATCCCCATAACCCAGTAACCCCACCCAACACTAAGGGCAATTTTGGACACTAAGGGCAATTTAGCATGGCCAATCCACTTAGCCTGCACATCTTTGGACTGTGGGAGGAAACCGGAGCACCCGGAGGAAACCCATGCACATACGGGGAGGATGAGCAGACTCCGCACAGACAGTGACCCAAGCCAGAATCGAACCTGGGACCCTGGAGATGTGAAGCAATTGTGCTAACCACAATGCTTCCGTGCTGCCCTCTGACCTTGACACCATCTACGTCAAGCCAAGCATTCTTCCACCAGCCTGCCAGCTCCTTGACTACAATGGCAATTCCATTGCTGCCAGTGGCTCATGCCAGCTTGCGGTATCCCATCATTCTTCAGAAGCAACCCTGCGTTTTGAAATTGTAGGAACCAACAGAGCTTCTCTGCTCGGTGCTCGGGCCTGCAAAATCCTGAATCTTGTGCAGCGGGTTCACACCATGTTGTCCGCAGAGGCAACGGCCTCGCCAGATGTCAAATTCCAAGCCCAATTGGATGACATCATAGCACAACACCACGGCATCTTCGAAAGTATGGGTACACTTTACCTGACCAATACAAGATACTGCTGAAGCCGAATGCCACACCTGTGGTTCATGCACTGCGTTGGGTGCCGGCACCCCTCAAGGGCCGCCTCAAGCAGCAGCTGCAAGACCTCCAGGACCAGGGAATCATTTATAAGGTCACTGAGCCCACGGACTGGGTTAGTTCCATGGTCTGTGTCAGAAAACCGTCAGGGGAACTTCGCATTTGCATCGACCCCAAAGATTTGAACAGTAACATCATGAGGGAACACTACCCTATACCTAACCGAGAAGAGCTCACCAGTGAAATGGCTCACGCCAAGCTTTTCACGAAGCTGGATGCCTCCAAGGGGTTTTGGCAAATACAGTTGGACGCGTCCAGACGAAAGTTGTGCACACTTAACACCCTGTTCGGTCGCTACTGTTACAACCGGATGCCCTTTGGCATTATCTCCGCCTCGGAGGTGTTCCACCGCATAATGGAGCAAATAATGGAGGGCATCGACGGGGTGCGAGTGTACGTCGATGATATTATTATCTGGTCCACAACTCCTCAGGAGCGCATCGATCGCTTCAAGCGAGTGTTCCACAGGATCCATGAGCATGGCCTCCGACTCAATAGAGGCAAATGCTCGTTCGGTCAAGCAGAAATGAAGTTCCTTGGCAACCATATTTTGCAGTTCAGTGTGCGGCCAGATGCAGACAAGGTGGTGGTGATCAACGCTATGAAGACCCCGGAGGACAAGTAGGCGGTCCTCCGCTTCCTAGGGATGGTCAATTTCCTTGGGAAGTTTATCCCCAACCTTGCATCACACACCACAGCTCTCCGAAATCTTGTCAAAAAAACTACACTTCCAGTGGCTCCCCGCTCATGAGCAAGAGGGGCGTGAGCTCAGGGTGAAACACACCAAGGCCCCTGTACTGGCATTTTTCGACTCTGCCAAGGAGACGAAGAACTCCACCGACGGGAGCCAGGCTGGCATTGGGGCAGTACTCCTCCAGCAGGACGAATCCTCCTCCTGGACCCCAGTCGCATATATATGCCTCTAGATCCATGACACCTACTGAGCAACAATACGCTCAGATTGAAAAAGAATGCCTGGGCCTCCTCACAGGCATTGACAAATTCCATGGTTACATGTATGGTCTCCCCAAATTCACGGTTGAGACAGACCACAGGCCATTGGTTCACATCATCCAAAAAGACCTCAATGATATGACGCCACGGCTACAACGTATCCTCCTCAAACTCCGCCGCTACGATTTCGACCAGGTCTACACCCCGGGCAAAGAGCTCATTGTGGCCGACGCACTCTCTAGATCCATCACCACGCCATGTGAGCAGTCGGACTTTGTCTGTCAGATAGACGCTCAGGTGAAGTTTTGTGCATCCACCTTTCCGGCCACTGATGAAAGTGTCGTGCAAATACATCAGGAGACGGCCAGGGATACTTTACTCCAGCGGGTAATGCGACATATCACGGATGGTTGGCAAAAGGGGCAGTGCCCCCAGTTTTATAATATAAAGGACGATCTGGCGGTAGTGGATGGCATATTAATGAAGCTTGACAGGATAGTAATCCTACAGAGCATGCGAGAGCTGGTCCTCGGCCAAATCCACGAGGGTCACCTGGGGGTCGAAAAGTGTCGCCGTCGAGCCCAAGAGGCAGTATATTGGCCAAGCATCAGTCAGGATATCGCCAACACGGTCTTCAATTGCCCAACTTGTCAAAGGTTCCAGCTGGCTCAGCCCAAATGAACTGGTGTCCTCCCCATGGTCCAAAGTTGGTATTGACCTCTTTCATGCAAAGGGCCGAGACTATGTCCTCCTCATGGACTACGTTTCCAACTACCCGAGGTGGTCAGACTGACTGACCTCACATCAGCAATGGTCATCAAGGTATGTAAAGAGACTTTTGCCCGTCATGGCTGAAGTGTTGGGTGCTCTGAGGTACAGACGAACCAACACGGCTGCGATTGGTACAACGCAGTTTTATTCCATCTAACTATTTATACATCAGACTTGGTACTCAGCACGTTGTGACTGTGTGAGTGTCTTGCTATGAGGTCCTGGCCCTGTGCCGTCTCCAGATGGACTGCCCAGGAAGTGTTGTGTTTCTTGTTTTATGCTGTGTCTGCTCTTGTTTGTGATTGGCTGTCGTGTTATGTGTGCTAATTGGTCCGTTGGTCTGTCTATCATTATATATGTGTTATGATGTATGTTTGAATATCATGACATTCCCCCTTTTTTACAAGATTATGTGCCTACGTGGTTATAAATATAAATGTGTCCTGAGTGCAGCTAAAGGTGTGTGTGTGTGCGTAATATTTACACCATGTACATGGGGCTTAACTATATACAAGGGGCGATGTCAGGTGTGACATGCTAACAAGGTTGTACCATAACAAAAGAAGAACAACGTGGAAATTCGGAACGATCAAACGAAGCCTGTAACGATAAAGCAGTGACATGTTATAAAACAGTGGTTGCAAAAGTTTGAAGTGTGAACAGTCTCATAAGTCCAGTCTAGTAGGTGGGCGACGAATTCGGGTTGACCGCCTCAAGGGTGGGTCGAGAACCACCGGCTGAGGTGCGAGCCTGGCCACGGGCGGCGACAGAAGGGGCATGGTATACGGCAGCTCCACAAAGTCGCTATCAGGAACCAGTGGAGGACACGGCGTCTGTGTAGGGTCCCGTTGCGAGTGTGGAAGTAAGCGAAGGGCTCGGCGATTGCGCCTACGCAAGGATCCATCCGGCATGCGTACCAGGAACGAGCGGGGAGCCACGCGTCGGAGAACTTCGGCAGGTGCTGACCAGCCACCGTCTGGTAGGTGGATGCGGACGTTGTCTCCAGGGGCCAGGGAGGGAAGATCAGTTGCCCGCATGTCATACGATCTCTTCTGGCGACCGCGCTGTAGTTGCATCCTATGCAGTACCGGAGTATGGTCTATTATTGGTGCCAGGATGGAAGGAACAGTGGTTCTGAGGGCGCGACCCATCAGCAGCTGTGCTGGTGAGAGACCAGTGGCTAGTAGGGCCGAGCGATAGGCCAGCAGGGCGAGGCAGAAGTCCGACCCGGCAGTAGCAGCCTTGCAGAGGAGCCGCTTGGCAATGTGAATGCCCTTCTCCGCCTTTCCATTTGACTGGGGATGCAGAGGGCTGGACGTCACGTGTGTGAAGCCATACGAAGCAGCAAAGGACGACCATTCCTGGCTGACAAAACAGGGCCCATTGTCCGACATGACAGTCATCGGAATGCCGTGGCGAGCAAAGGTGTCTTTGCAGGCCCAATTGACAGCAGACGACATCAAATCGTGCAGGCGTATGACTTCAGGGTAGTTTGAGAAGTAGTCAACTATGATGACATAGTCCATGCCGAGCGCGTGAAATAGGTCAACACCCACCTTCGCCCAGGGGGACGTCACCAGCTCATGGGGCAGAAGCGTCTCAGGAGGTTGCGCCGGCTGAAACCTTTGGCAGGTTGTACAGTTGAGCACCATGTTGGCAATATCGTCACTGATGCCCGGCCAGTATACCGCCCCTCGGGCCCTCCGTCTGCACTTCTCGACCCCCAAGTGGCATTCGTGTAGTTGGTCGAGAACCAGCTGGCGCTTGATGTGCGGAATCGCAATCCGGTCCAGCTTCAGAAGAACACCATCAATGATGGCTAGGTCGTCTCGTACATTGTAGAACTGCGGGCACTGCCCTTTGGGCCATCCTCCCGTCATGTGGCGCATCACTCGCTGCAGAAAGGGGTCGGCCGCAGTCTCTCGGCGGATACGGGCCAGACTGGAGTCGTCAGCCGACAGATTTGCCGCTGTGAAAGCTACCTGTGCCTCGACCTGACATACGAACCCCTCCGCATCTGGCGGCGTGCTCACTGCTCTGGATAGGGCATCCGCCACAATGAGGTCCTTCCCTGGAGTGTAGACCAGTTTGAAGTCGTACCTCCTGAGTTTAAGTAGGATGCGCTGGAGGCGAGGGGTCATCTCGTTCAGGTCCTTGTTTATTATGCTGACCAGGGGACGGTGGTCAGTTTCGACCGTGAACCGTGGAAGACCATACACGTAATCGTGGAACTTGTCTAAACCGGTTAGCAAGCTCAGGCATTCTTTTTCGATTTGCGCGTAGCGCTGCTCTGTGGGGGTCATGGCCCGCGATGCATAGGCCACTGGGGCCCATGATGCCGTGTCATTCCTCTACAGGAGCACTGCTCCAATGCCGGATTGGCTGGCATCAGTTGAGATTTTGGTGGCACGAGACGTGTCAAAAAACGCCAACACTGGTGCCGTAGTGAGTTTGCGTTTGAGCTCCTCCCATTCCAGCTGGTGTGTGTGTTGCCACTGGAACTCTGTGGATTTTCTGACGATGTGGCGCAGAGTCGTCGTGTGGGAGGCAAGGTTGGGAATGCACTTCCCCAGGAAGTTGACCATGCCAAGGAAGCGTAGGACAGCTTTCTTGTCGGCCGGCTGCGGCATGGCTGTGATGACGCTCACCTTGTCTGCATCCGGACGGACCCCTGACCGGGAGATATGGTCTCGGTCTGGCCAAAGGAGCACTTGGCTGGTTGAGGCGCAGGCCGTTTTCCCGTATGCGGGCAAAAACACGTTGGAGACGATATATGTGCTCCTGCGGTGTGGTGGACCAGATGATGACATCGTCCACATATACGCGCACCCCTTCGATGCCTTCCATCATCTGCTCCATGATTCTATGGAAGACCTCGGATGCCATTTCACTGGTGATCTCCTCCCGTTTGGGTATGGGATAATGTTCCGTCATAATATTATTATTGAGGTCTTTGGGGTCAATACAGATGCGGAGCTCGCCGGAGGGCTTCTTGACACACACCATGGAGCTGACCCATGGCGTGGGCTCTGTGACCCTGGATAAGACCCCTTGGTCCTGGAGATCCTGCAGCTGCTGCTTGAGGTGGTCTTTAAGTGGCGCAGGAACCCTGCGAGGTGCGTGAACGACCGGGATGGCGTCTGGTTTGAGGCGATTTCGGTAGGTATATGGCAGTGTTCCCATGCCTTCGAATGCCTCCTGGTTGTGGGCGAGGAGCGATTGGAGCTGTGCGTTGAACTCTGCATCCGGGAAGTCAGACGTGCCGTCTGGAGAGAGAGAGAGGATTTGTTGCACAAGGTGGAGAGCCTTGCATGCCTGTGCGCCCAGCAGTGAGTCCTTCGATGAGCCGACTATCTCAAACGAGAGTGTGGCCGTGTGTGTTGTGTGTCACCTGGAGCTGGCAGGATCCCATGGCCGGGATAACGTTCCCGTTGTAGTCGACCATCTTGCACCGGGATGGCCGGATTGGTGGTCTGATCTTCATGGCGTAGAAGGCTGACCATGCTATGAGGTTAGTGGAGGCGCCAGTGTCCAGGCGGAAAATGATCAGCGATCGGTTGACCGTTAGGGTGGCACTCCATTCATCGCCCGGATTGATGGTGTTGTCCTGGTTCGCATCAATGACCGCAACCTGGAAGGCGTCTTGGTCATCTGTGTCGTCGGTTTGGATGTCGTGATGTGGAGGCTGAATGGTCCGCACATTCCTGCGAGGTTGTCGGAGATGTGGAAGATCAACAGGTTGAGCCGCTCGACAGTAGGCAGCGTAGTGGCCCATCTTGCCACAGCGTAGGCATTGTCGGGTTTTTGCAGGACATTGCCCTTTTCAATGTGCAGCTCCACAGTTGCCGCACGTCATGGCGTTCGTTACTCCACTGCGCATGCGCAGTTCGGTCTTGCGTCGGGCGGACCTGCGCAGCACGTCCCTCAGTGTTGCCGTAGGTTTTGGCGCGCACAAACGCGGGAGGCCTTAAAAAGCGCACGAAACGGCCACCCTCGTCCGGGCCGCGGGCCGGGAGAAACTCGATTGCCTGGACGCGTTCGGCCTCGTGGGCGGGCTGGCTTGCCGATTCGATCGAGTGGGACCCCCTCCGTGCCGATTCGGTCGCCTGAAATTGGGCATATCGGCTAGTCGCATTCTCATGCAGGACACAGGCTTCAACTGCAGATGCTAAGGTCAGGCCTTTAATTTTTAGAAGCTGCTGGCCTAGGCCACTAGAGGCAATGCCAAAAACGATCTGGTCCCTGATCATGGACTCTGAGGTGGTGTCGTAACCGCAGGACTGCGCAAGTATGCGGAGGTGCGTTAGGAAGGACTGAAAGAGCTCATCCTTACCTTGCAGGCGCTGCTGAAAGACATACCTCTCAAAGCTCTCGTTGACCTCAACGTTGAAGTGCTTGTCGAGCTTGAGGAGGACCGTGTCATACTTAGTTTTGTTCTCGCCTTCCGCGAACACCAAGGAGTTGTATACATGGATGGCGTGCTGACCTGCGGTAGTGAGGAGCATGGCAATCTTTGTTTCGTCCGAGGCGCCCTGTTTTTCATTGGCTTGCATGAAGAGTTCGAAGCGCTGCTTGAAGAGCTTCCAATTTGTGACCAGGTTCCCAGCGACTTGCAACGGCTGCGGTTTGTTGAGGGTGTCCATGGCTCAGGATGGCAGATTTGCCGGTAGGTATCGATTCACTCCTGGTATCATGAAGTATTGGGTGTTCTGAGGTACAGACGAACCAACACGGTTGCGATTGGTACAACGCAGTTTTATTCCCTTAAACTATTTATACATCAGACTTGGTACTCAGCACGTTGTGACCATGTGAGTATCTTGCTATGAGGTCCTGGCCCTGTGCCGTCTCCAGGTGGGCTGCCCAGGAAGTGTTGTGTTTCTTGTTTTATACTGTGTCTGCTCTTGTCCGTGATTGGCTGTCGTGTTATGTGTGCTAATTGGTCCGTTGGTCTGTCTATCATTATGTCTATGTTATGATGTATGTTTGAATATCATGACAATGGCATTCCATTTACAGTTATGACCGATAATGGCCCTTGTTTCTTCAGCCAGGAGTGGATGGATTTTGCCCGGCGGTACAATTTCACGCATGTCACTTCAAGCCCCCACTACCCCAGTCGAATGGGAAGGCTGAAAAGGGGGTCCACATTGTTAAAAGACTGTTGTGCAAAGCTGCTGACTCGGGTTCGGATTTTAACCTGGCGGTGTTAGCCTATTGGGCGACTCCTCTGTCCGCTGGCCTGTCCCCAGCACAGCTGCTAATGAACCGCACACTGCGGACGATGGTGCCGGCTATCCACATCCCAGACCTTGACAATTTTCTGGTCTTGCAGAGGATGCAACAGTCTCGGGATCAATGCAAGTCGGCGTACGACGCCCACGCCACAGATCTCGCTGCTCTGGCTCCTGCTGACCGAGTTTGTGTTCAGCTACCTGACGGTGGCTGGTCTGCCACGGCTGTGGTGGTTAAGCAAGTGGCCCCGAGATCGTTCCTCGTTCGCATGCATGATGGCTCCTTTCTTCAGCGTAGTAGGCGGGCACTGCGGCTACTTCCACGCCCGCCACCTGAACGTGATGTCCCGCCTCGCATGCTGGTTCCTCAGGACACGCCCTTCCGCGAGGCCACCGGTCTGCCAGTTCTTTTACCAACCTCTACATTGGAGGCAGTTCCGCCCGTTCAAGTGCAGGCGGCCCCTGACCCACCCTTGAGGAGGTCAACCAGAACTTGTTGCCCGCCACAGAGACTGAATATATAGACTGAATGTTGCATTACCTTGTGAACCGTTTACACGTCTGTACATATTGTTTCTTCCTAATTTGTTATCTGCCCTCTATCTGCACTAGACACCTTCCCATGTGAATACGTTAACAGACTTTGTATATAGTCAGGCTCCTGTCCACACTCACACTCACTATTTATTGACCTACACACATTTCTTTTAATAAGTAAAAAAAAAGGAGGGCAGATGTCATAATATACACATAGGTATATGATGGTGCACAGACAGGCAGTGATTGAGGGCAGCACGGTAGCATTGTGGATAGCACAATTGCTTCACAGCTCCAGGGTCCCAGGTTCGATTCCAGCTTGGGTCACTGTCTGTGCGGAGTCTGCACATCCTCCCCGTGTGTGCGTGGTTTTCCTCCGGGTGCTCCGGTTTCCTCCCACAGTCCAAAGATGTACAGGTTAGGTGGATTGGCCGTGATAAATTGCCCTTAGTGTCCAAAATTGCCCTTAGTGTTGGGTGGGGTTACTGGGTTATGGGGATAGGGTGGAGGTGTTGACCTTGGGTAGGGTGCTCTTTCCAAGAGCCAGTGCAGACTCGATGGGCCAAATGGCCTCCTTCTGCACTGTAAATTCTATGATAATCTATGATTGACACACAGGATGACCAGTGAACACACAGAACACAGCAGCCAATCACCAGACAGGACACAACCACTATAAAGCCAGAGGGCACTAGTTTTCCCGCTCTCTTGGGACCCAGCCTCTGAGACAGTCAGAGCCCGTGAACAGCAACTAGAACATACACCATGTGGTAGTAAGATAGTCTGGTCAGGTTAGCCTCAGGTCTCCAGTCAAGTCAGCATCGTGTCAACCCACAGTTAAAGTATGTATGATAGTTAAGTGCTCAATAAAATTGAGTTGCATTTCTTCAAGTATTGGAAGCCTGTCTTTCTCACTGTTGCAGCAAACGCAGTCCTCTCAGACATGGCACACCCAACACATCAGAATCCACGAGAAATGGTAAATAGGGAGAACCATAAAGTCTTCCCAGAACCATTTGAACTAGTGATTCAAATTGTCTCTGTATACAGAATCACCTGGGGTTACTACATGGTTTCCATCTAGACTGGAATGTTAGGAGCAAGAGTCGCACCCATTACGGTGAAGTGCATTCAATGAAGCCTTTGTCCAAATCAATCTCGATCACAAAACTGGCCAAGCCCTCTGTGTGATCAGGAGAATTTCTGTCAATGGACCTTGCTTGGAGGTGGGAGGCACACTGAATTGCGCCTCGGACCTCAGACAGCCTGAAACAGCAGGCATATCTAAACATGAGTTGTCAACCTGGTGAAGCTACAACAGAGGGCTACTTGCGAGGGCGCAGTGAACCAGCCATGGGGCGTATAACTGCAAGGCGCACGGCCAGGTCAACAGGCACAGCGGAGTTTCAGCCACAATCCCAGAAACAGGATCGTAGTCAGTGGTCAGGAAGGAAAACAGTTCATCAGCCCAGACGTCAAGATGATTGCTATCAATGAGGGGGAGGCCACCCCAAGAAGCATGCCACTGTAGAGAGTTTAATTGTTTTCAGTACAATAGGAAAGACCATGGGTGGGATTCTCCGGTCTCCGACGGCAAAATCGCGTTCAGCGATCGGCCGGGGAATCCAGGCAGGCGCCGCAATCGGGGGCAGCGCCGCTTTTGCGATGCTCCATCCCCTCCAATAATGCGTACTCTAGGAGTTTGCTGCATGCCAGCGGGACAGCCTCAGGACATTACCTGAGGCCCTCCCCCCCAATTCTCCACCCCCGATGGGCTGCGTTCCCAATGGTGTCGGTCACTCATGGTATTTATTATCGGGAACTCGGGGTGACGGCTGCGGACTAGGTCCAGCGCCGCCACAGACGGGGGTGGGGGCGGAGCCGATCCGTGGGCAGGGGGTGCTTTGGCGGGGTCTGGGGGCACTGGTAGGGGTTGGTCCGGGTGTGGCAAGCCTGGTCAAAGAAGGTCAGTGTTTGGCAGGCCAGATCCGCGCGCAGCTGGCCATGTTGCACGACGCGGCCGCCGCAGGTCGCCGAGGTGTACATGTGCGGCCACGGACCCGGCAATTCTCAGGCCTTATCCGCAGCTAGAGCCGGATGTTCTACGCTGCGTGCCTGCTAGCCCCCCACCAGACGGGGGATCGGTGGCTGTTTTGCGCCACTTTTTCGGTTGTAAAATGCCACCATTCTTACGCCGGCATCAGCACTAAGTCTCAGAATCAGAGAATCCAGACCCCTATACAGACATGTTTCCGCACCAGGCAGAATGAACCATATCAAACCCAGTCATGACCTCAGTGAACAAAGTGGAGAAGAATTTGGATAAAGAACCTGAAATGTACAGATTAAACATGGTGAAAATTAGCAAAACAGCCTCAAATGATACACATTGAGCATCCTTTATCCAAATTTCCGAAAATCATAAATTTCTCAATCCACACTTTGTATAGAGAGCTGACGTGATGTCACGAGTGGGAAATCCCACAAGGCTCTAGGAAGGTTTGCCGGGGTTCTGCAGGTCCCAAGCACCGCCCATGCACAAGTCCCAACACAGGTCCACGCACGCCACATGATCACATCATTTTCCGAAATCCAAAAAATTCCAAAATCCGATACATACTCAGCCCCAAGCATTTTGGATAAGGGATGCTCAACCTGTGTAGTCCTCATCATAAATGGAAGCAAACAAAAGATGGAAGTGGACACCGGGGCGCCAATCACGGTTGTGGACAAGCAAACGTTCAAATATCTTTGGGAAAGAGTTCTGTCTTTGAACCGAGGTAGCACAATGGCCAAGTTGGCAATCTACATGAGGGAAACCCTGAAACGTTTGGTGACAACCCCGAGGCTAGTGTCGTATTAAAAACAGGATGCCTAATTAAATACGATCATTGCCGAGGGACATCGGCCAAGTCTCATGCTCAGGATTAGTTGCAGTAAATCAAGTTGCACTGATTGGAGATCTTCAAAATTTCAGATAATGTTTTCCAGGCAGTATAATGACACGTTCCAGTATGAGTTGGGTTGAATAAAGGGAGTAAAGGCCAAATTTGCATTAACAATGGCTCCACACCAAAGTTTTTCAGGTCGAGACCGGTCCCGTATGCCTTACACTAGAAATTGAAAGCCAAACTTAAATGGTTGGAAGAATTGCGATTTATCACACCTGTGCAGTGTTCTGAATGGGCAACCCCCATCGTTAAAACCCCCATGTTAAAACTGAGCTACTCAATTGGAATTTGGGGATTAAGGTCAGGTCACATAAAGAACTGAATGCAACAGAGGGCAGCAGGTAGCATAGTGGTTAGCACAGTTGCTTCACAGCTCCAGGGACCCAGGTTCGATTCCCGGCTTGGGTCACTGTCTGTGCAGAGTCTGCACGTTCTCCCCGTGTCTGCGTGGGTTTCCTGCGGGTGCTTCAGTTTCCTCCCACAGTCCAAAGATGTGCAGGTTAGTTGGATTTGCCATGATACATTTCCCTTAGTGTCCAAAAAGGTTTGGTGGGGTTACAGGGATAAAGGAGAAAGGGTGGAGGCGTCGGGCTTAAGTAGGGTGCTCTTTCCAAGGGCCGGTGCACTATAAATTCTATGATTCTATGAACATGACCCAGCTCTGTCCAAAGTAAAACGCATGATCTTAACCGGGTGGCACCATGATAAATCTGACCAGCTAAAGCCTTAACTAGCTTGCAAGGATGAGCTCAGTTGTGAGGATGGTCTGTCATGTTGTGTACTCTGGGATAACACAGGCTGCAACTGGATGCAGCTTTAACCAAAAGATACTCCAGACCTTGAAGTTAGTTCAATCTGATTTATTGAACCAGTAGCACAGTTAGCACAGTTCTCTATGAGTTTGACTCTCTGCTAACCTAAGTGTGGTTACTCTGTCTGACTGAACCAGACTAGCTCTTAGCCACGTGCTGGAGATGTGATACTGTACATACACCCTGACTCACTCTGTAGATGTTCATCAATGGATAGAGACAGAGTGTGAGTGCCTCGTGCCTTTTATAGTGAGATACCACCCCCTGAGTGTCCTGCCTGCTCATTGATCATGTCCTGTTCTCTGTGTTCATTCACTGCCTGTCTGTGCTTGTCTGTATATCATTATCTGCATGTCTGCATATCATGGCAGAGTCATACTCTGGGGTTCCCGAGTAGTAGTTCCTGGGTGAGAGCCACTGTTGCAGGAAGTGCACTGTGCTAATCCAGGCCAAACCAAAATGAAAATGCTAGCTCGAAGATACATTTGATGGCCTGGCATAGATAAGAATATTGGACGTCTGTTATACCAGTGCAACTCATGCCAGGGACAGCAGATATTTCCACCCATAGCCAACCTCCACCAATGTGAACGGCCTGGTCATCCATGGACAGTGGAGAGAATGTTCCTCGTCTTAGCAGACGTCCACTTGAAGTGATTGGATATCCAAGAGAAGGGGACAATGATCTCAACGGCTACAATAGAGACCCTGCGGCGGAGATCTGCTACTGTGGCAGTTTTGAAGTAATAGTGTCTGACAATGGCACTGTATCCACTGGAGAAGAGTTTTACCACTTGGTCCGAACAAATAGCATTTGCCATACCAGAATTTTCCCTCATCACCCCACCTCAAATGGGTGAGCATAGAGAGCTGTGCAGGCGTTTAAAACTGCCATGATGAAACAGTCCAGCAGACCACTACACCTTCGTTTGGCCAACATTCTTCTATCTTATAACAAGACAACCCATGCCACCAAGGGCGTCACACCAGCGGAATTACTCCAATTGGACTTAATTTTCCCAGCTTTGGTGGTGAGAGCATTTCACACAAAGAAGACAGGTCATTTGAAGTGGGTGGCATGGTCCTCGTCAGTTACTTTGCCTCAGACCCACTTTGACTACCAGCCAGAATTGTATCAAAGTCAGGCCCAGTCTTGCATGTGATGGATTTGAATGACAGGACAATGCGGAAAGCATGTTGACTACGTAAGAAGCCGGGGACCACAACAGAAATCTTGGTATAGTTGGAGCCAGCAGGCAGAACCAGTGCTATTGTGGTGGAGCCAGAACAGACCAAATCTAAGAGTTCCGAGGAGATCCCATCAGTGTCCACGGTGTTGTAGTGGTCAAATCTCAGAGTTGATCTTCCACAAATGACAATGTTGCTACCTCAGAGTCAGTTGGGGGACTAAAACAGTCTACGAGATCTAGAAAATACCCCGTCAGATTGATGTTGTAATGAACTGTCGTGGACTCTCCCCCCTTGCGTTTCTCAACCTTGTTATGGTACATAGTAACTGTACATAACCCGCTCTGTAAATATGTTATTGAGGGACTTAAGAGGGGAGGGATGTGGAAGCATGACCTCTTTAAGGGATGAGCCCTCATGGTCCATTTGATTGGCTTGGGGCTTATCGCCTGGGAGCGTATGAACTCTAACCAATGGGGAAAAGAGTGGGGCTGTGGAAACGAGGTCCTGGCAGAGTGGACTCTGGAGCCGGAGAGTGAAGACCTAGTCAGTGACTCTGTGCCTGTGTATAGTTTACCTTTATTTGTTACCAATACACCCTTGTTCTGTTGTTAAGAAAGTCTCCCTAGTATTGCTTCGAGCCACCGCACTTTTATTAAACTGAACTTCTTAATCCAATGACAGGGAAATGATCCTTATTTGTCGCAAACAGATAATTTTGAATTTCTTGCCTCTTTCAGCTAGCAGGATCTAATTGTTAGCCTTGTTAGCCATATTAATATCTGCAGTTGTTCCAATTTTCCTGGAGTTTTTTAATTCATTTTGCAGGGCATGAGTATCGCTGGGCCAGTTTATTTCCCGTCCCTAACTGACCTCCATTTGAGAGCCAACCACATTGCTGTGAGTCACATGGACAGCAGGTATCCTTCCCTAAAGGGGGGCCCAGATGAGCGTTTATGACAATCGACAATGGTGTCATGGTCATCATTCGACTTTTAATTCCAGATGTTTTATTGATTTCAAATTTCACCATCTGCCATGGTGGGATTTGAACCTGGGACCCCAGGTCTTGCTCTGGGTCTCTGGATTATTAGTCCAGTGACAATATCACTGTGACACTGCCTACCCTGTTTGCAACAACACCAAGACTTGTGGTGGTTTGTGCATCGGTTATGCTGATGGAATCTAAGCTTATACTGCAACATAAAAACAAGCATAAAATCAGCACAAATACAACACCACTAATGGATGTCTATTTGTGTTGCGTTTATTATCTATTTTTAAAATGGCTTATGTCCTTCAGAGAATAAAGAATGTGTGCTTCTCGACTGCTGATTCTCAGAGCTTTTTTGCGACAATAATGAGGAGTGTGCATGCGTGGAGTATGAAATCGAGCAGTCTGATTCTCCACAGTGGTAGTGCTGCAGCAATTTGTGTTCTGACAAGAACCAGCAGTACATGCATAATGAGGTGAAGGAAGTGCGAATCTCAGTCAAATCATATCCACCCTATTAGAAATTGTTTGTGCCACACTTTCTCGCAGATAACCGAGAAGCTCTTCCGAAATTGTGCCCGTGTATCATTTCAATTATGTGGTTGAGGTGTTGGTGCCTGTTATGCCTCTAACTCAGATCTCCCATTTCAAAAGGGTCATTTGCACATATAAGGAGCCCAACAACTGGTTTAGGTGGGTGTCAGGGACATCTGAATAATGCTCCAACGCAATATCGACTTCGAAGTCTTACAGAAATGTTGTCCCTCGAAATGTTTGACTTAGTTTTTTTCTGGAAAATGGGTGCAAGGAGGAGCAATGTCTCCGTGTTGTCAGTTAATATCTAATAATAAAGATTAGTGGCAAGGAACTCATTTCTGGCTTATCTTCTCTTTTCTACCTGCAACTGAAAAAACAACACTCCATAGCCAGGTCCTGTTACAAAGTATTATTGTCCACTTTCCGCATGGTGTCAATTTAAGCAGCATCCAATAATAAGAAGTTAAAATTTGAATCAGTTACCTTCTGAGGTTAATATTCCAATGATACATTGTTCCACTTTCGAGTGATATTGCCTAGGACATTCCTCAGAGCTGCTCCCAATCCACCAATGCTACTCCACTGGGAGTGCAGCAAAATGCCATTCACATGCATAATGCCTACTACAATTCTGGTCCAGTTAAGTCTGCAGAATGGGATTTCCAAGCCATTGTCTTGCTGTGCTAGTGACTTCCCTCCGTGAATACCTTCTGTCTTGGTTCCTTGGTCTCAGAGTTTCCACTGCTTCTTCTTCCTGTACCAGAACATGGACATGTTCAGTGGCAAGATCACTTAACCCTTCTAATGCGTGGAGACCTACAAAATCTCCCATTGTAAGGAATTTCTTTTAAATCCTTTTCCGAGCCTTGTTTCCCTTTTTAATTTCTGTATTACTGGATTCCACAATTCTGCAGACTTTGGTTTTAAACTGAACTAATCCAGTCAAAGGTGCTATTTGAACTGATTCGAGGTCTCCCGTCAGTGTAGTGTGCTGTGTGGTATAGTCCAGTGATGTGATGTTGATGGACTTGGCTAGCAGCCAATCAACACTTCAGGAACTCCGGGACTTATTCAGTTCCCGATTTTGATTGATAGAGTACTTCAGAAGATTCTGGAAAGAGGAAGGCAAACTCTATTTTGTTTTCAGTTCTGCTTAGACTCAGGAGAAGGCATGGACCCAGGTTTGGACGCTCTCTCTATCAACTCTCTGCCTGGTGATTTAAATGCTTTCCAGCCAGGCTTTGATTTTTGATTAAAAGGCTGCAAGGTGTCTATCTAGCCAGCCTGTGAAAGTTCCACTCCTGATCAAGAGGCTGGGGAGCTAAATCAGGTCCCTGTCTCCCATCTGGTGACTTGGGACTAAATACCTTCCTCTTTCTACACGAGCTGTGAGCTGTTGGCAAATAGTCATTTTCATTCTGATTAGGCAACTTAGAAGCCAGAGTTCTGAATTATCTCACCTGATGGATTTTTCCTGAAGGTTCAGGATAAAGACCTTTCTCTCTGCAGTCGGTTTAACCTTCAGGAGGATCTAGTCCAGTGCTACCTGCAGGAAAACGGGGCTGTCTGAAAACCCATTTAATATTCTCATGTTGAGAACCCTAGATTTAACTCAGTGAAGCTAATAGTCCATCTGGTTGACATAAGTTTGAATTGAACAGACCTGAGGAAGATCTTCTGTGCGAAAGTCCACGTCAGCAGAAGGGAAGGTGACTTCCCAGAGGAAGTCTAACAGCCTGAGGGTTCTAATTGAAGGTTCCAGCCAGAAGTTCCGATCCAACACTTCCCCTCCCGAGAAGATCTCCGACTACAAAGACCTCAGCAGCGAAGTTGCTCATCCCTTATTCCCATTTTAATCCCTGTTATTTTTAATCCTTCCCTTCCCCTATGTTTGTCTGTTTTGTGTGCGTGTGAGACAGTGAAGGGGGGAGTCCTTAGATTAGCAGCCCGTTGTTCTATTATCACCATTACATGTTTAACTCGTCTCTTGTTACAAATAAACAGTTATTTTGTGCTTTACTTACAAATCCGGTACCTGTAAGTCATTGGAGCAGTCGAGGCAAAACATCTCGCAGACTTTACACAGATTATTGGTTATGTTGCTTACATTGGGACTCCTGGGCTTGTGGGGCTGGGATTGGCCGCACCCTCACCCAGGGTGTCAGAACAGCATGTACTGTGACTGGTTGGTTATGCGTAGTACAGGCCTCAGTGAGAACATTTCAAACTAATTGTCAAAATAATTGCTTTATATTCCAGGCGTTTCAGTTACAATGATGTCAGGTGTACACAGAAAGCATCTTATCTGGCTGCATCACAGGCCGATTCTGGAAAGAGGCCAATTGCTCATCCCAAGACCGTACGAAACTTAAGAGTCGGGAACTCCACCCAACCATCACACAAAGCCGCCTCCCATCCATTGACTCTGTCTACACCTCCCACTGCCTTGGGAAAGCGGGCAGCATAATCAAAGACCCATCCCACCCGGCTTATTCACTCTTCCAACTTCTTCCATTGGGCAAAAGATACAAAAGTCGGAGAACACACACTAACATATTCAAAAACAACTTCTTCCCCGCTGTTACCAGACTCCTAAACGACTCTCTTATGGACTGATCTCTTCACATACCTTCTCTACTGAGTAGTACTGTCATGTGAGAGTACCTTTAAAAAATGGGGGTTTATAAAATAGCTGTAGTGGATGTACCTTTAAGAAATGGATGTTTATCAGTGATGTCAGAATGTGGGTGGATCTGGGCTGTCTGTCTGCTTTTACTTTCACTTTGGGCTGTCTGCTACAAGGTGTGTTTAATTTGATTTTAGATTTGGAGAAACTGCAGTCACAGCAAGATGTGTATGAATCTCTGCAAGCTTATGAATGTTCATTTGGTGATTTCAACGTGGTAACTGTTCTCAATAGTGAAGTTAAACCTGATGTCTTTCTGTACAAAGGGTTCTTTTTGTCTTATGGATGTTGTAAGGAAAGATTATGAGTTACTTAGAGAGTACTGTCTTCTTTGGGGATTTATCGGTGTTTGTAGTTGTTAAGATGTTTACTGGGGGTTTATAAAATGTTAACTGGTTTCATAAATAATCATTGTTAAAATTTAAAAGTACTGTAGATTTCTGTTGCATCACACCAACAAAGTAGGCCCGTGTGTTCCCCATAACCACAATCTATTAAAAGTTGTAGGTCAGGTGAACTCCATGATACACTTTGGGGTTCTCTAAACTCTGCCCCATAACAGTACTACATTCCTGCATGCTTCACCCGATGCCGGCGTCTATGTATTTACATTGTGTATTTTCTTTTCATGTACAGAACAATCTGTCTGAACTGTACACAGAACAATACTTTTCACTGTACTTTGGTACACATGACAATAAACAAATCCAGTCCAATCCAAACAGTTTGGCTAGGGGTGCAGCAAGTTCTGGAGCACAAGTCTTCAGTAGCATTGCTGAAATATTGTCAGGGCCCACAACATTTGCAATATCTGGTGCTTTCAGTCACATCTTGATGTCACACAGAGTGAAACAAATTGGCTGAACATTGACAACTGTGATGCTGGGTACTCTGGAGGAAACCAAAACTCGGCACTTCCGGCTGAAAATTGTTCCAAAATTCATTGGCCGGACTCTCCATTTCTCAAACTAAGTGTTGACGCCGGGGCAGGATTTGTGGAGTTCTACAGCAGCAAAACTGGCACCGCACCTGGACCGATTCAACAACCATTAAGGAGCTAGAACTAGCGCCACGTGGAACACAATCGATTCCAATGAGAAATGGTGGCTGATTTGCTGACACTCAGGAGGCTGATAAGCTGCAGCCGCATATATACACTTCACTCAATACACCAATCCCAGCCAACAAGATAGCAGCAAGATGCGCGATCACCAGATTCACCGGCAGGGAATGGGAACCCTGTTGGACGCTGTGGAGGGAAGGCAGGTGACCCTGTACCCTGGGGTGAGGAGAAGGCTGCCAGCTGTCGGCATTCACCGGGCCTGGGCACAGCGGGCAGAGGTGGTCAGCGCTATGGGAAACATCGTCAATTGCCAGGGCGCAGGTCGGCATCGGGCAAGGAAGTGAGACCCAGCTGAGCTGTGGTTCCCTCCCCCTGACCACCACACCTAAACCCACCAGCATCACCACCTCTACACTCCCCTCCACCCTCCCCAACATCCTATCCACCACCTCCACTCGCCCCGGCCCGCGATGCAATCATACAACTTGTCTTGTGTCTTGCAGGAGCTGCTGGTGATGGGCGAGCATACCCACGGGCCTCCAGGACTTGCAGCCGCAGAAGCCTCAGGGGATAGCTCACTCGCTGTCCAGTCCCATGGAGTAGTGTGGGGCCATCGGGCACCCCGAGCGAGGTGGTGGTGATGGGGCCCATGCCGGTGACTCCCGTAGGGGAGGTGCCAGAACACCGCAGCATATCAGACTCCCCCCCTCCTCTCCTGTCCCTGGCATATCACCTGGACAGCGGGCATAAAGAGGGGGGCACCACATCACCTGGAACTCACGAGCAGCAGCCAGGCCCATCCATGCTCGGTTGCCCCACAAGACGGCCGCCAAAGGTCATAGGGAATCATAGAAGGCCACCACCACTTCTGATATACCGTCTGGGGATCCACCTAGGTATAGCGTTAGGGCCCGTAAGGCCAGATAACTAGACACCAGTTAAGTTGGCATGGGTGCAAGGCACAGCATAGTGTTAGGGGCTAGGGCACAAATATATATATATTTGTTTACATTAAACACCTGTTAAAACACGCTACAACCTGCGTCGGTCCTCTGAAGAGTGAGGGGTGGGCTGGTATGGACTGGCTGCAGAGTGGTTGCAGGGGTGGGGGGTGGATGGGTGGAGGTTGTGGGTGGGCTTGGCTCAGTGACCGCAGTTCAGCCAGTGCTCACTGCTCCGGTGTGCCACTGTCCTCCCCCGTTCCCCTCCCAACCTTCTCCACCTCTGCCTCCCCAGGGATCCGATGGAACCATGCGATGGAATGGCCAACTCACATGCAAGGTGAGACGGTAGAAAGGTGGATGGTAGAAAGTGCAACAGTGGGCAGGGGTCAGACATTGTCAAACGATGCAGAGCACCAGAGTTCATCGCAGAGCGGCTTGTCAGCATCCTCCATCCCATGGGGCAGACCAGTTGTTACTGCCAACCCAGGTCCTAGTGCTGCAGGTAGGTATCACAAAGAGGGCTTCAAGAGGGGGAGGGGGGGTTGTGGAAGGGTGATGTGGTGTCCATGCCTCTGGCCAGTCCCCCACCCCAAGTCTATGGACCTGATGGCGATTAGAGCATCTCATGGGCTTGGCCCTGGCGCACATGTAGTGTGGTCTCCTGTGCAAGCCTCGACTCCATGTCCTGTCCATCCCCGCCCTCCCACACAGCCTCCTCATCAGACGAGGACTGACGTCCATCCTCCTCCTCAAGCACTTCGCTCCTCTGCTGCGCGTTATTGTGGAAGATATAGCAGGCCATCACGGTGTGGGTGACCCTCCCAGCGCTATACTGTGGACCCCTCCAGGCAAGTGAACCACTTCTTTAGGATGCCGAAGCACCGCTTGATCACGCCCCTGGTGAAATTCCTCTGTGCCTGTTGACCTGGCTGCATGCCTTGCAACCAAATTGCCCCACAGTTGGCTCTCCTCACCCTCTTACACACATTGAAGCTCTCAAGCGTCCCACATGGTGCACTCAGTTGCCTGAGCAATTGTGATTGCCCTGTCTTGGGTTACCTTTGTTTCAGCCAAAGCTTCTGTTGCACATTTCCGTTGTTAATACCAAATACTAAACAGTCACGCATCATATCACCAAACGTTGTGCTGAACTCTCAATGTTCGGCCATTTGGTAGAGTCTGCCAACAAAGGCAGAGATCATCTCTCCTGGGTCCCTGACAGCCAGATTAAACCTGTATCACTGTAATATGATTGAATGTTATGGGCGAGGCATTTTCAGAACCCCAAAATGTATCATGGAGTTCAACCAACCTCCCTCTTTAATGTATTTGTTGCTTTTCCTGGCACATGGCTTGTTCCCTGGGTGTGAGATTACAATTATGGACACGTGGGTTTTTAAACACAAAACAATGTTTATTCCATGAACTCAACTTAACATCTTAAATAAACATTGGATCTCTTAACACCCCTTACTTCAAAGATAACTCCGAAAATATTGCAACAGTAAATAATTCCTCAAAATGTTCCTTCAAACTTCCAAGAGACTTAACACCTTCAAACAGAATCACATCAGGTTAAAGGCTTTACTATTATGAGTTTAAATCACCCAAATGATCCAGAGATAGTCTTTCATGGCAGGATCACCGCAAATCCAGCTCACTGCAAACACAGACACTCCCCAAGCTCGTTTCCTCCAAACTGCACCTCTCTGGAACCACACAGACACACACAAGCTGCTTTTTCAAACTGAAACTAAAAACTGCAAAATGGCTGATCTAAAGCCCAGCTCCACCCACTCTCTGACATCACTGCTTTCTTAAAGGTACACTGCTTAAACATCCATGTCTTAAAGGAACTGTCACATGCCACCTCCCCCCAAGAAAAAAAAACCAATCAACTTCAAGATGGTTTCATTTTTCACTTTTGCACCATCCACTAAGAAATGCACACACTCAAACTGGTATAATAATACAGTCCATTTTTCTTTGTTCTGCTTCCTCCAACCGAAATTCTTCTCGATTGACAGTCTCTTTGAACAAAGTCTCTGCACGATCCATCCATTCCTCTACTCCTCGGCATTTCTCTTCAGAATCAGATAATTTAGTTCAATCTGTCCACAGAGCCCCTTGCAATTCACCAATACAGGAGCATTGGTGATCACAGTTTTCAGGCAGTCAAATGCCTGTTGAAAGTCCGCTGTCCCTTGAAATTTTTTGACGTTTCTTCAGCAAGTCCATCAGTAGAGTAATCACGCCACAAAGATTTTGCACAAAGGTTCGATCAAATTTATTCATGCGAAGAAATCGCATTATTTCCCTTCGTCTTGAAGGTATCGGAAACTCCGCAAGGAAAGTGATTCGGGCTTCTCCAAATTCACTTTTGGCTCGGTTCATCACCAAACCCGCCACCTGAAGTCGATCGAAGAACTCCATACGATGTTTTAAATGTTCTTTCCATGTCTGGAAGTTGGAAATAAAAGCAGATTGTCCCACTTCGTCAATGAAATCCTTCAAACGTGGGATAGGATAAGAGTTCGTTCTTGTAACTGCATTCACCTTTCTATAGTCCACACACAACTGTTGGGTACCGTCTGGTTTAGGTACCATCACTATGGGTGAGCTCCATTGGCTGCAACCCACTTCAATTATGCCATTTTTAAGCATACTCTCAATCTCTTTGTTAACCTGTGCCAATTTTAAAGGGTTAAGTCTGTATGGATGTTGTTTGATAGGAACAGCATAGCCCACATCTACATCATGTATAGCCATTTTAGTACTTCCAAATTTATCTCTACAAACTTGCCCATGTGATATCAATAACTCTTTCAGGTCAGTTTGTTTTTCCTCTGGAAGGTAATTTAACAATTCATCCCAATTTTTATGAACATCCTCATTTTCCAATTTAACTTGAGGTATGTCAAATTCACAGTCATCTGGATTTGGTTTGTCACTTTGAGTTAGAATCATTAAAACATCCTTTCTCTCCCCTTCTCTTTCAAAGTACCTTTTAAGCATATTCACATGACACACTCGGTGAGTCTTCCTTCTAACTGGTGTTTTTACCACATAATTCACCTCACTTAATTTCCTTTCAATCTGATACGGTCCACAAAACTTAGCTTTTAAAGGCTCCCCTACCACTGGTAACAACACTAAAACTTTATCCCCACTGGCAAAACTAAGAACTTTGGATTTCTTGTCCGCTACCGGTTTCATCACATTTTGTGCAACTTTAAAATGTTGTCGAGCCATTTAATCGTTCTCTAAAATTTGACACGTAATCCAATAGTGTAATTTTTGATTTCTCACCCACCAATTTCTCCTTAATCAATTTAAGTGGCCCTCTTACATCATGACCAAAAATTAGTTCAAAAGGACTAAATTTGGTAGACTCATAAGGAGCATCCCTAATTGCAAACAATACGAATGGAATTCCTTTATCCCAATCCTGCAGATAATCTTGACAATACGCCCTCAACATTATCTTTAATGTCTGTGCCACCTTTCTAATGCTCCCTGCGATTCTGGATGGTGCGCAGTTGATTTAAATTGTATTATTCCTAAGCTATCCATAACTTCTTTGAATAACTTTGAAGTAAAATTTGATCCTTGATCCGATTGAATTTCTGTGGATAGTCCATATCTAGTGAAGAATTTAAGTAACTCCTCCACAATCCTTTTAGCTGTAATATTACGTACTGGAATGGCCTCTGGAAACCTAGTAGACACATCCATTATAGTCAAAAGATATTGATTCCCACTTTTTGTTTTAGGAAGCGGTCCTACACAATCAATTATGACCCTCGTAAAAGGTTCCTCAAATGCTGGAATGGGTATTAAGGGCACTGGTTTTATCACTCCTTGAGGTTTCCCTGTCACTTGACATGTGTGACATGATTGCCAAAATTTTACTACATCTTTATGTAGCCCAGGCCAATAAAAATGTTTCTGGATTTTAGCTTGAGTTTTCCTTATTCCCAAATGACCTCCCACTGGTACCTCATGTGCAACTCGCAACACCTCCTTTCTATACCCTACCGGCAATACTACTTGATGAACTTCTGCCCACTTTTCATCCGCCTGCATATGTACAGGTCTCCATTTTCTCATCAAGACATAATTTTTGCGGTAATAACACTCTGGTATACTCTCAGATTCCTCTTCCGTATATGCTTTCTGATATATCTGTTTTATTTCTACATCGTTCTGTTGTAACTCCGCCAATTTTCCTGAACTAAAAATATCTGCCTCATCCTCCACCTGTTCTTGTTCTTTTTCAACCATCTGATCAAAAATTGTTTCTGATAATTGCACTTGAACTTCATCTTCACTCTTTGATTTCTCCTCTTGTCTTAACCTGTGACTTTGCGACCTTGTTACTACACAATCCAGAAAACTCCCTGGATATTCGTCCTTCAACCCTTCAGTTGTCTGATTTTCCACTGGCTTATCAACCACAGTAGGCATCACTCCCACCTGCGATCCAGCTATATCATTACCCAAGATAAACTGTATTCCTGGACAAGATAGTTTATCTATTACTCCTACTACCACTTCATCACTCTTCACTGGACTTTCCAACCTTACCTTATATAATGGAATGCTACTCCTCTCACCCTGAATTCCACATATCACCACCTTTTCTGGCAACATTCTTCCCAAACTACATAATTCCTCATCTCTTACCATTAAAGATTGACTAGCCCCTGTATCTCTTAAAATTGTGACTTCTTTACCTGCTCCTCCTGATACACATGAGTACACTTTACCCACACAAGTAAATTCTTTAAATACATCTGGCATCTTCTTAACAATTACTTCTTGAACAGGCTGTACAATCGTTTGCACCTCCTTCGCTTCCCTTGGGCTTTCCTTTACCACTCTAACAAACCCCACTGTCTTATCCTGTTTTACCACATCAGCCTTCCCAGTGCTTTTCTTCAACCACCAACACTGTGACTTTACATGGCCTATTTTATTACAGTGAAAACATCTGAAACTTTTCATTTCTTTTCCACCCTCCTGGATTTCTTTTTTAATCTGAGGTACACTCTCTTTATTGTCTCCCATCAGATCACCTTTACCACTTGAGTATTTCTCATGTCCCCAGTTTCTAGCCCTCACCGGCTGAAACTGATGTCGGAAACCAATCTTTGATTTATGAACTAATTCGTAATCATCTGCTATTTCCACTGCTAATCTTCAGTTTTAACCCTCTGTTCTTCCACATGAGATCTCAGTACATCAGGAATTGAATTTTTAAACTCCTCCAAAAGTATAATTTCTCTGAGAGCTTCATATGTTTGGTTTATTTTCAAAGCCCTTATCCACCTATCAAAATTACTCTGTTTGAGCCTTTCGAACTCCATGTGTGTTTGACCAAATTCTTTCCTTAAATTTCTAAACCTTTGTCTATAAGCTTCAGGCACTAGCTCATATGCGCTTAAGATGGATTTCTTCACCTCCTCATACGTTCCAGATACCTCCTCCGGTAGTGATGCAAACACTTCACTAGCCCTATCTACCAGCTTTGTTTGAATCAGTAATACCCACATGTCCTGTGGCCATTGCATTTGTTTAGCTACCTTCTCAAATGAAATAAAAAAGGCTTCTACTTCCTTCTCGTCAAACCGTGGCAATGCTTGGACATATTTAAATAGATTCCCACCATGTCTTCGACTATGATGCCCTGTCTCATTATCCTCATCCATCTCCTACAACTGTACGTGTCCCTTTGCGCCTGCCAATTTTAACTAATTTTCATGTTTCAGAGCCATTTTCCGAAGTTTAAACTCTCTCTTTTTCCCTTTCCTCTCTATCTCTTTCTTTGTTTCTTTCTTCTCTCTCCTTTTCTTTTTCCTCTCTGTCTCTTTTTCTTTCCGCTCTCTCTTTCGTATTCAAGCCGCTTTAATTCTTTCTCATGTTCCATTTGTTGAATTTGCAACCGAATTTTTGCCATTTCCCATGAGTCAAACTCTATCTCAGGTAACTTTAAATGCTTCACCACCGCCATAATTACCTCATCTTTTCACATTTTATCAGGTAATGTTAACTGCAATGTTTTTGCCAGACCCAACAGTCTGCTTTTTGTCTCTGTCCGTAAAGTGCTGTGTGTGACAGTCTCCACCCGCAAAAACTTCTGAGCCTCTGAAAGAGCCATTGTCCACAACACACTCCCCACTTAAATTAAAATATGACACCGGAAAAGCAACAATCCTTTACTGTCTTTAAGTTCACAAACGCCAATCCAATAGATAGACTTTTATCCCGGATGAGCCCCCAATTGTTATGGGCGAGGCATTTTCAGAACCCCAAAATGTATCATGGAGTTCAACCAACCTCCCCTTTAATTATTTGTTACTTTTCCTAGCACACGGTTTGTTCCCTGGGTGTGGGATAACAATTATGGACATGTGGGTTTTTAAACACAAAACAATGTTTATTCCATGAACTCAACTTAACATCTTAAATAAACATTGGATCTCTTAACACCCCTTACTTCAAAGATAACTCCGAAAATATTGCAACAGTAAATAATTCCTCAAAATGTTCCTTCAAACTTCCAAGAGACTTAACACCTTTAAACAGAATCACATCAGGTTAAAGGCTTTACTATTATGAGTTTAAATCACCCAAATGACCCAGAGATAGTCTTTCATGGCAAGATCACCGCAAATCCAGCTCACTGCAAACACAGACACTCCCCAAGCTCGTTTCCTCCAAACTGCACCTCTCTGGAACCACACAGACACACACAAGCTGCTTTTTCAAACTGAAACTAAAAACTGCAAAATGGCTGATCTAAAGCCCAGCTCCACCTACTCTGAC
This sequence comes from Scyliorhinus torazame, assembly GCF_047496885.1. Classification (NCBI taxonomy): domain Eukaryota; kingdom Metazoa; phylum Chordata; class Chondrichthyes; order Carcharhiniformes; family Scyliorhinidae; genus Scyliorhinus; species Scyliorhinus torazame. The sequence goes on along the minus strand of NC_092710.1, from coordinate 126,961,938 downwards.
ATCACTGTTTTCTTAAACATTGCTTCAACATCCATGTCTTAAAGGTACTCTCACATGACATGAGGCTCTGAGGTTGAAATGCTCTCTGACCAATGCCACAAACTGGTCAAATGACTTTGTGTCGGCCCCCCGGGACATCAAATTGCTTGTAAGGTTGTAGTTTGGGGGCCCACAAACCATTAATAGGAAAACCTTCTGTTTATCCTCCCCGTTATTTTGTTTGCTGCAAAGAAGTGTTGGGGTTTTTCTTTTTTCCACAAAATAATCGGAGACGTCTCAGGCATGGAATGATCGCTTATTGACCAATGTGTTGGGAAAATACAACTTCGGAGAAAGACATCCGGAGCTGACTCTGCCAATGTAAATAATCAGGTAATATTTATACAGAGTGTGCTTACATAGACAATAATATTGTTGTTTTTTTTAAATTAAGGGGAATTTAGCGTGGCCAATCCACCTGCATCTTTGGGTTGTGGAAGTAAAACCCATGCAGACACGGGGAGAATGTGCAAACATCACACGGACAGTGACATGGGGCCGGGATCGAACCTAGTGCTAACCATTGCCGCCAAGGAAATTGTTTCCATTTGGTCATATCTGTTGTAAATTGTACATTAAACAAGTTACATATGTGCACCCAGGCAGAGTGAGTGCGATCTCCCTTTATCTACCATTCACTTTTCTATGGATCCCTCCCTACAATCCCTAACCTCGCTACTTGCGCCAGACAAGATAAATGTGTCTCGTCCTTAGGTCGAGTTAGAAAACATGTTTGTTAACCTTTATGCTGACTGCTACAGATGGTGCTACTTGTGAGCTTTTAGCTGACATTTTTATGAAAATTGCTTTGGTACACTGTACTAAACTGAATAGATACACATTCCCTAAGAATAAGGGCAGCACGGTAGCCTTGTGGATAGCACAATTGCTTCACAGCTCCAGGGTCCCAGGTTCGATTCCGGCTTGGGTCACTGTCTGTGCGGAGTCTGCACATCCTCCCCGTGTGTGCGTGGGTTTCCTCCGGGTGCTCCGGTTTCCTCCCACAGTCCAAAGATGTGCAGGTTAGGTGGATTGGCCATGATTAATTGCCCTTAGTGTCCAAAATTGCCCTTAGTGTTGGGTGGGGCTACTGGATTATGGGGATCGGGTGGAGGTGTTGACCTTGGGTAGGGTGCTCTTTCCAAGAGCCGGTGCAGACTCGATGGGCCGAATGGCCTCCTTCTGCACTGTAAATTCTATGATATCTATGATAAGTGCTAATTGCCCTGATAGATTGTTATTAATAAATAATTTGTCTTCCCACAACAGAAGGAATGGAGCCACTCCAGTCTTCGGCCTCCTGGTCAAATGGGCCGAGATTTCCAATTATGGGCATTTCCACTCACTATTTTAAGATGATATTGATGCTTTTCGATTTCTCTGTTTCTTTTGGAGGCTTTTCACTTCCTCCTCAAATTCTAAACTACTGCAGACTCACGGTCGACCTGGTTTACACTCGTCGCTTGAGGCAGAACTCAGGAGACTTCCAGTATAATGGAACAAGGGTTAATGATAATTAGTAAAGTTAAATTATACACACGCAGAGTCACTGAACAGGTCTTCACTCTCCGGCTCCAGGGTCCACTCTGCCCGGGATCTCGTTCCCAGGGCCCATGCTTTTTCCCCATTGGTCGGGGTTTCTACACTCACGCGCGATAGGCCCTGAACCAGTCATGTGGATTGCGAGGGCTCACCCCTTAAAGGAGCCACGCTCACACAAAAAGTAACTATAAACCAATGTCACAGAACTGCTGTAAAACAGACCATAATCAATCTGGTCTGACGGAGCTTCAGCAGACATATGTGCAATCAGTTGGAGAGGCAGCTATCCACTGTTATGTGAGGAAGCAAAAACAGCGGGCATCATTTTTGACCAATTTATCTTGCTCCACGTTACTAGAAGCAGAATTAATCACAGCAAGCAAAGTGAACCGAACTCTCAGAATATTAATTTGATGACCTTATATTCTCCACAATTTGCATTTATCAAGGGAGAAGCAGTAAATACAAACATCAATGGACAGCGTACAAACGCCTTTTCTTGCTTCACAAATGTCACTTCAACATATAATCCCAATGTCACTAATTGACAGGACGATCTGTTTGCATTTTTCAGGAATGTCAATGTATCCTATGATTAACAAGGGCAAATGACAACCTCATTCCAAAATGTTGGATCAGAATGTGCAGAGCCAGTAAAGATAGTTTAAAGCAAAAAGATTGAATGATAATGTGGAGGGGAGGGGACCATGAATCAGAGCTGACTTTCAATCAAAACTATTTCCCTAGAAATAAATAGATTGATAAGGGAGGTGATGGTCATATTTGTTTGGGCATAAACAGAAATATGTAACCACAGATCTCCCCACTTGTAAAATGTGCATGAAAGACTTTTCCTTCAGTTCCTGTCCTGCAACTGAGTTTATATCAATACACTTCGTAGGCCTAATATTGAAGCTTGAGTAATGGTTTGATCCCAGTTGGTGTTAGAACTGGATGGGAAGGTCCCAGAATGGAATCCAGGCTCAAAAGACATAAATTATCATAGAATTTACAGTGCAGAAGGAGGCCATTCGGCCCATCGAGTCTGCACCGGCTCTTGGAAAGAGCACCCTACTCTATCCCCATAACCCAGTAACCCCACCCAACACTAAGGGCAATTTTGGACACTAAGGCAATTTATCATGGCCAATCCACCTAACCTGCACATCTTTGGACTGTGGGAGGAAACCGGAGCACCCGGAGGAAACCCACGCACACACGGGGAGATTGTGCAGACTCCGCACAGATAGTGACCCAATTTTACTTTTTTTTATAAAACATGGAGGAAAAGAGTAAGAGGACCACTAATTAGTTTTAACAAAAAGAAAAAAACTGTTGATAGACAAGAAAAATTTGATTATTATACTCTTTTACGCTTCCCTTAGTTTAACAAATACACACCGATTTTAAAAATCGCACAGATAACAAAATACACCTTAAACTCCAATGGTCTCATGAACGCAAAGTGTTGAAGGACACAGTTGCAGGTGGTCGAATACGCATACTGTGCTCTGAACCCAAGTTAGTGTCTGTGGATTTCGCCTCAGAATCCACCCCCCAGACGATTGTCACATGAGAGTTTCCAAACTCCATCTCAAAAACACACTTTAAACTCTTCTCTTAGAATAATGTTTTCCTTAAGCGGTTTGCATTTCAAAGAACTAGTCAAGGATTTACAAATGACTCTTCAAACCTTCTGCTCCACTTTTAACAGCGAATACATTCCAGGATTTTCAGCACCGCCTATGAGATTTCTTTGTCTTGACTGCTGGTGTAAACTGTTCACAATTGCTTTAATACTCGATTCCTAGTCTCTTATTAAAATTACATCAAACATTTGAGTCATCTCTGAAGTCTGTTGTCCCACTTTGAATCTAATTACTGCAATTGTCTCCTTTAACTCAGAACATTTTGCTTAGTCTTCCTTGAATTCTTCTGAACAATACCTTGTTTACTTAACTTCAATCATCTTAAACATTCTTTCTCTCCCAATTCCCTGAACATCTGGACAGTAACTGGAACTTTACAAAACCTGCCTCTTTGCAGCTCCCATCATGTCTAGCTTCTCCTGGCAGAGTTGAGAGAGACTTACTTTTGTCTCCTGGTTTCCAGTTAAAACTAAGACCAAAGGAAAACCCTTCCCTCTGGAAAGTGGCCTCCAGTTGCTAAGCAATGGCTCTTCTATTTACTCTTCATACCATAACCCTCTCTAAGCATAATAGAATCACAGTTAGAATTGAAACCAACCCCCACACATACAAACACATTTGACCAGCATGAATCTAACTATAGGTTTCAATCTTAAAGGCACAGAAACATTAAATTTAACCTACTTAAACTATATCTTGGGCACGATTCTCCGACCCCCACCGGGTCGGAGAATCGGCGGGGGGCTGCGCGAATTGCGCCCCGTCATCGGGACGCCATTCTCCCACCCATGAAAAAACGAGCGGGCGGGCATGGCATCGGGCCGCACGGAGAATCGCCGCAATCGGCCGTAGCGGCGATCCTCCGGCGGTGTCGCGATTCTCCGTCCCGGATGGGCCGAGCGGCCGCCCGAAAAAATCAGAGTCCTGCCGGCACCATTCTAACTCTGGGCCGCCGGGACCTCAGGGTTGACGGGTCCGGGGGCGGCCTGTGGGGGGGGAAGGGGGGGTCCAACCCCGGGGAGGGCCATCGTAGTGGCCTGGTTCGCGATCGGGGCCCACCGATCAGCGGGCCAGCCTCTCTGTCGGGGGGGGGCCTCCTTTCCTCCGCGCCGGCTCCTGGATCGCTGCGCCATTTGGCGTCGGGGCCGGCGCGGGGAGGAAGGCCACTGAGCATGCGCAAGTTGGCACAAGCCCGACTTCGCATGCGCAGACCCCGCGGCGCCAGGTCGACGCCGGGACTGGCAGCTGGAGCGGCGTGGGCCGCTCCAGCGCCATGCTGGCCCCCCCAAGACCTGAAAATCGGGTCTCGGAACTGGTGCCGGCGCCGGAGTAAAGTACTCCCATTTTGGCGCCGGCACTCTGGCGCCGGACCAGAAAATCATGGCCCTTATTTCTAATGTTTACCAATAAAAATATAAATCCCTTTAAACTGTCTTTGTTTCCGAACAGTAAATATAAAGAAGATATTGTAGCATTGAGCAATTGAGTCAGTTAACAGCTCCTATTGTGCATTTTTTTGAGCGGAATAGTCAGTGACGATTGGTTCACTGCAGTGTACTGGAGAATAACCAAGGTCACGAAGGTGGATTCATATCTAATGCGCTGGATTTTCCGTTTCTGAGACTAAGAGCCGACGCCGTCGTGCAAAGTGTGGACTTTTACCAGGGCAAAATCGGCGCCACAGGTGCAACTATTCAGCCACTCGAAAGGGGCGAGCACGGTCGTCATGTGAAACAACACTGTTTGCAAGAGAAACGTTATGGGATTCGCCGGTTCCGTGATTGCCGCCCAGCTGCAGCTGCACTGAAACGATTCATCCCCCCACACACACACCGCCGCAGCAAGCATGGCTGGAAGGAGAGCAGCGCCGTGGTTCCAGGACGCAGAGCTGGAGGCCCTCCTGGATGCCGTGGAGGAGAGGTGGATGGTCCTGTGCCCCGGCCCCCGGAGGAAGGCCATCAGGCTCCACTGTTCGCCGAGCTTAGGCACAGGTGGCAGACGCCGTCAGCACCATTGGCGAAGTCACCCGGGCTACCATCCACTGCAGAAACAAACTGCATGACGTCCTCAGGGCGCCAGGTTGAGTAGGCAGTGCTGTGCCCATGGCACCAACCCCCCTGCATTCCACACACATGTTACCCGGACCAGCCCCCCCCCCCCCCCCCCCCCACAGGGGGACGGCCAGGTCCCCCCATCCTGCCCAATATGTCAGCCACAACGGCCGGGTGCCCTTGCAACTGATGCCATCATCTACCCAACCCTGGGCTGCATGCGCCGGACTGTCTGACAGTATCGTTGTTTGTGTTTGCACCCTCCCCCCCCAGGACAAGGCCGCGCCGGGAGCGGGAGAAGACCGGAGGGGGACCACCAGACCTGCGGCCCCTCACCGTGCCCGAGCAGAGGGTAGTGCACGTGGTCGGCGGCACGGAGGAGAGGGAGATCGCTGAGGCGGAGGTCGTGTCGGGCGGGGAAGTGAGACCCCCTGCCTAGTTGCGGATCCTCATGACACATGTGTGCCCCCCGCCCACCCTTCCCATCCTTCTCAACCCCCCACCCCCCACCACCCCCCCAACCCCCCACCACCCCCATAGCCCCCACCCCCCTCATCCCCCTCCCCCCACCCCCTTCATCCCCCTCACCCCCCTCCCCCCACCCCCCCACCCTCCCTCACTCCCCTCACTCCCACACCTCTCCCCTGTCCGGCTGTCTAACCATACATGCCATTTTGTGTCTTACAGGACCTGTCGGAGATGGGCCCGGTCCATCCAGTGCCCCCCAACCCCAGCCAGTGCCAGAGCACCAATGGGGAATGCAGCCTGAAAACCAGCCCTCTGCCCGAGACTCAGGACACCCCGGAGCTTGGGTGGAGGCAATGGGGGCGAAGGTGTCAGATATGGGTCAGAATGTGCAGACCTGGGGTATTCTGTGCAGGCGGGGGTCGATGTCCAGGACAGGGCTATACTCTCATTGGCAACCATGTGCCAGAGCCACCTGGAGATTGCAGTGGCGCTCCTCAGTGTGGCCCAGTCACAGCAGGCCATTGCCGAGAGCGGCGGCGGCATTGCCCAGGTGCAGGCCGGTGTGGCGCAGACACAGAGGGAGGTGACCCACACCCTGAGGGATGCGGCCAACTCAATGGCTGATGTGGCACAGACCCTGTGTTGTCACAGTCGCAGCTTGATGTGAGGCTGTCCCAGACAGAGATGGGCCACTCCCCGAGCTCCATGGCCACAAATGTGCAGACCCTGGTCGAGAGCAGAGCAGGCCTGAGGACTGGCAGCCCCAGGTGGCGGGGGAGCCTCAGGGGATCCAGTCACACCCCCGTCCCATGGGGTAGTCTGGGGTCCACCGGGCACCCCAAGGGAGGAGAAGGTGCTGGGGCCAATGCCGGTGGCTACTGCAGGGGAGGTGCCGGAACATCTCAGCAACTTGGACTTCCCCCCTCTTGTCCCTGGTGCATTTGGTGGGCAGCGGGCAGAGCAGGGCGGCACCGCGCGGGCCACCCGAGCAGCAGCCAGGCACATCCAGGCCGGGTGGCCCCAGGAGACATGCGCCAATGGGGACCCTTGTCGCAGGGCAGCAGTCGCAGCAGGCCGCCTCCACTCTTGCTGTACCATCCGGCGAACCATCTGGGCATAGTGTTAGGGCCCGTAAGGCCATAAAGTTAGACACCAGTTACGTTGGCACGGGTGCAGGGCACAGTTTAGTTATAGAGGCTGTAGCACCGTCAATATGACGCGAGGCAGGTTGAGGTAATGTCAATTGAAGGCTTTATTAAGCAGAACTTTATCCCCAGCAGCATGGTTACAGAATACAACTGCTGAGGGAAATGGAAGGAAAAACTGGGTTCTTATACCGGCATTTCTGGGTGGAGTCCAGTAGGTGGCAGATCCTATCAGGACCTGGCATCCCTCCACCAATAGCCTGTCGACACGTGGTGTACCGTATTACCCCTAATACATACCACCACATTCACCCCTTGTTGAAAATAAACCCGGCGGGATGGTGGTTCGCATGGTGGTAGGGGTTTATAGAGTCGGTACTATGCCGTAACTTTGAACAAAACACAAAATTATCGCTTCAACTGGGCCAACGGGCCAAACAGGGTCGGCATGATGCCATAACTATAACAAGACACAATAACTGAAAACGTTGAGAGTTAAAGTGATTCGATGGGCCGGATGGGCGCCCTGGTCGTCCTTTCCGATCGTCTCGGGAGTGGTGGTGATGGCGCTGGCTCGAGTCCCGTCGACTCTGGGAGCGTAGGGCTGTCCCCTGTGTCCTTACTCCTGGGCGGGTCTGGGAGGAGAACCGAACCCCCCGGGAAGGGGGTGGCTGCGGGATGAACCGGCGGGAGTGAGGAGGTGGTGATTGGCATTGGGGGGGTGTGGGTAGCTCCGGCGGGCGCCAGATCCCGCAAGGAGACCGTGTCCTGTCGCCCATCGGGGTACTCCACATAGGCGTATTGCGGGTTGGCGTGAAGGAGATGCACCCGTTCCACCAACGGATCTGACTTGTGCGCCCGCACATGTTTTCGGAGCAGAATGGGTCCTGGAGCTGCTAGCCAGGTCGGAAGTGGCGTTCCAGTGGAGGACTTCCTAGGAAAGAGGAGGAGGCGCTCGTGAGGCGTTTGATTCATGGTGGTGCACAGCAGGGACCGGATAGAGTGAAGGGCATCCGGGAGGACTTCCTGCCAGCGGGAAATTGGGAGGCTCCTAGACCGGAGGGCCAGCAGGACGGCCTTCCAGACCGTTCCATTCTCCCTTTCTACCTGCCCGTTCCCCCGGGGGTTGTAACTGGTCGTCCTGCTCGAGGCTATGCCCCTGCTGAGCAGGAATTGACGCAGTTCGTCACTCATAAAGGAGGACCCCCTGTCGCTATGGATATAGTCGGGGAAACCGAACAGTGTAAAAATGGTACCGAGGGCTTTAATGACCGTGGACGCTGTCATGTCGGGGCAGGGGATGGCGAAAGGGAAACGGGAGTATTCGTCAATGACGTTCAGGAAGTACGCATTGCGATCAGTGGAGGGGAGGGGGCCTTTGAAATCCGAACTGAGGCGTTCAAAGGGTCGAGAGGCCTTAACCAGGTGCGCTCTATCTGGCCTGAAAAAGTGCGGTTTGCACTCAGCGCAGATCTGGCAGTTTCTGGTGACTCTTCGGACGTCCTCGACGGACTAAGGGAGGTTTCGGGCCTTAAGGAAGTGGTAGAAACGAGTGACCCCCGGGTGGCAGAGGTCCTCGTGGAGGGCTTGTAGACGGTCCACTTGTACATTGGCACATGTGCCGCGAGATAGGGCATCGGATGGCTCGTTCAGCTTTCCGGGACGATACAAGATCTCATAATTGAAGGTGGAGAGTTCGATCCTCCACCGCAAGATCTTGTCGTTCTTGACCTTGCCCCGCTGTGCATTATCGAACATGAAGGCAACCGACCGTTGGTCAGTGAAGAGAGTGAATCTCCTACCGGCCAGGTAATGCCTCCAGTATCGCACAGCTTCCACTATTGCTTGTGCCTCCTTTTCCACTGAGGAGTGGCGGATTTCTGAAGCGTGGAGGGTTCGAGAGAAGAAGGCCACGGGTCTGCCTGCTTGGTTGAGGGTGGCCGCCAGAGCTACATCCGATGCGTCGCTCTTGACCTGGAAGGGGAGGGACTCGTCGATGGCGCGCATCGTGGCCTTTGCGATATCCGTTTTGATGCGGCTAAAGGCCTGGCGGGCCTCTGTCGTCAGGGGAAAAGTAGTGGACTGGATTAGTGCATGGGCCTTGTCTGCGTACTGGGGGACCCACTGGGCGTAATAAGAAAAGAAGCCCAGGCAACGTTTCAGGGCTTTGGCACAGTGGGGGAGAGGGAACTCCATGAGGGGGCGCATGCGTTCAGGGTCGGGGCCTATCACTCCATTACGCACTACGTAGCCCAGGATGGCTAGACAATCGGTGCGGAACACGCATTTTTCTTTGTTGTAAGTGAGGTTCAGGGCGTGAGCGGTCTGGAGGAATTTTTGGAGGTTGGCGTCGTGGTCGTGCTGGTCGTGGCCGCAGATGGTGACGTTGTCGAGATACGGGAACGTGGCCCGTAAACCGCGCTGGTCAACCATTTGGTCCATCTCTCGTTGGGAGACCGAGACTCCGTTCGTGACGCCGAATGGAACCCTTAAAAAATGGTATAACCGCCCGTCTGCTTCGAAGGCAGTATAGTTGCGGTCACCGGGACGGATGGGGAGCTGGTGGTAGGCGGACTAGAGGTCCACGGTGGAAAAGACCTTGTACTGTGCAATCCGATTGACCATGTCGGATATGCGGGGGAGAGGGTACGCATCTAGCTGAGTGTAGCTGTTGATGGTCTGACTATAGTCGATGACCATCCTCTGTTTCTCCCCGGTCTTAACAACTACCACCTGGGCTCTCCAGGGACTGTTACTAGCCTGGATGATGCCTTCCTTCAGCAGCCTCTGGACTTCGGACCGGATAAATGCTCGGTCCTGGGCGCTGTACCGTCTGCTCCTTTTGGCGACGGGTTTGCAATCCGGTGTGAGGTTCGCAAACAAGGAAGGCGGTTCAACCTTGAGGGTCGCGAGGCCGCAGACAGTCAGTGGGGGTATAGGGCCGCCAAATTTAAATGTTAAACTCTGGAGGGTGCATTGGAAGTCCAACCCTAGGAGTGTGGGCGCACAGAGATGGGGGAGGACATACAGTCGGTAATTTTGGAACTCCCTCCCCTGCACCGTTAGATTAGCGATGCAGAACCCCGTGATCTGAACGGAGTGGGATCCCGCCGCCAGGAAAATTTTCTGGGTGCTTGGCCGAATTACGAGGGAACAGCGCCTTACCGTGTCCGGATGAATGAAGCTCTCCGTGCTCCCAGAGTCGATAAGACACGCCGTCTCATAGCCATTCACTAGGACTGTAGTGGTTGCAGTCTGGAGCGTCCGGGGTCGCGACTGGTCGAGGGTCGTCGAAGCCAGATGTGGTTGTTGAAGTTGAGCATCGTAATCAGGCAGTGTGTGGCCGTCTGTGTCGGGGTCCTTCAGGCAAGATGGCGGCGTCCACGGATCAAGCGCGGTCGGGGGTGGACAAAATGGCGGCGCCCATCTCTCCCTCATGGCGTCCGGGGTCCAAAATGGCGGCATCCGTTGGTCACACGTGGATCGCTGGGGGAGCTGGGTCTGTGGTCCCGTTTCTTCCCCGGAGATAGCGGCGACCCCGCGGGACTTGCACACCGTCGCGTAGTGGCCTTTCTTCCCGCAGCTTTTGCAGGTAGCCGTGCGGGCCGGGCATCGCTGCCGAGTGTGTTTCGGCTGGCCGCAAAAATAGCAGCGGGGCCCCCCCGGTTGGTCTGGTGTTTTGGCCGCGCAGGTTTGCGGGGGTGGGGGGGGGGTGGCGGAGAGTCGACCGCAGCGGGGGTCCACGGAGCCCAAGGGGCTGTAGTGCGGTCGGGGGCGTAGGTGCGGGCGTTACGCGAGGCCACATCGAGGGATGCCGCCAGGGCCCGAGCTTCTGTAAGTCCCAGAGATTATTTCTCCAGAAGCCTCTGGCGGATCTGGGAAGAGGCCAAACCTGCCACATACGCATCGCGGACCAGGAGCTCTGTGTGTTCACTCGCTGTTACCGCCGGGCAGTTGCAGTTTCGACCCAGGATCTGCAGGGCGTTATAAAACTCGTCCAGCGATTCCCCCAGAAATTGCCGTTGTGTGGCGAGCTGGTAGCGAGCAAAAACCTGGTTGGCGGGCCGGATGTAGATATCCTTCAGCGCGGCGATGGCACCGGTGAAACCGTCCTCGTCCTTGATAAGGGAGTAGACGTCAGGACTCACCCTGGAATATAGGACCTGCATCTTTTGTTCGTCAGTCGGTGTGCCGGGGGCCGTTCGGAGGTAGCCCTCAAAACATGCCATCCAGTGTTTGAAGATAGAGGCCGAGTTAGCTGCTTGGGGTGCGATGCGCAGGCACTCCGGGGTGATTCAGAGCTCCATGTTCCCACGTCGTTTTCTTCCATTTAAATTCTGCTTAATAAATTGTAGCACCGCGAATATGACGCGAGATAGGTTGAGGTAATGTCAATTGAAGGCTTTATTAAGCAGAACTTTATCCCCAGCAGCGTGGTTACAGAATACAACTGCTGAGGGAAATGGAGGGAAAAATTGGGTTCTTATACCGGCATTTCTGGGTGGAGTCCAGTAGGTGGCAGATCCTATCAGGACCTGGCATCCCTCCACCAATAGCCTGTCGACACGTGGTGTACCGTATTACCCCTAATACATACCACCACAGAGGCAAGGGCACAGACTGAATATACCTCCACATTAAACACCTGTTGACACGATTGAAACCTGCCTCTGTGCTCTGACTGATGGGTGTGGTGGGGTGGGGCGATCAGTGCTGGCCATGTCACTCTGGACATGTCAGACATTGTCAAACAATGTGGAGCATGGAGCTCATCGCAGAGCAGACTGTCATCATCCTCCATCCCATGAACCAGACCCGCTGTCACTGCCAACCCAGTGCCCCCGGCTCGTAGTGCCGCAGGTTTGTGTAACGGAGGGGATGTGCATGCAGGTGGTTTGGTGCTGTGGGAGGTGAGGGTGTTCGGTGGTGTGGGAGGTAAGAAGGTATGGGATGGTGGTGTTCGTGCCCCTGGTCAGTGACCACCCTCCCCCCTTCCCCCCTAGTCTGTGAAGCGTGTTGCGACGAGTGAGTACCGTGCGCACAGGCCCTGGTGGTATCGTTGTGCGGCCTCCCATGCCTGGCCAGGCCTCATGTCCCGCTCATTGTCTCCTTCCCCAACATCCTCCTCGTCGGACGAGGCCTACCCTTCCTCCTCATCCTCCTCCAGCACGTCGCCCCTCTGCTGCACGATGTTGTGGAGGATGCAGGAGGCCACCTCCTGGTCTTGGTACTGGAGAACCCTTCCAGAGCGGTCCAGGCACCTAAAGCGCATCTTCAGGACCCCAAAGCACCTCTCAACAACACGTCTAGTCGCTGGATGGACGTCGTTGTAGCGGGTCTCCGCGTCGGTCTGTGACCTCCAGATCGGCGTCATCAGCCATGACCGCAATGGTAACCCCTGTCACCCAGCAACCAGTCCCGCAGCCAGGGGGGAGGGGGGATGTCGGCCCTGGTACCGGATGCGGATGTGCATAATGCACATCTGATAATCGCAGACCACCTGTATGTTCATCGAATGGTTCCCCTTGCTGTTTGTGAACAGCAACCTGTTATCCGTCGGTGGCTTGGGCGACATGCATCCCGTCTATCACCCCCTGGATTTGGGGTAACCCAGCAATGGCAGCGAACACCATTGCGGCATCCTGGTGGGTGCGATCCATTGGGTAATCAATGTGCCACTTCGCCTGGGCGTCCAGGGCGTCAGTGACAGCGCTGATGCACCTCTGCGCCGATGCCTGGGAGATGCCGGACAGGTCTCCACTCGGCGACTGGAACGACCCCGTTGATTAGAAGTTAAGCGCGACCGTCACCTTGATGGCCACCGGGAGCAGGTGTCCTCCCCCATACCCATGGGGTACCAGGTGTGCCAGAATCTGGCAGATGTGTCTGACTATCTCCCTGCTCAACCGCAGTCTCCTTCTGCTTGCCCGCTTCGGAAAGTCCTCAAACGACATGCCGTGCCGGTATACGCGGGGCCTCATCTGGCACCTCCTTGGCACCCCCTCCTCCTCCTCCTCGGCCTGTTGGGCAGCCGCCCCTCCAGCTTGTGGAACTGCCACCTACCCCTCTGCTGCCCGCTCCTCTGCTGCAGCCTCTGGCTCCTCTCTGAGTGGCCCCCGCTCACGCTGCCACAGGACTTAATGCAGGGCAGCGGCCATCGCCAAGGCGGCCAGCATCGCAGGTTGATGACCAAAAGCCAGGGGGTGAGAGGCAAACATGTCATCATGGCGCATACACCCATGCCTAAACAGGTACCATGGGCTACACGTTGGCCCGGTTGGCACCGCAGGGCCCACATCCGCACCCCGGCCCCGTCAGTGCCCCAGTCCTGGCGCCCGTCACTGCTGCTAGGGGCACCATTGGCTGGTACTGCCCTCACTGGGGGCTGCCGTTAGTGTGGCCCTGGTTGGTCCCCTGGTGGACGGCTGCCAGTTGGGCGGGGTGGCCAGGTTGGGGGAGTGGATGCCCGTCCATATGGCCGTTGTCACTGCGGGCACCCAGGGGCCGGGGTGGGTGGCCCGCAAGATGACCGCCGTAATGGAGGTCTTTGTCTGGGCACCATTCCTGCCCTGTTGGGGGGCTCCCCGGCTGCTCGGTCTGCTACCCCCCCTTCCCCTGCCCCCCAGCCCTGACAGGCACCCCTCCTGCCGCAGCTAGCATGGCGAATGTCCCAGTCGGAAGTCCGCATCACCCCACGCCACTTCTTACCTCCTCTCTTTGACAAGGTCCCTGGTGAGAGGTTTGTGAGCAAAATAAAGAATCATAGAATCTACAGTGCAGAAGGAGGCCATACAGTCCATTGAGTCCCACCTGCCCTTGGAAAGAGCACATCCCTGGACACGAAGGGGCAATTTTATTTAGCATGACCAATCCACTGAACCAGCATATATTTGGACTGTGGGAGGAAACCGGAGCTCCCAGAGGAAACCCACGCAGACACTGGGAGAATGGACAGACGCCACACAGACCGTGACCCAACGGGGAATCAAATCTGGGACCCTGGATCTGTGAAGCAACTGTGCTAACCACTATGCTACTGTGCTGCCCAAAAGCCAGGGGATAGGGGCTGATGCATTGGAATGGATTGAGAATCTTGAAACAGAGGGCTAAATTTCATGGTCCCATCATAGAGGGGGTGGGGCTAGAAAATGCAGCAAGCTATTCAAAAGTCAATTGACTTCAGTGGGAGCATAAAATTCCACTGGCAGAAAAATTGGGTCAGAGACTGAAAATGAATGGGTATTTTTTCGAGTGGCAGGCGGTGGGTGACTAGTTGGGTACATTAAGAATCAGTGCTTGGGCCCCAGCTGTTTATGATATATATAAATGACCGAGCTGACAGAACCAAATGTCATGTTTCCAAGTTTGGTGACGACACACAACTAGGTGGAATTCTGAGTTGTGAGGAGGACGCAAGGAGGCTTCAAGGTGATTTGGACAAGTTGAGTGAGTGGGCAGACACATGGCAGTACAACATGGCTAAATGTGAAGTTATACACTTCGGTGTGAAAAAAAGAAAATGATTATTTAAAACAAGTGCGGATGTACAAAAGGATTTGAGTGTCCTTGCACACTAGTCAATGAAAGTGGAGAGACAGGTGCAGCAAGCAATTAGGAAGGCAAATGGAAGGGCAGCACGATGGCACAGTGGTTAGCACTGCTGCCTCATGGCACCGAGGTCCCAGGTTCGATCCCGGCTCTGGGTCACTGTCCGTGTGGAGTTTGCACATTCGCCCGGTGTTTGCGTGGGTTTCACCCCCACAACCCAAAGATGTGCAGAGTAGGTGGATTGGCCACGGTAAATTGCCCCTTAATTGTAAAAAAATTAATTGGGTACTCTAAATTTATTTTTTAAAAAGAAAGGCAAATGGCATCTTGGCCTTCATTTCAAGATGATTTGAATTCAGAATTAGGGATGTCTTACTGCAGTTATACAGGGCCTTGGCGAGATGCCACTTGGAGTATTACGATGCAGTTTTATTCTCCCTACCAAAGAACTGTCCTATGAGAATGTGGTAAACACCACTGGTCACACACTACATGTATTACAGTCCTGCCACTGTTACAGTTAACACAGTAAATCCCAGCCTGCTGGCTCCTCCCAGCAGGCGCTGTATAAAAGTGTATGCTCTCCTATGCTGCCTCCATTCTGATTCCAGCTGCAGGAGGCTTAACATCTAGTGCAATAAAGCCTACATCAATTTATTGCACTAGAATTTTAGAGATGAACGTCTTATTCAAGCCTGATCGCCTGGAGCTGAACCCTTACGCAGCCGACGCCACAGCCACCTTCGAGCACTGGCTAGCCTGCTTTGAAGGATACCTCGGAGCATCTACAGAAGCCCTCTCAGACCTGCAGAAGCTCCAAATCCTCTACACATGGGTGAACCCACAAGTTTTCCCCCTCATTCGGGACACGCCCACCTATACAGAAGCGATGGCACCACTAAAAAGACAGTACATCAAGACTGTGAATCAAGTGTTCGCCAGGCACCTCCTGGCCACGAGACGGCAACTCAGGACGATTTCTTGCATGCTTTGCGGATACTTGGTAGGAACTGTAATTGCCAGGCAGTGTCGGCAGTCCAACACACAGAACTGCTGATCAGGGACGCCTATGTTACGGGCATTAAGTCCAATTACGTTCGCCAGTGATTATTGGAAGGGGGTACGCTCGACCTTACAGAGACTGAGCAGCTCGCTAACTCCCTAGATGTGGCCTCCCACAATCTGGAGTCCTATACCTTCGACCGCGCGGCACCCTCGTGGGCGTCGTGGGCCCCACCATCATTCGACCCGGGTAGGCCGCAAGCCTGTGCTGCGCGGCAGCCAGCCAACTCCGGAGGCGCCAAACACTATTTTTGTGGCCAGAACAAGCACCCCAGACAACGCTGCCCAGCGTGGAGCGCGACCTGCAACGGGTGTGGCAAGAAGGGCCACTTCGTCTCCGTTTGCCAGGCCCGATCAATCACTGCCGTTTCCAGGCCCAGCATCGCTACACCCCCCCACGTGCAATCCAGGGACGCTGCCATCTTCGCCGCCGCCCGCTACGTGCATCCCGTGGGCACCGCCATCTTGGATGTCGTGCGCTATGTGCGCCCCGTGGGCGCTGCCATCTTCGGCGCCATCTTGGACCGCGCCTCCGGACCCCTGCTCGCTTGGCCATTCGCGGGCCGCCGATACCTCCGCCACCGCCGATCAGCCCAACAACTCCCACCATCTTTCGCAGCTCGTCTCCATCACCCTCGAGCAATCTCGGCCCCGCAACCTCGCGACTGCTACGGCGACTGTACGGATGAACGGGCACGAGACAACCTGCCTCTTCGACTCCGGGAGCACAGAGAGTTTCATCCACCCTGCCACGATAAGGCGCTGCTCCCTCCCGGTCCTCCCCATCACCCAGAAAATCTCCCTGGCCTCCGGATCCCATTCCGTACAAATCCGGGGGCTCTGCGTCGCGACCCTCTCCGTACAGGGCGTAGAGTACTGCAACTTCAGACTCTACGTCCTCCCCCATCGCTGCGCTGCCCTGTTACTCGGTCTAGATTTTCAGAGCCACCTCCAAAGCCTTACTCTGAAGTTCGGCGGACCCCTGCCCTCTCTCACCGTCTGTGACCTCACGACCCTTAAGGTCGATCCGCCCTCACTTTTCACAAACCTCACCCCGGACTGTAAGCCCGTCGCCACGAGGAGCAGACGGGACAGTACACAGGGCAGGACCTTTATCAGGTCGGAGGTCCAGTGGCTTCTGCGGGAGGGGGTCATTGAGGCCAGTAACAGCCTCTGGAGAGCTCAAGTGGTGGTAGTTAAATTTGGGGAGAAAAACCGGGGGCGGGATTCTCCAAAAACTGGCGCGATGTCCGGGACCCGGCGCCAAAAACGGCGCGGATCACTCCGGCGTCGGCCCCCCCCCAAACAACGCAAATTATCCGGCCCCAAATGGGCTAGCAGCGGTGTGACGCCATTCGCAATGGCGTCACCCGACGTGGACGGTGACGCCGTGCGGCCTCATTGACGACGCATGGCATGACGGCTCGAAAGACGCGCCCCCCCCCCACCCCGGAAGACCTGACAAGATCACCACCCGCCGCGCAGCCCCGAGGCGCTCCTGGACGCAGTGGAGGAGAGGAGGGAGTCCCTGTACCCCGGACACGGCCGCAGGGTCGCCCCACGCCTCAGCCGGCGTCTGTGGAGGGAGGTGGCAGAGGCCGTCAGCGTTGTGGCTCTGACACCACGGACAGGCACCCAGTGCCACAAGAAGGTGAACGACCTCGTCAGGGCAGCCAGGGTGAGTCCCCCCCCCCTCCCTGCCCATTGTGCGGCACTATACGCGCTACCGATGGCGTGCATTCATATACCTGTCTAACACTGTTGCCCTTTACCCCTGCCACCCACCCGCCCCCCCACAGGAGAAGCGCGCACACACCAATAGGAGCATGAGAGGACTGGAGGAGGGCCCGCTGATGAGAGGCCACTGACCGAACACGAGGAAAGGGCCCTGGAACTGGCTGGCGGACCTGAGGACCGGGAGGTTGCCGATGCAGAGGTCGGGGGCGTACTAGCAAGTGAGCCACCGACAGCCCGTCCCCATATCCCCCCTCCCCCATATCACCTGATCACCGCCTGCGTGTCTAACCATGCATGCTTCATTGTGTATCGCAGGAGCAAACGTCGAGGCACCCATCCCCGCAGATGCAGACCGCCCTCAGGATGCCCCAGGGCGACTGTGGGATATGGAAATACCCGGACCCTCTGGCACGCGACGCCCGCAGGATGCCCCACGGCGACCACGGGAGACGGAGAGACCTGGAGCAATAGGGAGACGACGCCCGCCATCTCGTGCGGGTGCGGCGACGCAGGCATGTGCCATCCAGCGACGAAGGGGGCAGCCATAGGCCCCCATCGCAGCTGAGCCACGTATCCACTACCCAGGACAGCCCTATCCAAACACCACTACCCAGGACAGCCGTACCCAGGACGCCCCTACCCAGGACGCCCCTACCCAGGACACCCCTACCCAGGACACCACTACCCAGGACACTCCTACCCAGGACACCCCTACCCAGGACACCCCTACCCAGGAGACCCCTACCCAGGACACCCCTACCCAGGAAACCAAAATACCGGACAGTGACACAGAGTGGATGGGTGGAGACGAACCCCCACCCCAAAGTGCCATGGACTCAGAGTGGGACGAAGAGCACAACACACGCCACTGCTGTCACCAACACCCTCCACCATCGCAGAAACACTCACCACAGTTGGGCACTTTAGTGTTGAGGCGTCTGGTACACTCACTGGTGCGCACAACACAGCCGTCCCGGTACAGCAGGTGGAGGTAGGAGCAGCTAAGGGGCCGGGCGGTCAGAGAGCATCCAGGCGCCAGCGAACATCTGCCGCCCAGATGGATCCTGGGTTCCTGGAGTTACCACACCCACCCATAGCCCCGATGCAACCACCGAACCTGGGACGAGCGAAGAGGGTGACGGCCGGCTTGCGGCGGCTGCAGTCGCAGGTGGAGGAGTCCACCCGCGTCCAGGAGCTGGGAGTGGTGCCGGTCATGCGTGCCACCCAAGCTGACACCGCACGGGTGGCATCTGGGGTGGAGGCAATGGGTGCGACGGTGTCAGACATAGGGAGCATTATGCAAGGCCTGGGGCTTTCCATGCAGGCGGCGTCTGTGGCCCAGGACATGGCTGCCCTCTCACAGGAGGCCATGAGCCAGCGCCAGCGGCAGATGGCAGAGGCGCTCAACGCCGTGGCCCTGTCTCAGCAGGCCATGGCCCAGTCTCAGCAGGCCATGGCCCAGTCTCAGCAGGCCATGGCCCAGTCTCAGCAGGCCATGGCCCAGTCTCAGCAGGCCATGGCCCAGTCTCTGCAGGGCATGGCCCAGTCTCAGCAGGGAATGGCCCAATCCCTGCAGGCCAGGGCCCAGTCTCAGCAGGCCATCGCTGAGGGCATCAGCGCCATTGCCCATGGCTAGTCGGCGTTGCACAGTACAGACAGGGATGGCCAACTCCCTGAGCTCCATGGCTGCAAAGCTGCAGACCCTTGTTGATACCAGCACGGGCCTCCAGGACTGGCAGCGCTAGGTGTCGGAGGGGCGTCGGATGGCCAGTCTGTTCACACCCCCGACCCATGTAGAGGCCTGGGGGCCATTGGGGACCTCGAGGGAGCAGGAGTTGCTGGCGCCCGTCCCTGGTCCCCCTGTAGGGGATGTACAGGAACACCGTGACACCTCGGACTCCCCCCTTCCGTCCCAGGTGCATCGGGTGGGCAACGGGCAGGACAGGCTGGCAGATCGCCACCCAGTCGCCTGGGCCGCAGCCTGGCCCATCTAGGCCGGGACGCCCCAGGAAACGGCCGCCAAAGGGATCCCGAGTCAGAGGGCAGGAATCGCAGGAGACCACCTCCAGTTCAGCTGTACCATCTGGGGAACCACCTAGGCGGAGTCAAAGGGCCCGTAAGGCCAAACAATTAGACACTGAGTAAGTTGGCACGGGTGCAGGGCACAGACGAGTTTTAGGGGTTAGGGCATGTGTATGCACTGTTTGTCATTAAAATCACTTTAACACCTACAGAAGCTGCCTTTGTGCTCTGTCTGAAGTGTGCGGGGGTGTCATGTACGTTGAGCGCCAGTGTGTGTGTGAAGAGTGGTCTTACATCGGCCTGAGGTGAGTCTGCCCCCTTCCCCCTGGGCCGCCATCAACATCCCCCCCGGGCAGAGGACGGGACCGTGCGCTGCAGTGTCACAGCCGCATGCAGGGATGGTCCGGGTGGATGGTGGTACTGTGGCCATGGGTCAGACATTATCCAACGATGTGGAGCCAGGAGCTCATTGCAGGGCGGGTTGTCATCATCCTCCATGGTCTGCAATAGACACGCGTCCACCGGCGCCCGTGAGAGCCTGGCCGTCGTGCCGCAGGTGGATGTGCAATGGAGGGGTGGTGTGCATGCGGGTGAGGTGGGTGTGGCTTGGGGGGGGGTGGTGAGGGTGCTGGGTGGGTGGATGGGTGGGGGGGTGAGGGTGTTCGGGTGTTGCCATGGTGTGCGGTCTGTGGCCATACTACCCGATTCCCACACCCCCTAGTCAGTGAAGCGGGCGGCTATCAGCCTGTCCCGTGCCCGCTGGCCCAGCCGGTAAAGGTGGACAGCCAACCACCCATGTCTAGCCTGTCTGCCCTGACCATTGCCCCCATCCCCCACACCTGGGGAGGACTGCGCCTCTTCCTGCTGCTCCTCCACTCCGCCCTCCGCCCTCCTCTGCCTGCGGCACATCGCCCCTCTGCTGGGCTATATTGTGCAGCACGCAGCACACCACAATGATGCGGCCGACCCTATCTGACCGATACTGGAGGGCACCCCCAGAGAGGTCCAGGCACCTGAAACGCATCTTCAGCACGCCAAAGCACCTCTCTATCACTCCCCTTGTCGCTACATGGGCATCATTGTAGCTGTTCTCCGCGTCATTCTGTGGCCTCCGTATAGGTGCCATCAGCCACAACCGCAACGGGTAACCCCTGTCGCCCAGCAACCAGCCCCTCAGCCGGGGGTGGCGTCCCTCGTACATGCCGGGGATGTAAGACCGTGACAACACGTATGAGTCATGTACACTTCCCGGGTACCGGGCGCAGACGTGTAGGATAATCATGCGGTGATCGCAGACCACCTGGATGTTCATTGAATAGGTCCCCTTCCTATTGGTGAACACGGCCCTGTTATCTGCAGGTGGCCGCACGGCGACGTGCATCCCATTGATCGCGCCCTGGACCATGGGAAACCCGGCCACGGCAGAGAAGCCCACGGCCCGGACATCCTGGCTGGCCCGATCCACAGGGAAGCGGATGTAGCGGTGCGCAATGGCATATAGAGCGTCTGTCACTGCCCGGATGCACCGGTGCACCGATGTCTGCAATATGCCGGACAGGTCCCCACTCGGTGCCTGGAATGACCCCGTTGCATAAAGGTTCAGGGCCACCATAACCTTCACGGCACGGGGAGAGGGTGTCAGGCAGTGCCAGGTGTGCCAGCAGGTGACAGATGTGTGCCATGGTTTCCCGGCTTATCCAGAGTCTCCTCCTGCATTCCCGGTCCGTGAGGTCCTGGTACAACAACCGGGGCCGGTACACACGGGGCCTCCTCGGGTGCCTCCGTTGCCGTGGCGCCGCGACGTCCTCCTCCCCCTCCTCGTGTTCCTCCTCCACGACGTGCTGCCCCTGCTCCTCCTCCTTGTCCTGTCGGGCGGGTGTCCCTCCAACCAGGGCGGCTTCCCCTCTGCGGCATGCTCCTCTGCGGCAGCCTGCGCCGCCTCTCTGGCACGCTCCTCCTCCTCCTCCAGGGCAACATGGAGAATAGCGGCTGCCGCCACGGCGGCCAACATCGCTGGCTGATCAGAAAACATGACGGCCTGTGGGGGGACGGGGGGGGGGGACACAATGACCTGTCATCATTGCCCGTACCCCCCCTCCCCCAGCCAGGTGGCATGGGCTTCCTGGGCGCGACTGTTGGAGGTTGGCACCTGGCCAGGCGGACAAACTCCCTTGCCCTCGCACCCCCTCCCCGGCACTCACCCCCCACCCCCGTCCCTGGCACTCACCCCCCCATCCCCGGCACTCACCCCCCCCCATCCCCGGCACCCCCCCCCCCCCCCCCCCTCCGCCGGCACTCAACCCCCCGGACCCGGCACTCATCCTCACGTACCCGGCACTCAGCCCCCCCGTCCCCCTCGCCGGCACTCCCCCCCCTTTTCCCTGGCACTCCCCCGAAGCCCACCCCACCCCCCCCCCGCCACCCACACACCCACACACATCTCTCCCCCACACACAGACTGCGGCCACGCCAGCACCTCTCCTGCGGCCACCCCCCAGGCCGTGACCGACCTCCACGCTGGACAGCGTCAACCATCAGCACTGGTTGACGCCGTTAAAAAGGTGTTTTGATATACGCCGACATGATGTCGGCGGGACTTCGGCCCATCCGGCTGGGAGAATATGGGCAGCCCCGGAGTCCATTGTCTCGCGCCCGCCCCTGCCATTCTCCGAGATGGGCGGCGCGATTGACGCCCCGCCGACATATCACCCTTCGGAGAATTCGGCGGGCGGCGGGGGCGGGATTTACGCCGCCCCCCCCCCCCCCCCAAGCAATT
This sequence comes from Scyliorhinus torazame, assembly GCF_047496885.1. Taxonomy (NCBI): domain Eukaryota; kingdom Metazoa; phylum Chordata; class Chondrichthyes; order Carcharhiniformes; family Scyliorhinidae; genus Scyliorhinus; species Scyliorhinus torazame. Next base: position 126,939,899 of record NC_092710.1, on the reverse strand, counting down.
CTCCGACCCGGCAGGGGGTCGGAGAAACCCGCCCCCATGGTAATCGACTACAGTCAGACCATCAACCGGTACATGCAGCTCGATGCGTACCCCCTCCCATGCATATCTGACATGGTCAATCAGATTGCGCAGTATCGAGTCTTCTCCACTGTTGACTTGAAGCCCACGTACCACCAGCTCCCCATCTGCCTGGAGGACCATCAATACACTGCATTTGAAGCAGATGGCCACCTCTATCACTTCCTTAGAGTTCCCTTCGGCGTCACCAACTTCGTCTCCGTCTTCCAGCGAGAGATGGACCGAATGGTTGACCAGTACGGGCTGCGGGCCACGTTCCTGTACCTAGATAATGTCACCATCTGAGGCCATGACCAGCAGGACCACGGTGCGAATCTCCAGAAATTCCTCCATGCCGCCAAACTCCTTAACTTCACCTACAATAAGGAGAAATGCATTTTCCGCGCCGTCCGCTTTGCCATTCTTGGCTACGTTGTGGAAAACGGAGTCCTAGGGCCCGACCACGACCGCATGCGCACCCTCCTGGAACTCCCCCTCCCCCACTGCCCCAAGGCCCTGAAACGATGCCTGGGGTTCTTCTCATATTTCGCCCAGTGGGTCCCGAATTATGCGGACAAGGCCCGCCCACTCATCAAGTCCATGGTTCTTCCCCTGACGGCCGAGGCTCGCCGGCCCTTCAAACACATCAAGGCGGACATCGCCAAGGCCACGATGCACGCGGTCGACGAGTCCCTCCCCTTCCAGGTGGAGAGCGATGCATCGGACGTTGCTCTGGCCGTCACCCTCAACCAGGCGGGCAGACCCGTGGCTTTCTTCTCTCGCACCCTTCATGCCTCCGAGATTTGGCACTCCTCTGTCGAAAAGGAGGCCCAAGCCATTGTGGAAGCTGTGTGACATTGGCGGCATTACCTGGCCGGTAGGAGATTCACTCTCCTCTCTTACCAACGGTCCGTTGCCTTCATGTTTAGCAATACACAGCGGGGCAATATCAAGAACGACAAGATCTTGAGGTGGAGGATCGAACTCTCCATCTGTAACTACAAGATCTTGTATCGCCCGGGGAAGCTCAATGAGTCCCCAGATGCCCTGTCCCGCGATACATGTGCCAGCGCACAAGTGGACCGACTCCGGGCTCTCCACAATGACCTCTGCTACCCGGGGGTCACCCGGTTCTTACACTTTATCAAGGCCCGCAACCTGCTCTACTCCATTGAGGAAGTCAGGACCATGACCAGGGACTGCCAAGTCTGCACGGAGTGCAAGGCGCACTTCTACCGGCTAGACAGAGCGCCTCAGCATGGACTTCAAAGGGCCCCTCCCCTCCACTGACTGCAATGTGTACTTTCTCAGTATCATTGATGAGTACTCGGGTTTCCCTTTCGCCATCCCATGCCCCGACATGACGTCTGCCACGGTCATCAAGGCCCGACACAGCCTCTTCACCTTATTCGGTTTCCCCACCTACATCCATAGCGATCGGGGATCCTCCTTCAGAGTGATGAGCTGCATCAGTTCTTGCTCAGCAAGGGCATCGCCTCGAGCAGGACAACCAGTTACAACCCCTGGGGAAACGGGCAGGTGGAGAGGGAGAACGCGACGGTCTGGAAGGCCGTCCTACTGGCACTTCGGTCTAGGAATCTCCCGGTCTCCCGCTGGCAGAAGGTCCTCCCCGATGCGCCCCTATCCTCATCACTATATCCAACTGTACGTTTCCCTTTGCGTCTGCCAATTTTAACTGATTGTCATATTTCATGGCCATTTTCTGAAGTTCAAACTCTCTCTCTTTATCTTTTTCCCTGATCTGTATCTCACTTTGTTCTGATAGGGCTATTCTTTCTTTTCTCCTTTCTTCTCTCTCCTTTTCTTTTTCCTCTCTCTCTTTCTCTTTCTTTTTCCTCTCTCTCACTCTCGTATTCCAGCTGCTTTAATTCTTTCTGATGTTCCATTTGTTTAATTTGCAACTGAATTTTTGCCATTTCCAATGAGTCAAACTCTATCTCAGGCAACTTTAAATGCTTAACCACCGCCATAATTACCTCACCTTTTCGAATTTTATCAGGTAAGGTTAACTGCAATGTTTTTGCCAAATCTAACAGCCTGCGTTTCGTTTCTGCCTGTAAAGTACTACTTGTGACATTCTCCACCCCCAAAAACTTCTGAGCCTCTGAAAGAGCCATTGTTCACAACACTCTCCCCACTTAAACTAAAATACCACACCGGCAAAGCAACAATCCTTCACTGTCTTTAAGTTCACAAAAGCTAATCCAATAGATAGACTTTTATCCCGGACGAGCCCCCAATTGTTATGGGTGAGGCTTTTCAGAACCCCAAAATGTATCATGGTGTTCAACCAACCTCTCACTTTAATGGATTTGTTGCTTTTCCGAGCACATGGCCTTTTCCCTAGGTGGGGGATTACAATTATGGACACGTGGGTTTTTAAACACAAAACACTGTTTATTCCATGAACTCAACTTAACATTTTAAATAAACATTGGATCTCTTAACACCCCTTACTTCAAAGATAACTCAGAAAATATTGCAACAGTAAATACTTCCTTAAAATGTTCCTTCAAACTTCCAAGAGACTTAACACCTTTAAACAGTATCACATCAGGTTAAAGGATATATATATTTTCTGTAGAATGGCAGAGATATATTAGCTTGGTTGATTTCAGCTCCAGTACCTTGCTTTTCTTCATGCAGCTCTCTGGAAACCCACAGACGCACCCAAACTGCTTTCTCAAACCTGGCTTTCTACTTTTTAATCAGCTCACAGCAAAACAGCCAGGCACTTTTAAACTGCTCCCTGCAAAACCAGCCAGGTTCTTTTCTTAGCTGCTCTCAGCAAAACCAGCCAGGTTCTTTTTAAAACTGAAACTAAAAACCCGCAAAACACAGACTGCAAAATGGCTGAACTGAGCTGAGCCTCACCCACTCTCTGACATCACTGTTTTCTTAAAGGTACATTGCTTAAACATCCATGTCTTACAAGTACTCTCACATGACAATCCTCACGAACGAGTGTTTGCCTTCCCGAGGAAGTCCACCTCAGGGGTCTCGCTCCCAACCTGGCTGACAGTTCCTGGGCCTGTCCTCCTCCGGAAGCATGCGAGGAGCCACAAATCTGATCCCCTTGTCGAAAAAGTCCTCCTCTATGCGAACCCACAGTACGCCTACGTGGCACACCCCGATGGGCGACAGGACACAGTCTCCCTCCGGGACCTGGCACCCGCTGGATCCCCATCCACAACCATCACCACCCTCGACTTGGTACCGTCCCCTCCCCCTCCGCTTGCCTCCCCCACCCCTGTGCCGTTCAACCTTCCAACAGCGACCCTCACCGCAGCCCCCACCCCGGCAGCAACCGTCCCCTCACTGAATCCAGTACTGGGTGAAGAAGGAGAGGACAACACGCTCCTGGAGTCACAGGTACCCACATCAGCGCCCACACCACCACCAGGACTGAGGCGATCGCGGCGGAAGGTCAAGGCCCCCGACAGACTCAACCTGTAACGTTGGTTTTCACCCCCGCTGGACTTTTTTTTAAACAGGTGGTGAATGTGGTCAACACCACTGGTCACACATTAGGTGTATTACGGTACTGCCACTGTGCTTCTGTTAATATGGTAAATCCCAGCCTGCTGGCTCCACCCAGCAGGCGCTGTATGAAGGTGTATACTCTCCTGCGCTGCTTCCATTCTGGTTCCAGCTGCAGGAGGCTTAACATCTGGTCATTGATGGTACATCAGAGGAGAATTGGTTCGACTGGGCCTGTATTCACCAGAGTTTAGAAGTATGAGAGGAGATCTGATTGAAACATATACAATTCTAACAGGGCTGTACGGACTAGATGCAGGGAGGGTATCTTCCCTGGTTGAGGAATCTAGAACCAGGGCAAACAGTCCCAGGATATGGGGACTGAGATGAGGAAAATGTCATCAATCAAAGGGTAGTGAAACTGTGGAATTCTCAACCACAGAAGTTGGAGGACAAGGGACGAGATTCTCCGACCCCCCGCCGGGTCGGAGAATCGCCGGGGGCTGGCTTGATTCCCGCCCCTGCCGGTTGCCGAAGTCTCCGGCACTGGAGATTCGGCAGGGGCGGGTATCGCTCCGCGCCGGTTGGCGGGGCCCCCACTCGATTCTCCGGCCCGGATGGGCCGAAATCCCACCGCTAAAATGCCTGTCCCGCCGGCGTAAATTAAACCACCTACATTACCGGCAGGACAAGGCGGCGCGGGCGGGCTCCGGGGTCATGGGGGGGGGGGGCGCGGGGCGATCTGGCCCCGGGGGGTGCCCCCACGGTGGCCTGTCCTGCGATCGGGGCCCACCCCTCCGCGGGCGGGCCTGTGCCGTGGGGGCACTCTTTCCCTTCCGCCTCCGCCACGGACTCCACCATGGCGGAGGCGGAAGAGACTCCCTCCACCGCGCATGCGTGGGAAGCTGTCAGCGGCCGCTGACGCTCCTGCGCATGCGCCGCCCGGAGATGTCATTTCCGCGCCAGTTGGCGGGGCACCAAAGGCCTTTTCTGCCAGCTGGCGGGCGGAAATTCGTCCGGCGCCGACCTAGCCCCTCAAGGTTGGGGCTCGGCCCCCAAAGATGCGGAGCATTCCGCACCTTTGGGGCGGCGCGATGCCCATCTGATTTGCCCCGTTTTGGGCGCCAGTCGGCGGACATCGCGCCGTTTCCGGAGAATTTCGGCCAAGGTCTGAATATATAGAAGAAAGATAGTGGGCGGGATTCTCCGACCTCCCACAGTGTCGGAGAATCCCCGGGGGGGCGCCGTGAATCCCGCCCCACCACTCCGACGCCGGCTGCCATATTCTCCGACGCCGGCTTTCGGGCGGGAGCGGGGATCACGCCGCGCCGGTCGGGGGCCGTTGGCAGTGGCCCCCCCCCGACAATTCTCCGGGCCCCGATGGGCCGAGCAGCCGTCGTTTCCTGGCCTGTCCGTCGGCGTGAAATGGATATGGTCCATCACAGCGGGTCCTGGCTTGTAGGCCGGATACTGAAGTCCTCGGGGGGGGGGGGGGGGGGGGGGCGCGGGGGGATCCGGACCCGCGGGGAGCTCCCATGGTGGCCTCACCCGCGCTCGGGGCCCACCGATCTGCGGGTGGGCCTGTACCGTGGGGGGCACTCCTTCCTTCCGTGCCGGCCTCTGTAGGGCTCCGCCATGGCCGGCGCGGCGAAGAACCCCCCTGCGGATGCGCAGGAACCACACTGGCGGTTCTGCACATGCACCAACTCGCGCTGGCCCTTCACCGCCAGTTGGCGTGGCGCCAACCCCTCCGGCGCCCGCCTAGCCCCTGGAAGTGCGGAGGATTCTCCTAGTTTCTCTGTTTCTATTTATAGCATCATAGAATTTACAGTGCAAAAGGAGGCCATTCAGCCCATCGAATCTGCGCTGACCCTCCGAAAGAGCATTCTACCCAGGTCCACTCCCTCATCCACCCTGCCCTGTCCCTCTAACCTTATATGCACATCCCTGGACACTAAGGGACAACTTGGCATAACCAATCCACATAACCTGCACATCTTTGGACTGTGGGAGGAAACCAGAGCACCCGGAGAAAACCCACGGAGACATGGGGAGAACGTGCAAACCCCACACTGATATGTTATTCAAATAAGTGTTTTTCACATGTTCAGACATCTTTCAGTGTAGTCTGCCAAGTGAGTATGCTGAAACCCTTAAAAAATATAAAAGAAAGTTATTGTTGATATAAATGTTCAATTAAAAATATTAAGGCTCCTTTTCTCAGTTGACTGCATATGCTTACTGGCATCTAGTCTGTTTAGCTCATTTTTGGTTTTCTTGCTATCTGAATGCATGTAGTCCTGGACGGACATGTTTTGAAAGCTTTATTTCTCACCAAACTGAAATCAATTTCTTCAGAGACTCAACTATAATGAGAAGGATAACTGAGCGGGATCTATAACAGGCAGGAAACCCCTGGCCACCCGTGTAGTGCCAGTGCCGCCGTGAGTTTCACACCCATTGACTTTTGATTTGTTTAAATGCAGGTCCAATGCCAGTCTTACAACCAGTTTAATGATAAAAGTAGGAAGGTGAAATGAATGGCATCTGGAACACAACTATATCAAATTTTGGTGACTAAAGTTTAGTCAAAACATGCAGCCAGCGATGGGACATCAGATAGGTTTATCCTCAAAGATATCTTGGGGATTTTGAAGAACATTCTAATTCAGTTACCGTGTATTTTATCTCCAAATTCACTCCATAACATTTTCTCGGAAGCTTTCATGTATTGAAGCACATTTAGCAGAAAAACTGTGGGCGCGATTCTCTTGCCTCGTTGCATTCCCATTCGAGCAAAACAAGGCCGGTGAATTGCGGGAGAGGCCGAAAATGAGAACCGCGCCAGGCGGCAAAACGTTTGCGATGCAACCGGCCCTTTGGCGAAATCAGGATCTCGCCTCAGCATGGCAAGAAATCAATTATCACCACTTAAGCCTGATTCCATACAATTAATGGGAGCTACCCCATATCCAATGGCGTGTGATTCATCGGCCGCCCCAGCAAGTGGACACGCTGGTGTTGATTAGTACTCCCTTTTGAAAACGTGAACCTGGCGGAAGCTCTTCTGTGGGGAGCTGAAGTGCTGAGTAGCCATCTTTGCACACAGGCAAAGAGCCCAGGGGGGCTTGGCTTTCCACCCCAGTGCTCGGTGGGAGGGGGCGTGGCTGGGGGGGGGGGGCACCTTTGGCCGGGGTGCGCCTGTCATGACATTCAAACATACATCATAACACATACAGAATGATAGACAGACCAACGGACCAATTAGCACACATAACACGACAGCCAATCACAGACACAGTATAAGACAAGAAACACAACACTTCCTGGGCAGTCCATCTGGAGACGGCACAGGGCCAGGGCCTCACAGCAAGACACTTACACAGTCACAACGTGCTGAGCCTGACCGAACTGCGTAACAAACGCCATGATGTCATGACGTGCGGCAACTGTGGAGCTGCACATTTAAAAGGGCAATGTCCTGCAAAAACCCGACAATGCCTATGCTGTGGCAAGATGGGCCATTACAATGCCTACTGTCGAGCGGCTCAACCTGTTGATCTTCCACATCTCCGACAACCTCGCAGGAATGTGCGGACAATTCAGCCACCACATCACGACATCCAAACCGACGACACAGATGACCAAGACGCCTTCCGGCTTGCGGTCATTGATGCGAACCGGGTCAACACCATCAATCCGGGCGATGAATGGAGTGCCACCCTAACGCTCAACCCGAATTCATCCCCCACCTACGAGACTGGACTTATGAGACTGGTCACACGTCAAACTTTTGCAACCACTGTTTTATAACATGTCACTGTTTTATCGTTACAGGCCTCGTTTGATCGTTCCAAGTTTCCACGTTGTTCTTCTTTTGTTATGGTACAACCTCGTTAGCATGTCACACTTGACATCGCCCCTTGTATATAGTTAAGCCCCAAATATTACGCACACACACACACCTTTAGCTGCACTCAGGACACATTTATATTTATAACCACGTAGGCACATAATCTTGTAAAAAAGGGGGATGTCATGATATTCAAACATACATCATAACACATATATAATGATAGACAGACCAACGGACCAATTAGCACACATAACACGACAGCCAATCACAGACAAGAGCAGACACAGTATAAGACAAGAAACACGACACTTCCTGGGCAGTCCATCTGGAGACGGCACAGGGCCAGGACCTCATAGCAAGACACTCACACAGTTACAACTTGCTGAGTACCAAGTCTGATGTATAAATAGTTAGATGGAATAAAACTGCGTTGTACCAATCGCAACCGTGTTGGTTCGTCTGTACCTCAGAGCACCCAACACCTCAGAGCCCTCCGTAGTGGTGGAACCAGAGGGCTAAATTTTGTTGTCCCGCCATGTGAGGGTGTGGGGGAGGTACTATGGAGGCAAGCGGGGGGCAACTACACTCAGCACCACCACGACAACCCGTTTCATGTATACCCATTCCGGGGGCAACCCTTGTCCCTGCCTGTCTGCCCCATTGACAACCCATAAGTCCACCGACTGTGGAGGCCTCTGGCCGTGCGGCTGAAGGCTATTGCTAATAGGGAATTGGCAATCGTGGTTAAGTGAGAACTTCACACAACCCAAGTTGATTCCTGTGGTGGGCAGGCCATGTGGCATGTGGGAGCCATTGCTTAGCATCCAAATCACACCTTGCTGTCTGCACACTGTGGGAGGCAACATCATACATGCAGCAGCCAACATCCGAACACCAAGGGGATGGGACACAGCTCCGGGGACATGTTCACGGCCAGAAGGTGGAGGAGTGACACGGGGAGGGAATAAGCGACCCATCCAGATGACGCTATGTGCGGGTGCCCAGGGTACAGGGTCTGGGGTCTGGTGAGGGGACCCGCTGTGGCCGGGTATGCATGGGCATGGCGTTCCAGGCGGTGGGGAGGGGGGGGATCAATGGGGGAATGGAGGGTTCTGGGGTGGAGTCACCGCTGTTGTTAGTCTAACACTCTCTTCCAATGCCTTACAGATATTGAATACTATGGCAGGGGTTTTGGACCCAGAACTTGCCCGAGCGATGCTGATGCTTGGCCAGGCCAAACGCCAGAGACGATGGCAGCAGCAGCAGCGACTGCAGATGCTCGAAGTGGCGGATCATGTGCCGGACCCCGCCCTACACCCTGACACAGCCGCCCATCAGGCTAGGGAGGGACCCAGAGGGGGAGTACCGCAATGGTCAGGGTGTAGATGGCAGTGTTCACAGATGAGCCCAGTATAATGGCATTGTATATTTCCCCATCCATCTACCGAATATAAATCAGTACAAATGTGTAGGAAAGTAGCATGGGCCAAGTCTGCACAACCAGCCAAATGAGTTCTGACATTTGCTCGTGTTGTTTGGATTTCTTCTCAATTGCTGAACATAATGTATTTCACCAGAGACTAAATTACGTTGTGACAATCTTAATGTACAGATTATTTGTTTGCAACAACATCTTATGTTCTTTGTGTGGAGTTCTTAAAATGTTGATCTTCAATCATAGGGAGTGAACTCTGTCTGTCTCTGCTAACTGAAGCTATCTATTCATTCCTATTATCCTGTCCTCTTAAAAACTTTTTAAAATATATCTCAAATATCTCTCTGATTGCATTTCACTTGATTCTAGTCCCTGCTTCAATAATACTTTAGAGCTTGCAACGTTCTGCTTTCTGATAATCCTTATTGGCCCCTTGTAACCAATTTATCAACCAACTGAAATGGAAGGAATCTGAGGAACGCAACCATTGAAAGAATCTGGGACCGGTTGAACCAATCAGGTAGCTGATAGGCTCAGGCACTGATAGTTAATTAATGAAGACAAAAAGGGGAACACCGGACATAGAAAACAGCTGACACAGTGTGACTGAAGGAAGGATAGTGATACACTTCCAGAAGAGTGTGAAAGATTCATTTTGATAGGAATAATGAGGAGGTAACATACATTCTATATATATGATACAACAGAAATTAATGGGCACAATTTTAAATGGGATTTAGGAGCAGAGGAATCTCGGGATATGTGCACAAATCATAACAGGTGAAGAGGACAGTTGAGGAGGTGATTAATGAAGCATTTCTGGGTGATTTCTGGGCTTGGTAAATAGGGGAATAGAGTACAAACGCAAGCAAGTTATGATAAACCTGTGTAAAACACTGATCTGACCATAACTAGTGTTTTGCAGTTCCGGACACCACTTTCGGAAGAATGTGAAGGCATTTGGGAGAGTGCAGAAAAGATCCCCAGAATCAATCTCATGAATGACGAACATGCACCTTGGAGAAGAGAAGATTAAGGGGAGATTTGATAGAGGTGCTCAAAATCATGAGGATTCGAGAGAGGGTAGCGAGGGTGAAACAGTTCCCACTGGTGGAAGAATCCAGAACCAAAGGACACCAATAGAAAGTGATTTGCAAAAGAAGCAAAGGTGATGTGAGGAAAAACCTTTTTACGCGGCGGGTTTTTAGGATTGGAAAGCACTGCCTGAGACTGTGGGGGTGGCAGATTCAATTCAAAGTCTTCAAAAGAGAATTCAATAATTATTTGAAGAGAAAAAACATTGCAGCGCCTGATGGAATACACGTTGGAGTGAGAGTATAGCTGGATTGATTTTGCAGAGAAGTGGAGTGGACATGATAGGCTGAATGATGTTCTTCCCTGCTGTTCTCATTCAGAGACTCTACATGGATAATTAGGCTGAGATGGACCAAATATCAAGCACATAGTTCAATTTAAGAATTATAGAATTTACAGTGCGGAAGGAGGTCATTCGGCCCATCAAGTCAGTACCAGCCCTTGGAAAGAGCACCCTACCTAAGCCCACACCACCACCCTATCGTCGTAACCCAGTAAACCCACCTGACCTTTTGCGACACTTAAGGGCAATTTAGCATGGCCAATCCACCCGACCGGCACATCTCTGGACTATGGGAGGAAACCCATGCATTAAAAAGATTAGATGGGACAGTGTTCAGAAAGTTTCATTCGATTCACTTGGGACCTTCTGCTGTACGCATGAAAAGTGTAGCCATTTAAAGTAAGCAGAATTAACCACAATGATGTGTATGTTGAGTTTAATCAGAGTATAAATTCAGTGTAATACGATTGTGACAAGTAGAGAATACTGATCCAGATTGAAGAGAATGGCTGACATGGGCCATGAGCTCTTATCTTTTCCTTAATTTTCTTTTCTCCTTTGTGCCTTGTTTCTTCTCAAAGTCTTCCAAACTCCCCACGATAATACTAGATTAAAGTTAGCATGGATCCACCCTTGGGATTTTCTCTCCTCCAAATATTGCAACTCAAAACCTCCCAAACCTTATTCTTCATATTGTTTTACAAGAGTTGACCAGGTTCATTCTTGACAAGAACTCATTTTCCCTTTGTGGTTCCCTTTTACACAAGGTCCTCAATATTATGTTCAAGTTCTTTGTTCAAACCACAGACAGAAGCCCACCCTTATCATGGGTGGGCAGCACGGTAGCATTGTGGATAGCACAATTGCTTCACAGCTCCAGGGTCCCAGGTTCGATTCCGGCTTGGGTCACTGTCTGTGCGGAGTCTGCACATCCTCCCTGTGTGTGCGTGGGTTTCCTCCGGGTGCTCCGGTTTCCTCCCACAGTCCAAAGATGTGCATGAAATCATGTCCCTAGAGTCTACACAGGATGTTTCCTTTATCTCATTCTGTGCAATTTCCCGAATTACTTTCATAGTTCTCTAAGGAAATGCCAGCCTTCAAATCAACCCAGTCAATATCCTCATCGTTCATTTCTGTCTGTTACTCGGTGTACAAGCTTAGAACAGTCTGACTGTTCATAGAATTTACAGTGCAGAAAGAGGCCATTTGGCCCATCGAGTCTGCACCGGCTCTTGGAAAGAGCATCCGACCCAAGCCCACAGCCCCACCCTATCCCCATAACCCAGTAACTCCACCCAACACTAAAGGCAATTTTGGACTAAGGGCAATTTAGCATGGCCAATCCACCTAACCTGCACATCTTTGGACTGTGGGAGGAAACCGGAGCACCCGGAGGAAACCCACACACACACTGGGAGAACGTGCAGACTCCGCACAGACAGTGACCCAAGTCGGGAATCGAACATGGGACCCTGGAGCTGTGAAGCAATTGTGCTAACCACCATGCTACCGTGCTCCTTTATCAAACTGTTTACCATAGAATAACTCATGAATTGGATCCATTGAAACACCTGGGAAGAGGAAACAAGGCACGTGGAATTGTGCAGATGCTTCCTGCTAACAGGATGGAAGTTGGAATGTTAGAGGTAGATGAGAGTTGGATAATAGTTCCTGATGGCAATCAGCAGAAACATACTTTTAATGCATTATATGTCATGCATTCATATGAAAACACAAAGTCCCCAGATTAAATGGTATCTATGATATTAATACAAAAGCAAGCAAAGATCATGTACCCTTCAGATAACGACTGGTTAGAGGTGGTATGCAGCAGGTGAGGGCCTTTCTTGTGGCGGGGGTCGGGAGGGAGGAAGAGGTTGGTTGGACCAGGGTTCAGTTGGTTGAACTACTGGCACTACTCAAGAAGATCAGGGCATGGTTGTTCAAGCGAGGGAGATTAGGCAGTAGCAGCTCTACGAAGGGTAATGGGGGACAGAGAGAGAGGTCTGAATGACATAGGGAAGGTCAATCTCTGCCAAAGACAGCTCACACATGATACAGGGGATTTCCAAGGGTGATTGGAGGGAGGTCAATGGTGTGGCTGGGAGGGTGGGAAGTAACTGTTGCAGTTGTCATAATATGCACCCATGCACATCATGAGGTAAAAGCAGGCAGTGACAGACACCCAGGTGAGCCAATCAATGTACAGAACAGAACACGACCAATCACCAGACAGGACGCCAGAGGGGGACTGACACATATAAAACACACAAGGCATCAGCACTCGGCCTCTTTCCACTGGTGATAGCTACAGTGATAGTCAGGGTGTACAAATCATTCAACACCTCCAACACGTGGATCAGAGCTAGCCTGGTCTAGATAGTTAGCTTTAGTTTACTTAGGGTAGTAGAGAGTCAACCCACAGGCAGCTGTGTGTTTTGTTGCTAGAGTTCAATAAATCATTTATTGAACCAACACCTTTGTTTGGTGTATACTTGATCAGTTAATTGCATTGTGTGCAATCCGTGTTACCCCAGGTAACACGGGATTACTGACAGCAGTCACAGGAGATCGAGGGAGGTTGAGGATGATGGGATGGGGGCATGTTCAGGGTAAAGAGGAAAAGACCTAGATAGAGATTGATGAAGGGTGATAGTAGGGTGCCTTATGATCCACTCACTCTACATGCTGCTGTCATACACACACGAACATCCGTACAACAGGTTGCATTGTGCAGGTAGTGCCGAGTTGATATTTTTGAAATTTCCAACTTCTCTAGAGTTGACCCTCATGGCTACAGAGCCGAATGTTACAGCCAAAGCATATAAGGAATGCGAGGAGTTTAGGACAGAGAGAGAGAGGAAGACAATGCCAGTGAAGATAGAACAGGCAAATGACAAGTTGACCACCTTCCAAGACTAAGGACTGGGGCCGGGATTCTCCCAGAATCGGCGGGGCGGCCCGCACCGGCACCAAAGAGCGGTGTGAACCACTCCGGCGTCGGGCCGCTCGGAAGTTGCGGAATCCTCCGCACTTCCGGGAGCTCGGCCGGCTCTGGAGGGCCTCCACCGGCCGGCGCAGGTTGCCGCATGCGCAGGACCGCCAGCGTGTTTCCTGCACATGCGCAGGGGGTTTCTTCTCCACGCCGGCCATGGCAGAGCCTTACACAGGCCGGCGCAGAGGGAAAGAGTGCCCCCACGGCACAGGCCCGCCCCGCAGATCGGTGGGCCCCGCTCGCGGACCAGGCCACGTGCCCCCCCCCCCCCCCCCCCCCAGGGCCGGAACCCCCCCCGAGGGCTCCGCTAGCCGCCTTCCAAGCCAGGTCCTGCCGGTATGGACCATGTCTAATCCACGCCGGCGGGACTGGTCGAAAACAGACGGCCGCTCGGCCCATCGGGGCCCGGAGAATTGCCGGGGGGGGGCGCTGCCAACGGCTCCCGACCGGCGCGATCCCCCGCCTCCGCCCGAAAACCGGCGGCTGAGAATTTGGCAGCCGGCGTCAGAGCGGTATGGCGGGATTCACGCCGCCCCCGCCGATTCTCCGACCCGGCGGGGGGGGCGGAGAATCCCGCCCTGGATGTTTAGCGCACTACTGGCAAGACAAGAAGGCAGAAATTTATTACAACCTACTTCTAATCTCAAGGATTGCGATGTGCGATAACCCAGCACCATTGAGGTAGACAGCGCCCATTGCTGACTGACTGCATGCTGAAACGTGACCCAGCAGCATGCATAGTTAGCATATGTTTTGGTTAGCCTGCCTCAAGGGGGCAGCACGGTAGCATTGTGGGTAGCACAATTGCTTCACAGCTCCAGGGTCTCAGGTTCGATTCCGACTTGGGTCACTGTCTGTGCGGAGTCTGCACATCCTCCCCGTGTGTGCGTGGGTTTCCTCCGGGTGCTCCGGTTTCCTCCCACAATCCAAAGATGTGCAGTTTAGGTGGATTGGCCATGATAAATTGCCCTTAGTGTCCAAAATTGCCCTTAGTGTTGGGTGGGGTTGTTGGGTTATGGGGATAGGGTGGAGGTGTGGACCTTGGGTAGTGTGCTCTTTCCAAGTGCAGACTCGATGGGCCGAATGGCCTCCTTCTGCACTGTAAATTCTATGAAATCTATGAAAAACAGTCCTCTCTTTTAAACTCAGTGAACAGAATGTCTGTGAAAGACTTGGAGAGCAGCAAAAGCACAGACGACGGTGAAGCAGGCAAACAACACCGGAGGCATTAGCACAGACCGAGGAAAGGAAGGGAGACACAAGACTATGCAGGAGGCCCTCAAAGCACACCCTAAGAATGGAATAGGACAAGTAGCCAGGGAAGTCAATTCACTGAGTCGAGTCCTGAGGACTTGGTGGGGGCGGTAACAATTTATTTCAAATTAACTAAGTAATTAGTTATTGCGATAGATAAAAGGAAAATATACTTACTTCTTGCCAAATATTTCATCCCTTTGGTGACGCAGTGAAGCAAATAATGGTTACATTGAAATTATTTTTTTCCAACCCCAATTATAACTGTAGCCATCGCACATAAATAGATTGATTAATTACTGTCAGACGACAGCAAGGTGGCTGCTCATGTGACAGCTGAATGGAGAAATTCTCTTTCTCAAGTTTTTAGCATGAATATTCAGCTTTGGTGATTTAATGCTACAACTCATTAGTAGTCTGAAAGAAGATGAACAGTTGAAACATTCTATATGTTTTAGAATGTTACCCATAAATCATAATGCACAACAGTGCCAAACAGTTAGTATCTTCTGATTAAATTACAGAATGTACAAGCAATGTTCTAAATTTCTGTTGTCAGGTCCAACTTGAAAGTTTTATCTTAGATTTCCATACTAAAATTAATTGTGAAGACAACTGTGGGACAGTCGCTATGAACTATTTGTTAGAAACTTATGTATGAATGTGACAAGTATTCAATGGAATAAAAAGAAAATGTGTGGAAAGAATCAAACAATAGTCAGATTAAAGCTTGTGAGCAGGTTGATAAAAGTTTCAGGGCGTGGCACCATTGGTAGCACTTCTCTCTGAGCCGTAAGGTTCATTCCTCGGACTTGGGAACAAAGATTGAAGCTGACAAGCCAGAATAGTTTGGAAGGAATGCTGCATCATCAAGAACTGCAGCTTTTTTGGATGAGATGTTGAACAGAAGCCACATTTGCCTTCTCGAGTGGATGTAAAAGATACTTTGGCTTTATTTCCAAGAGCAGGGGAGATATCCCCAATGCCAGGACAATATTTTATTCCTCAATCAACATCACAAGAACAAATTAACATTGCTAATTGGTAGAGTTTGCTGTATGTATTTGGGTGCTGTGTTTCCTATATTTACAAAAGTGCCTACACTTCAAAATGTATTTCATTGGCTGCAAAGCACTTTGACATATGTTTCTGAAAAGCATTCTGTAAATAAAGGTTTATCTTTATTTTAACTGTCATGACAGATATGTGCAAAATAAATACATTTTCTAATGCCATGAATAAGACACTTTGTCCCTATCCAAAGTGATGCTGTAATTGTGCGATGTTGATATCAGCAGAATACCTGCATCAAAATTAGTGTCATTACGCAGAACAAAACCACCTCTCCTCCTCTGAAGTCGCGAAGTGCCACTAGACAGGTATACCAATCAGCCAGGAAGAAATGATTAAAATGGTGCATGTATACAAGAATATTGAGATATTGGACGCTATTTAATGGAAATTAAACAGTCCCTCGTCAAGCGCATTTAGCCGGGTGTTTTGGCTTCTCACGAAATTTACCGGCCCCATCGCACCACCTCTATACCTTTCCAATCACTAGTTATAATAGTATTATAAGGCATATGCAACTAATGGTTAAACCCTTTCTTGATATATGTAAACCATTTTGAGTATTCAGTCACATTTCAATTAAATAGAATATATGGTTTCAACTCCCACTTTCTTTCGGATTCGCTAAGCATCTTATCTTCTAAGAATCAAATAATGTGCACATAGCACATTGAGATACCTCAAAATGGCTGACAGCCAAAGAAGCACTTTGAATGTATTTTTCATTCCAATGAAAGCAAATGCAGCAGCCATTTTTGTTCAGAGTGTGGTCCAACAAATGGCAGCGTGAATAGCGGTCTGATAATGTGTTTTTGTGCTGTTAATTTTAAGGTACATTTTTGCCCAATACACCTTGCTCTTTTCAAATATTGCTTTGGATATCTCATCGAAAAAGTAGCACCTCTGAGCTCACCGGCAGTATTTCACTGAACTGTCGGACTATATCATGTGCTCAAGTGTCTGGAGTGGGCCTTGAGTTGAGAAAAGTGTGCTGCTAATAAACTATGGCTGACACAGTAAAATTCTGATTACATTATGTCAAGATTTCTGAAAGTGCTGTTCTTTTTGTCAATGGAATGCATTCGGCATGCAGGTACAGGGAAAGACAAAGCTGTGCTAGGAAGGGTTTCTGACCTTCCTGTCACTACATTTACTGCACAGGCCTGTCTGTCATCTGCAAAACTGACATCCCCGATTGGAAGAAATGCTGCACTGAGCCTTCCATATTAAATTATCCTCTAGAAAAGAATGAACTGGCTTAATATACCTTTTTATTGGAATTTAACTTTAGCTCATAAATTCATTAATTAAAGGTTTCCAAAAGTCAAACCTGATAATTGCAGCATTCTTCAGAACAACTGCATAGCATGTGAAAGATCATTTTAACAATGCAATTATTCTTAAACTGTTGTCAGCTATATGTTGCTTCCACATCTTTGTCAAACTCCATGTGCATTTTCTTAACAGCTTGGCCCTCTTTTCAGTGAACAAATAAATTGAAGAGTACTTTAGTAATTTTACCTCGAGATCAAGGAGAATTTCAGGGCATGTGAGGCCCCAGACAATATTGATCTTCCGTTGGTTCTGTTGTGAAATATTCCAAATATTCAGGTTGAAGAACATCAGATTCCAAGTTGAGCACATGATTATCCTTTGGCAAAGAATGATCCAGACTTGAAACGTTAGCTCCCTTATCTCTCCAAAGATGCTGTCAGACCTGCAGAGATTGTCCAGCATTTTCTGTTTTTGTTTCAGAATCTAGCATCCCCAGTAATTTGCTTTATATCTTACATGATTATCCAAGTTGAATAATACAGACTTGGATCAATGAGGGCAGGGGCGAAAGGTGGGATAAATTGGTTGAATGTACTCATAATTTGTGTAAAAATGTAACATAATAACTGCAAAGTAATGGACTGGACAACACATTTTTGTAGCAAACTGCAGCAAGGACATTGGCAGATATGAGAGAACAGCTATCCCTTAAATTAAATCCCCAACTGCTCAAAACGACTCCAAATGTTTCTGACTGCATCTATTAAGGAAAGGTGTGACAGGATAAACTGTAGAAAAGTTTACATTTGATATCAACAATTAGTCTGTAGTTTAGTTATGGGCATTAAATAAATAATCAAAGTATGTCAACCCAACATGTTTTTATGCTGAATTATGGAATTGACTCTTAAATGCCCCTCAGGGGCAATTAGGGATGGGCAATAAAATCTGAATTCCGGAAGGCTGTAATGTGCCGAGTCGGAAGATGAATCGCTGTTCGAGTAATCCAGACTCGAAACATTTGCCCTTTGCTCTCTCCGCAGATGCTGTCAGACGTGTTGTGATTGTCCAGTATTTTCTATTGCTGTTTTTGTTTCAGATCCCAGCACACACGTTAATTTGCTTTTACAGATGCGTTTATCACTTACTTTCATAGTATGTAACCATATTTGATTTAGTAAGTTTAGAATTAAGTTCTATGGGTGCGATTTAACCACTGTGTTGCACCCAGTGTGGATCTGGGGACGCTTGTTAAATAGCAGGAAAGACCAAAATCGAGATTTGCGCCAGGTGCAAATTAGTTTACTGTCTAACCAGCCCGCTCCCAATGGCTAATTCCGGATAATGTCCAAATTTGACGACCATATAATTGACCCCAATTTGCATCAATATACATCTCATTAGTGAGATTGAAGTCAAATGTAACGGACTCCCGGGAATTCGCCAGATCCCCAGGAAGAAATCATGCAGGTGTCATTTAGTACTCCTTTTAAAAATGTGAAGGTGGAGCAAGAGCTACTGAGGGGAACTGAGGAGGTGAGCAGACATTTCCATTTTCTTTTCTGGCATGCAGCTCAAGGGTGTGCTGATATGCATCACCGTATATACACAAGGGGTTAATGTAAATACACTACAACTAAGTAAACACTAGAGGGAGCACCGGAGATGTCATGATATGCAAACATGCAGCTGATGAACACTTAGAATAGGACACAACCAATGAGCAGTCAAGACACCCAGAGGTGGCATTACCACAAGGGGGCATTACACAACACATATAAAAGGACAGGGCACACATGCTCTGTCTCTTTCCACAGACAGACATCTAGAGAGTACATCAGGGTTGATCAGAAGCATTACACCCAGAACGTGGTTTAGAGCAAACTGGTTTAGTTAGCCTGAGTTACTACAGTTAGATTAGCAGGAGAGTCGAACTCAAGAAGGAGAATTGTTAACTGTTCAATAAATGTGTTAAACCAATCCCCGAGTCAGGAGCTTACTTTGTCAAAGCATACATCAAGGAAGCAGCTTATGCTACACCAAGAAGCATAACACAACATGGTACCAGTAGTGCCTGTTCAATCTATTTTGTTCAACTCAGCAAGATCTGTGACACCCAGGAACAGCACGCAGGCAAGATGATCGAGATTCCGGTTCCTCAGCAACTTAGGTACCAGGGCAATCTTAGTGCCAACTGGCGTGCATTCAAGCAGAGATTTCAGCTTTACCTGGAAGCAGCCGACCTAAATGGCGTGGCCGATACTAAAAAGATAGCTCTTCTACTCACCATTGCGGGTGAGGATGCAACAGAGATCTGCAACTCCTTCAAATACTCCAAAGGGCAGGACAAAAAAGACTTCCAGAGAGTCCTGGACAAGTTTAAAAACTACTGCGAGGTAAACACAAAGGAAATTGGTAAAACTGGCACTTATACTCACCACGAGGCAGAGGTAGGGATGCAACAGAAGCAAACAGCATTTTTGATTGGCAGCCATCTTGCGCTCATCCTGCCGGCCCAGTCCGCACATGCGCAGTTCCTCAGAAGACGCGAACCGGCAAAACAGTGTTTTGCGCACGCTTTACGTCACGAGCACCATGACGTCAGAGGCCCCGGACCATGCCCACTTAAAGGGGAAATGTCGGAAAATAGTGAAGAAGAGTTTAAAGCCAGAAAACACAATTCTTTCACCACGAAAGACAGCACAATGCCTGAACTTCAACCAGTAGATGGAAATAACCTCTGTAGAACCCTGCAACAAGCAGTTAGCACCGCCCAAAGAGATGATTTGGCCCTTGAAGACCAAATGATTTGTACATTGAAGCATCCTACACAAACATGGATGAGTTCTTCGGATTTGAGGATCCTCAGCTCAGCATTGACGACATCCCGACCCATGAGTACAGGATTCTTCTGCGGTCTGATGCCAAGAGACAGAGAGCGGTACAAGCCTACAGAGAGCGGCCTGACACCACTCCAGTGGTCCATGCACCACGAAGAGTGGTCCACGCACCACGAAGAGTCCCCGACTCCGCACAGAGGGTGGTCCACGCACCACAAAGAGTGCCCAACTCCACACAGAGAGTGGTCCACATACCACAAAGGGTCCCCGACTCCGCACAGAGAGCAATGAAAGACTCCACAGCGAGACCATTGCACGACTCCACACAGAAAGCGATGAAAGACTCCACAGCGAGACCACTACACGACTCCATTGAGAGCGCACAGATTGACTCCACAGCGAGACCACTGCACGGCTCCACACAAGGAAAGATGCCAGACTCCACAGAGAGAGCGATACAAGCCTCCACAGCGAGCTCGTTGACAGACTCCACAATGGGAGCAACTCAAGACTCCAAAGCGCAGTCCATGCATGAACAAGACCATAAAGGTCTATCCACCTTATCTGAGCAACCAGCAGCAGACGATGCAAGTCTGCCACACTCAAGTGAACAACAGAAAGACTATGACAGTCTACCCAGATTACTTGAGCCACCAGAAGAAGACTCTGACAGTCTACCCAGCTCATCTAACCAACAAGAACACACTGCAGGTCTACCCAGTTTATGTGAGACAAGTGACGAAGGCATCACGATTCCCATACAAGATGTGCAACATCAAGCGGGACTGACAGATCTCAGCTCGTATGTACAGAGGCACTCAACAATCAAAGTGAAACTACTAGTGCATCCAGTGAGACCACGTCAAATAAAACCTCATCTGCTCGAGCCTATCCACAAGAAAATGAAACCTTGAACATTTTGACTCCAGACGAGGACCATCAAGAAACAGAACGGACTCCAGATGGGGAAAATCAACAAACCGAAGATGATTCCAGTGAACCGGACATGACTCCAGATGGGGAGCACCGAGGAATCAAAGACAAAATGCTCAATGAAACAACAGGTGCCACAAAGGACACTGACACAAGTAACTTTGTGAGGGACTCGAATTCTCCACTCGGAATGGTCATTGAGCGCAACAAACACAACAACAAAACCTACAAAAACAACAACCCCGACAACAACAAGAAGTGTACCAAAGGCACCAACGTCAACATCAAGCATGACAAAAACAAGAACAATGGAACAATGACTGATATGACAACTCTGCCAATGCAGGACATTGTGACAGCACAGCTCAAGACAATGGCAAGTGTACAGACATACCATGGCATGATAACGCATCTTATAAATTCACGTTTGCTCCTCTACAAACAAGCAGACCAGCTTTCAAGGCAGCTGACATACGGCGTCAATACTGCAAACGCAGACACCAGTCCAGGTCAGACAGGAAAGATGAAATCGAAAAAAAAAATAATTCCAAATCAGACAACGAAATGATTTGACCATTTGCACAACTCCTGATGACTTCTGGATTCCTTCAGCACAGGGACATTGATGGCGTTCACAAGGAAATTACAACATCAACATCGACACTTCAATAACAAAATAAGAAAGCCACTCGACCGTATAAATTCATGAACTTTGGACTCATAAATATTATTTGGTATTGTATGACAATCACTGTCATCATAACCTGTACATGTCATCACTTATCTACCTATTTTGTTTAATTTTCTTTCACCAAGTACAGAAAATATGTAACACGAAGAAAGGGGGGAATGTGGTGATATGCATGACCGTATATACACAAGGGGTTAATGTAAATACACTACAACTAAGTAAACACTAGAGGGAGCACCGGAGATGTCATGATATGCAAACATGAAGCTAATGAACACTTAGAATAGGACACAACCAATGAGCAGCCAAGACACCCAGAGGTGGCATTACCACAATGGGGCATTACACAAACCATATAAAAGGACAGGGCACACATGCTCTGTCTCTTTCTACAGACAGACATCTAGAGAGCACATCAGGGTCGATCAGAAGCATCACACCCGGCAGGTGGCTTAGAGCAGACTGGTTTAGTTAGACTAAGTTACTACAGTTAGATTAGCAGGAGAGTCGAACTCTAGTAGGAGAATTGTTAACTGTTCAATAAATGTGTTAAACCTATCTCCGAGTCGGGAGCTTCCTTTGTCAAAGCATACATCAAGGAAGCAGCTTATGCTACACGAAGAAGCATAACACAACAAAGGGCACTGGAGCTGCTGCCGCAGTGTTTGGGGGAGGTGGGGCATCTCTCAGGGAGGTTTGGCTGGTCAGGGGGCTGAAACGTTCCAGGTCTGCGGTCGTTCCTAGGCCTGTTGGGGGGCGCGGGGATGGAGGGAGAGTTGAGGGGCTTTTAGTCTGTGAGGCCTTCAAGCCATCTTTAAATATTGTGGCGACCCATTACAAGGGCAACTACAAGGACAGCTGCCTGTCTGTTCTACCAAACACCTCCAGGACTGAGCCCCATTCTGGTTCTATGCAAAAGGCTATTGTTATTAAGGAATTGAGCTTGTTAGATGTGAGAGCACGTCACAGCTGCAGGCTGTGTTTGCTGCTTGCTCCTGCTGGTGGCTGCAAATGCCTGAAGGGAGCTGTTCTTGTTTCCTTCCTTTTCTGTAGCCGGAAAGAAGGGCATTTTTTCTCAGATACCTGGGTCCTGGAACATCATGCTCAGGGAGAGCAGAAGGCAATCTGGTTTGAAGCAAGAAGACACTGTGGGACCTGATGTGCGACATTAATCCAAATGGGCCACTTGATGACGCCATTGAAGAAATATGTTTGGAGATTGCTGATGCTTTTGTTGCTGGTGTGGTGAGTGCTGCATGTAATTGACACGTCACCGCGGGTTAAACAGCTGGAATGCTAGGTTTGGTTCCAGTGAGATTGGACCGTGTGGGAGGGCATGCACAGCTGTGCTTCCTGGACGGAGAATGGCACTGATATATGGAGCGAGTAACACATTGATGGACAGATCATTTCTACCACAGAGTTCTGAACATGATACACATTCTCTGACTTATCCTCCATTTCGGTTGAGGAACCTGCGAGGGGCAATACCATGTGTTTGTTTGTTTTGTGAAAGTGAGCTGTTGTAGATTTGTCTTGGTACCAATATGGGACGGTGATGTTTCCTTGTTGTTTAATGCTTAGTATAATATGCGAAATGTTATGTAGTTGATTTTCAAATCTTTGTTATTGTTGACCATTTAATAAACAAAATATTCTCAAGTGTCTTCATGGGTACACATGCCATGCCTTAGACGCTGATTGTTGCATTGCATTTCAATCAAACATTGATGCCTGAGCAGTTTGTCTGAACTCGAGAATCGTCAGCATCATAGAGGCAGCAGCCAACAATCAAACACTCATGCGTTGGGTTTCAGGAGATGTCCTCACGACCAAAGGGTGAGAGAGTGGATCAGAGAGGGCACCTCAGCACAGTCTTCCTCATGTTCCGACGGGTCTGAGGTCTAGGGGCACTTGCTGTACTGGGGTGAGTGTGCAGAGTGAGGTTTTCCAGCACAACTGGCTTGGTGGATGGCATTCTGAGAGGAGGCGGGACATGTAAGAGGAAGGCTTGGGGATTTGAGAGTTCCGGGGTGGAAGCTATTACTGATTGTTGTTCTGTCTCTTTCTCCAATTCTTTACAGGTACCAAAATGGATGGTGGTGTCAATCCCACGGAGGATGCCCACGCGGTGCTGGTGGCAACCCAGGCGGCCAGACACCGGAGAAGGCAGTAGTATTGATGCAGACTGGAGGCAGCACACCATGCGCAGGGGGCCGCTGCTCATCCTGAAGGCCTTGCCACCCATCAGGCCGAGGAGAAACCCAGAGGGGGACGCCAGCGATGTCCCACGGTGTAGAGGTGTCATTGGTCGTTTGCTGGAGAAAGCCATCTTGGATAGAAACATTGAAAATGAGGGCATGGGGAGGTCATACAGCTCTTCAAGCCTGCTCTATCATTCAACATGAATCTCTGTCTCAACACCATGCTCCCATGCTCTCCCCATATCTCTTGATGCCTTTCGAAGCTAGAAATATATTTACTCCTTAAATAGGTTCTGTGGCTTGGCCTCTATAGTCTTCTATGTAGAGAATTTCATTCATCCACCACAGAGTGAAGAGGTTTCTTCTCTTCACAGTCCTACTCTTTAACATGAGACGGTGACCCTTTGTTCTAGACGTCCCAATCAGAGGAAACAAAATCCTTGCATCCACTCTGTCCAGCCCTGTCAAAATGTTGTACCTTTCAATTATTCCTCTTCATACTAAATTAATACAGGCCCAGTTGACCCTATCTCTCGTACAACAATCCTGCCATCCTAGGAATCAGTCTGTTGAGCCTTTGCTGCACTGCCTGCATAGCAAGTATATCCTTTCTTAGGTAAGGAGACAAAAATTCCATACAATACGCCATGTGTGGTCTCACCAAGGCCCTGTACAGCTTCAATAAGACATCTTTGCTCCTGCACTCCAATCCTCTTGAAATTAAGGCCAGCATACCATAGCCATCTTAACTGCTTGCTGTACCTGCATGCTTACCTACAGCGACTGCTGTACAATGACACCCAGGTCCCTTTGTACAGCAATATTTTCCAATCTATTACGATTTAAATAATAGGAAACGACCTACGCACCAACAGATAGAAGTTTGCCAAGAGACTGCAGTACCCAGTATTCAAAAGGGCGGATGAGATGCATCTCGCCCAGTAACAAACCTAGAAGGCATTTTAAATAGGAATCAGGGGCGGGATTCTCTGATCCTGAGGCTACGTGTTGAAGTCATCGTAAACGCTGCCACATTTCTCGATGGCATCAACATGGCCTCAGGAGCAGCAATTCTGACCCCTACAGGGGGCCAGCACAGCACTGGAGTGACCCACGGCGCTCCAGATGGAGCGACCCACGCCGCTCCAGTTGCCGATCCTCGGAGTCAGATGGGCGCCGTGGGCCTGCGTATGTGCAGTCAGGCCGGCACCAATGCACGCATGCGCAGTGGGGCCGGCGTGATTGCCATGCATGCGCAGTGGTTCCTTCTCTGCGCCGGCCCCGCGCAACATGGTGTAGGGCTACAGGTGCCGTCACGGAACAAAAGAGGCCCCCAGCCCGAGAGGCCGGCCCGCCGATCGGTAGGCCCCGATCGCGGGCCAGGCCACAGCGGAGGCCCCTCCCCCCACCCCCGGGGTCGGACCCGCCTCCCTCCTTCACCAGGCTGCCCCAGATGCATCCACGCTGAAAGTCCCGCCGGCTAAGAGCAGGCGTGGGCGGCGCCGGCGCGACTCGGCTTTTTTAGCTTGGCCGCTCGGCCCATTCTGGACCGAGAATCGCGGGGGGGGGGGGGGGGGGGCACCCTAGAACAGTGCCGGTTCTCCGCTCTCCAGAGAATCGGCGGACCGGTGCCGGGGCGGCGTCGGGCGATTCACGCTGGTCCTACCGATTCTCTGGCCCAGCCCCGGGGTGAGAGAATCCCGCCCCAGATGTAAATAGGTTGAGTAGAAACAGTTTACCTGGATGATTGGGGAGATCAATGAGGCATACATATGATAATGCCGACAGTCAAGGAATTTGATAGGGGCAGACAGCCAAATACACCGAAAATAGAATCAGTGAAATCAAGGTATGATTGCTAGCAGCGTCAGAAGCAAGAGAGGCCAGTTAGCCCCTAGCAGGCCCAGGATTAGGCAAGCCAGTTTCCAGCTAGCAGCACAAGACCAAATGTTACATCTAACAGTCTCGAACACTGAGAGCCAAGGCTGTGCTGAAAACCTTCGTGAAGGCAGTACAAATACCGTTCTCCCTGTATGTGCGTGGGTTTCCTCTGGGTGCTCCGGTTGCCTCCCACAGTGCAAAGATGTGTGGGTTAGGTGGATTGGCCATGCTAAATTGCCCTTAGTGTCCAAAAAGGTGAATTGGGGTTACTGGGTTAAGGGGATAGGGTTGAGGAAGCGTGGGCTTGAGTGGGGTGCTCTTTCCAAGGGCCGGTGCAGACTCGATGGGTCGAATGGCCTCCTTCTGCACTGTAAATTCTATCTTAGTGAGACCAGGCCAAGACATTTTCCAGACTGGATTATCAACCTTGTATTGTGTGGTAACTACAAGGCGGTTTTAACTTATTGATTTTTAAAAATTAGATGTTGTTAGATGCTGGAAAATCTCAACAGGTTTGACAGCATCTGTGGAGAGAGTTAACATTTTGAGTCTGGATGTCTCTTTGTCAAACATTAAGCGGGGGGGGGGAGAATGGGACAATTTTGAGGTCCGAAAACGAGAAATGTTAATGCCCACCTCAGGGCCTCCTGCTGCGACTGAGACTTAACTGGGGCAGGAGACTGACAGACAGGATGGACCCTCCTTAACTGGCCCCTAAAACTATTTACTGCTTCCCAAGTTCCCCTCCCTCCATGTCCTCTCAAACCTCAATCCCTCTCACCAGGACCTGCCAGTTTGGCATGCGGCAAATTCCCCAACGGGGGGGGGGGGGTGGGGGGTGGTGGTGGTGGGGGGCCTCCAGGATGGCCAAGCTCGCGATAGCGGTCCACCGATCAGCGGGCACGCTCGATCTTGGGGGGCCTTATATTGTGGGGGCCGGCTTGCTGTGTGGGTCCACCAGTTGCGCGGGGCCACCGCCGGAATTGCAGAGCCCCGTATCGGCAGCTGGAGCAGCGTGGAGCACTCTGGGGCCCTGCTAGCCCCCTTCGAAACGGAATCACTCTGGACTTTCTCCAGCAAAGTTCGTGCCTGTTTCCCCCCGGGCGTGGGGTCACAGTCCCATTATCAGAAAATTCTGCCCTAAATGCCTCCTGCAGACCAGAGTGCAGTACCATAAGTGGCCAGCATTCCATGCAGTGCTGCCAGTATGAGAGAACTGTTGGCCTCGATTGTCTGGCAGCTCTCTGAGTCTGGACTTCTTATCACCTTGCGATGGACGTTTTGCCTCTAGTGTGTTGATGGCTACCAGGCAGCAGGGCAATCATTCTTCACCGGGATGGACATGGTTTCCTCCCTCCCACTGCACCCTCCTCCAGAAATGTTTCAGCTCGGGGTGAGGAGCACAGCCCTTCGTAAAATCCAGCCCATTAAATGACAAGATCACATTAGGCATTCGTGTGAGTGAAAGGGAGCCAGATAACTCTGAAAAATGATGGGAGGACGGATGGATTGCAGAACCACCAGCATACTGTGTGTCAGCAGCTCGGAAGGCACTTGCTCCAAATTCTTTTCCCTTTCTGACAAACTTGCAAGAATTCTACCCTATTTTTCAACATTATTTGGCTATAAACTATGAGATGCTATGGTGCTGAGTGGCATATCTCAGATGATGGGCACAATTCAGCAACCGCATTGTGCCCGGTGACGATCTGTGCACTTTGAGTGAATTGCGCAAGAGCCCCGAATTGTTCTCATCGCTGGGCGTCAGTCACCCAACTTGCTCCGCCCGGTACAATCTGAATCTCGCCCTGGCTGGGCAAGATCCAGATCTGCATATTTAAATGAACTAATAGACTCATTTAAATTCCCGGACAGTGCTTTCACCAGACACGCAGGAGTCATTGGCTGCACCTGCGAGACCTCGCCATGGCGTCGTTTAGCACTGTTTTCCACAGATGTGGACCAGGCATGGTGACACCTCAGGTGGTCAGGTAGGCATTTGGAGATCCCCAGGTAGTCAGTGATGGGGCAGGTTAATGCCCTGGCACACCCCCTGGCACCCAGGAACCTCAGCAGTGCCACCTGGACACTCTGGCAGTGCCAGCCTGGTGGTGCTCCCAGGGTGCCCATTTGGCAGTATCAAGGTGCCCTAGTGCTAGGTTGGCAGTGCCAAGGGTCGGGCCTGGCCCGGGGGGGGGGGGGGGGGGGCACTATGAGGGAGAGTACAGGGAACCTTGGGGGAGGGTGAAGAAGGGTTCTTAAAGCCTGTTGGGGGTTGGCTGAAAGGGCGTCCCGGGTTCGGGACAGCCTTACAAAATGGCGGCCCAATCTGTGAGGAGCCTGTCTTGCTGTCTAGTTCCACTCAAAAGTGCAGGACAGCTGCATAAGTGTGGCCT
The DNA here is from genome assembly GCF_047496885.1 of Scyliorhinus torazame. Lineage (NCBI taxonomy): Eukaryota > Metazoa > Chordata > Chondrichthyes > Carcharhiniformes > Scyliorhinidae > Scyliorhinus > Scyliorhinus torazame. The sequence goes on along the minus strand of NC_092710.1, from coordinate 126,912,132 downwards.
CAACAGGGAAAATTTCCTGAGACCAAAAATAATGGCAAAGTGCCGTGGAATAGCAGGGTTATTTTCGATGCTGCAGCCATTGAGAAACACCCTGCCAAACGCGCCTGAAAGCGGACTTTGACTTGTTTCTGCTGAATCGTATCCAACATTGCATGATTGGCAATTGGGTAAGAAACATGGTGGGACCTGGTAATTAGACTGTCCCTCTAAGGCCAGGCTGCAGAGACTTCTGTGAAGAGAAGTGGGGTTGGAAGTTCTTCCTATCTCTTATGAGCCTAACATTGTACCAGGAAGAGGCAGACCAGCAGGATGGAGCTTGTAGCAGATTCCACACTGCTTCTGTTGTATCAGTGTCGCAGTAATAGGCCAGTTGCAACTTCAATAGAAGGGTGCAAGTGGAGACTACAGAGCTCATGTCCGCTAGTGTACTATGGGAGAGAAGTGTACTGAACTGGAACACTGTGAGGATTGAAGTCTTACCTACAGGTGCAAAGGATGGAGTCATCTGCACTTAGGGCTGGGCCAATAGTTGAGGAGATGTGCAGCACAGGCCTAACAAAGGATGTGCTCTACATCCTTTGCTTTCAATTAAGCAAGCAGGCCCCTTTAGGAAGATGATCTGTCCCTGTTATGGGATTGATCACCTTTTACTAATAAAGGTTTTTGACAGGGTAGGACGGTGGTGCAGTGGTAGCACTGCAGTCTCACGGTGCCGAGGTCCCAGGTTCGATCCTGGCTCTGGGTCACTGCCCGTGTGGAGTTTGCACATTCTCCCCGTGTTTGCGTGGGTTTCGCCCCCACAACCAAAAGATGTGCAACGTAGGTGGATTGAACATGCTAAATTGCCTCTTAATTGGAAAAAATGAATTGGGTACTCTAAATTTATTTTTAAAAATAAAGGTTTTTGACTTGCTACAGGCCACTTGAATGATTCAAATCAATTCTTAGCTAATATAACGTGCTCTAATATGGTTAAAATAGGTAACATCAAAATTCCACGAGAGTTGCCCTTTGATGTAAAAATGGCAAAAGATCCATCTCGACAAAGTTACCAGAATCTAAAGGGCAGATTCATAACAAAATCAAATTCCTGTGCAGAAACCTTTTATAACTTAAACACTGAAAAGTGTAAAGTCATTGATTCACTGTGTGCAACATCATGTGAAATCATCCAGTATCTACAAGCTTTGCACTTCAAGATTTGTCATTCTTCCTGATTGACAAAGTGAAACTGCGGCAAATGAGGACAGAACAAGGTATGAATCAAAAGTGTGGTAACTGGCTGAAGTGTTGAATGTTCAGTCAGCAAACTGTAGCTTCGGAATAGAAGTGAACCAATTAAATCACTCAACATGCTTTGGAGAAAAATTCGGCTGCTGGAATGTCAGTATCCAAAGTAAATAAAAAAATATGTTAGAATGTTAATTATATGTAATATGTAATATTGTATAAAATATTTTGGAGTGAAAGAAAGAGCAAGTAGAAGAAAAATTTAAGGGTTACTAAAGCTTATTAAAATTGGAAAAGGGCATTAAAAAGGATGCTGCACATTTATAATGGTGCCAATTTCTGTGAAAATAGAATTTGAAAAATAATTAAAGAGCACATTGATCTTCTGAATGATTTTGTAAAGTCGGCTAATATGAGGATCAAGATCTGACCAGATTGACATGTGGGTATCTAACATCAGTTTTCATTCTGGAAGATGATGCTGATGTGTCAATAGCTCTGGACAAGGCTGCTGTTAAAACTGATTAGACAGAAGTAACTGCAGCAGTAAAGTTATCGAGGGGTGAGCCACTCAAGGTTGATTTTGCTTCTGAACTTGTCATTATTTTCGCCAGGAATGCTGAAGGACATTTAAGGCTGTGGTTTCCGCCAGACATTGAAACCCTAACATCAGGCTCACGTATGTCATTAGTGTGCCCTCAGCTCAATCTTCCAAGAAGCAGTCTCCTATTAAGGATGGTGGGTGGCTGCTGGCCCAATCAGCAATGTCAGGCCTGCCACCCACAAGTGGGTGCTGCTGAGGCCGGCTGGTGAGTGCGAGGGCATCTCAACAAGGAGGAGGCCTAAGATGTCTGTATGTAAGTTTGAAAATAAAAAGGCCAAATGCCATTTGGGTCATTGGATTTGTAGGGTGGTAGGCCCACTGACGGTCCCGGCTGCGGCCTTTCATTCCTCTGTCATTGGGGCATGGAGCCACAGGCTCTGTTCCCGTACCGGCCTCCCCGAACAGCTGCTGGAATGTAACTTCATTGAAGCCTACTTGTCACAATAAGCGATTATTATTATTATATTATTGTTGGCCCCTGGTCTGTAGCTGGGATGCCGCAGCCATGAGCTGGCAGCCTCCAGACTTGGTGGGGGTGGCCACCTCAACATCGATAAATTAATAATAATAATAATCTTTATTGCCACAAGTAGGCTTGCATTAACATTGCAATAAAGTTACTGTGAAAAGCCCCTAGCCGCCACATTCTGGCGCCTGTTCGGGTTCACTGAGGGAGAATTCAGAATGTCCAAATTACCTAACAGCACGTCTTTCGGGACTTGTGGGAGGAAGCCGGAGCACCCGGAGGAAACACACGCAGACACGGGGAGAACGTACAGACTCCACACTAGTGACAGTGACCCAAGCCAGGAGTCGTACCTGGGACCCTGGAACTGTGAAGCAACAGTGCTACCCACTGTGCTACCATGCTGCCCTTACTAGCACCAGCACAAAATGGCCCATAGGTGGGGTCTTAATTGGCTGCAGATTAGGACTAGGCAGATTACCTGGTTCTCACTGTGCCCTGCAAAAGTCCTACAGCGGCGAGATGCCACCAGTAACAGTAACCCCCGCCCTCACACGCACCCCCTCCCCCCCCCTTACCCTCGGCCTGCTTCCCACGTGGTCCCTGGGCCCTTTGAAATCCCAGCCATAGTGACATTTCAAAGGGTTTGAGGTGCCACACACATAAATGTTAATTTTAACTGGCGGAGGTTGGGTAGGTAGGCAATTAATTTGGGGGTAGAAACTGAAGCCTCTTAATTCTGCTGCCTTATTGCAGGTTGCAATTTCATTCCATTCATTTAAGCAACCAGTGGGAACCTTATTTAAATTTATATTTAAAATTTCACTGATACCATCAGGGGCTCAGTTTCCACCCAAGGCCTATCAGGTAGTAAGAAGAGATAAGGCAAGACAGGGCCCATCAACGTGAGATAATTTCATTTAGTTTTTGTTTTGTTGTGAACCAGAAAGTGCAGGCGCCCTCCGGGACTTGAAATCAGCCCATCAGTTGTGAGTCTGGAGTATGCTAACTGCAATGGAGTTGTGGTAGTATGACTGGGGGTATTACGGTACCTTCAGAGGTGAGCTGCCATTGGTGCAGAGGACTCGCTGCCCATTGGCCAAGGTAAGTCATGTGCCTCTCAGGATATAAGAACCCGTGTTCCCCCGGCAGTCGGCCATTCTTCTGTACGTCTGCTGTCGGGCACACATCTTGTGTATTAAAGCCTTTTGTTTGGATCGCATCTTCGCCTCGTGTCCAATTGATGGTGCATCAGGAGTTTACTTGTACACTTGTGAAATAGTTCAGGCCTCAAGGAGGAGAATAGTTTATCAGTGAGTGCTGAGATATTTATGTATTCATTTGCAGTATTTCCAATAGCTGCATCACAGTATTCACTGACAAAACCATGCATGGCTAAATTGGTGAGTGATACAATGAATAAAGACTCTAGGCAGTAAAATTCGCGCTGCTTAAATCACTCCTGTCATCTCTGATTAATCTGTCAAAAGAAGTGCTATGCATATTATAATAAACTACCCCAGCATATGGATAACTAATATTCCAGAGCATGTTGCAAAGCTGTGATATATGGTGGGTTCAGGTGTCAAAACCATTACAACAAATTTCAAGCTGACTATGAATATTCTCCAAACTGCTATCTGCATTGTAGCCTTGTGGCACACTGGTACTTATTTGACTGTAGATAGGTACATTAGATCCTACCATATATACATTTGGATGAGTGGTGAGTGTGGAGTTGATCTTCTCGCACAGATGCTGGACTATTTGCTGGTTGTTGTGGTAGTTTCGACCTTTGCCACAACAGCTGGAATATTGTGTCCAGTTCTGCTGTGCGCCACACTATAGGAAGGATGCGAAAGCATTGAAGAGAATGCAGAAGAGGTTTACAAGAATGGTTCCTGGGATGAGAAACTTAAGTTCTGAGGAGATATTGGAGAGGTTGGGACTGTTCTCCTTGAAGAGAAGAAGGCTAAGAGGAGATGTTCAAAATCATAAGGGGCTGGACATAGTAGATAGGGAGAAACTATTCCCGCTTGTAAAAGTATTAAAACCAAGAGGGCACAGATTTGAAGTGATTTACAAAAGAAGCAAATGTGATGTGTGGAAAAACATTTTTAGGCAGCAATTGGTTCTGTTTGGGTCTGGAATGCACTGCCTGGAAGTGTGGTGGAGGCAGGTTTAACAGAGGCATTCAAGAAGGCATTAGATGATTGCTTGAATAGAAACAACATGCAAAGGTACAGGGAAAAGGCAGGGGAATGGCAGTCTGTCATGCTGGGCCAAATGGCCTCCTTCTGTTGTGTAACAATTCTGTGATTCTGTGAGTTTAAAAAACACAAATGAAATTCAAACCCAAACTAATTTCATAGTCATGACAATATTAACAGCACGACACACCTGAAGTATTGAAAAGTCACACGACTGACATGCATTTATCTTTTGGTGATGGAACGTAATTTGATTTTGATGTGGAATTTTCCGAAGAAGAGCTGCAACAAAGGCAGAAGTTTCATCGGATGAATGGGATACTCACTGCAGGGATTCAGTTCCATAATTTTAAATGCAATTTTAATTGTCTTCATAATCCTTCAGTTAGCAGGTAAGTTGCAATATGAGCTGAGCCTGATGACTGAATAGAGATGAATGATACCAAATTATAGTGTTCCGAATATGCAAAGAGAAAAGGGAGATGGCGGACGCCGAACAACAGGAAAAGGGAATGAGGAAGCAGGATGGAGAACTGAAATCATGTTGAGAGAAGAGTGATTTAGAGATTTGTTTTGGAAGTATACAGGAAGTGGCAAAGTGGAGGGAATGAAGAGGAAATCTCCAGAGTCTTGGATTGTAGCTGCTGCAGGGGTTTCCAGCATCAAAGGAATGAATGATGACAAGACGTCTGGTGTGAGGGATGAAGAGGGTGATAAGTCGAGATAAAAAACGGGGCGTGCACAGAAGTTCAGCTCAATCCAAACCAATATCAAATTTGGAAACTGTGGTGAAAGGTTTGAGGTGAACTTACAAAGGGAGCCAATGTCACCTGGAGAGGTTAGCGACAATGGGAATGTGAAGATTGGCTGAGGTGAAAACCTGAATTTCAATAATTTGATGAGTTGAAGCTTGGAGAGGGCAGATGTAAGGGAGGCCAACTTGATGGACATTGGAGAGGTCAAACCTTGAGGTCAATCAGGCATGGCAACGTTTTAAGTGGCCGAAGGGGGAGAGCTGGGGCAGAGGTGAAAGAAAGTGGGAGGGAGGAAGCTAAGCTCAGCTTTGAGCAGGATGTCAACATTCTAACAATTCCCAACATAGCCTGACATTTCAGCCAGAGAGATTGATGGACATGAGGCCAGAAATAGAAAGGTGCTGCTGAAACGGATACTCTCAGTTTCCCAACATTCAAATAAAGGAGACTATGTCTAATTGGATAGCTTATTTTATGGTGTGGTAATGACCTTTGAATCAACACAGCGAGGTTTACCTTGGTGGATACTGACCCCCATGCTTCTTGAAACTCAAAGATGCCATGTAGATAATGGGGTGTTTGGGAGATTTTTGAGGTGACAATACAAGGAAAGATGCTTTGGTACCAATGTAACAAGTCATTTAAGTGCAGAATCAGGAGAGCAGAGGGGTGTTCAGCAGAAGGTAGACTCGATGGGGATGGAATAATCCACCATGTTGAAGGTGACAGAGAAGTCAAAGGATGAGGAGAGATAAGGAACTACGTACTTTGACCAATGCAACTTCAGCATTGTGGACAACTGGGCCTAAAGCTTGATTGGAGGACTTGAATGGATGGTCAAAGAGGTGAGGACATATTTGTTTCTGAACAAAGTATTCCTGGAATTTGGGTAGGAAGGACAGTTTTGAAGTGTAAAGTAGTAACTTACATACATTTAGCCACAATAATTCTTAATGTTGGAACAGCATGGTGGCGCAGTGGTTAGCATTGCTGCCTCACTACGCCGAGGTCCCAGGTTCGATCCAGGCTCTGGGTCACTGTCCATGTGGAGTTTGCACGTTCTCCCCGTGTTTGCGTGGGTTTCGCCCCCCCCCAACCCAAAGATGTGCAGGGTAGGTGGGTTGGCCACGCTAAATTGCCCCTTAATTGGACAAAATGAATTGGGCACTCTAAATTTATTTTTTAAAAAGGGGAAAAAAATTATTAATGTTGAAGCATAATTGCTGTCGTTAAGTAGAAAAATATGACAACCAATTTGTGTCCAGCAGAATCCCAAAAATAGCAATGAGCAGTTAAACTGTTTTGGTGGTTTTGTTTGAGGGATAAACATTTAGTCAGGGCACTGGGAGGACTACATTGCTCATCTTCGCATAATCACATGGGCTCTGATACAGCCACCAGCACAAAGGCTCAACACCTCATCCAAATGATGGCAGCTACAACATTGGAAAACTTGCTTCTTATTACACTGGGATGTTAGCCTGAATTATGTGCTCAGTTTCTGAAGTTCACTCTGAGGTATAAGTGCTGACATAGTAATTGGAGTGTGTGGAATTGTTCAACGTGTATTTTGAGGAGCGAGCCTGTAACATGTAGCAAAAGGAACTCAGGAACACAAGGAAGGGAATTCTGTAAGTTGGCAGAGCAGTAGGTTGTGAACAGGGGTATTGGATTGGATTGGATTTATTTATTGTCACGTGTACCAAGGTACAGTGAAAAGAATTTTTCTGCGAGCAGCTCAACAGGTCATTAAGTACATGGGAAGAAAAGGGAAGAAAAGAAAATACATAATAGGGCAACACAAGATATACAATGTAACTACATAAGCACCGGCATCGGATGAAGCATACAGGGTGTAGTGTTAATGAGGTCAGTCCATAAGAGGGTCATTTAGAAGTATGATAACAGCGAGGAAGAAGCTGTTTTTGAGTCTGTTCATGCGTGTTCTCAGACTTCTGTGTCTCCTGCCCGATGGAAGAAGTTGGAAGAGTGAGTAAGCCGGGTGGGAGGGGTCTTTGATTATGCTGCCCGATTTCCCCAGGCAGCTGGAGGTGTAGATGGAGTCAATGGATGGGAGGCAGGTTTGTGTGATGGACTGGACGGTGTTCACGACTCTCTGAAGTTTCTTGCGGTCCTGGGCTGAGCAGTTGCCATACCAGGCTGTGATGCAGCCAAATAGGATGCTTTCTATGGTGCATCTGTAAAAGTTGGTAAGGGTTGATGTGGACATGCCAAATTTCCTTAGTTTCCTGAGGAAGTATAGGCGCTGTTGAGTTTTCTTGGTGGTAGCGCGGCGTGGGTGGACCAGGACAGATTTTTGGAGATGTGCACCCCTTGGAATTTGAAACTGCTAACCATCTCCACTTCAGCCCCGTTGATGCTGACAGGGGTGTGTACAGTACTTTGCTTCCTGAAGTCAATGACGAGCTCTTTAGTTTTGCTGGCATTGAGGAAGGGATTGTTGTCGCTGCACCACTCCACTAGGTTCTCAAGCTCCCTCTTATATTCTGACTCGTTGTTATTCGAGATCCAGCCCACTATGGTTGTATCGTCAGCAGACTTGTAGATGGAGTTGGAACCAAATTTTGCCACGCAGTCGTGTGTGTACAGGGAGTAGAGTAGGGGGCTAAGTACGCAGCCTTGCGGGGCCCCGGTATTGAAGACTATTGTGGAGGAGATGTTGTTGTTCATTCTTACGGATTGTGGTCTGTTGGTCAGAAAATCGAGGATCCAGTTGCACAGTGTGGAGCCAAGTCCTAGGTTTTGGAGCTTTGATATGAGCTTGGCTGGGATTATGGTGTTGAAGGCGGAGCTGTAGTCAATAAATAGGAGTCTAATGTAGGAGTCCTTGTTTTCGAGATGCTCTAGGGATGAGCGTAGGGCCAGTGAAATGGCGTCTGCTGTGGACCGGTTGTGACGGTATGCGAATTGCAGGGGATCAAGGCGTTCTGGGAATATGGAGGTGATGTGCTTCATAGTCAACCTCTCGAAGCACTTCACTATGACTAAAGTCAGGGCCACCGGACGGTAGTCATTGAGGCCTGTTGCCTGGTTCTTCTTTGGCACCGGTATGATGGTGGTCTTCTTGCGGACCCTTGCACTAAGTTGGGAGGGAGCAAAGAATGGCACAGTGAAAAAGAGTGAAGAGCGCGAGAAGGAACAAAAATAAAAATAAGAACAATTTTTTTGAGAAGCGGATTAAAATCAGCCACGAACAAATAATCACATTGAAATAGAAATAGAAAATGTATTTTGAAAAAACAGTACAGAGAGCAAAAATTAGAAAGTCTCAATTGAAAGATGAAGTTAGCTAGTTGAGCGCTTGGTGAGATTCAGCCCAGCAAAGTGAGACCAGTAAAGAACACTTCGGGGGAAATATTAATCTGCACAAGTGCACGGGTTTGGGCACAGGTGGAGGGTTAAAACTGTCGAAACTGACAGCACATCAGGAAGCCGGCTTTAATCCCCTGTAGCTTTAGCAGATGAAAGCACATTACTGCTCAGATCCCACTCTGACTGCTCAGATACTTATGGTCTACATCAAAGAGCATTGTGAAACAGCATGACTGCGCTGGTCAGGAGTGGGCTTGAGGAAATGAGTGAACAATGGAAACATTTTGATGAGAGTCATCACTTCCATGTCCTCTTTTGTCACCACCCCTCTCAAGGCCCAGGCATACTTGATTGTTAGCAATGCGCTGGAGAACACCAAGGTGCAGGTCAATGGAGTGAATGAAAGGTCAAGATTCAGGTATCTGTCATCTTATTTAAAACAGCGGGCATGTTAGCTTTCAGAGTCGACATAATCATTGTCAAGATGCACATGAACTCATCTGGTTAAAGTTTGGTTTATCCCCAGACAGTTTTCAGGGAGAGGGATGGAGTCGCTGTCATGGGAGTGGAGATTGTAGCATGGACTGAAGACAGAGGCTTTGACCCTGCGAAAATCTAATTGGAGAAAATTTCTGATCATCAAGCACTGTATATCGAACAAGCAGCCGGCCAATTCTGAGATGGTGGAGGAATCAAGAGAGATGGTGGTGAGGTAGAGCTGATATGTAGAAATTGATATTGTGCTTTGAGATGATGTTACCAGTGGGCAGCCTGCAGATCAGATATTAGGGGGAGATTGGTGGACAAAGATCGATCCTGAGAGGACAACAAAGGAGTGGGAAGAGAAGCCATTTTAAGTGTTTCTCTGGCGACAACTGGATAGAAAAGAATGAAACCAGGTGAGGTGAGTGCAGTCCCACCTAGCTGGACAACAGTGGAGGGCCTTTGGGGGAGGATGGGGTGATCAACCATATCAAAGGATACAGAAAGGATGAGGAAGGAAATTTCACAGTCACACAGGATGTAATTTGTGACTTTGATAAGAGCAGATCCAGTACTTTGGCAAGGGTGTATACCTGATTGCATTGATTCAAACATGCATCAGAATTGTACCCCCACCCCCGATGGGTTCTGAGGCAGGGGGAGTATAAAATTGCATGGATGAGAATTCTTCTGGGATCCCGCCAGCCATAACTTTACAGTGGGTCAGGCAGGACCTCGGATGGGAATCTCACCCATGCCCCTTTTAAAGTCTTAAGTAACCACATAAAGGACACTTATGGGCCTTTTTCTGTCCAATCTCAATTTTTAGGCTGGCGGGCTGAAGGCCCCTTCAGATTTAGGGCACTCCCCCCCTCAGGGAGCTGGGACCTCCAGCCCAAGGGACCCCTGGTACTGACCTGAAGTATGGTCTCAGCTTGGCTCACGCGTGGCACTGCAGTAGCTCTTCCGGCCACTGCTGACCAGAGCCAGGAGGGACTGGCAGACAGCTCTACAAGGTGGAACTTCCATCCAAGGGCAAATAGTTGTCCCATCTTCTGCCAATCGATGGACGATTGACGGGTGCCGAACATTTGCCATCCTGAAAATTCAGGCCATGAGGTTCCAGAAAAGATGGGGATGGATTTGGGAGGCAACAAAATACTCAAAGACTTTGACAAAGTGGCTGAGTTAAAAAGGCATTGACAGACACACTGAACATGCTTCTTGATTTCCCATGTGACTTTGGATCCCACCCTGCTCTCAAAACATCTCCTAATTAACAGCTGTGACAAAGTGTCATCTGGACTTGAAACATTAGCTCTTTTCTCTCCCCACAGATGCTGCCAGACCTGCTGAGATGTCCCAGCATGTTCTCTTTGGTCCCAATTAACATTGAGGCTTTAAAGTTTCGTAAGAAACCTTGCCAAAGGAGGTACAGCTGCCACTAAAAATTCCCAGCCATCTAATATAGCTAGCAATGCTCAATATAATGCTCAATGAGATGATGCACACTATCCTTACAGATACAAGGATAAGTGGCCATATAATTGGCAGTTCCCTAATTAGGGAGGCAATTTAGTTAATTATTCCTTGACTAATGCTGTAAAACTGTAAGTGATGTGAACAGTTACATTTAACATACCAAGTGAATGTTTACAATTTTTGTCGTGACATGATGCAATAAGCTTGGTAGATCAAACCAATGTTATCAAAGTTGAGTCCGAACATAATCATGTATTTTTTCAAGGGAGTAGAAAATTGAAGGCTTCGCAGCAAGGCACGAAAATCAAAATGGACTAAATTAATTCTGTACAGAACCATAAACAGCAGGCAAGCTGAACGGACTGGGCTGTTGTTTCTCACACCTACATTTTAATGGCCTTACATCCATGTGGTTTGAGAGTTGTAATGGCCACAGAAGCATATGAAGTGTTAGCAAAATTGTTTTATTTATAATACAGCATTTGTGCCACGGCGCAGTTTCTTATTGAAGTTTAAAATTCATTAAGTGTACGCACTGCTGACTAATTCCATACATAGCAAAGGAATTTAAATCTGGCAAATAGAGTTTCGGATTTGCTCACACCGTGAGTTTTTCTCATTGTGCTAAATTAGTTACTGGAGGGCAAATAGAAGGTGCACAAATCCCAGAACCAAGAGGTTCAATTAAGAACAAATATTAGCACACTCTTCCAATGTCTACAAAAGGAAAAATTTACAAATGCTGTGTAAATTAAAAGAGCAAAATTAGTTAAGACTTTACAGAACATACCAATTGTTTCTCTGAAACAGAGTGGGGACAGATATTGGCCAAAGGGCATTTCACGTGTCCCATTCCTTAGACATTTTCTACTATCCTTCAGATTGAAAATAAAATTGCCTTGCAAGTTGCTGCAAGTGCAAGTTGATAACAACAGGGAGCTGAGTGGATGATGTGACCAATCGTATACCTCTTTATTCAATGTGATTTACACATTGAGAATGCGATAGAAATGATGGAAAAAGGATAAAAGGTGAATTTGAGTCACATCAGGTACTGAAGAGAAACAAAGATTGGGTTAAGAGTGAGGAGGAAGGGCGGCATGGTGGCACAGTGGTTAGCATTGCTGCTTCACGATGCCGAGGCCCCAGGTTCGATACCAAACCCAGGTCACTGTCAATGTGGAGTTTGCACATTCTGCCTGTGTCTGCAAGGGTCTCACTCCCACAACCCAAAGATGTGCAGGATAGGTCGATTGAGTTACTAAATTGCCCCTCAATTGAAAAAAAAATTAAAAGATAGAAGAGCAAAAAGGAAAATAAGAAAAAAAAATAAAATTAAAAATTTTATAAAATCGGCACCCTCAATTTACTACTTGTGGTTATGAAACACCATAGTTTAAATTGTTCCTTTTCTGGCTGAAGCGGTTGCTTAACATTACAAAAGCATAAATCTGGTAATTTTAAGTTCCTGTGCTTTTAATCACCATAATTACAGCATAAGTATTTTATTAAATATATAGTTTAACTAGATAAACTATTGATTTAACAAAGAAACAAACTGAATAAAGATTTTATTTAAATAAATAAAGTAAAAGCAATCTAAGACAATGTTTTTCAAACTTTTTTGCCCAGGACACATTTTTGCCAACCGGCCATCCGTCGGACCCACGCCGGCTGACCTTCATGGCACATGGCGGCCGGCCTTCAAGACCCATGCCGCCTGAACTTTGCGACCCACCATTTCCACTACCTTTAATATGACAGGTGAGCCTGCTTGGTCCTCACGATCTCACTTGCTTTGTTAGTCAATGTTACATTTCTGATAATGACTTCAGCTGCTGATTTAAGATCTCACTGAATCCGTTGAAAAAAGTGAAGAGATTTATCCTCAAATTCGCCATGCTTAGTCTTAACATGTCTTTGAAGTTACAAAGGTTTTAAACTTTAATTTGCCAGTGCTTCCCTGCATATAGCACACATGGGGCGTCATTCTCCGATCCCCCAGCGGGTCGGAGAATGGCCGTTGGCCGCCGTGGATCCCGCCCCCGCCGGTTGCCGAAGTCTCCGGTACCGGATATTCGGCGGGGGCGTGAATCGGGCCACGCCGGTTGGCGGGCCCCCCCCCCCGCTGGATTCTCCGGCCCGGATGGGCCGAAGTCCCGCCGATAGATTGCCTGTCCCGCCGGCGTAAATTAGAGTACCTATTTACCGGCGGGACAAGGCGGCGTGGGCGGGCTCCGGGGTCCTGGGGAGGGCGCGGGGTGATCTGGCCCCGGGGGGTGCCCCCACGGTGGCCTGGCCCGTGATCGGGGCCCACCGATCCGCGGGCGGGCCTGTGCCGTGGGGGCACTCTTTCCCTTCCGCCTCCGCAACGGTCTCCACCATGGCGAAGGCGGAAGAGACTCTCCCCACTGCGCATGTGCGGGAAACTGTCAGCGGCCGCTGACGCTCCCACGCATGCACCGCCCCGACATGCCATTTCCGCGCCAGCTGGCGGGGCAACAAAGGCCGTTTCCGCCAGCTGGCGGGGCGGAAATCCCTCCGGCGCCGGCCTAGCCCCTCAATGTTGGGGCTCGGCCCCCAAAGATGCGGAGCATTCCGCACCTTTGGGGCGGCACGATGCCCGTCTGATTGGCGCCGTTTTGGGCGCCAGTCGGCGGACATCGCGCCGTTTGGGGAGAATTTCGCCCATGAACTTTGAATCCTGATTTGCAGTGGCACAATTAATAATCCACACCTCAAGTAATCATCTTTATGCTGCATTGTTCCTGTTTTCAGCTTCTTCTTCATGAGTTGTTCACCAGAGGCCTTGGAGTTCACACCAGCACTGCTGGCAGCTGCAAAATTGAGGAATCTCTGTCGCACCCAGAACACGTGACGTTAGTGTTCGGGGCACCTGACCTGCTCTCTGCCGCTGCTCCAGGCAGGAAGACTTCAGCGATTAAAAAAAAAAAATCTGCTCCTGGGTCAGTGCGCTGATGTCAGGAGGAGGCGTTCGGCCCTCTAGGCTCCGGGCCTGCGTACTGCTGAGAGGGCGTGCATGTGCAGAACAGCCGGCATTCTAAAAGCCAGTGAGGCTGGTATTTTTAAAAGCCGGCTGTGCCGCTGAGCACTACTCCCGGTGAACCGGAACGCCACAATGCAACCCTCCCGATACCTGTCCATGACCCACATGTGGGTCACGACCCTGGGTTTGAAAATTACTGATTTAAGACATGGCAGAGAAGGTGAAGTGTCAGAACTGCAGAATGTGGGCACTTACGGGCAGCGAGACTGCCTCGAGAAAAGAAGAGACGGTGGCATAGTGGTATTGTCACTGGACAATAAAAATCTGGAATTCAATAAAAATCTGGAATTAGAAGTCCAATGACCATTGGACTTCTAATTGAGGTAGAACCCTCAAGAGTATTGAAAGTCAAAGAGATCTAGGAGTACAGGTCCACAGGTCATTGAAAGGGGCAACACAGGTGGAGAAGGTAGTCAAGAAGGCATACGGCATGCTTGCCTTCATTGGCCGGGGCATTGAGTATAAGAATTGGCAAGTCATGTTGCAGCTGTATAGAACCTTAGTTAGGCCACACTTGGAGTATAGTGTTCAATTCTGGTTGCCACACTACCAGAAGGATGTGGAGGCTTTAGAGAGGGTGCAGAAGAGATTTATCAAAATGTTGCCTGGTATGGAGGGCATTAGCTATGAGGAGCGGTTGAATAAACTCGGTTTGTTCTCACTGGAACGAAGGAGGTTGAGGGGAGACCTGATAGAGGTATACAAAATTATGAGGGGCATAGACAGAGTGGATCGTCAGAGGCTTTTCCCCAGGGTAGAGGGGTCAATTACTAGGGGGCATAGGTTTAAGGTGAGAGGGGCAAGGTTTAGAGTAGATGTACGAGGCAAGTTTTTTACGCAGAGGGTAGTGGGTGCCTGGAACTCGCTACCGGAGGAGGTGGTGGAAGCAGGGACGATAGTGACATTTAAGGGGCATCTTGACAAATACATGAATAGGATGGGAATAGAGGGATACGGACCCAGGAAGTGTCGAAGATTGTAGTTTAGTCGGGCAGCATGGTCGGCACGAGCTTGGAGGGCCGAAGGGCCTGTTCCTGTGCTGTACATTTCTTTGTTCTTTGTTCTTTGTTCATTGTTGATTGTCGTTAAAAACCCATCTGGTTCACTAATGTCCTTTAGGGAAAGAAATCTGCCGTCCTTACCTGGTCTGGCCTACATGTGATTCCAGACCCACAGCAATGTGGTTAACTTAACTGCCCCTCAAGGCCAATTAGGAATGGGCAATAAATGCAGGTCCAGCCTGTGACACCCACGTCCCATGACCGAATTAAAAAAAAAACCCTCTCCTTCCAAATCACTCCAGCTCAGAGTGATTGAGCTTGGGTGTGAGTTGGACAGATTCTGACACTCAAAGGAGGGAGTGGAATTTCTGGGCATTTTTATCCAGAATATAGTCACACACCAGGAGAAAACACAGACTCAGGAAAGGGAGGGTGTGACCGATGAGAAGCCTGGTCGGGATGATTTAGGAGAGGTTGAAAAGGAGGTGCTGCAGCCACTTGTCCTGAGATGCTAGCTACCTGTGAGTACAAGGAGATAGACTGCAGGGAGGATAGACACAATGAAGAGTAAGATACTGTGGCTGAAGAGGGTTAGGGTTGTGGAGATGTTGGTTTGGGGGTAGCAAAATGAAGAACAGAATAGACATGTGGTAGCAAAAGACAATTCTATGGGACGTTAGAGAGCATCCACTACAGCCAAGTCTGAGAATCCTGAAGGGCGCATTGCCAACCCAGTGCAGTGAAGGGATATTTTATGACTGTTGCAGAGGAACCTGGAAAGGAAGAGGGTAGATCCATGTTGAAACAACAACGGAGGTAGGAGATCTTATGAAGGAGTATCAGGAGCTAGGGCAGCACGGTAGCATAAGTGGTTAGCACTGTGGCTTCACAGCGCCAGGGTCCCAGGTTCGATTCCCCGTTGGATCACTGTCTGTGCGAAGTCTGCACGTTCTCCCCGTGTCTGCGTGGGTTTCCTCCGGGTGCTCCGGTTTCCTCCCACAGTCCAAAGACGTGTAGGTTAGGTGGATTAGCCATGCTAAATTACCCTTAGTGTCCAAAGGGGATAGGGTGGAAGTGGGTCGGTGCAGACTCGATGGGCCGAATAGCCTCCTTCTGCACTGTATGTTCTATGAATTCTATGAATGAATCTCTAAATTAGAAAGCAGGACCTCAAGGATGATGATCTCTAGATTATTGACTGAGCCAATAGGACAGGAGTGGGCAGATAAGAAGAATTAACACATGACTAAAGTGTTAGTGTCGGAAAGAGGAGTTCCTCCTTATGGGGCATTAGCACCAGTTCAGGGACAGGAAGGAGCTATACCAATGGGATGAACTCCACCTCAACTGGGATGGACCATCTGCCTTCTGGCAGAAAGGGTAAATAAAGAGTTGGCAAAGGCATTAAACTAGCAAGAGAGGAATGGGGATGGGGGTGAGATGGGAGGAATCTACAAGAAACATCAGCAGCATAAATGTAGAAAGAACAGAATAGAAGAAAATAGAAAAGAATTAAGTAAGGAAGGACATTGATGTCAAGTACAGGAACAGAAGAAGTGACTAAAAGGATGTTTAAACATAAGGTTGAAGAAAATCCTATTGCAGTATTGCACATCGTGTACTGAATAAAACATGGGAGCTGGGGAGGTGGAGGCAATACTGTATTGTGAGGGATCGTACGGATCTTTAAACATGACGATGGAAAAATCAGAAGTGGGATTTAAATACTGCTGGGCATAATATATTTAGAAAAGCTGGAGAGGGAAAATGGGAAGGTGGAGTAGTTGTACGTACTCGGGACAAAATAATGACAGTAGAAAAAGGGATGCAGCTATGCAAGACAAAAATAGAAACCATTTGGATGGAGAGAAACAATAATAAAGGTGTAATCACATAAATAGGTGTAGTCGACAAATCATCTAATTATAGAAAGGAGGGGGAGAAAGAAATATGCAGAGAAATTAATGAATTGAGGAGAAAACCTGGAATTATAATCATGGGGGATTTTAAATACTCTGATTCGTTCTTGGATCTCATAATGGAGAATGAACCAAAGCAGATCAGAAAAGTAAAAGTAGGGGAACATCTAGGGAATAGTGACCATAATATATTATGTTTTAAGATGATGATAGAGATGGACATGTCTGGCAAGAAAACAAGGTAATATAATTGAGAAAAGCTGATTTTTGAAGGACTCAGAATAAAGCTTGGGAAAATAAAATGAGCGATAATATTGGCAAACAATGATAAATTTCCAAGTTGTTTGAATGAGGGTCTTGAAGGTGATCGTGTTCCCATGCTGCTGTTACACCTGTCCTTCAACGTTAATGGATTTTGGTGGTTCTATTGAAGAATTCTTGACCGTTTGCTGCAGATTGCATTTTGCAGATAATATAGTGTAAAAATCCCAATTGATGGTATAACTGGAAGGCAATATCCCAGAATTGAACGTTGGCTCAAAAGACCATAGGCGGGATTCTCCGTGGCCGAAATCGAGATCGACGATCAGGCGGAGAATGGCTCCCAATGCCGGAATTGGGGCAGGCGCCGGTTGGCGATGCTCCGCCCCCTCCAAATTGGCATAATCCGGACGCATGCCACGCGCATTCGCAATGCCGCAGGCATGTCATCAGCCGGCCCACCCATGATATTCCATCCCCGATGGGCCGAGTTCCGAATGGCATTGGCCACATGTGGCCCCAGCTGTCGGGAACCTGGTCTGCCAGCTGCGGACGGTGTCCAACGCCACCACACTCGGCCAGCATCCGTGCCGCTGGACAGGGGGCATCTGCTAGGCCTGGGGGAGTGGTGGGGGATTTCCAGGGGTTGGGCTGTGGAGTCTGGATGGGCGGGTACATGGTCCAGCACAGCCGGCGCCATGTTTCCCGGTGCAACCGGTGGGGGCGTAGACATGCGCTGCTGCAGCTTGTCAGCCCTGCGCATGCCCGACCTAGGACCCGGCGAATCTCTGGCTGTTCTCTGTGCGATCTGCGGGTGCTCTGCGAAGCGCCGGAAGTTAGCCACAGAAACAGAGAATCCAGCCCTGTAGCTTTTACTTTTTAAAATCCAGCGTAGAGGAACAGAGTCACAGTGTAGCACGGTGACATGGTGCTTAGCACTGCTGCCTCACAGGGACCTTGGGTGACTGTCTGTGTGAAGTTTGAATATTCGGCCCGTGTTTATGTGGGTTTCCTCCGGGTGCTCCGGTTTCCCCCCACAGTCCAAAGATGAGCAGATTAGGTGGATTGGCCTGCTAAAACTGCCCTTTAGTGTCCAAAGCCATGTAAGTTAGGTTAAGGGGTTATTGCGCTAAGGTGGGGGAGTGGACCTAGGAAGAGTACTCTTTCAGAGGGTTGGTGCAGTCTCAATGGGCTGAATATCCTCCTTCTTTACTGTCGGGATTCTATGATTCTCATTAGTTTGAACAACAAAAAAGAACATTTATTAAACAAGGAAAATACTCCTTTCCTCCCAACTGCCTTACAATCACGCACAGATTTTAAGATTAATGCAGATGACAGAGTATATTATTAGCATATACAGCTCTTTTTTAAAACGCACAGATTGGCTTGGTCCAACACACGCTCCATTCTGAACCCAAGTTAGTGTCCATGGATTTCTCCTCAGAATCCACCCCAGATGATTATCATATAATCAAATCCCTACAGTGAAGAAGGAGGCCATTCAGCCCATCGAGTCTGCACCAACCCTCCAAAAGAACACTGTACCAAGGCCTACTCCCCCTCCCTATCCCCATAACCCCACACATTGACCATTGCCAATTCACATAACCTATACATCATTTGGACACTAAGGGGCAATTTAGCATGGCCTATCCACCTAACCTGCACATCTTTGGACAGAGTTTTCGAACTTCACTATCAAAACATGCTTTAAAGTTTTCTCTTGTAGTCATGCTTTCCATTAGAAGGTTGTGTTGCGAAATCCACTTCACATTTTCAAAAGGACTTTTTGAACAGAGCTTCAACTTTACTTTTAACAGTGAATCCACACCAGGTTTTACATCAATCCCTTGTAGGATTTATTTGCCTTGACTGCATTTGCACACTTGAGGTCTGTCCACCAATTCCCACAGGTACTTCATTCCATGTTTCACGCTGTAGTAAAATCACTTCAGATATCCTTCTGGCATCTCAGCCTTCTTCTCAGTTCTGTTTGATTTTACTGAATAGTCCTCAGTTCTCTTACCCTTAACCTCGGACCTCCTGAAAACGTCTTCTCATTTCTCTACTTTCCTTCACTAGCTACTCTTCAGATAATTATTGCTCCATGGTATGGTTTTCTTACGGCAAAGCTGAGAGAGATATTCCCTCTTTAGCATTCTAAAACCATTGCTTTTAGAAGAGCTGTGGGAGCTGTTCCCTCTCACAGCTGTATATCTGCAACTGCCCTAGCTTTTCAGTTAAAACTAAAGAACAAAGGAAAACTTTCCCTTTTATCAGGGCTACTAGTTGCTGAGCAACCATATTTATTCTTCATGCCATAGCTCTCAACCACAATTGAATCCTAGTTGGAAGTGAAACCAAACCACACAAACATCTTTTCCTAGCATGAATCCAACTATATGTCCTGTCCAGGCACAGAAATATTAAACTGAACCCACCTAAAACCAGACCTTATTTCTAATGTTTACCAATACAGATATGAATTCCTTCATGGTACCTTTGTTTTGGTAACAGTAGCCTTATCACATTAGTGGGACCGGAATGAATGTTTAAGTTGGTGGCTGGGGTGTCACTCAAGTAAACTACCCTTTCTGAGATGTTGGCAGAAAACTTGATTATTATAGCTGCACCCAACCTGGCAAGTGGAGTGTATTTAATCACACTTCTATTTTGTTCTTTGTAAGTGGGAGGCTTCAGGGGGAGTCAGAAAGTCATAGAATCTTCGGAACTTACAGCTTGGGAGACCATTTAGTCTGTCATTTCTGTGCTGGCTGTTTGAAACAGTAGTTGTGCTTCGTCCTGCTTTTTATGCGTAAACCTGTAAGTTCCTGAACCTCAAATGTCTGTCCAACTCCCTTTTGAAATTATTTGTGGAATCAACATCCATAACCTTTGAATGGAAATTTTTCCAGATCCCAATAACGCTGAAGTGAAAAAAAAATCCTCATCCACCCCAAAACAATTCCTAATGATTTCAAATCTATGGCCATTTGTTGCTCATCCATTCACCGGAGAGAATAATCTGCCTATCCTTTCAAAACTTTTAATCCTGAAAGTATCTATCAAGTAATTCTTAACCTTCTTTATGCAAAGTCCTAACGTTTCACATATAACATCCCAAAATCATCCTGGTGAATCTTCTCCAATTACTTTTGAAAGCCTTTATATCTTTCCTGAAATGTGAGTGGTAAACCACTGTTTTCTTATATTAGGGGTTGTACGGTAGAAACTGTACTGCAGGTTCACCTGGGCCCCTGCATGCTAGCTCCGCCCAGGAGGCGGGTGATAAATATGCGCGGCCTTCAGCTCGCAGCCATTTCGTCAGCTGCTGTGGGAGGCTACACATCTGATACTAATAAAGCCTCAGTTTGGATTCAACTTCATCTCCGGTCAACTTGATCGTGCCTCAATTTATTAGAATCAGATTCAGAAGATGGACCTCCGGATTAAACCAGATCGCCTGCAGCTGGATCCACTCGCAAGCGACGCCAGAAAGAACTTACAGTACTGGCATCTTGTTTTGAAGCGTATATCAACGCGGCGACGACCCCTCTTCCAGAGGCTCAGAAGATTCAAATATTGTACTCCAGACTCAGCTCCAAAGTCTTCCCGCTGATCCAGGATGCGCTCAATTACGCTAATGCCATGACACGACTAAAAAAAATTATGAGCAGAAGACGAACACGCTCGTCGCCAAACATGCGCTTGCAATGCGTACTCAACTACCTGGTGAGTCAATCGAGGACTTCCCCTGATCCCACTAGTGCGGGATTGTGACTGTCAGGACGTTACAGCTCAGGAGCACTCAGATCTCCTTATGCGGGATGCTTTTGTAACTGGGATTGGGTCTGATGTTATCAGGCAGCGGCTCCTAGAAGGGGCCACGCGTGACCTCGCAGCGACTAAAACACCAGAAGAGGGCAGTAGAGCGGAGCTGCTGATTAGCTGTTGCAAGGGAAATTTGCATACCTTCATTGTGGTCACCCTAACTTGAAGGTGGTTTGTGGAGGAGCTGTTGTCAAGTGACACTTAAACCCAAAACACTTCTTCAGTGTTTCCCTCCCTACCCCCTCCTCTAACCAAAAAAACAACTGCTGTAAAGATCACGAGGAAGGCTCGAGGGCAGGTAGAAGTTGAACTGGGATGTCACAGCCTGCAGGCAAGGGATTAGCTGGTGACTGGTAAGTAGTTTTTCTTTTCTTTTCCTTCAGGTGTTATTGTGCAGGATGCAGAGGTTGCTGAGTGAGTGCTTGCTGAGAAGGGGAGTGAATAACAGGTAAGCTCTTTCTTTCTTCTTTTTTTTAATCTCGAGGGGATGGCAGGGAAGGTAGTGCAATGTTCCTCCTGCAGAATGTTTGAGGTGAGGGACGCCGACAGCTCCTCAGAAACCGCGTTACGGAGCTGGAGCTGGATGAACTTCGGATCATTCAGGAGGCAGAGGTGGTCATAGTCAGGGATGTAGTTACGCCGCATTATAGGAAGGATGTGGAAGCATTGGAAAGGGTGCAGAGGAGATTTACCAGAATGTTGCCTGGTATGGAGGGAAGATCTTATGAGGAAAGGCTGAGGTACTTGAGGCTGTTTTCGTTAGAGAGAAGAAGGTTAAGAGGTGACGTAATTAAGGCATACAAGATGATCAGAGGATTGGATAGGGTGGACAGTGAGAGCTTTTTTCCTCGGATGGTGATGTCTCGCACGAGGGGACATAGCTTTAAATTGAGGGGAGATAGATATAAGACAGATGTCAGAGGTAGGTTCTTTACTCAGAGAGTAGTAAGGGCGTGAAATGCCCTGCCTGCAACAGTAGTGGACTCGTCAACACTAAGGGCATTCCAAATGGTCATTGGATAGACATATGGATGATAAGGGAATAGTGTAGATGGGCTTTAGAGTGGTTTCACAGGTCGGCGCAACATCGAGCGCTGAAGGGTCTGTACTGCGCTGTAATGTTCTATGTTCTATGTTCACTAGCGCTTTCCATGATGGTCGCCCTGCGCAATGTCCAGTCCTATGCCCCCAACCGCACGACCCACTCCTCCTATGCTTCATGTGCCCCACAGGCAGCCGTCCCAGCGGGGGCGCTACCCACCCAATAAGCCTGCGCGACGCACCAGCCATTGATCTCTGGGGGGCCCAATGCTATTTTTGCAGCCAGCAAAGACATCCCCGCCAACGCTGCCCGGCTTGCGCTGCCCTTTGTAAGGCCTACGGGAAGAAGGGCCACTACGCAGCGGTGTGCCAGGCCCGCTCAGCGGCCATGGTCGCCCCCCCCCCCCCCCGGTCACGGACAATGGGCACCGCTATCCTCCTCTCCTCCCCAGGCTATGTGCGAGCAATGGGCGCTGCCATTTTCTTCCCCGCACAACACGTGCGTTTCATGGACGCCGCCTTCTTGCTCCACCCCCGTAACGTGCATTCCATGGGCGCCGCCATTTTGTAATCCCCAGGACCTCCGGGCGCTGCCATCTTGTCCACCCCGCAGCACATGGATACCAACGGCGTTTCAGGACCCCAACTCAACGGCCGCCTCACTACCCGACGATGAACCACAGCTTGCATGCATGGCAATCGACCAGTCCCGACCACATACTCTGACCATCGCATCCACCAGCGTGAAAGACAACGGCCATGTGACCTCTTGCCTACTGGATTCCGGGAGCACCGAGAGCTTTGTACATCCGAATACGGTAAGGCACTGCTCCCTTCAGGTACACCCTACCAATCAAAGTATCTCCCTGGCCTCCGGATCCGATCGCGTAGTGATCCAGGGGTACTGCACGGTCACGCTCACAGTCCAAGGTGTAGAGTTCCACTGTTTTCGCCTCTACATCCTCCCTAACCTCTGCGCTGCACTTATCCTCGGCCTGGACTTTCAGTGCATCCTCCAGAGCATGACCCTTAAATTTGGCGGACCCTTACCACCTCTCACTGTGTGCGGCCTCCCGACCCTAAAAGTCGATCTCCCTTCCCTCTTTGGCAATCTAAGTCCAGATTGCAAACCCGTCGCCACCAGGAGCAGATGGTACAGCACCCAGGATAAGGCCTTCTTCAGGTCTGAGGTCCAGCGGATGCTTCGGGAGGGATTCATCGAGGCCAGCAACAGCCCCTGGAGAGCTCAAGTGGTAGTGGTTAAGTCTGGGGAGAAAAACCGAATGGTCGTGGACTACAGCCAGACCATCAACAGGTACACGCAGCTCGACACGTACTCCCTCCCACACATATCTGACATGGTTAACTAGATTGCACAGTACCGGGTCTTCTCAACGGTGGACCTGAAATCCGCTTACCACCAGCTCCCCATCTGTAAATCGGACCGGCCATACACCGCCTTCGAGGCAGACGGCCGGCTATATCACTTCCTTCGGGTCCCCTTCGGCGTCACCAATGGGGTTTTGGTCTTCCAAAGGGAGATGGACCGAATGGCTTGCGGGCCACGTTTCCGTATCTAGACAATGTGACCATCTGCGGCCATGATCAGCAGGACCACGACGTCAACCTCGCTAAATTTCTCCGCACCGCCATTCTCCTCAACCTCGCGTACAACAAGGAGAAGTGTGTGTTCTGTACAAACCGTTTAGCCATCCTCGGCTACGTAGTCCAGAACGGAGTTCTGGGGCCCAATCCCGACCGCATGCACCCCCTCATGGAACTCCCCCTCCCCCACTGCCCCAAGGCCCTCAAACGCTGCCTGGGGTTCTTCGCGTATTACGCACAGTGGGTCCCAAACTACGCGGACAAGGCCCGCCCACTCATACAGTCCACTCATTTCCCCCTGACCGAGGCTCAACGGGCTTTCGCCCGGATCAGAGCTGATATTGCCAAAGCTGGAATGCACGCTGTAGACGAAACACTTCCTTTTCCCACTTGCCGCCACCCTCAACCAGGCAGGCAGGCCCGTGGCATTTTTTTCCCACACCCTCCATGCCTCTGAAATTCGGCACTTATCCGTCGAAAAGGAGGCCCAAGCTATCGTTGAAGCTGTGCGACATTGGAGGCATTACCTGGCCGGCAGGAGATTCACTCTCCTCATTGACCAACGGTCGGTAGCCTTCATGTTCAACAACACACAGCGGGGCAAGATCAAAAATGATAAATTCTTGCGGTTGAGAATCGAGCTCTCCACCTATAATTACGAGATTAAGTATCGCCCTGGCAAACTCAACGAGCCCCCAGACGCCCTATCCCGAGGTACGTGTGCCAGCGCACAGGTAGACAGACTCCGGGCCCTGCACGACAACCTTTGTCACCCAGGGGTCACTCGGTTGTGCCACTTCATTAAGGCATGAAATTTGCCCTACTCCGTCGCGGAAGTAAGAACGATCACCAAGGACTGCCAGGTCTGTGCGTAGTGCAAACCACACTTCTACCGGCTGGACCGTGCGCACCTGGTGAAGGCCTCCCGCCCATTTGAACGCCTCAGCTTGGATTTCAAAGGCCCCCTCCCCTCCTCCAGTCGACACACATATTTCCTCAGTGTGATCGATGAATACTCCCGTTTACCCTTCGCTATCCCATGCCCCAACATGACGTCTGCCACCATCATTAAAGCCCTTAATTCTATCGTCACTCTGTTCAACTTCCCTGCCTACATCCACAGTGACAGGGGATCCTCATTCATGAGTGATGAGCTACGTCAGTTCCTGCTCAGCAGGGGTATCGCCTCCAGCAGAACGACGAGCTACAACGGACAGGTAGAAAGGGAGAATGGGACAGTATGGAGGGCTGTCCAGCTGGCCCTACGGTCCAGAAATCTCCCGACCTCCCGCTGGCAAGAGGTCCTCCCTGATGCACTACATTCCATTTGCTCATTACTCTGCACTGCTACTAACAGTACACCACACAAACGTCTTTTTGCCTTCCCCAGGAAGTCCACATCTGTGGTATCGCTCCCAACTTGGCTCACAGTTCCAGGAACCGTGCTTCTCCGTAAACATGTGCGGCTCCACAGGGCGGATCCGTTGGTGGAAAGGGTGCACCTGCTCCACGCAAACCCACAGTACGCCTACGTGGTGTTCCTGATGGCCGCCAGGATATCCCTCAGGGACTTGGCACCAGCAGGTTCCACTCCCACACCACCCCCGTCGCCCCCGGCGCCACCCTCTCCTCCCCCGCCGCCCCCATCACCCCCTCTAGACTGTCCATCCTCCCCCTGCCCACACCCGTTGATGAAGAGGATTCTGGCACGCTCCTGGAGTCAACTTCGACCACGACAGCACCAACACCACCGGCTCCACTTTGTCGATCTCAAAGGACTATCAAGGCGCCAGACCGGCTGAACCTCTGACTGGCCCGCCGGATGACCAGACATTATATTTACTGCTCTATAAATATTAAAGATTGCTCATTGTATATAGTTATCCACCACCCCCCGCCGGACTCAATTTTAACAGGGGGTGAATGTGGTAAACCACTGTGTTCTTATATTAGGGGTTGTGCGGTAGAACCTGCACTACAGGTTCACCTGGGCCCCTGCATGCTAGCTCCACCCAGGAGCCGGGTTATAAATATGCGTGGCCTCCAGCTCGTAGCCATTTTGTCAGCTGCTGTGGGAGGCCACACATCTGATACTAATAAAGCCTCAGTTTGGATTCAACTTCGTCTCCAGTCAAATTGATCGTGCCTCAATGTGGTACCAAGCAGGAACGTATGCAATTGTTCCAACTGTGGCCTAACCAATGATTTACCAAGTTTGAAACATGAATTGAATTCCCATCCTTCGACCTGCTCTAGTAGGCATGTGCTTGTCCAGTTGAACTGTTGGTCAAGGGCACCACCACACCTGATCCCTCGCATGTTGATGGTGGGCTTCACCATCCATGTCAAAGGTGGCACGGTGGCACTGCTACCTCACAACGCCAGGGAGCCGGCTTCAGTTGCCGCTTTGGGTAACTGTGTGGAGTTTGCACATTCTCCCCGTGTCTGTTTGGGTCCTCTATTTTCCTCCCACAGTTCAAAGATGTGCAGGTTAGGTGTATTGCCCATGATAAATTGCCTCTTAGTATCCAAAGATGTGCAGGATAGTTGGGATTATGGGGATGGGGCAGGAGAGTGGACTTAGGTAGGGTTGGTGCTAACTTAATGGGCCAAAAGGCCCCTTCCTGCACTGTAGGGATTCTATGATGCTTCTATTCTATGACAGGTGGTTGACTCTCCTATATTGGAGATGGCACTTGTATGCAACAAATTGTACCTGATACATCAGCCTAAGCTTGACATTTGTCTAGGATTGCAATATTCAGACATGTCTTGTTTCATTTTCTAATAACTGGGAATGGAGCTGAACACTCTGCAATCATCAGCAAACAGCCACTTATCATGTCTGTGTTTTATTACTTTTGAAATTTACTCCGATACCTTCAGGGAACTGGGTCAAGATCTAGGCCTTAATCCCAAGGCAGTAATCATACAAGTGTTGGGTTCCTACAAACTGACAATCAAGGACTTATAACAAACAATATTTTATTCACTAGCTGAGCTACTATTACATGCTTGCACGCTGCCCGTACTTCAGGGAAAACTCCTGTGCTTCCGTCATGTGACCTCTTAAATAACCACATCATCATGTGACCACTCGGTTTACAGAACCACATTGGCAGTCCTCTCACTTGCCATAGTATCCGCCAACGGTCTACTCACTCAATGAGAAGCTGAGGACACAGGAAATCCCGGAATTGTGAGTCCCAGCTTCTAACCCATTCCTATCTCACTGGCCTTGTTTGAGGCAAGAGGCGGCACTGCTCCTTACAACTGGTGATTACTGGTTTTGCTATCAGTCAGAAATTCTTCTGAGATAGACCCAGGACATGAAATGGAACTATTTGCAAAGTGGCAGAAACATTTCCCACAAAGGAATGTTAAATCGAATAGATTTTAAAATGGATATTAATTTAACTTTTGTAAGATTTGGAATTAAACGTAGATAGAAGAAGACGCAAATGTTAGCTAGCCTTCTTGATTTAGGGCAACTATGAGTCAATTCCTATGGATGTGGGCAAGGATCAAACTATGAACAGCCAGAACCCCTTCCATGTCTTAAAAGCACCCTTTCTCTGATCTTTAAGTGATTGTTCTTTATGTTTATTTATGCAGTTTATATTTATTACTGACTGTGTCATAGAATTAGATTATTATAGAATTTACAGTGCAGAAGGAGGCCATTCGGCCCATTGAGTCTGCACCGGCTCTTGGAAAGAGCACCCTACCCAAGGTCAACACCTCCACCCTATCCCCATAACCCAGTAACCCCACCCAACACTAAGGGCAATTTTGGACACTAAGGGCAATTTATCATGGCCAATCCACCTAACCTGCACATCTTTGGACTGTGGGAGGAAACCGGAGCACCCGGAGGAAACCCACGCACACACGGGGAGTATGTGCAGACTCCGCACAGACAGTGCAGAAGGAGGGTATAAGCATAATCATTTATATGATTGTAATGCAGAGGAAAGCTTTCATACTTCACTGTTTGTGGATAGATCTTTTATGAATTTACTTCTAGTTTCCTCCACTACAGATATTCATCCAACTCCCAGTTCCACACATCAGCTGTCCAACCAGCCAAGAAACCTTTTGATCGACAGTGAAGAATGCCACGCCAGTCACTGCGTTAATACACACTTAGCAATGATATAATTTCAAAGTGCAAAGGCTCATTTGTCACAGGAATAACTATTCATTCCTTGGGCATTGGAACATACATTTTATTCAGCAAGGTTAAGAAATATAGGAACAGGAGTGCACCTTTCAGCAACTTGAGCTTGTTTAGCCATTTACTTAGTTGATCTGTATCTTTAATCCACCTTAGTTCCTTATTCCTTTTTCCTTTACAAAAATCATTTGATTTCAGTCCTGCAAATTTTAATTGATCCAACAACCTTTTGGGGAAGAGAGTTGCAGATCTCTGTTACCCTTTATGTAAAATGTGCTTCCTGATTTCACTCCTGAGAAAACCTGGCTAGGATTTTACGATTATGGCCCCCTGGTCCTAAGGTCTCCCAATGATGAAATCTTATCAACATTTTGAACGCTCCCATTAAATCACCCTTCAATCTTCTGTGCTTATGGAAATAAAGGTCCAGTCCATGCAACCTGTCCACAGAATTTTTGACTTTAGACCGGGTATCATGCTGGTGAATCTGCACATCCCAAGGCCAATGCATCCTTTC
The DNA here is from genome assembly GCF_047496885.1 of Scyliorhinus torazame. NCBI lineage: Eukaryota > Metazoa > Chordata > Chondrichthyes > Carcharhiniformes > Scyliorhinidae > Scyliorhinus > Scyliorhinus torazame. The sequence goes on along the minus strand of NC_092710.1, from coordinate 126,884,147 downwards.
CTGAAAAGCAATGCCCCAAACTGAACATACTCCAGATCAAGGCTCTAAAGAACTGAAGCACAGCATTTTTTTCCCTTTTGAAAATATCTTTGAGATAAAGGCCAGCATTCCATCAGCCTTTCTGATTACTTTCAGTGCCTGCGCACACTTGCATTTTGTTCGGAAAAATATAACGTTTTTTTTGGTCCCTAGAATTTCTCACTCTGTACCTTCAGCAGTACAACAGTGGAACCTCAGGAGTGTTTGACTTTTGTTTAGTCATCAATATTATTCCTCTGTTATGATATGGCAGGAGAACCCATGTGGAATTTCTGAGCCGAAATGTTTTGCATTGTTTCCAACAAAGGGCAGTATTTTCCAGCCCCGCCCACCGCCGGGATAATCCGGTTCCGCCGAAAGTCAATGGACCTTTGGCTGGGCTCCCTAATCTCCCGTGGCGGGGCCCTCCTCGATGGGACCCAAACATCCCACCTGATGTTTTCATCCTCCGATTTGTTGTTACTGAATTTGGGGCTTTTACATCGGTGGATGAGGCCAGGGATGACGGTAACGTGGATAGCAAGAAACAGATCCTAGCCGGTCCTGAATAACCTGTTTTAATGTTATTTGTTTTGAAAATAATCTGTCGGCACGGATGTATACTGAGGGGTTGTAGCTTGACTCTCTTCAGCTGTAAATGATGACACTGGCAACCCATTAACTCCGGCCTCAGGCTTCTTCAGTCAAGCACGAATCTGAGAGAAATTGTCAGAAAGTGCAATAGTAAAGGTAGGTTTAATAATGTCAGTCCTCATTATGCAAAAAATCCTTATTGCCAGCTCTATGTTCGCAGGACAAAGCAGGAACAGTGAAAAGGATTTTTTAAAGAACATTTAAGAGTAATTTGATTCATTTTTCTTTATAGTTCTTGCTGACGGCTCAAACTTGGTTATTTCAACAGGCTTATAATCATTCTTCATTGGAAGGTAATGTGCGTACGTTTGATTGGTATCTGATTGGAAATTTCTTAACCATTCAGGTGTGACTTATTGCACTGTTATGAAAATGAAATATGAAATTAACTGCAACTATGATGCCTAAAGTATAATGAACTCAAACTGACAAAAAGTTTTATTCACAACAAAAACTTTGACTTATAGAGCACTTTACAGGTGATAAATTGTCAAAGGTAGTTCAAAAGATTGTTTTTACGTAAAATTTGACTTCGAACCACATGAGGAGAAAGATCTGAGACAGATTGATCAAAAAGGCAGGTTTTAAGGATTGTTTTTGAAAGGTGGAGAGGTTTAAGTAGGGAATTCCAGAGCTCCGGCCTCCTCAAAGAAGCATGAAAATCAACTGAAGATACACCTGGGAATGATGGAGAGATAAAAGTAGTGAGGTAAAGAACCAGAATTGGAGGAATTGAGAAGGTTACTGTTGTGTTCTGGACTTCCAGCACAAAGGATCTTGAGGTGGAAGTATGTGGGATTAAATGCAAATAACAACACAGATTTATTGAAGAGCTATACAAAGGCTTGAAGTAGACTAAGGCAAAGGCAGTGAAGCAGCCGATGATGTTACAAACTATACAGCTGACTAGATTTTTAAAGTGACCACACAACAGCACAACAACAACCCCAAATATATACTTCTAAGGTCTTATAACAATAATTAACCATCGTACTTTTATATAGACATCAAATAATATATGCATGGGCAGGTAATGAATCATTACACAGTGATAATACAGTTAATAGGAAATACAATCTGGTGGGCATCTATTCTGCACTGGATGCCTGAGCATTTCAGGGATTTAATTCTTGATCTGAGAGGTATTCTCTGGGTCTTCAGAATATGCCTCTACCCTGGAAGGCATCATAGTCTCTTTTGAGAAGGAAGACTGTGGTGATATCATGCTTATGTTGTAATTCACCGACTGACCACTAGGAGTCTCATTAGTATATCAGTGAATGTTAGAGTCAGGTGACCTCAGACTGACTGGAGCTGGAAGCGAGAGGTTGCTTGTACATGTTAGTACTTTTATTCATCTGTTGTTTGTATATAGTTGTCCCACAGTTAATGTCAATAAATCGTTTATAGCTTTAGCTACAAGTGTTCTTGTAATATAAATCAGGCCATCTGACAAGAACATTACAAAGACTAGGAATAGCAAGGAGTTTGTTGGCAATCTTGGTTTCTGCTGATTGACAAGAAGTCACAGGCACACAATCTGGTTGTATAGCTGGTGGTTCATCCCGCGGTAGTTCTGGCATACACAGTACTGGCACATTGATGTGTGTAGCTAACAACTGATCTGCGTGTTGTCTCCACATTTGCTCATCTTCAGTTTGTACTGTTTAGGAGACAGGGTGGGTTTGAGCCAATACCGTTGCAGGAACCGTCTTCTCACTGATGGTATGACTGCGTGCCAAAACTTGCTCTCCTTGTTCAAACAAGCATCTTTTGGAATTACCTTCTCTTCTTAAGATTCCTGTCTGCGTTCTATTGTTTTGGAAGTCTCCTGTGGTAAAGGTAGATCAAATGTAATTTTCAACTTCCTCTTCAGTAGTAGTAAAGCTGGGAACTCTGAGTAGTCACATGTGTGGTGTCATTAAACTCGACAAGGTATTGTTTAGACTGCAATTTAATGAGGCTTGGTCCTTGTAGGCTTTCAGTGCATACATCAAGGATGGGACAAATCTTTGTCCAAGCCATTCATGGATGAGTGGTAAATTGCTGATTTTATGTGTTGGTTACCACTCATCTTTAGATAATCTTCAAACTGCTGTGGATTGTGGACCATTTCACTCACAATTTGTTATGGTTTCTCAAATCTGGCGAAAATCTCATTGAGCTTTTCAATGGTTTGTTCTGCAGTCGTTGACTTCATCAGGACTACCGCAGGCCATTTTTGAACATGTGCCCCTCATATGGACCTGCAAAGAAAATTTGGAGGTGTTGCCAAGGCATTTTAGATCACTCCCTTCTAACACCATTTCCAGTACCTTCCCCATCACGGGATCATTTCTGGTCCATCGTTGGACCTGATCTGCAGTCATTGGGACATATGGGGCGGGATTCTCTGTTGGCTGATACCGAAATCGGGAAACACAATTGGCGGAGAAAAGGTTCCAACGCCAAAATCGCGGCAGCCGATTTGATGCCAAGTCGCAATTCTCCATCATGTCAGCGGCATCAATGCACTGACAGTAAACACCGTTTGCATATCATTAGCAGGCCTGACTCGATATTCTCCGGGGCCTCTGCGATTCGCCGCCACCGATAGGCCGAGTTCCTGATGGCGCGGTTCGCTTGTGCTTTTAAAAATCGTCAAATTGGTGTCGTGGCGGCTGAGGGAGAGAGATAGGTACAGAAAGTGTCCAACATCGCCATAGTTTGCTGACAGCTGTGCCGCTGGAAGGGGGCTTCTGCCAGGGCCAGGGGGAATAGCAGGGGTGGCCAGAAGGTGGGATGTAGGGTGGGGTGGATGGACACAGAACATCATTGCCGCAACCAGAAAGGCAGCTATGCAATTGCGCCTGCTGTTGACAGCCCACTGTGAACTTAGGGCCACCGCTCATATAGGTCGTCCCCCCCCCCCCCACAAGCCACCCCCTCTAGGTGCCCACTGGCCCCATCTGACCCATCAGCTGCATGGGCGCACTCCAGCACAACCAGTGCCATCTTGTTGGCTGGGATGAGTGTGTGCAGGGATTGTAATGTGTATATGCAGCTGAAACGTAAGCCTCCCGAGTGCCAATCATGGACCCGGCGAAATCCGCACTGTTTTTCATTGGAATCAATTGTGTTCCATGTGGTGCCGGTGCTAGTCCCTCCACAGTTGCTGAATCGGACCAGGTTCAGCTCCAGTTTTGCTATCGTGAAAGTCCATGAATCCTGCCCTGGCATCAACACTTAGTCTCAAGAACTGAGAATCCAGCCCATTAAATCTGCGAAAAATAGACAATCTTGCCATTACTGGGTGGTACGTGACCAGCACGCAAAGGCATACGTGACAATGCATCAACATTGGGATGACTCTCTGATGGTAATTTAATAATCTTCATTAGTGTCGTATGTAGGCTTACATTAACACTGCAATGAGGTTACTATGAAAAACCCTAGTCGCCACATTCCGGCGCCTGTTCTCCCCAGAGGGAGAATTCAGAATACCCAATTCACCTAACAGCATGTCCTTCGGGACTTGTGGGAGGAAACCGGAGTATCAGGAGGACACCCACGCAGACACGGGGAGAACGTGCAGACTTCACACAGACAGTGATCCAAGCCGGGAATCGAACCTGGGTCCCTGGCACTGTGAAGCAACAGTGCTAACCACTGTGCTACCATTGGTCACAGAATCATAGAATTTACAGTGCAGAAGGAGGCCATTCAGTCCATTCAGTCTGCAGCAGCCCCTGGAAAGGGCACCGTATCCAAGCACATGCCTCCAAACCCCATCCTCACAACCTAGTACCCCCACCTAAACCTTTTGACACCGAGGGGCAATTTGTCATGGCCAGTCCACTTAACCTGCACATCTTTGGACTGTGGGAGGAAACCGGAGCACCCGGAGGAAACCCACGCAGACACTGGGAGAAAGTGCAAACTCCACACTGACAGTCACTCGAGGCCAGAATTGAACCCGGGTCCCTAGAGCTGTGAGGCAGCAGTGCCGCCCCATGATGTCATAGGAATGTGTAGATAATATTAAAGGTCATTGTTGAAGTTGCCTAATTGTAATTATGCCTTATGGTATCTTATAATCCTAACAATTGGGATAAGGGGATGTTCTTCATTGTCACGCCCTGTCTCGTTTAGATGAATGGAGCCGGAGTGGGGAGCGGGGTGAAAGGTTGGTGCTGGTTGTGTTCGTTCATCCTCACTGTAATTGAGAATAGTTTCCCAGTTAGAGCTATTTTGTTTTGGGTTTTTCTTTTAAATTTGAATGTCAGATTGTCTGTTATTAGAGTAGGCTGAAATGAGATTGGTATTCGTAGCTGAGGTTTGGGGATGAGAGTGACCCTGGATATCCTTTATATGATGGTTGTTACCGTGAATCAGTTCGGTGTCCCCTCCCTGGGTGTTCCTTTTTTCATCTGGGCGAGCATGGTGCTGCCCCTGATTCTGGTCTGGGTGGCTGGGAGAGGAGTGCAGGGCCTCCCCCTCCCTTCCAGGACTGGGTGCCTTGATGATTCATCTTCTCGTGGACTGGGATCGCCTCCTGGCTCGGATTAGGGAGATTACCATTTTCCTCCTTATGAAAGTGGGAGTGGTACATTGCCCTGAATGGGGTTGGGTGGGTGCAAGCTCAGTGCGGTGAGAGTTTTGGGTTGTGTGGAGATATAATCTCCTGAGTTTACTTTTTTGATGGTGCTGGGCTAAGTCAGACCTAGCACCACGGCTCGTGTGCTGTTGTGCCTGAGGATCAGAGCTGCCTCATTTTGAGGCCATCTGTTGGGGTAGGTGGGCAGGGGTCGGGAGGCTGGATTTGATCCCCGGGTGCTTGGAGCTTTGGGGATGGGCTGAGCATTATATTGAATAGATATCCTGTTTTCTTTCTCCCTGGGTTAGACTTGATTCCCCCCTTATTGTCTGGTGGCTGACTCTTCTCCTTGTTGACGTGTCTTGGAAAGCTGCCCGAGAAGCCGGGAGAGTGGCTTGGATACTGATTCCCTGTTCTTATTATTGTTCGGCTTTTGTTTGTGCATGATATTATTTTGTAACTTTGTTGTGTCAATTTCTAAAATGTAGAATCCTAACAGATATACTTTATAAAAAATGTATTGCCAATGGTGCTCAGGAAAGCAGGGACAGTGATATCCTCGGAAATCCTGTTAACTAAAATATAGTAATGAAAACGTTTTGCATAGGACTTCCAATTTTAAAATTTTTCCTTGAATGGGCTAATGGTGCCAAATTGCCCCGCCATTTTACAGTGATCCCGGGTTCTGCTCGCAACTTCCCTTCACAAGCTTAATATAAATGATGTGGTTTATTTAATAATATAAGCCAATTGTAGCAGCTTGTCTTGGATTTAATGCAATGCAAGAAATCTCTGTCTCACTCCACCTCTGTGCTTTACTCTAACTGTGCATGTGGCGAAGTGTGCAGCCCAAACTCCTCAGGGTTGTCGTTTTTCATTTTAGGCGCGGGCCTTTTTTCAAATTCTGCCCCACAACCTTACCGTTCCAATGCCAGGTACAATCAATCGGCTGACTTGTTGTTGATTCTGCCTCAATGTCAAAAAACTTTGCTTTTCTATTTATGCTTTAAAAGAATTTTTAATCCGTCCTTCGTCGGCAGTATTCTTTTTATCCTGTTATGTTCTGGGCTATCAGGACAAAAGAACTTGAAGTTCAAACTTCAATGGAGTTGAATGCAAATAAGAGAGTGGGTTTATTGAAGAGCCGTTAACTGTACAAAGGCTTGATGTAGACTGAGGCGAAGCCTGTGAAATAGCTGAAGACATCATAAATTATATATGTGACCAGACTCTTAAAGTGACCACACAACACAACAACTCCAAATATATAACAAATACAGGGATCGGAATGGGTGAGGCTATGGAAGGATTTGAACATGTTTTAAAACCAAGCATTGCCATTCTGGGACTCAATTTAGGGCAGCAAGCACAAGGATTGATGGGTGAATGGGACTTTTTGGGAATTAGTATGGACACTCAGGGCTGGATTCTCCGATCGGCGACGCTGAAATCGTGTTTGCCGATTAGCCGGAAAAAAACAGTTTAAGCGAGAATCGGCAAAGATCCAGCCCCTTAAAAACAGCGTACTCGGGGAGTATACCGCACGTCGTATGGACAGCCTCAGGACGTCACCTGAGGCCCTCCCCCTATGTTCCGCCCCCAATGGGCCGATTGCTTGACAGCGTGGGACATGTGTGCTCACACCGTTCGGGGATCTCGCGTGGCGGTTGCAGACTGAGTCCAGCACCGCCGCAGTCGGGGGGAGCTGTTCCGCTGGCAGGGGTGGCTTCTGCAGGAGCTGGGGTACAGTTGAGGGGTGGTCCGGGGGTGGTGAGGCTGATTACAGGGAGGCAATCTTTGACAGGCCGGGTCCGCGCCTGGCGGGCGCTATGTTGCACGCGCGGCCATCGCAGGCCGCAGCCGTGCGCATGCGTGGCACGGACCCGGCCATTCTCCTGCCATATCCACAGGTAAAGCCGGGGGGGCTTTATATTGCGTGGCTGCTAGTCCCCCACTGGATGGAGGATCAGTGCGGGGGGCAGCGCCGACTTTCTAGTCGTAAGACCAGACGGATCCTACAGATATAGCCGCAGGATCGGAGAATCCAGCCCAACATATCTCATACTTGGATGAGCTCAGATGTACGGAGGGTGGAAGGTGGAGGATGGCCTGGAAAGCATTTGAATTGTTCAATCTTGAGGTAACAAAAACAGAGACGAGAGTTTGACTACCCGACAGGCTGAAGCAGGGGCAGATATAGGTAATGTTACGCACGAGGAATGATGATCTTGATGGGATTTGGTGTCAGTACCTCAGCTCAGAGTAAATAGTTCTCAAAATTGTAAAAGGTCTCGTTCAGTCTCAGACAGTGGTTAGAGCAGAATAATTAAATCAGTCAAATGGAGTTTGTGGCAGGGACAAAGCCAATTGTTTCTGTCTTCTCAATAATTAATTGGATAAAATTTCTAACTAAACGTAAGCAGATCTTTGACATTTACTTTCTAAACAGTCTGCTCATTTCATATTCTCGATGGCATGTGGTTGAATAAAATGTAATTAACTTACCCAATCTGAATCATTCCGATACTAAAGAAGTGTGAGAAACAGTGAAAGTGAGGGGTAAACAATATGGCTGTATATATCAAGCAAAATAAAAGTTGCAAAAATACAGAACAGGCCATCCATGTGGAAGACTAATTGTTTCATTGTGAAAAGTGAACACAGTCTCTCTTCCTGTGACGAACATCTCCCTCGCGTGAATTCATTGCTAGATTTACCGATGTTTTCCACTACAGTGGATAAAGGGGAGAACACCATGTGGACGTTTACCACTCTCTCCTCGCCGTGAAAATATTCCAAATTATTCACTACTTTGGTGCTTCTCTGAAAATGTAGGATCTTTTTCTTGGCGTCAAGTGAGAAGCTCTGCCTGGACTCAGGGTTATATAATGACACTGACCTACAAATTACGTACGTTGATCTACAGAACCAGAACAAGCCATTCTGCCCAAATCGTCCATGGCAGTTGATCATGCTTCATATGAAACTTCTCCCACCCGTTTTCATGTTAAGTCGTAACCTTCTATTCCTTTCTCCCTTATGCTCTTAACAAGTGTGCCCTAGTTTTTCTTCAACTGCCCCTTGTGGGAGTGAGTTGCACATTCTTATTACTGGCATCAGTGAGTCCTTGCCACTGCACCACGCATCTCTTCTGCCTGAAGGCCCAGAGGCTAGGAGCTTGTACTTATGAGCAGGCTTGTTATCCAGACAGGGAATACAAGATTGACTGATGTTAATTGTTAGGAATCGGTTCATGGACAACAGTCTCCCTGAAATTTTAGACAATCTGCCTGTGGGTCTGGGGTGGGCTGGCTGTGGAATTATGGAGAGACTTGCCACAACACATCATAGCTCTTGGTGGCAGAAGAGAATTTAAAAGTAAATTACTGTCAGTTTGAAGCTTGAAACTTGCTGATTCAAGGGAAACTTGTCTTACTGATCATAACCTTTTTTTAATGCATTTTGAAAATGAGAAGAAAAAAAACCCCTACTGATTCCAGAAGCATAGAACTCCAGTAACACTTTTGGGATGTAAAAATTAAAAGATTTATTAACGGGAAGAAAAAAAACACTTAAGCACACAAGATTGAAGTTAAATAGCTGAACGGATCCGACAAAACAGCCCCCCAAAACTTACTTGGTCAGAACACACAAGTAAACTACGTGACAACAATTCCCGCATCAAGTTTTAACCATAAGTATCCAATAATATTACCCAAGGCAAAAAATATTTTTACTTCAGTAAAGGTATAAAACTCGACTTCTCAAACGCTTCCACTCTGCTGTTGAATTCCAAGAAAGCTTATAAAACAAACTGCTTTCTAAACAAATATTTTTCTGGTCTGAAAAGATGGCTGCTTCAGCTTTCTCACCTTCTCTCATCATATAGCTGGTTCCAGGCCAACACTCCCACACAGCCACCTAACCCAGCTCAACATTTTTCCCTGAACATGTTTTTCACCTTTAATTTTCGATTCTATTCTCCACAGCACTTCTTTAAATACAGCCTTTCCAAAATATAAAAGTCTTTCATGTTGCCTCCACTTTTGAGTCAAATAAAATTTAATAATCTTCCTTCGTTTACTTGTGAAGCCTTTGTAAGTTGTAAAGGTTCCTTAAACTGCCATTTGAAATTTAACAACGAAAACACCAAGGGCGGGATTCTCCAATCCCGCGGCAGAGTGTCCACGCCATCGTAAATGCCGTTGTGTTTTACGACGGCATGAACAGGCCGCTCCCAGGACTAATTCTGGCACCTACAGGGGGCCAGCACGGTGCTGGAGCGGTTCGCGCCGATCCAGCTGCCAATCCCGGTGCGAACTGTGCGCCGCAGGATCCATGCATGCGCAGTTGAGCCAGCGCCAATGAGGACATGCGCAGTGGCGCTGGCGCCAACACGCACATGCACAGTGGCCTCCTTCAACACGCCGGCCCCGACGCAACATGGCGCAGGACTACAGAGGCCGGTGCGTAGGAAAGGAGTCCCCCAGCCACAGAAGCCAGCCCGCCGATTGGTGGGTCCCAATCGCGGGCCAGGCCACATCGGAGGCCCCCCCAGGGTCGGATCCCCCCACAGGCTGCTACCCGACCCTTCAAGGTCGAGGTCCCGCCAGCTCAGAGCAGGTTAGAATGGCGCCGGTGGGACTCGGCTCTTTTCTTACGACCGCTTGGCCCATCCGGGCCAGAGAATCAGTGGGCCAGCCACGGAGAGCGGCCCACGACCAGCGCCGCGCCAACTACGCCGGCGCCAATGGTGCCGATTCTTCGCTCTGCGGAGAATCGCGTGCCTGCGTCGGGCGGCGTGATCCATTCGAGGGGATTCTCCGGCCTGGCCCAAGGCTGGGAGAATCCCGCCCCATGTTCCCATCTATCCCCTAATGCAATTTTTAAAACCCTAATCTATTTCCTAGTAAATTCACTTCACCATAGCTTTTCATTACAAATGCATGCTCTTGCACCTTTACCTTTTTATCTCTCAGACAGCTGTCTCTATTAACCCTCACCCAGCTTAATTAAATCAGGTAGATACATACAGATACATAACTTAAGAAGTAGACACCGCCACATGGACTTCTATACAGAACACCACCATATTCCCAAACTATTTTTTAAAATCAACTTCACAACATCATATATTATCTCACATCTGCTGCATTGTTGCAGGTAACATCATCCAAATAAAGTGTTAAAATAGGTTTGAGCTGCCTGTTCAGGTGGATGTTAGAAATCTACATGGGTTTGAGTCCAAACTTGGTTGACTGTATGTGTGGAGTTTGCACATTCTTCCCGTGTCTGCATGAGTTTCCTCTGGGTGCTTCGGTTTCCTCTCAAAAAATGTACAGGTTAGGTAGATTGGCCAAACTAAATGCCCCTTAGTGTCCAAAGATGTGTGGAGTTACGGGGTTATGGGGATTGGATGGGGGAGAGGGCCGAGGCAGTGTGCTTGTTTGAAGGGTCAGTGCAGAATCGATGGGCCAAACAGTCTCCTTCTGCACTGTAAGGATTCTGTGAACCTATTCCATGAATTTCTTTAATAAGAAGTCTTACAACACCAGATGAATTTCTTGGCATTATTTGAATAAAGGTTAATAATATCTTGCAATGTATTTCCAATGAGCTCCTCCAAAAACTAATTAACTTAATCTCATTTGCTGTGTTCACCAGTGGAATGATGGACTGAACATCAAATCATTTGTTGTAGAGCACTGTATGATGACGTTGGATATAACACCAAGCACATGAATTTTTAAAGGACCTTTAACATACATGAACATTCCAGCCATAAAATCAACACTGGGCCAAACCAAGGTGGGGGTCAAGTGTTCACGAGAGGTTTGGTTCAAGAGTTGGGCTTTATGGAGGAGAGGGAAATGGAGAAGGGGAGGGGTTTCAGGAGGAAATTCGAGTCTTGGCTGAAGACACAGGCTCCAATGATGGGACAGGGGGCGTGGGACAGTGTGAGTACCTTCACCGAACAAATTTCAGTTGTCCTAGGAGGGGGCTCACCATAACTTTCTCAAGGGCAATTATAGGACTGACTAATAAATGCTGACCTTGCTCATGACAACACATTCTACAATGAATAAAAATAGCTATATTGACTGACATATGTCATGAATGTCACAGAGGTTGAGCATAAAAGCTCACAACTCATTATAGCCATAGCAATAGAGTTAATTAACTGTGAGAAACAGTCTTGTGCTAAATGACTATCAATGAACTTTGAAGAAAAGGTCAGGAAAAATAGATGAATTAGTTGTCAGAGTTGGATGCAAAGAAGTGGAAGATTTGCACCATACTGTCAAAATAACCTTTGTTCTTATTAATAATTGTTTGAAGACATGCACGGCTGCTGTTATTCTTAATGTTACAATTCTATGTGGTTACTTTATTACCGGGTTTCTAAGTATTATATGGAGTTTTATAAAAAAGTGCATTTTTCCTTTAAAAAGATAACTAATATCAGCAATTATCATCTTATATCACAAAATCGGCCTGAGTTTTTCCATGGCCTTCTGCCATCATTGTGAACATACACATGAACATACTTTAATAACTGAGGAAACCAGTGGTAATGGAACAAGGATTTATTTAACTATGTACAATACTCTGCCTACTCTCTCCCAATCCAGTCTCTGTTGGGACAACAAAAAGCTCCGGGCCCTCCTTAGGTTGGCTTTATATGTTGGTTTAATGATCTCCAGCTGGGCTGCCTTCGTCCCCTATCTCAGAAACTCCACAGGGAGATCAAGGATAGTTTCCCCGTGGTCATCGTAGGGGTTATGACACATACAAAATAGAAGCAGGAGTAGGCCATTTGGTTCCCTGAGCCTGCTTCCCCATTCAATAAAATCATGGCAGATCTGATTTTGGCCTCAACTCCATATTCCGCCTCCCCTGACAACCTTTGTGGTCTAAATTATGTGCTGGTAGAAGAAAATGGGCATGAAGGTGACCACTGTTTTAGACTGGCCCCTGACTCAGTAACACCAGAAACAACTACAATCCCATGCACACATGCATTTGTGAACTTCATTGGTTAAAATAAACCGGGCAGATTAGTAATTATTGATTTGAACATTTTGCTCAAATGAGTGAGCTATCTTACTTAGTGATTCCATTTTCTGAACATGATCTAACCTTGGGGAACTTATACATTTCCAGCTCATAATGAACATTTGATGAGCTGAAAGCTGGTTAAAAGAATTTGAGTGATGTTTGCAATCAGGAACCGTGTGTAAACGTATTGAGTCTGCCGAATGACCTGATCCATTTCATGGGCAGCAGTAACCAGGTTGAGAATCGGAGCAAGACACATACAGGCAAGGAAGGCATTTTATGACGTTGTCGTGGTCGGGACAGGGCCGGAGAATTCTGTCAGGAGAGTTTTTACCAGGCTGTTGATGTGTGTCTTCACACAGCAGCTTTTTGAGAACAGTGTGCATCATCATGCTTCTGTATCTACATTAATCACAGTACAAAGGAAATAGTGCTTCGGCCTCATAATGACACACAAAAGGTTGGACTCAGTAGGTTGGACATGTGTGACCATGACAGTGGCCCCAACCTGGCACAATCAAGGCCAATCATTTTGACTTTGAATGCTTTGATAGAGGCTGGGAGCTTTAAATGTATCTATTCTAAATGGGGTACCAGGAGAAGACTGTCTGAAAACTGGGCTACCCTGTATAAAGCCGGACAAATGGTTACCCTAACTATTTTCCCCTGTGTAATATCCAAAGAGTGGGCGAGTGACCTTGGAGTCTCCTGAAACAGGAGTGCTTCAGCTGAACATGTTTTCAGATAAAGTGTTCATCCTGCACACCAGGGAGATAGTAAATGCCCAAATGGACTTTTACCCTTGTTTTCGACCCCACCCAAATTTGACAGTGTTGTTATTTGTGAGGAACAATCTCTAGTTGTTTCTCTTGGTGCAGGGCAGGAGTGGGAAACATTTTGGGCATAGAAATTGTATGGGGGGAGTGTGGGTGCGGTCATAAACACTCAAGAAATAAACAATCATAATCAGCATTAATGTTGGTACAAATAAACATGATGGGCCATGTCTTCGTGGCTCCGCAGCATCAGATTTGGGGGGTGGGATGGGGGTTACCCTAAAGATGTGCTGGGGAATCCCTCTTAGAAATTCCCAGGTAAGGCTTTACACGGCAATTGTCGAGAAGGGCTAACTTTCTCTCGATAATTGCACTGGGCTGAGAACGAACTGATAAAGCGATTTAAATCACTAACTTTGGATGTTTCTACCGGTTTTACACCAATAGTTACCCTGAAAGAGTTAGAAGAAATAAAACCATTTCAAACTTCAGCATATCTATTTTAAACACCTAGACTGAGCCCCGCATGTTACACTCCCCACACTCCGGACCCTCCGCCACCCCGATTAATCAGCCATCAGCACATTCCCAAACCCAACCCCAGCAGCACCATATTCCCCGCCCCCCTTCCTCCAACCTGTGGGTCTGACTCTTAGTCACCCTGCCCCAAATTGACCCGATTCCCCACCCTCGGCTCACCTCCCAGTGCTGGCCCAACACCACTACCACCTGAGAGTGAACCCGACCCCCTCTTGGACATGGACCACACCTCTGGACCTGGACCTGCCCCCATCCCCAGACCCAGATCTCACCTCCGGGAGCAGACCCCAACACTTTCTCCCGATCCGGACCTGGAACTCCCCCGTCACTGGACCCGGACCTCCCCATCTCTGACCTGGACCGAGTCCTCCCCGCTCCCCAGACAACCCCCACCAGACCCATACCCGGACCGCTTCCTCGACTTCCCTCCATCCATGCACTTACCTGGACACTTACCTTCTCCCTTTCCTGTCAGGTTCATTGCACCCTTTAAATCAACTTGTCTTCCCATAACCAGTGTGTTAAAAAAGATGGTGTGGCCTCCCTGGGATCAATGGAGTTGAATCTGATCTGCGGGGACTCTTTTGCTGCAGGCCCCAAGCAGCATTTGAGTGCATGTGTAATTTCAGCAGGTCATGACTTTACGCTGTTGGGTGGAGATATGGCGCCAAATCTTCATTATTACGATAATACGATGATAACTATGTATTATATACAGAAATGAAATAAGTGTACCACCTTCCGAGCTTTCTTGACTTCCATACAAACATAACACTTGTGGAGAAATGAAATGAAAATCGCTTATTGTCACAAGTAGGCTTCAAATGAAGTTACTGTGAAAAGCCCCTAGTCGCCACATTCCAGCGCCTGTTCGGGGAGGCTGGTACGGGAATTGAACTGTGTTGCTGGCCTGCCTTGGTCTGCTTCCAAAGCCAGCAATTTAGCCCTGTGCTAAACAGCCCCTAAATACATTGATCTATACCCTCTCTCTATAATCACATTCCTTGGGCTGGGATTCAATAACCTCATGGCACATTTTTAAAAAGGTGCTTCCAAGGCCTTCTGAAATCTACTGCACCTCTGTCAGGGAACACGATTTTCAATTTTCTCAAAACACAAAACCAAAACTAAAACCACATAGCCTTTGCTTTCTATTACCTTCACCATCCTTCTTCTGAATATTTAAACTTTAACTGCACTTCTAGCAGGAACAGAACATACTTTCTCAACTCTACTTTTCAGAAGTGCCTAAGTAACTAATCACTGAGCTGTCCATCTCAAGCATTTAAGCTGAGTTTGCTGGTGGAGACATTCAGGCCACACACAGCTTAGGATTCGCTGCAGGTATCAGCAATTATGCTTCATATGAGAACTTGTGGCAGGTGTAGGTTTGGCACCAATAAATATAAACTTTATTGGCTTGCTGTGAACTCCATGATCAGTGTCCTCAGCAACCGGTGGAGTGGTGCAGTATGGTGCACAGATTAGGTAAGAAACGGCTGTAGTAATTCATTCCTACTTTGATCCCAGACGAAACCCAAATAGTAGCTAGGATACTGGACAGAAACCCCAATTATTATTTTAATTTTGTGAGACCGAGGAAAGGATATTTCACCCCAGGAGTGACTGCACAAAGAAATAGGGATATGATGTATTAAAACAAGCTTTATTACTAACACAGTATTAAAATCTTTAACATCACTGCAGAAAATAGCTTACAAAACCTCTTCAACAATATTACTCAATACAGTGAATACAGTACCCTTAATTGCTATCTTTATTATACTTAAACAACAAGAACAAAAACCATCTCAGCTCTGAATTCGCTTTAACTACCAATGGCACAGTGGAATACTTGCTTTACAAAGATGTTCTTTGAGAAAGAGCCATCTCTTGACATTGCTTTACAGAAAAGATCTGACTCCTGTCAGACCCATGAAGAAAATTTGGTCCTCATACAAGTCTGCACTGTTTAAAGGCAGTTAATCTCTTATTAACTAAATTGCAGAGAGCAAAACCTGACGTATGTTCCCAGCTTCATCCAGAACAGAACTGAACTGAAAATGTTTTCTCAAAAAGCCTGATGCCTTAGCTCCACCCAGAAATTACATAATCTCACCAAGCTGAACACTAATTAACTCCTCAGGAATCCCCTTAATCGTAACAAAATTGCATTACCGCAAGCTTTTTATGTTGGTTAATTGCACCTCTGTCCTCCAAACGCTTTGTTGTCTTTCAATCTAAGAATCTATTAAAACATGATTTCAGCAGTCAAACAAACTCTCACCCAGGTTTTTAACCCATACTTCACCAAATAGTTATCATACAACATATTGACATTCATCACAACTTAAGCTCCGTCACATTACAGGGTGATGGTTCATCTGTCAGGCGTTAACCTTCTCTTCAACACAATGCAACAACATCGCGTCCACTCTGTGGCCCAGGCAGGTTACCTCAGATGACTGGAATGTGCATTTCCCTCGCTGAAAACACACGCCTGCTGCCATAAATCATATCAGTACTTACTTGAGGTTGGCTGAATTTTGGGCTTCAGTCGGTCCTGTGATGAAGACATCATCTAACTAGACAACCATTCGTGGAAGTCCCTGCAGGAGACTCTAAATAGTTCATTGAAAAATGGCACATGCAGATGAATTCTGAAAGACAAAGGGGTGTACTGGCAGAAGAATTGTCTGTGAGAATTGTTGCCACATGCCCCTTTGAGGGGCTATCCATCCAGCTGCTGATAGGCATGACTCATATCTAGCTTGGTGAATGACTTCCCTCCTGCTAACTTGGCATACAAATCATCGATTTTAGCATTGGAATACTTGTATAATTTTTGCTGCTCTGTTGACTGTCAATTTGTAGTCACTGCAGAGACGTATGGTCTGGCCTTGCTTGAAAACTGGAACGATGGAGGCAGCCCACTCAGGAAATTGGACAGGTTGAATTATTCCCAGGTTTTCCAACCCACACATCCCGTCCTCCACCTTTTTTTCTGAGGATGTGAGGCACTGGCCAAGCTTTGAAGAAACATGGTGTTGCCTGGGGATCGATGTGTATTTTAGCTTGCATGCACTTCACTTTTCCCAATTTATCCTGAAAAGCAGTGTCATATTTCTTCAAAACTGTGGAAATGGAATTTTTTGACCAGTCTAGTTTTATATTTTGCAGCCTGCCTTGACCCAAAAGGCTGGGCCGCTCCCCTTCTGTAACTATCAGAGGAAGCTGGGCTGCCTGCTGCTTGTGGCGGACTAAAATATCAGCAATGCCCTTGGCATGAATGGTCTCTCCAGTGTAGGCCCTCAGTTTGGTTGACTTGCAATCCAATGTCAACAGTTTACTCCCTTCACTGAGGTACGTGAGCTCCCCAACAACAGTGTCTGAAGCACCAGTGTCCATTTCCATCTGCAGATGCTTGCCCCTGTCACTGCAATGGGCACAGAGTTAGAGCAGCCACCTGATACAGGGAGTGTGCAGCAGCATCAGCTTCCTCAGTGCCAGTTGACTCAATCAGATGTTCACTCTGCTCTGCTGTTGCTTTATTTTTTGTCCTGCAATGCCTCGCCAGGTGTACTCTCTTTGGCAATAGTAGCACTCTGCGTCTCTAAATCTTAATGTGAATGCTCCATGATTCCCTCCACACCTATAGCAAGTGTCTACCTTGTCAACTGACGCATTGTAATTAGGCTTCCTGGCTTGTTGTTTGGGAGACAGGGAATTGTGCTGACGATGTGCTGTGCCGCCATTTCCAGCAAGCTTCTGCCAAACAGATGCAGTGCTCCATTGTTCACGTACTGCAAATCATAAGGATCGTTTGCAGCACTCTCCTTGGTGAGAAAAAGTTCCAGAACGCATTTGAAATTAATATTCGGTTCAGCAAGCGAACAGCACTGTCTGATATTTCCATTCACGCAGCACACCAGCGTGTTCCACAGCATATCATTCAAGACATCCACCAAACTCGCAATACTTGGTGTGTTGTTACAGGTTTGCCATACAGGTAGCAATAGATTTTCCCGGAGCACGGACTCTCGTGTTGAAGATGAAGCGTTTCATAATTGCAGATGGTTTGGGCTGAAATTGGGACCTCACAAGCTCCAATGACCCGTGGTATGACTTAGTACCGGGTGCATCTGGGGCATGGAGGTTTTTGATAATGGTCCACATTTATGTCCACGCATGCTCGGGGAATAGCTCTGCGTTTACCTTTTTCAGCTGTTTCATTTGCATTGAAATAGAAACCGAGCCTCTCAATGTACTGACTCCTATCCTCAGCATCTGCATCGTATGGATGAACAGCATGATCAGTAAGTCTTTATTTCTATTTGCCTCTACAGCTGTTGACTGTTTATTTTTGTCTGTTTACTGCTTTAAGAGCATCGCCACTTTCAGAGCTCATCTTTGCAGCTTGCTGGTTGCGTCCTCTGTGCTTTTTAATAAGTGGCATTTGACCTGTATGTGGATTTTGCTTAATTGAAATTTTCGAAGTAGATGGGAGAGTAAGCTCAAAGACGTTTTTTTATTTTTACGAACTGTTTAACTGTTAATTGAACATGTATTTTTTCCTTGGATATTAATGGGGTGAATCCTGTGTTAATAATAAAGTTTGTTTTTGTACAGAAAAATCCATATTTGTCAGTGGCATCATTCCTGGGGGTGAAGTATCCTTTTCCCACAGCTTACAAATTGAAAAATTGTTGGGGTGTCTCGGCCCGTTTCCTAATATAAATTGGGGTCTTAACAAAATGCTTACAAAGCAAAAAAAACTAATTCAAACTGCAGTCGTCGAACAAGTAAGCCTAAATGCACACTTATTTTATGCTGCTCCACGTGTGTTCCCCTTTTACCTCCCCAGAAATGTCCTCACCCAGCCTCTGATAATTGGTCAACCACAACGTTCTCAAAGTGGTTCAAGAGGCATTCAAGTACTTCCCTTGAAGCTCTCCATGGGATCTGAATTCTACATTCACAGCTTCTAATGCTTATTGACCAGGCAGCAGGAACAGTTGTGCACAAACATTCCTTGCTTACTGCCTTCATTGGCACACCTTGTGTGCTTTTCCTGAAGCAGCTTGCAGGCAGGATTACAAGCTCATGTGGGTTGGATGTGGTCTGTAGTTTGTCCAGGTCTGGGTTAGAGAGTCTTGGTGACCTCCTTGATACAGTAGAGAATTTCCTGGTACAAGGCTCAGGTTGTGACTGCAGCAAGTGACCTAACCCCGCAAGGAAATCCTTTGCAAATCAAAGGCCATCACAAATTCTTCCTCAGACACATTCAGATTGAAGGAGTGCTCATGAAGACTCACTGTGGAAATGGCCTCTCACTTAGTGCTCTCTGTTTTGTTATGTTTCCTTTGTAACATAAGCGGCTTCCTTGAGTTGCATTTGTCAAAGGAAGGTCGAGACGTGTAGATAACGTCAACACATTTATTTACACTATGTACACTTTTATAACTTGAGTTCGACACTACTGCTAATCCTATTATAGCTACCTAAACTGACTAACCAGCTGCTGTCTTTCATGTGGTGGGTGTAATATTGAATCAACCCTGTGCCTCTCCTCACTGACTGTCTCCACTGGCCAAAGGGCAGATCATGTGTGTGGTGTCCTTTATATATGGGTTGGTGAAATGCCCCCCTGTGGTCGTGTCACCTCCTTGTGTATCGTGAATGTCCATTGGTCGCCTCCTATCTAACTTATCTATTGGTTGAGTGTGTGTGTGTGATGTTTCTGGTGCTCCCTCTAGTGTCTGGCTAGCTTACATGTATTTACAGTGATGCACATCACCACATCCTCCCTTTTTTATATGTTCATATTTTCTGTACACTTTAAGAAAAACTGAACAAAGAACAGGTAGATAAGGTAAGGTATATACAAGTTATGGGAACGGTGATTAAACAATAAGTCCAAATCATTCATGTGAGTCCATAAACCATCAATCATCATGGTCAAATGTCTCTCTTGGTTATGAACGCCATCAACGTTTCCGAGCCACAGGAACCAAGAAGTGGTCGAATCACTTCGCTGTCTGATTTGGAGTGTTTTTCTTTTTTTATGTTTGTGGTGGTGCTGTCGGATGGCATCTTGTAGCTGATAAGTCGTTGACATTGAAGAGGTACCATCAACAGTATCATTCGAGGTCATGGATGTGCCATATGCTGAAGTTGGATAAGACTGTACATACTGGATCTGGCCACGTGCTGTGCTGGAAGGGTGATTCTGCTGAGAAGCGTTGAAGCATGTCGATTTGGAGACAGAATTGCTGCTGCTCCCCCTAGTGTCTGGCTAGCTTACATGAATTTACAGTGATGCACATCACCACACTCTCCTCCTCTCTGTTCACTTAGTTATGCCTGCCATCGGTTTTCTTCACTGCTCCCCTTCTTCTCCAGCTCCAACGCCAATCATTAACAAGCCCTTAACTGCAGTCCAATTGTTTAGATGGCATTCAAAAACAGTACAGCACCAGAAAAATCTTCTTCTCAGAAGAAATTTAAATATATATATATTTATTCTCTGCCTTTTTCACACTTTCATCCAAATTTACACCCACCAACAAACAATCAATGATAACAAATACAATGTCAATCCCCTGGCCAACAATTCCTCCCTCCCACCAACCCCCAAACAACCTTCACCATTTTGAATACAAACACCAAAGAAAAGGATTCAGGAATCCACCATCCACCCATACATAGTCACCAGCAACATACACAGACCAACCCCCCCCCCCCCCCCCAACTTCTCAGAAGAAATAATAAAATTTTCCACCAGAAAATATCAGCCTCAATTGGCAGACTAGCAACTAATCTACAAGTACTGCACAAATCATTTGAGTCGAGCAACTAAAGGATCCTTTCAGTTTACTAAAGGTTTTGAAGTGAGTTCATCACAGAGCCGAAGAACAGTATCAGAAGAGGACCTTCCAAAAATCAAACAACCCTACTTTGATTGTTTGATGCACTAACATCGGACACTATATATTTTTATGAAATATATGCATACATAAAATCGCTATTTCTAAAGTTTTTCATGACCTTTACAGATGGCTGAAATTGTGTCTGTCTATGACACCTGAACAAAACTATTAAAACAAATTTCAACTTCAAATTCCAGGACACCTTTAAAAAGCTGAAGCTAGATAATGTGAATGCCAAAATAAAAGGAAAACAGAAAATGCTGGATAAACTCAGCAGGTCAGGCAGCATCTCTGGAGTGAGAAAAACAAAGTTAACATTTCCAGTCCATATGACCACGGTCAGGGCTCTTTAAAAGGGTCATAGGGACCTGAAGTGTTAGCTGTTTTTATCTTTTATCCAGCATTTTCTGTTTTTATTTCATAGTTCCAGAATTGGCAGAATTTTGGTTTGTTTGAAGAATGACATTGTGACAATGACACATCTTGCAAAACACTTCACCATGCTACAGGAAAGAGCAGACAATAGCATGATCAAAAATCATAATGGCTGATAAAGAGGGAATATGGCATATTGTGACTTGGTAGAGGTTGTTGAACAGGGATAGGCAGGATTTATTGACCAAAATGTACAAACTTCTTAAAATGAAATAATTTGACTTCAGGAAAGTTATAAAGTACAATAAAAAAACCTTCAGTCAAGAAAAAAGTGTTGGATATACTCAGCAGGCCAGATAGCATCTGAAACAATAATTACTTTGCTGGATAATCCTTCAAAGCTCTCCACTCCAGTTTTGCAGGTTAATTCAGCCTTCTGCATTTCTTGAATGCAATGAACACAATAAAATGCTAAAGTGATTACAGTAGTATTGGGACAGTGCTTGAACGGTTGTTATATACCTAGTTGATAGTAGACTTTTAAGCTTAAGATTTATAAATGTTTCAGACAAATGGCTGTACTGTGTTCCCATTCCTAATGATTTTCCATCATTAGAAATGTCACTAGCAGCTGGAAACTTCCTCCATATCTCTGTACTTTTCCTTCAGTGTGATCACATTGCATAAGTGCAACCATCTGCTCATCTTCTGGTAAACATCTATTGGCAGCACAAAAACCGGCCATGATACACTTGGGTGATTCGTGTATTTGGAAGTAACAATATAATCAGAATAACTCATCGGACGAACTAGATTAATTGCCAGATTTATGTTTTATGCTTCCTTGGAAGAAGTTGAAAACTGTTCCATTGAATGCTTTCCAAAGAATTTCCGTCAAGTTAAACACAGAGGGGGAATCTGTCACATTGACGAACAAATGGGTTTAATTTCGGGTCGGTTTTCAAATTCAGTGAACATATCAGCATGTTCCAAAATGCAGACTTTCTGGTTTAGTTCAGGTTTAGAGCCATATTAGACTTGAAACTCTTTTTCTCTCTGCACAGAGGTGAGATGAGAGTTGATATCAAGGCAGAATTTGACCAAGTGGTGCATCAAGGTGCTCAAGCAAAATGGCGTCAATGGGAATCAGAGGGGAAATCCTCTGCTGGTTAGAGTCACACCTGACACTGAGGGAGCTGTTTGTGGTGGTTGAAAGAGCCGGAGTTCCTCATGGTAGTATATTGTCGTCTGCCCAACTATCTTCAGCTGCTTCATCAATGGCTTTCCTCCCATCATTAGGTCAGACATGTGGATGCTCGCAGCTGACTGCAAAATGTTCAGCACCATTTGCAACTCCTCAGATACTGAAACAGTCCATTACCAAGTGTAGCAAGACCTGAACAATATCCAGATTTGGGCTGACAAGTACCAGACAATGACCATCTTCAACAGGAGAGAATCTAACCATCACCCCTAGACATTTACTGGCATTACCATCGCTGAATTTCACATGATCAATAGCTTCAGGGTGCTGATCAAATGGTGCTAAACATTGACCAGAAACTGAACTGAACATGCCATATAAATACCGTGGCTACCAGAGCAGGTCAAAGACAAGAAATCCTGTGACATTATTCAAGAAGAGAAGTAGGGAAAAAACAGGTAATTACAGGCCCGTGAGTCTCACATCAATGGTAGAGAATTTATTGGAAAACGTTCTGGAGATAGAATTAATCGGCACTTGGGTTGATCGAGGATAGTCAGCATGGCTTTGTCGAGGGGAGGTCATGTCTAATTAATTTGATTAGATTTTTGAAAGAGATGGCGAGATGTGCAGATGAAGGCAGTGATGTCTATGTATTCTGTGTAGCTTTTGACAAGATCCTGCATGGGAGACTGATCATAAAGGTCAGAGCCCATGGGAGCCAGGCGGGTCAGTGATTATAATACTTAAATGAATATTAACCAATGATATTTTAACTGGCATTTCTATTTGAAAGCATATTCAGGCTTCCTGGGGTACCTGAAACTGATAAAAGCTAGACATATAGTTGTTGATAGGTGCTCATTGATCAAAGATGCTTTCTTACCACTCAGTGGGAAAGGTTTGTTGAGAGTACTTGCATTGAGGGGCTATTTTTGGAAGTGTTATAGACAGCTAGAAGGAGAGATAAAGTGAAAACCCCAATTCCATTCTCTTCTGTCCCTAATCAATGTGCTTTTGTGGAAAGATAGATGTGTGTGTTTCTAAGCTGCTTTTTTAGTGTGCAACTAATTTAAAGAGTCAGCAGCAGACTTTTATGGTATTCAATAAAAAAGATTATTTGTACACGCACACCCCAAAAAATCTTAATGCTTTGTCAATCACACACAGCACATTGGTAAAGATGCTAGTTCATTTTCACAAGTGTAAATCAAAAGAATAGTTACCGGTTCACATACCTGGCTCATGTGGTGTTCTTTGTGTTGCTTATTTCAGGATGGTCAGCGTAGTGTTGACAAAGACCACAAAGTAGCTTGAACTTAACAAAGTTATAAATTTATTAACACCACTAATTTGGATTCGACACGTACTCCTAAAGAATACACAGTTGATTGTTAACATTTAAACTACACTCACCTGCAGCTAATCTTAAGTCAAATATAAACTATGATCTGCTCTCACTCACACTATTTGTACTTCTGACTCTCTCTAGCTAACTCCTGCACACACTCTCCCACAAGGCTTAGCGTCACTGCCTTACATACTTGTAACTGTAGCTCCCTCGAGTGGTTACTCTCAACACTTCATTAACCATTACAGTTCTTACAATTATGATAATAACACATTCCCCTTTCTTTGTAAAAGAAAATTATTATAATTTTGGTTGTGATATTTTCTTTAACCATTACATTTCATGTGTGAATCTGACTATTAGCTAGTATTCATCATAAACTTGTTATAATTTTGCACATTAATTTGTGAAGAACTGTTACATCACTCAGATGATCAAATTATTAATAATACAGTCACCACAAATTAAGTCTTTCAGGTGGTCTTCTTCTTCTTGAGGACCTTCTTACCGGCGTCTTCTCAGTATTCAATTGCTCTGCCACATATTCTTGCTGTTTCTGTGTCAAGTAATGATTGGGAAAGCCAAGGTCCTTGAAGATGTTATCTGGATCAATAACATTCTGTGGTTAAGGTTTAGCATTATGTTTTAAAGGATTGTCCCATCATTTTGAGGCTGTGCCCTAGGGTTCTAATTTTTCCCTACTAGTGGAAACACCCACTCCATGAACACTCTATCCAGGCCTCTCTGTATCCTGTAAGTTTCACTGAGATCCCCCCTCATCCTTCTGAACTCCATCGAGTACAGACCCAGAATCCTCAACTGCTTCTCAGATGACAAGTCCTTCATTCCAGGGATCATTCTTCTGAACCTCCTCTCGACCCCAAGGCCCGCACATCCTTCCTTTGATACGGGGCCCAACATTGCTCACAATATTCCAGACCGGATCTGACCAGAGCCATATACAGCCTGAACAATACATCCCTGCTCTTGTATTCAAGCCCTCTCGACATGAATGCTAACATCGCATTTGCCTTCCTAACTGCCAAATGAACCTGCATGTTAACCTGAAAGAATCCTGAACTCGGACTCCTAAGTCCCTTTGTGCATCTGATTTCCGAAACCTTTTCCCATTTAGAAAATAGTCTATGCCTCTATTCTTCCTACCAAAGTGCATAACGTCACATTTTTCCACATTGTATTCCATCTGTCAGTTCTTTGCCCACTTCCCTAGCCTGTCCAGGTCCCCTGCAGCCTCCCTGCTTCCTCAACACAATTTGTCCCCCTACAACTCTTTATGCAAACTTAGCAACATTTCCCTCAGTTCCTTTTTCCAGATAATTCATGTATATCGTGAATAGCTGTGGTCCCAACACTGACCCCTGCGGAACACCACTAGTCACCGGCTGCTATCCTGAAAAGGACCCCTTTACCCACACTCTCTGCCTTCTGCCTGTCAGCCAATCCTCTATCCATGCCAGTACCTTGCCCCTAACACCATGGGTATTATCTTCTTTAGCAGCCTCCTGTATAGTACCTTGTCAAAAGTTTTCTGGATATCCAAATAGATCACGTCCATTGGTTCGCTTTTGTCATACTAGGGAGGGCTCAGCACACATAGCAGGCATGCATGCTTCCTGACCTCTCATCCATCTCTTCCCATCTCTGCCCATTTGTCTTCATGCAGGACAAGCTTGCAGTTGGAGGCAGTGACAGCTCAGGTCTCTGGCACTTGAAGGATTGCTGGCGAACAGGCACCCACTGAGTTTGAGTCAGATGGTGAGACTCTGGAAATAGCTGTATCACACATGCTGGAGATGCAATGGCAGGTTGTGGAAAATCAGATACAGTTATGAGAAACAGTCAAGAGACTAGAGTCAAAGATGGTTGAGTTAATCTGCGTTCTTTCTAATGTCGTGGCTCCAACATGCAAGTGCCTCAAGGTCTCCATGGGAAGGATCATTGGAGGCCTTGGTCCAGGAGATTCTGCTGGATTTTCACTCGGACCTGCACTCCATTGCTATAGAATTGGTGGGATCCGTCAGTGGCATTCCTGCTTTCGTTAAGCCATGTTTCAGCAATAGTTCTGATATCATACTTCCAAGTGCCGTTTGCTTACGAATTTTCTGCTTTCCATTTTCAGCTTTCTTTTTCTTCCTTCAAGAATCTGTGCACATATTGCAATCCCCTTGATGCTCTCCAACCTTTAACTTTTAAAAGCTTATCTTTAGAATTAGGATTTGGCCACACCCTTCAACGTCTCACCTTCTGCATTCACCATATTCAAGGGTCTTTTTTAGCTGTTTATGAATTGGGCCCAGGGCCTCCTCAAAATTGACTTTAAATAACTCCTTTATTTCTTTGCCCTGCTACTCAAATTTCCTGTCCATCAGCTTGCACAATTACTCCAGCTCCTGCACCATTACTACAACCAGCATGTCTAATGTAATGGGCGTGGCAGCCATCTTCACTCTTTTAAGTTCATTCAACAGGCTCCCCTCCTGCGCTTGTTTTACATTGGGTTTCTTTGTCGACGCTTTCAACATACCTCCACCGGGAAAAAGTTCTCTAAAGCCACTAAATGAGATTGGACATCAAAATCCCCCCAAAATTCAGGTAAACGGGACCAAAAGCAAAGACCCTGCCGGGAGCCACCTTTTATGCGTCATGCTATCACATGACTTCACCAGACGTTCCCAGAGAAACAAATTCAATGTGCAGAATTTTCCAGCCTTTCCACTGGCTGCATCTTTTGGTCCCTCAGCAGTCAATTAACGTTTGAGAGGCTCGCCACATTTTCCGGTTCCTCTCCTGCCATGATGGGCGTTGTAAAATTTCCCCCAACGTTTCATTTTGCCAACCTTTCATTAGAACTCATTGATCTAAAAAGTGCTGCCATAACTACTGAATATCTCCAGCAGTTTCTGTTTTATTTTCTAGATTTCCATGAATCTCAATATTTTGCTTTTGAATCAACTTAAATCCCGGTTGCAAAGCGAAAGATTAACAACCTGATACTGTACTGCCCAATCTCTATTGCATTGGATTTGTGTTGCCTTATATAAATTAAAATACACTGCACTTTGTTCGAGAAGTCTCTTCCCAACATTGAAGATGCACAACCAATGTACCCACTGTTTCTTTGCTTCCACAGTTTTCTTCATGCCTCAACAGATTTCACATACATCAAAGCTTGAAGAGATTAATAGACTAGACAATGCCTAATGAGATGGCACAGACAGATGGGAAGGGAGAATAGTATCATTAAAAGTAAGAAAAAAAACACTTTGTTCTTGGCAGTAAATGTTGGAAATTCTAGGCCAAAACTATCTAAGTCCGCCTCATCCCAATAGTCTTGCTCATTATTTCAGCTATTGCTTTTTGAAGCATTCTGGGTCCTATTGAATGTTATCTTACTTAAATTGTTTAATGGCCCCCAAAAGAATTACAAAATTGGGCTGAATTCAAGAAATGTGTGTCGTCTGAATGCTTCAATTAAGGTTTTTTTCTCTAATTCTTTAAAAAGAGGGCAGCACGGTAGCACAAGTGGATAACACTGTGCCTTCACAGCACCAGGGTCCCAGGTTCGATTCCCCGCTGGGTCACTGTCTGTGCGGAGTCTACACGTTCTCCCTGTGTCTGAGTGGGTTTCCTCCGGGTGCTCCGGTTTCCTCCCACAGTCCAAAGACGTGCAGGTTAGGTGGATTGGCCATGATAAAGTGCCCATAGTGTCCAAAAACGTTAGGAGGGGTTACTGGGTATGGGGATAGGGTGGAGGCATGGGCTTATGTAGGGTGCTCTTTCCAAGTGCCGGTGCAGACTCAATGGGATGAATAGCCTCATTCTGCACTGTAAATTCTATTCTATGATTCTATCACTGGGAGATACTGTTGCCACACGGCAGGAAGAAGAGGACTCCACATCTCACCAAGAAGGCTGAGACCGGTGGCAGTACAAGTCAGCAGATGGGCTGGCTCGTGGGGGTAGCATGAAGGATCTGGGTCAGTATTGGAAGAGGGTGAATGACCTTCTCCACTCTACAAGGGTGAGTGATGAAGCCCCTTTTCACCTTGAATCGGTGTTTATGTGTGGGCTTGCATTTGCTTAGCTCAAGGGTATAAAGCCATGAGCTAAATTCAGCATACCTTGTAGTGCCCTAGAAGGCTGCCCGGGACTAGACAGGATGGCAGGTATGTCTGGAAGGCAGATGTCCTGCAATATGCTGGGAATTTACACCAGCAAGCTAGGGAGGAAGATGTAATCTATCAAGGAGGGACTCATGCTCTCTTCCTCACAGGAGAAGAGGAAACACAATGCCCTGGAGCAAAGGTGTACTGGTGGTGGATATAATGATTCATGGTTGTGTTATAATTTACTGACTGACCACTAGGAGTTTCATTAGTATATAAGTGAATGCTCGAGTCAGGTGACCTCAGACTGACTAGGGAGCTGGAAGAGAAAGGTAGGTATTCCCGCTGACTATTTGGGGGCCTGTAGTACAGTCCTATCAAGGTGATCTCTCCCTTCTTATTTTTCAGTTCCACCCATATAGACTCAGTGGGCGAACCCTCGGATATATCCCCTCTAAGTACTGCCGTGATGTTCTCCCTAATCAAAAACGCCACTCCCCCTCCTCTCTTTCCTCCTGTTCTATCCTTTCTATAGCATCTGTACCCCGGAACATTGAGTTGCCAGTCCTGCCCCTCCCTTAGCCATGTTTCAGTCATAGCTATAATATCCCAGTCCCATGTGCCCATCCATGCCCTGAGTTCATCCGCTTTGCCCGTCAGGCCCCTTGCATTGAAATAAATGCAGTTTAATGTAGACTTTCCTTGCTCTCTGCCCTGCTTTCTCTGGTCATGCTTTACACACTCTCCCTTCCTGCCTTTTGTTTCCGTCCCCACTGACTTCCTACATCGGTTCCCATCCCCCTGTCACATTAGTTTAAACCCTCCCCAACTGCACTAGCAAACACACCCCCGAGAACATTGGTTCCGGTCCCACTCAGATGCAGACCGTCCGATTTGTACAGGTCCCACCTCCCCCAGAACCGGTTCCAATGTCACAGGAATTTGAAACCCTCCCTCTTGCACCATCTCTCAAGCCACGTATTCATCCTAGCTATCCTGTCATTCCTACTCTGACTATCACGTGGCACTGGTAGCAATCCTGAGATTACTACCTTTGAGGTCCTACTTTTTAGTTTAACTCCTAACTTCCTAAATTCAGCTTGTAGGACCTCATCCCGTTTTTTACCTATATCGTTGGTGCCTATATGCACCACGACAGCTGGCTGTTCACCCTCTCCCTCCAAAATGCCCTGCAGCCGCTCCGAGACATCCTTGACCCTTGCACCAGGGAGGCAACATACCAACCTGGGTTCTCGTTTGCGTCCGCAGAAACGCCTGTCTATTCCCCTTACAATTGAAGAAACGCCTGTCTATTCCCCTTACAATTGTTATTAATGTGGGTTTATAGTGGTGCAGTGGTTAGCACTGGGACTGCGACGCTGAGGACCCGGGTTTGATTCTTGGCCCTGGGTCACTATCCGTGTGGAGTTTGCACATTCTCCCCATGTCTGCGTGGGTTTCACCCCCACAACCCAAAGATGTGCAGGTTAGGGGGATTGGCCACGCTAAATTGCCCCTTATTTGGAAAAAAATAATTGGGTATTCTAAATTTTTTTTTAAAATGTGGGTTTATACCTATATGAATTCAAGAAATTTATAGCTTTAGCTACAAGTGTTCTTGTAATATAAATCAGGCCATCTACCAAGTACATTAAAGTGGGGTGCCAAATTTTGCAGTGCTGACTCCGATGGAGGAAGCCATTTTGGGCCTAACGCGCGAACTTGCAATTAAATCCACTGGTCGCGGAGAGGCTGAGTAGTGAAGTTGTCACAGATTAGGTTGGGGAGGGTTTCAGAAATGGAGGGCAATGGAAAAACTACAAGGTGGCATCCATTTATCTTTTGCGTTCTTGAATGAGGAAATCTTTGCATAACCCTCTGCCCAATTGCAGACTCGAGCTGAATTCACCTACTCTGCAACTTAAAATCTCATGGATATTTACAATTTGTTTTTCCTCCATCGGTGGGATCATCTTCTACACCAGCTAATAATCCAGAAGGTCCTTCATTAACATTGATGGAGGAGGAACCGTCAGATACAATAGCACCAGATCCTCGCTCTGAACCTTCCACCACCTCAGGTACAGACACTTCAGTGGGTTTGAGCACACTTTCAAATATGTGAAATGAACAACACATTCACTCGGAGGTGTTGGAGACAGAAAATTCCCAGGCCTCTGACAATTGGAGCAATGTTGGAGACACTGAGTCCCAAAGATGATGTGCCTCTGGAGTCATCCATTAGACACCAAATGTTGGGTATCCAGCAGGAAGTAAATGGACAGCGATTCCTGAGTGTTTGCATGCCATGGTTGAAACAATGAAACAGTTGATGTGGAGTATAGGCACTGCATGCACCCTTAGCCCTGAATGCATGGCATTCTCCATAAAAAGATTGCCAACTCTCATGGGGTGCCAACTGCAGGAGCTCAATCATGGGTTTCTGGGGCTGTTCAGCCCTGCGAGCCCACACTGGCAGTGACCTCAGCAGGAAATTGCCTGTGTGTGAGATGGATGAGGCACCCAGTGACTGTTAGCTGCTCATCCATTTATAGTGAGCAAGGAGGTCAAATCAACTTCATTTTGCCAAATGACCTGCAGTTTGAAGCAGTTGAGGCTTTTCTCAGGGTGCTCTCTTCCAGTGATCATTGTGTCTGAGGACACTGCGATGATTGAGAGTGTCCAGCATTGTACAGGACTCTCCTGCCCAGTTGCAGCTGCTGGTGACAAGGGACCACCAAGACATAGCACTTGTAAGCAGATCATGAAGAAACACACAAGGGCTATCTCTGGTGAGATATTTATCATTGTTGCTTGTCTCATTTTTTATCTTGTTGTCACACATCACTGTATTAAAGTGCAACCTCATATCACTTGCCCTTCTTGTACTTTTTGTGCCAGTACGTTAGGAGGCCTCCAATTCAAACCTAAACAGTGATTGAGAATGATAGTTTATTTCACAAGGAGGCCTAAGAGAAAGAGGGTGTCAGGAAGGCTTAATGAACTCCGAGCAATAATGTGACTGCCTCTTTCCGATTGTTTGGAGTGTTGCTATTGGAATCTGACTGGAACATCCTTTGAATCAAAGTGCCCCTGACCTCCCTTGTGCCTAAAAGCTACCTCATTGCTGGGCCATCATTATCACACTGTGGTTGAGCAGGTTCTTCCTCATAGTCTATGCTGGAATCTTCGTCAATGTGGAAGCACAATACAGTCTTTACCTGCCATTTGATCTCCCAGAGAGAGAGCCAGATTGTGGAGGGCACAGCACAACTACAATGAGTGACATGCATTCTGGAGGAAGTTGACGAGATCCTCTGGACCAGTTCAAGCAACAGACAGTCACCAGGGAGCCTGTTGCCTCCCAATTACTGGCACAAAAAGT
Source organism: Scyliorhinus torazame (assembly GCF_047496885.1). Taxonomy (NCBI): domain Eukaryota; kingdom Metazoa; phylum Chordata; class Chondrichthyes; order Carcharhiniformes; family Scyliorhinidae; genus Scyliorhinus; species Scyliorhinus torazame. The sequence continues at coordinate 126,853,153 of NC_092710.1, read as the reverse complement.
ACAAGAAGGGCAAGTGATATGAGGTTGCACTTTAATACAGTGATGTGTGACAACAAGATAAAAAATGAGACAAGCAACAATGATAAAGATCTCACCAGAGATAGCCCTTGTGTGTTTCTTCATGATCTGCTTACAAGTGCTATGTCTTGGTGGTCCCTTGTCACCAGCAGCTGCAACTGGGCAGGAGAGTCCTGTACAATGCTGGAAACTCTCAATCATCGCAGTGTCCTCAGACACAATGATCACTGGAACAGATCACCCTGAGAGCCTCCCAATTTTGGATGTATGGCTTCTAATGCACCTCTCCTCCGTGATATTCTTAGATGCTTGTTTGGCATCATCAGCCAACATTTCAGAGGATATCCTTTACCCCCAACCCCTCCACCCACCACCACCCCCCCCCCCGCCCCGCCCCGTCCCTCCTCCACCACCACCAGCCAGCCATCCAAACGTGCAGGGGGAGATGAAAAGCTTTGCAACTTGGGAGTTGAAGTGTTGGGTACTCTGAGACACAGACGAACCAACACGGTTGCGAATGGTACAACGCAGTTTTATTTCATTTAACTATTGACATAGGAAACTTTGGTACTCAGCACATGGTGACTGTCTGAGTGGCTGGCAATGAGGTCTGTGCCCTGAGCCGTCTCCTGCTGGACTGCTCAGGAAGTATCGTGTTCCTTGTTTTGTACTGTGTATGCTCTTGTCTGTGATTGGCTGTCGTGTTGTGTGTGCTAATTGGTCCGTTGATCTGTCCATCATTATGTATGTATGTGCTGTGATGTTCACTTGAATATCTTGACATCCCCCCTTTTTTACAAGATTATGTGCCTATGTGGTTATAATTAGAGATGTGTACTGAGTGCAGCTAAATGTATGTGTGTGTAATATTTACAGCATATACATGGGGCTTAACTATATACAAGGGGCGATGTCGGGTGTGACATAATAACGAGGTTGTACCATAACAAAGAACGGGGAAATGTGGAGTGATAAAACGAATTCCTGTAACGATAAGAACATAACATGTTAACACAGTGGTTGCATGAGTTCAACGTGTAAACAGTCTCATAAGTCCAGTCTAGTAGGTGGGCGATGAATGCGGGTTGACCGCCTCAAGGGTAAGTCTGGAACCACCGGCTGAGGTGCGGGCCTGGCCACGGGCGACGACGGAAGGATCATGGTAGCAGGCAGCTCCACGAAGTCGCTATCAGGAACAACAGGAGGACACGGTTTCAGTGTAAGATCTCGTAGCGAGTGTGGAAGTAGGCGAAGAGCCCAGCGATTGCGCCTACGAACGGATCCATCAGGCATGCGAACCAGGAATGAGTGGGGAGCCACGCGTCGGAGAACTTCGGCAGGTGCTGACCAGCCACCTTCTGGTAGGTGGATGTGGACTTCGTCTCCAGGGGCCAGGGCGGGAAGATCAGTTGCCCGTGTGTCATATGACCTCTTCTGGCGACCGCGCTGCAGTTGCATCCTGTGCAGTACCGGAGCATGGTCTATTGTGGGTGCCAGGATGGAAGGCACGGTGGTCCTGAGGGCACGACCCATCAGCAGCTGGGCTGGTGAGAGACCAGTGGCTAGTGGGGCCAAGCGATAGGCCAGCAGGGCGAGGCAGAAATCCGATCCGGCGGCAGCAGCCTCGCAGAGGAGCCGCTTGACAATGTGAACGCCCTTCTCCGCCTTTCCATTGGACTGGGGGTGCAGAGGGCTAGACATCACATGTGCAAAGCCATACGAGGCAGCAAACGATGACCATTCCTGGCTGGCGAAACAGGGTCCATTGTCCGACATGACAGTCATCGGAATGCCGTGGCGAGTGAAGGTGTCTTTGCAGGCCCTTATGACAGCAGACGACGTCAAATCGTGCAGGCGTATGACTTCTGGGTAGTTGGAGAAGTAGTCAACGATGATGACATAGTCCCTGCCGAGCGCGTGAAATAGGTCCACACCCACCTTCGCCCAGGGGGACGTCACCAGCTCATGGGGCAGAAGCGTTTCAGGAGGTTGCGCCGGCTGAAACCTTTGGCAGGTGAGACAGTTGAGCATCATGTTGGCAATATCGTCACTGATGCCCGCCAGTATACCGCCTCTCGGGCCCTTCGTCTGCAATTCTCAACCCCCAGGTGGCCTTCGTGTAGTTGGTCGAGAGCCAGCTTGTGCATGCTGTGTGGAATCACAATCCGGTCCAGCTTCAGAAGGACACCATCAATGACGGCCAGGTCGTCTCGGACATTGTAGAACTGTGGGCACTGCCCTTTGAACCACCCTCCCGTCATGTGGCGCATCACACGTTGTAGAAGGGGGTCGGCCGCAGTCTCTCGGTGAATACGGACCAGACTGGAGTCGTCAGCTGGCAGATTTGCCGATGTGAAGGCCACCTGCGCCTCGACCTGACAGACGAACCCCTCCAAGTTGGGCGGTGTGCTCACTGCTCTGGATAGGGCATCTGCAACGATGAGGTCCTTCCCTGGAGTGTAGAACAGTTGGAAGTCGGACCTCCTGAGTTTAAGCAGGATGCGCTGGAGGCGAGGGGTCATCTCGTTCAGGTCCTTGTTTATGATGCTGACCAGGGGGCGGTGGTCAGTTTCAACAGTGAACTGGGGAAGACCATACACATAATCATGGAACTTGTCTAAACCGGTTAGCAAGCCCAGGCATTTTTCGATCTGCGCATAGCGCTGCTCTGTGGGGGTCATGGCTCGCGATGCATAGGCAACTGGGGCCCATGGCGCCGTGTCATCCCGCTGCAGGAGCACTGCCCCAATGCCGGACTGGCTGGCATCAGTCGAGATTTTGGTGGCACGAGACGTGTCGAAAAACGGCAATACCGGTGCAGTGGTGAGTTTGAGTTTGAGCTCCTCCCATTCCAGCTGGTGTGTGTGTTGCCACTGGAACTCTGTGGACTTTTTGACGAGGTGGCGCAGAGCTGTCGTGTGGGAGGCAAGGTTGGGAATGAACTTCCCCAGGAAGTTGACCATGCCAAGGAAGCGTAGCACTGCTTTCTTGTCTGCCGGCTGCGGCATGACTGTAATGGCGCTCACCTTGTCTGCATCCGAACGGACCCCTGACCGGGAAATATGGTCCCCCAGGAACTTCAGCTCGGTTTGGCCAAAGGAACACTTGGCTCGGTAGAGGCGCAGGCCGTTTTCCCGTATGCGGGCAAAAACGCGTTGGAGATGATATATGTGCTCCTGTGAAAAATGAAAAAATGAAAATCGCTTATTGTCACAAGTAGGCTTCAAGTTAAGTGACTGTGAAAAGCCCCTAGTCGCCACATTCCGGCGCCTGTTCGGGAAGGCTGATAAGGGTGGTGTGATGGACCAGATGATGACATCGTCCACGTATACGCGCACCCCTTCGATGTCTTCCATCATCTGCTCCATGATCCTATGAAAGACCTCGGATGCCGGGATGATGCCAAATGGCATCCGGTTGTAGCAGAACCTGCCGAAAGGAGTATTGAAGGTGCACAGCTTTCGGCTAGACGGATACAGTTGGATCTGCCAAAACCCCTTAGAGGCATCCAGCTTCGTAAATATTTTCGCCTGGGCCATTTCACTCGCGATCTCTTCCCGTTTGGGTATGGGATAATGTTCCCTCATGATATTGTTATTGAGGTCTTTTGGGTCAATACATATCCGGAGCTCGCCGGGGGGCTTCTTGACACACACCATGGAGCTGATCAATGGCGTGGGTGCCGTGACCCTGGATAGGACCCCTTGGTCTGGGAGATCCTGCTGCTGCTGCTTGAGGCGGTCTTTGAGTGGCGCAGGGACTCTGCGAGGTGCGTGAATGACCGGGATGGCGTCTGGTTTGAGGCGAATTCGGTAGGTGTATGGCAGTGTTCCCATGCCCTCGAATGCCTCCTGGTTGTGGGCGAGGAGCGATTGAAGCTGTGCGTTGAACTCTGCATCCAGGAAGTCAGACGTGCCGTCTGGACAGAGAGAGTGGACTCGTTGCACGAGGTGGAGAGCCTTGCATGCCTTTGTGCCGAGCAGGGAGTCCTTCGATGAGCCGACTATCTCGAACGAGAGTGTGGCCATGTGTGTGTTGTGAGTCACCTGGAGCTGGCAGGATCCCATAGCCGGGATAACGTTCCCATTGTAGTCGACCACTCTGCACCAGGATGGGCGGATTGGTGGTCTGACCTTCATGGCGTAGAAGGCAGACCATGCTATAAGGTTGGCGGAGGCGCCAGTGTCCAGGCGGAAAGTGATCGGCGATCAGTTGACCGTCAGGGTGGCACACCATTCATCACCCCGATTGATCGTGTTGACTCGGTTCCCATCAATGACCGCAGCCCGGAAGGCGTCTCGGTCATCTGTGTCACCGGTCTGGATGTCGTCTGGGCCCGATTCGTAATGGGGAGGCTGAATGGTCCGCACGTCCCTGCGAGGTTGTTGGAGACGTGGAAGATCGACAGGTTGAGCTGCTCGACAGTAAGCAGCGTTGTGGCCCACCTTGCCACAGCGTAGGCATTGTTGGGTTCTTGCGGGACATTGCCTCTTTAAATGTGCAGCTCCACAGTTGCCGCACGTCATGATGTCATGGCGTTCATTGCGCCACTGCGCATGCGCAGTTCGGTCTTGTGTTGAGCACGCCTGCGCATCACGTCCCTCAGTGTTGCCGTAGGTTTTGGCGCGCACAAGCGCGGGAGGCCTCGAAAAGCGCGCAAAACGGCCGCCCTCGTCCGGGCCATGGGCCGGGAGGAACTCGATCGCCTGGACCCATTCGGCCTCGTGGGGCACCTGGCTCGCCGATCCGGCCACGTAGGACCCTCTCCGCGCTGACTCGGTCACCTGAAATTGGGCATAGCGGCTAGTCGCGTTCTCGTGCAGGACACAGGCTCCGATTGCAGAGGCTAAGGTTAGGCCTTTTATTTTTAAAAGCTGCTGGAGTAGGGTGCCCAAGGCGACCCCAAAAACGATCTGGTCCAGGATCATGGACTCTGAGGTGGTGTCGTAACCGCAGGACTGCGCGAGTATGCGGAGATGCGTCAGGAATGACTGAAAGAGCTCATCCTTACCTTGCAGGTGCTGCTGGAAGACATACCTCTCAAAGCTCTCGTTGACCTCGACGTTGAAGTGTTGGTCGAGCTTGAGGAGGACCGTCTTGTATTTAGATTTGTCCTCGGCTTCCGCGAACACCAGAGAGTTGTCGACATGGATGGCGTGCTGACCTGTGGTGGTGAGGAGGATGGTGATCTTTCTTTTGTCCGAGGCGCTCTCTTTTTCGTTGCTTCCAGAAAGAGTTCGAAACGCTGTTTGAACCACGTCCAATTTACGCTAAGGTTCCCAGCGACTTGCAACGGCTGCGGTGTGTTGACGGTGTCCATGGCGCAGGATGGCAGATTTGTGGGTAGGTATTAATTCACCTCTGGTACCATGAAGTGTTGGGTACTCTGAGACAGAGACGAACCAACACGGTTGCGAATGGTACAACGCAGTTTTATTTCATTTGACTATTAACATAGGAAACTTTGGTACTCAGCACATGGTGACTGTCTGAGTGGCTGGCAATGAGGTCTGTGCCCTGAGCCGTCTCCTGCTGGACTGCTCAGGAAGTGTTGTGTTCCTTGTTTTGTACTGTGTATGCTCTTGTCTGTGATTGGCTGTCGTGTTGTGTGTGCTAATTGGTCCGTTGATCTGTCCATCATTATGTATGTATGTATGTGCTGTGACGTTCACTTGAATATCATGACAGGAGTGATGGGGAATATAGAATCATGGCAAATCCCAGGATATCCTGTACAAATCTGGTAGGATCTCCTGCTGCTGATCGCACTGTAGCTGGACATTGAATGAATGGAAGCTCTTAGAATATACAAAAGCCTCCCCGGTCTCCAGCAAGTGCCATGTTGGATACATGGGTGCCTGAACCTTTGGGAAGCCTGCAGTAGCTGCAAGTCCTGGCTATCCGCACCTGTTTTAAAATGTATGAAGGCATTGATCTTTCTGGAGATGTACATCACAAGCTTTAAGCAGCTGTGTATTGTGGCACACCACACAGACCATCAACAGGACCCTGGAAGGAACCTGAGGCATAAGAATTGAGAGTGGCAGTCACTTTCATCGCCACTGGTATTGGATGCTCACCTACACAGTTGCATGCGATCTCACCAATTGAGATTAGTGTCTCCTTTTGAGAGGCCGATCCTTCTTCTGCACTACACCTTGGCCATCACAAGCTAGCTGGATCAAACTCTATAGACCCTCAGCAGAGTGTATGGCACCTCCTCCTGCCCTTTCTCCTTTGCAAGCCTTGCTGTCCTGTAACCCTTTCAGATTGCACTGCTTGGTCTTACGGACAGATTCTATGATGATGTCCCAGACCGCTGACCTCCTCTCTCTTCTTGCCCTCCACTTCTCATGTGAGGAAGTTCTGCAGCTGAAAGGAATGTGTCCATTTTTTCACCTTCTGCTTTTCAGAGGTTCTCCCTTAATAATTATGTGGCCAGTCTGTAAAAGCCTGAAGAAGGAGTTAAACCTCCAAACTTACAAGTGAGCAGGATGGTTCACTGTTATAAAAAGGACTTCTCAGACTTTCAAATAACCTGTGTACTTGTACCTTCTCACTCCACCATTCCTCCCAGTATTGTATGCTGCCCAGGATGTAGAAGTTGTAAATAACATGATCCCTGCTTACCCATTTCTCCTGTACGACAAATGAAAAAATGCACAGGCCTCTCAAAACTGTGGTGCATTATCTCTTTAAGTTGCTTCACTGGCCCTTTGATTGGTGTTGGCGAGGCTGCCGCCATCAGAACATGTCCGCCCAGTGTAATTTCACAATGTGTGTGATGACTTTGGGAACCCCTCCCAACATCATCATGCTCTACTTCACATAATGTTTGGTGTGCTGGGTACTGGTGTCATAAAATTCAGCCCCAAGTTTTCTCCTGTGGGAAATATATGTAATCTCAAATAAAACCAATGCACAGGCTTTGTTACTGGGAAGTAGTATCCATTTTAGCAATGAGCCAAATAATATACAAACCAGCACTATTCACTGTACTACCACTGATATTGACAGTAGAGTACCAGATACATATCCTGTCTCACTGATGTTCACGCTCCTGCAGCCACATATGCCAACAGCCTGTGTTTCAGGCTGACAGTTGGTGCTTCGACATATGTGTCAGCATGAGAGCATTACACACGAACAGCCAACTTTATCACTGGAAATGAAGATTGTGAGAACCACCAAGTCAGGTCAGTCAAAACACAGAGCTGGAGCCTGACAGAACCAATCAATCACAATGCCACTTTCTCTCACTGTTGCAAATTTGACTGGAGAAGCTTTAAGATAAGTTGATGGCTTCTGAAAGGAAACAATTCCAGATAGTTTTCATTAATGTTTGTCCCCCAATGAAGAGACAGACAAACAAATCCACTACTAATGTGCAACTTTTGAAATGTTTATTTTTCTCAAGGTAGTGAATTGTGACCTATTAAACTATTGTCCGATGGGAAAAGTTATTTTCTTCAAACCTAGATGCAATTGCATTTCAGTGTGTCAAAATATACATCTATATATACGATGGAGTGCAGACAGACAGTGATTGACACACAGGATGACCAGTAAGCACACAGAACAGAGCAGCCAATCACCAGACAGGACACGACCACTATAAAGCCAGAGGGCACCAGTTTTCCCGCTCTCTTGGGACCTAGCCTCTGAGACAGTCAGAGTTAGTGAGCTGGCCAGTGCAAACACCATGTGGGAGCTAGTAAGTCTGGTTAGGCTAGTATCAGATCTCCAGTCAAGTCAGCATAGTGTCAACCCATAGTTGAACATGTAAAATAGTTTAGATATTAAATAAAATCATGTTGCATCTTATCAAGTGTTGGAGGTCTGTCTCTCGCTACACTGCATCAAGTGCAGTCCACATCGACCCAGCCTACCAAACACATCATGGTATCAGCTGAGTGATGCTGAAAATTGACGGACCTGACTTGAGTGAATCAGCGTTGACCTGCAAACAGCCATCCGGTGACATGGAAAACATCCGCCCTCCTCCGCAGCTCCGCATCACCGGCAAATTGGAAGATCTTCAAACAAAAGTTCCAACTCTACCTCGAAGCCACCGACCTTGAGGCCGCATTGGACGCCAGGAAGATCGCACTATTCCTCTCCACAGCCGGGGACCACGCCATCCACATCTACAACTCCCTTACATTTGCTGAAGGCGAAGACAAGACAAAATTTAAAACAGTCCTACTGAGGTTCGACAGCCACTGCAACATTGAGGTGAATGGGAGCTTTGAACGGTATTTTTTCCAGCAGAGGCTTCTGGGTAAGGATGAACGTTTTCAATCCTTTCTGACCCATCTGCACATCCTCGCGCAGTCATGTAACTATGACTCGACCACTGATTCCATGATCCGGGATCAGATCATTTTCACTTCGATTCCATTCGCCAGCAGCTCCTGAAAGTCAAGCAGCTCACCCTCACCATCGCCATCGAAACGTGCGTTCTCCACGAACATGCTAACAATCGGTGCTCCTACATCAGGGCGGCAGAAACGGCAAAGCTAACCTCCCACGAGGCGGAACGGGTTCAGGCCATTGCACAAATGCAGGGCCTAAGTATCAACGAGAATGGCCATTCCGCACGCTTTTCCCGGGCCCCTGCGCATGCGCACCACGAACGAGGGGACGGCGAGACCGACAACCAGACTGCGCAGGTGCATATGTCGTTCGACCGCACTGCGCATGCGCGATGGCGCACGGAATGTGCTGACGTTGGCGTCATGACGTGTCTGAATTGTGGCTCCGCCCATTTAAAGCGGCAATGTCCGGCAAAATCACGACGGTGTCTACAGTGTGGCAAGCTTGGTCACTACGCAGCCCTTTGCAGATCTGCTCCACTGCCCAGCATCCAGCAATCCCAGCCGCGGCGCAGAAGCGTCTGTTCAATGCAGCAGGCCATGCAAGACTCTGACCCCGACAGCCCAACAGATCCTGATGCTGCGTGCCTCAAATCTTCATACCGGGTGGGCATCATTACGAAGCATGCGCTGCCTTTCTCCAAGACAGCAAAGCACCTCGCGATCCTCAGCGTGGATCCCGACGACGAGTGGTGTGCTGTCCTCACAGTCAACAAGGCTCGCACCCGGTTCAAACTGGACACCGGCGCTACGGCGAACCTCATCTCCAAATCCGATCTCGACACCATCCGCATCAGACCAAGCATTCTTCCACCGGCCTGCCAGCTCCTTGACTACAATGGCAATGCCATAGCTGCCAGTGGCTCATGCCAACTCGGAGTTTCCAATAAGTCATTTAAAGCGACACTACGATTTGAGATCGTGGGACCTGACAGAGCATCCCTGCTCGGTGCTCGGGCCTGCAAACTCCTGAACTTGGTTCAGCGAGTCCACACCATGTCATCCTCACAGGCGACGGCCTCACCTGGTGAGAACTTCTAGGCTGAAATTGATGATATCATCACACAGTACCACAGCGTGTTCGATGGAATGGGCACACTCCCATACCGATACAAAATCCTGCTCAAACCGAACGCCACCCCTGTGATCCACGCACCACGTTGGGTGCCGGCGCCCCTCAAGGACCGCCTCAAACAGCAGTTACAGGATCTCCAGGACCAGGGCATCATATCAAAGGTCACAGAACCCACGGACTGGGTCAGCTCCATGGTCTGCATCAAAAAGCCGTCAGGGGAGATTCAAATCTGCATCGACCCCAAGGGTTTAAACCGCAACATCATGAGGGAACATTACCCGATACCAAAACGCGAGGAGTTGACCAGCAAGATGGCTCATGCCACACTCTTTACAAAGCTGGATGCCTCCAAGGGGTTCTGGCAAATATAGCTGGATGCATCCAGTCGCAAGCTGTGCACATTCAATACCCCGTCCGGTTGCTACTGCTTCAACCGGATGCCTTTTGGCATCATCTCTGCCTCAGAGGTATTGCACCGCATCATGGAACAGATGATGGAGGGTATCGAGGGGATGCGCGTGTATGTTGACGACGTCATAATCTGGTCCTCAACTCCTCAAGAACACATCGATCGCCTCAAGCAGGCATTCCACAGAATCCATGAGCATGGCCACCGATTCAACAGAGCCAAGTGCTCGTTTGGTCAATCAGAAATCAAACTCCTTGGTGACCACATCTCGCAGCAAGGCGTGCGCCAGATGCTGACAAGGTCTCGGCGATCAATGCCATGAAGACCCCAAAGGACAAGAAGGCGGTCCTCCGTTTTCCAGGGATGGTCAACTTCCTCGGGAAGTTCACTCCCAACATGGCATCACACACCACAGCCCTCCGCCATCTCGTCAAAAAGTCGACGGAATTCCAGTGGCGGCCCGCTCATGAGAACGAATGGTGTGAGCTGAGGGCAAAACTCACCACAGCCCCGGTTCTGGCGTTCTTCGACCCTACCAAAGAGACCAAAATATCTACTGACGCGAGCCAGGACGGTATTGGGGCGGTGCTCCTCCAACGGGATGACTCCTCCTCATAGGCCCCAGTTGCGTATGCCTCCAGAGCCATGACGCCCACTGAGCAACGGTACGCTCAGATCGAGAAGGAATGCCTGGGCCTCCTAACGGGAATCGACAAATTTCACGACTATGTGTATGTTCTCCCAAAATTCACGGTTGAGATGGACCACAGGCCACTAGTCCACATAATCCAGAAGGATTTGAATGACATGACGCCTCGGTTACAACGAATCCTTCTCAAGCTACGCCGCTATGACTTTTAACTTGTCTACATGCCAGGCAAAGAACTCATTGTTGCAGATGCCCTTTCCAGGTCTCTCACCACACCGTGTGAACAAACTGACTTTGTCTGCCAAATCGATGCGCAGGTGCAATTGTGTGCCTCCAACCTTCCGGCCACTGATGAGAGGGTCATCCAAATTCGTGAGGAAACGGCCAAGGATCCTCTGCTACAGCGTGTGATGCAGCACCTCACGAATGGCTGGCAGAAGGGACAGTGTCCCCAGTTTTACTACGTCAAGGACGACCTGACGGTGGTGGACGGCATCCTCATGAAGCTCGATAGGATTGTGATTCCGCAGAGCATGCGAGCTATGGTGCTCGGCCAACTCCATGAGTGTCACCTGGGGGTCGAGAAATGTCGACGCAGAGCTCGAGAGGCAGTCTACTGGCCGCGCACCAGCCAGGACGTTGCCAACTCAGTCCTCAACTGCCCCACATGTCAGAAATTTCAGCCAGCTCAACCCAAAGAAACTCTGCAGCAACATGAGATAGTGACCTCCCCATGGTCCAAAGTCGGTGTCGACCTTTTCCACGCCAGGGGCGTGACTATGTCCTCCTGGTCGACTACTTCTCCAATTACCCAGAAGTGGTGAAACTGTCCGACCTCACATCGAAGGCGGTGATTAAAGCATGCAAAGAAACGTTTGCCAGGCATGGGATACCGCTCACGGTGATGAGTGACAACGGTCCCTGTTTTTACAGCCAGGAATGGTCCGATTTTGCCCGCCTATACAACTTTTGTCACGTAACCTCCAGCCCCCATTACCCGCAGTCAAACGGGAAGGCCGAAAAAGGGGTCCATATCGTCAAGAGATTACTTTGCAAAGCTGCAGACTCAGGCAACCTGGCGCGGCTGGCATACAGATCATCCCCGCTGTCCACTAGGTTGTCTCCCGCGCAGATGCTCATGAATCGCATTCTGCGAACCACGGTTCCAGCCATCCATGTTCCAGACCTTGACCACCTCACGGTCACACGGTCTCGGGCCCAACAGAAATCAGCATACGACGTTCATGCCACAGATCTCCCCGAGCTGGTCCCAACTGATTGTGTTCGTGTGCAGTTGCCTGACGGCGGCTGGTCCGCCACAGCTGTTGTGGTCAAGCAAGTGGCCTCGTCCGCATGGCTGATGGTTCCTTCCTACGACGCAACAGACGGGCACTGCGCAGAGTTCCATGCCCGTCACCTAACCATGATGTCCCGCCTCACACAATGCTCCCTCCGGACGTGCCCTACCACGAGGCCACCGATCTACCAGCAATCCTGCCGACCTCTGCGACCACCGCATTGGTGGCGGTCCCGCCTATCCAAGTGCAGGCGGCCCCTGATCCACCCTTGAGGCGGTCAACCAGAATTTGTCGCCCGCCTCAGAGACTAAACTTATAGACTGAACTTTTGCACAACTGTGTTACCTCATCGTTTTGACCTCTGTAAATATCGTTACCGTTTCATCGCCCTATATGTGCACTAGCGACACCTTCCTATGTACATAAGGTCATTTTAGCACAGTCTGTATATAGGCACGCACATATACACATCCACACGCACATGCACCTTAATGTTTATTATCTCAACACACACAATACAAAACAAAAAAAAAAGGGGGGGGAGATGTCATAATATCCATCTATGTATACAATGGAGTGCAGACAGGCAGTGATTGACACACAGTAAGCACACAGAACAGAGCAGCCAATCACCGGACAGGACACAACCACTATAAAGCCAGAGAACACCAGTTTTCCCGCTCTCACGGGACCCAGTCTCTGAGACAGTCAGAGTTAGTGAGCTGGCCAGTGCAAACACCATGTGGTAGCTAGTAAGTCTGGTTAGGCTAGTATCATGTCTCCAGTCAAGTCAGCATAGTGTGAACCCACAGTTGAACATGTATAATAGTTTAGATGTTAAATAAAATCGTGTTGCATCTTATCAAGTGTTGGCGGTCTGTCTCTCGCTACACTGCATCAAGTGCAGTCCACATCGACCCAGTCTACCCAACACATCACAGTGAGTGCTCCTTTCTGTTAATTATAAACTGGCTTTATGTCCTACCTCGGAAACTGCAGTTGCTGAAGTTTCAATACACATGGAGGGTAATGGCAGGTGGTAATGTGTTCAATGTAATCACAAAACATTACTGTGAGATTCTGAATTAAGGATTTTACCACATCATACGATTGTGATGTAAACCATTCGTACCTTCATGTGCATGTGTGGCGATTTATCTCGCACTATCATCACTGGGTCTGAAGATTATGGGTTTATGTTCCACTCCGGTTCCTCCATGGTGAGACATTGAAATGCCCAGACGTTGACGGGACTGGAAGGTCTGGCTGGTGCGAAGGGGCTGGAAAATGTCAAAGACTTGAACACATAGGGTGGGATTTTCCATGTGATGGAAGTTGCCCACCATTGACCGGTGTCAGTGTCTTCTCATCCTCCTGTTGTCAACAGAGTTTCCTTTTGAATGCACCCCTCGCCTCTGGGAAACCCGCAATGAGGGTGTGCCACTGGCAGCACTGGAAGATTCTGCTGGCGATTTCTGGTCATAACCTTGCATCATGGATTTTGTGATCAGCAGTGAACCACTGCAGTTCATCACACCAACAGCTGCCCACAAACCACTTCTCATTTCACAGCAACTTAAGAGTGAAAGTTTGCCTGATATAGCATGGTGCCTTTTACAGTGGATCTGCAACATGCTTGAACAGAATAGGCAAGAGTGTGGTCTCCTCAACTGATTAGAATGAGGGGCGAGATTCAACTGTGGGCGGCACGGTAGCACAGTGGTTAGCTCTGTTGCTTCAAAGCGCCAGAAACCCAGGTTCGATTCCTGGCTTGGGTCGCTCTCTGTCTGTAGTCTGCATGTTCTCCCCGTGTCTGCATGGGTTTCCTCTGGGTGCTCCGGTTTCCTCCCATAGTCCAAAGATGTATGGGTTAGGTGGATTGGTCACGTTAAATTACCCCGTAATGACCAAACGTTAGTTGGGGTTGCTGGGTTACGGGGAAAGGATGGAGGCGTGGGTTTAGGGGGGGTGCTCTTTCAGGGGCCAGTGTCGACTCGATGGGCCGAATGGTCTCCTTCTGCACTGTGAATGCTATGAAAACATTTCTAAGTGCCATATTGGGCGGGTTTGGCAGGGTGTTTCACGTCGGCTGCAATGGCAAGATCGCAGCCTGTATTCACTCGTACTTAGTTCCAAAAGTGAGCCGCCACATGACACCCCCCTCTCTCACTGTCTGACTCACCCAACTTGCACCTCAGCTGCTCGCTGCTAACAAGGAGGTGCTGCTTTTAAACGCTCCCTCACCACTCACTCCTAGTCAAGACACCAGGATGGCAGCGTGGAGACCTGCTTCTCGCTTTGGGGATGCCGACTTGGCCACAAAATCATCCTTCTCTTTCACTAACCATAAGTACAATGTCTTGCAAGATCACCATCTGATGAGGCCGGAGTCATGCCCCGCCCACCTCACAAGAAGCCACTTTGGAGGAGAGCTCCGAATAGAACACTGACAGCTATCATCCGCACTTCCCATCAGCACAGAGACACACACATTGATGGGCGACGTAAGTGGACAGGCTTCGGGGGCACTCTCTGATGATCACCAAACAATTGCTGATGCTCATTAACTGGAGGCAGGAACATCCAAGGGAGACAACAGTTGGAGGTCTTCTGGAACCCAGGACTCAGTTCGACCCCTGCCTGATGTAGAGCCCCTGGACAAAGTTCTCCCAGAGCTGATTGATACAGATGATAGGACACAGCTGTGACATTCAGGGGGAGGTGTCAGCCACATTCCTGCAACTGCATGGCTGATTGGAGAAGTCCCAAAGGCTTCAAGCGCAGGAGATGGTGCTGACAATGCATGGCTCCTGGGCCCGCACTGCTAGGGTGGAGCACGACATAATCTCCTTGAGTAGTGGTGTCCAAGGCATGGCTCAATCTGCGACGACCATCGCTGAGGGGCATGTCCGAGGCGCAGTTTGGCATTGCAGAGGTGCCCCACAGCATGGCCCAGTCACTGAGGAGCATCACGGTGTGTGCCGACACCATGGTGCAGACACATGGTGCAGTGCCAGGTGACTCCAAAGCCTCTGGAGCTTACTCAGGGTGCCTCTCCGTCCCGTGGAGTCACCCAGGGTCCTATGAGCACCTTCAGGGAGGAGGAAGTGCTGAAGTTTATCAAAGACACTGGGGATCTCAGTGTGCCCCATGATGTAGCTGTCATGCACACCTCCAGGGTAGGGGCACACGCATGATGATTCTGAGGTGGTGGTTGCACACAATCTGAACATTCAGGGAGTGGAACCTTTTCCTGTTAATATGGGGCGCTCCCAGATTCGCCTCAGTCGCCATTGTGCCAGCTTCCCGGTTTGGAAAGGAGTACTAAGCAACATCCACGTAACTTCTCTGGGGTGTAGGGTGACTCCCATGAGGCCATTGCATCTGACTTCAACCTCGCTAATGAAATTGAAATGAATGCAAATCAAGCTTAATGACCTTGTCATCATTTTTGGGTGAGATCCAGAACTCTCCATCAGGATTGGGCCGGGTGAATTTCCAAATGGTTCGCGCCCGGTGCGAATTTCTGTTTTGGCCTTTCCCGCTTGATGCACAATCAATGACCACTAAAGCGAGGTTGTAGTCCAACTGAAGGCTTTAATAAGCTAAATGTTTCCCTGAGCATCTCAGGTACAGAATGAAGGCTGCTGGGGCGGCATGGGCTCTTATACCCCGTCTTGCAGGGCAGAGCTACCATACAGCTTGACCAATAGGAATCATACAATATCTACCAATGGTGTTCCAGCATTACCAGGTACCGTAATACCTCTACACAGACTACCACATTCACCCCCTGTTAAAAAAGGGTCCGGCGGGGGTGGTGGCCTGATATTACAACATGGTAACGTGGTAGAAATTATAGTTATGGAGGTACCGTAATACCTCCGTACAGCGTTTTGTAACTATTTACAATTCTATTTACTATTTACAATTTATGATTCATAATTAACTATACACTTTAAAATGAAGCAATCAGTCAATCGGGGGCCCTGGTCATCCTCTGTGATCGTCGAAGCTTCGGTGGTGACTCCGGTGGAGGCTCGGGCGTCTGTGACTCCGGGCGCGTGGCCTCAGTCTCTGTGGCAGCTTCGGCACCCCTAGACGGTGCTGGTGAGGAAAACGGGTGACCTGGTAAGGGAGCGTCTGCGAGGTGCGTCGGTGGGTGGGGGGGCCTAGACGGGACCGGCGGAAGGACCGATCCTCCTGTAAGGTGCACTGGTGGGAGGGAGGGTGGGACTGGTGGCTGCAGTGTGCATGGGGCTCCGGCGGGCACCAGGTCTCGTAGGGAGACCGTATCTTGTCGGCCGTCAGGGCACGCCATGTAGGCGTACTGGGGATTAGCGTGGAGAAGATGGACCCTCTCGACCAACGGGTCCGACTTGTGCGCCCGCACGTGTTTTCAGAGCAGGATGGGTCCGGGAGCTGCCAGCCAAGTCGGGAGCGAGGTCCCAGAGGAGGACTTCCTGGGGAAGACAAGGAGACGTTCGTGAGGTGTCTGATTGGTGGTCGTACAAAGCAGTGATCGGATGGGGTGGAGGGCATCCGGGAGGACTTCCTGCCAGCGGGAGACTGGGAGATTCCTGGACCGTAGGGCCAGTAGGACGGTCTTCCAGACCATTCCGTTCTCCCTCTCTACCTGTCCGTTACCCGGTGTTGTAACTGGTCGTCCTGCTCGAGGCGATGACCTTGCTGAGCAGGAATTGACGCAGTTCGTCGCTCATAAAGGCGGGCCTCCTATCACCATGTATGTAAGCGGGAAACCCGAACAGTGCAAAGATGCTATGGAGGGCCTTGATGACGGTGGTTGCGGTCATGTCGGGGCATGGGATGGCGAATGGGAGCCGGGAGTACTCGTCAATCACGTTCAGGAAGTATGTGTTGCAGTCGGTGGAGGGGAGGGGGCCTTTGAAGTCCATGCTGAGGCGTTCAAAGGGACGGGATGCCATTATCAGGTGCGCTTTCTCTGGCCGGTAGAAGTGCGGTTTGCACTCCGCGCAGATTTGGCATTCCCTGGTGGCTGTCCTGACCTCCTCGATGGAATAGGGCAGGTTGCGGGTCTTGATAATGTGGAAAACGCGAGTGACCCCCGGGTGGCAGAGGACCTCGTGGAGGGCTCGGAGGCGGTCTACTTGTACGTTGGCACATGTGCCGCGGGACAGGCCATCAGGAGGCTCGTTTAGCTTCTCGGGACGATACAAGATCTCGTAGTTGTCGGTGGAGAGTTTGATCCTCCACCGCAAGATCTTATCGTTTTTTATCTTGCCCGGCTGTGCATTATCGAACATGAAAGCAACCGACAGTTGGTCAGAGAGGAGAGTGAATCTCCTGCCAGCCAGGTAATGCCTCCAATGTCACACAGCTTCTACTATGGCCTGGGCCTCCTTTTCGACTGAGGAGTGGCAGATTTCGGAAGCATGGAGGGTACGTTAGAAGAAGGCCACAGGTCTGCCCGCTTGGTTGAGGGTGGCCGCCAGAGCTACGTCAGACGCATCGCCCTCGACCTGGAAGGGGAGGGACTCATCGATGGCGTGCATCATGGCCTTTGCAATGTCTGCTTTGATTCGGCTGAAAGCCTGGCGGGCCTCTATCGACAGGGGAAAAGCTGTGGATTGGATCAGGGGACGGGCCTTGTCCACATAGTTGGGGACCCACTGGGCATAGTAAGAGAAAAACCCCAGGCAACGCTTCAGGGCCTTGGAGCAGTGAGGGAGGAAACTCCATAAGGGGGCGCATGCATTCAAGGTCGGGCCTATAACTCCATTTCGCACTACGTAGCCGAGGATGGCTAGGCGGTCGATGCTAAACACGCATTTATCCTTGTTATATGTAAGGTTAAGGATCTTTGCGGCCTGGAGGAATTTTCGGAGGTTGGTGTCGTGGTCCTGCTGGTCATGGCCGCAGATGCTGACATTATCGAGATACGGGAATGTTGCCCGTAAACCGTACCCGTCAACCATTCGCTCCATCTCGCGCTGGAAGACCGAGACCCCGTTGGTGACACCGAAGGGAACCCTTAAGAAGTGATAGAGCTTCCCATCTGCCTCGAAGGCAGTGTATATGCGGTCACTAATGCGGATGAGGAAGTGGTGGTAGGCGGACTTAAGATCCATCGTGGAGAAGACCTTGGAATGCGCGATCCTGTTTACCAGGTCGGATATGCGGGGGAGAGTGTACGCGTCCAGCTGCGTAAACCAGTTGATGGTCTGACTGTAGTCGATGACCATCCTATGCTTCTCCCCGGTCTTTACCACCACTACTTGAGCTCTCCAGGGACTGTTGCTAGCTTCAATGACTCCTTCCCTCAGTAGGTTTTGGACCTCTGACTTAATAAAGATCTGATCCTGGGCACTGTACCGTCTGCTCCTGGTGGCGATGGGTTTGCAATCCGGGGTGAGGTTCGCAAACAGGGAAGGCGGATCGACCTTGAGGGTCGCGAGGCCGCAGACAGTGAGGGGGGGCATAGGGCCGTCGAATTTTACTTAGACTTTGGAGATTACACTGGAAGTTTAAACCTAGGAGTGTGGCCTCGCAGAGGTGGGGAAGGACGTAGAGCTGGTAATATTTAAACTCCCTTCCCTGGACTGTGAGATTTGCTACACAAAACCCCTTTATCTCTACTGAGTGCGAACCGGAGGCCAGGGAGATTTTTGGATTAACGGGGTGGACGAGCAGAGAACAGCGCCTTACGGTGTCGGGGTGTATGAAGCTCTCCGTGCTCCCAGAGTCGATTAAGCAGGACGTCTCGTGCCCGTTGATTAATACTGTTGTTGTAGCAGTTGAGAGTGTTCGAGGCCGGGACTGATCCAGGGTCAACGAGGCTAATCTCAGCAGTTGAATGTTCTCTTCGGGCGGTGTGCGTTCAGCCGAGCTGGGGTCCTGGGAGTCCATCCAAGATGGCGCCTCCCATTGGTCGCGCATGGCTGGGGGTGCACAAAATGGCGGCGCCCATCCATCGAACGTGGCGTCCGCGGGACAAGATGGCGGCGCCCGGGAGCCACAAGTCGCCCTGGAGTAGGAAAATGGCGGTGCCCGCTGGCCGCATGGGGACCGTGGATAGGTTTGTGGTGGTGGTCCGCATTCGCCGCCGGAGACCGCGGCGACCACACGGGCCTGGCATACCACCAGGAAGTGACCCTTTTTACCGCATCCCTTGCAGGTGGATGCGCGGGCCAGGCAGCGCTGCCAGCGGTTCTTCGCCTGACCGCAAAAGTAGCAGCGGGGCCCCCCGGGGTTGCCAGGCCACCTTGCAGCACAAGCTTGTGGGGGGATGGGGGATGTCTCAGGGTCGGCTGCGGAGGGGTTCCATGCTGCCCAGGGGGCTGCCACGCAGTCGGGAACGTAAGCGCGGGCATTTCTGGAGGCAACATCCAGGGAGCCTGCAAGATCCGTGGCTCCTTGAGGCCTAGGGTGACTTTTTCCAGCAATCGCTGGTGGATTTGGGAGGACAGCATACTTCTACGAAAGCGTCCCAGATCAAGAGTTCTGTGTGGTCGCTCGCCGAAACCTGCGGGCAGCTGCAGTTTCTCCAGAACACCAGGAGCGCACGGTAGAATTCTTCCAGCGATTCCCCAGGGATTTGTCGCCTCGTTGCTAGCAGATGTAGGGCGTAGACCTGGTTTACCAGGCGAATATAATGTCCTTTTAACGGCTCTATTGCTGCATCGAAGTCTTCCGTGTCCTCGATGAGGGTGTAAATTTCCGGGCTCACCCTCGAGTGCAGGACTTGCATTTTCTGTTCTCTCGTGGGTGCGTTTTCGGCCGTACCCAGATATCCTTTAAAACACACCAGCCAGTGCTTGAAGATTGCCGCTGAGTTCGCTACGTGGGGGCTGAGTTGCAGACAGTCCGGCTTGATTCGGAGCTCCATCCTTTTAAATCTAGCTTATTAAATTGATGCACAATCAATGACCACTAAAGCGAGGTTGTAATCCAACTGAAGGCTTTAATAAGCAAGATGTTTTCCCCAGCAGCTCAGGTATAGAATGAAGGCTGCTGGGGCGGCACGGGCTCTTATACCCCGCCTTGCAGGGCGGAGCTACCATACAGCTTGACCAATAGGAAACCTACAATATCTACCAATAGTGTTCCAGCATTGCCAAGTACCGTAATACCTCTACACAGACTACCACACCGCTATTCACCCAGTGCACCTGGATCGGTGCAGGGCACAACATGGTGGTTGAATCATGCCAAACTAATCCTCCCTGGGCCACCAGAAAGTGTCAGTTAGAATATTTACTGCAATGTAAGAAAGCAAAACAAAGTGAGGAAAAGAAAGAGGGGATTAAAAGTGAGACAAAAAAGAAACAAAAAGTAACAAATAACATATTTTATACTTTTAATCTCCAACAATAATTAAAATCTGAGGAATGAAAGTCCACTTCCGTAAAAGTTAATTTTCAGTGTAAGCAATGTTGTTTGACCGTAACCAAAGTGTATCACAGTACTTAAAGAAAAAGGCACATGTTTTAAAACTTGGACAGAATTTAAAGATTGTTGTCAAAATGGTTCCAAGCTCTCTGACAGATTTATGGATCAGACTATGATTGCCTTCTAAGATGCGAAAGATAACCTTTAATTTAATTATAGTCACTGTGATCTTGCCCAGGAGAATACAAAGTTTTCCAACGCCTCATTGTAAGAATGTAAATTGCGCTTTTGCCTGAACAAATAAAACAGTTGGGAAAAAAAATCTGTTTGAAATGACAATACCATATTTGGAAGATAACTTGGTATTTTATCCAGATCATATGGCACAGCAGCCATCATGGGTCTCTCCAAATTTTTGCAGGAACATTCAACCTGTTATTTCAGATCCATCTTGAATCATTGAAATCCGTCTTCAGAGAAGCAGGACGAGCTTCAACCCAGAAGGAGAGAGGGAAAGGTATCTAGAAACAGCCATGTTTTCTGCTATAAATAATGAGGTAGTTTGAAAGTGTCACACCTGCAGAACCCCAACAAAGTGACCTTCTCTCCCCCCTGTAAACATGATTCCACATATTAAGCTTACCTGGGCGGTGGGGCAAATCACGGGTGGGATTCTGTGATCCTGAGGCTAGAGTGATGACGCCGTCGGAAATGCCGTTGCGCTTCTCGACGGCGTCAACACGGCCTCAGGATCAGCAATTCTGGCCCCTATAGGGGGCCAGCACGGCACTGGAGTGGTTCACACCACTCCAGCTGCTGATCCCGGCATCAAATGGCCACCGCGGCATCCGGGCATGCACAGTGGCACCGGCGCCAACGCGCGTATGTGCAGTGGCTTCCTTCAACGCGCCGGCCCCGATGTAACATGGCACAGGGCTACAGGGGCTGGCGCAGAAGAAAGGAGATCCCCAGCCAGAGAGGCCGGCCGGCTGATTGGTGGGCCCCGATCGTGGGCCAGGTCACATCAGAGGCCACCCCCCGGGGTCGGACCCCCCTCCACTGTGGATGGCGGCGGCGAGAATCGGCGGGCCAGCCGCGTAGAGCGGTCCCCGACCGGCGCCGTGCCAACCACGCCGGCACCAATTCTCCGCTCTGCGGAGAATCGCGTGTCGGCATCGGGGCGGCAATTCGCGCCGGCCAAGGGGATTCCCCGGCCCGGCCCAGGGCTGAGAGAATCCCGCCCCACATTCTAGCTGCGTAGAAGAGTCAGATGAAGAGCTTGCTTGGTGAAGCTTCATAGGTAGCTGAGTGTGATAAACCTAATTATTGTGCATTGGAAAAACTGCTCGAAAGCCTACAGATTATGCCGAGAAGTCCGCCTCCACCTTATTCTTCAAGTTGACATGCAGCCTGGAACCCATCTTCTCCAGTTTTGAGGGGCTGAATACTTCCAACTACCAACCAGTGGAGCCCAATGTAATGCAATGTTTGGTTACTGAGTTTGCAACTTCCACTGCATTCATTGCAGCTTCTATGAAATGACCAACTGCTCTAACCAAAGCTCGAGCAGCAACCATAATGGTTGTGGACTCTGTTTGAAAGGGTTGCACACTGTCTCTGCGCACAGATTTGTCCTCCAATAATTAGGGAAGACCCAACAAATGCCCCAAGGTAGAAATGGGGGAATCATCCAATAGGACCTACTGGTATCTGTCTGAATGACAGCATTGCTGCTCCCTGTCTTGGCACTGCACCATTATCCTTGAGTTGTCCATCGGATAGGTGGCACAGACTGCTGAGACCTATACTGATGCAGTCTGAGGTGAGGCCATGAGTGTCCACCACCTCTTGGAGGGAATCACCGGAGGCCCCCTGAGATATCCTCTTTAGAATCTCAGCAGCCGTCCACCTGATATGCTGTATCACTGGGGCTACACTTCACCACAGAAGGGCTAGATTACACAAGAACACTTGTATATAGAAACTAAGAGTAAAAATCAGTGGTGAATAGTTTGACATGTCAGTGCTGTTGATTGTGTAATGAATTCATTGTTTTTCAATTGATAAAGGTTAATTATAGTAATTAGACACTTATGGAATTGGTAGACGATTATTGTGATCTTCATGGGGAAGGATGGAAAGGATAGAATGTGAGTCCTGGGCTTCTTGATGGATCTTCAACCATGGAAGGTGCACCACATGGTTAAAGTGCTCCAGTGTTGGGATGAGAAGGATGTTTCTCAAAAGTACTGTTCAAATAGATGGTAGTGAGCATCCCTCACAAATGCACACAATTTATTTGGAACCTTCTGGTGACACCCCTGATCATTTCCTTCCCCTTCCCCTTTCCTCCTTCAAAGAACAAGAACAAAGAACAAAGAAAAGTACAGCACAGGAACAGGCCCTTCAGCCCTCCAAGCCCGTGCCGACCATGCTGCCTGTCTAAACTAAAATCTTCTACACTTCCTGGGTCCGTATCCCTCTATTCCCATCCTATTCATGTATTTGTCAAGATGCCCCTTACATGTCACTATCGTCCCTGCTTCCACCGCCTCCTCCGGCAGCGAGTTCCAGGCACCCGCTACCGTCTGTGTAAAAAACTTGCCTCATACATCTCCTCTAAACCTTGCCCCTCGCACCTTAAACCTATGCCCCCTAGTAATTGACCCCTCTACCCTGGGGAAAAGCCTCTGACTATCCACTCTGTCTATGCCCCTTCCTTCCACATAGATATATTTGGAGGTTCAAGCAGTCCTAAGCAATAAACATTTTTTTTTTGCTTGTTGTTTATGATCTACGGAATAAATATTCAGAAAATCGCTATAGCAAATTCCATTGCCACCACTTTGTTTACTGTCGTTACTTACAAAATGGGGTTTACCTGAGACTTTCACTACAATGGACTGCAATTTGTTTCCAGCCAGTCCCGAGCAAGTTATAGAATTCACCACCATCTGACATTGCGATGCAGCCCATGACTGAACTGAACGAATGTGTCAGAATGAAAGCAGAAAAAAGCACAAAATGACAAGGTCAAGCAAAAGCTTACTTCGACAAGCAAACTTAGGCAAAGGGAACCATGATTTAAAATTATAGATTAGGTGCACATTGAACGATAAATCACTGCTACAAACTCACACCATCTCCATCAGGACCAGAGAAGATCAAGCAGTTGCTCAATACCAACATTTCTCTGTTGGTTGACAGCTCAAAGTGGAATGTGAGACACTTGATAACGGGCAGACCAGGATATTTTAAGGACAATGATTATGAGGATACATTTCCTTTTCCAGTGAGTGACCATGATGTTGATTATCTATCGAGCTGATCATGCAGAACCACAAATTCAAGTTTGTAGACCTATACGCTATCATCAGCAACATTCACGTCTCAAAGATTGTTTCCTCTATGTTTGTTTTTTAGAGCGATCACTCAGAGTGTACAAAGCTTCGGTGACCACTCTACTAAAATTTAGTATCACTGTGCTTAATACAGGTGATGCAGTTTTAGCTATGCTGATAAATGTGAGTCTTCATTTTATGAGGCAGCAGATCTCAGTGATGACCTCTTTGGTAAAGCTCAGTCTCTTTGTAACTCGGGTTCTGTGAGGAGTGTGCTCTCTGAAGATCCTGGTGAGGATAGGCTTCCTGATGAGAGCTCTCCTCACCCTTCGTCCTTTTCCTTCTGAAGCAATTGGTCTCATCGCCTCCTCACATTCCTCATGCAGACTGTGGAAGACCCCCCCTCCCCCCAAGCGGGATCCCAACGTCCAGGCACTCTTTCTCTTGGTGACTCTTGCAAGGTGTCCAAAATATAAAGTCAGACAGCCATGATCCTTTTCAGGATCAGAGAATTTCCAGCAATAAATGCGGATTAAATGTTGGTGAAATTTTTGCAGAACATCTCCTGATGTGCATCAAAAGCCTTCTTCAGAGTGTAGTCAGACTGAACAGTGGAAGCTCGGCATGACTTCAGTGTGTTTGAAAATCTCAGCAATGACTAGTTTCTACCTGTTCAACATGTTCCTTTTAGGGGAGCTTGTTTAATGAAACATTGGGAACAAAATGTTGTGCAGCCACTTTAATGACTGCTGGCAGGCAACATAATTCTCCATCATGATTCTCTGAGCTGTCATATCGAGGTTGGGCTTCAACTCCTTTCCCAAAATAACAACTTCCACTAAATGCACCTAAAGCTGACTTGCAGGTTAAGATTCCATCTTGGCCACCTTGGAGGCTCTTTAGTGCCTAAAGTAAATCTCCTCAATACGCACAGGTTTTTTTTAGGCCTTTTAGCGCAGCTGCGGAAGTATAATTAAAGGAAATTAATTCAGTGTGAATAAGGAAATAGGTTCCCAGTGATTGCCAGACGATAAGCTTCCAAAGGCAATAAATCAGGAAATTATTGCAAAGATTGGAAGCAAAGAAACAATGTTAAAAGATATAAGCGACCCCCGCACCCCCATGCCCACCCCACTTCCTCCCCATCATTGTCCAGCAATCTGTTCTGTGATCTAAGGGTTATAAAGCACAAATTAAAGTTGCACCCAGCACAAACAGTGAGACAGATATGAATCAAAGCTCTTTAAGAACTTTGACTGCTTCAAGGTAACATGAATAGACCTGAATAATCAATGCTCAAGGTTTCCACATAATTCCTTAAGTGCACATTTTAGATGTAGGGCTGTGTGTACTGCTCTTTAAGAAGTCCTAAGATGTAACAATAAGAAATAATTTGAAATAATAACTCAATTGACGGACCTATTGTCGTCTCTACTTTTTCAAATCTACTTTTAAAGAACTTCAGGTAAAAATGATCTAAAAGCGATGAGTTCCCACCGTGAACTGGTTCTCCACATCCAGATCAAGGACCAAAACTTTGGATTTATATTGCACCTTTAAATTTGCAAAACGTACAAAAGGCACTTCACAGAAGCATTACAAAACAAAATTTGACACTTAACCACATGTGGCAATATTAGAGCAGATGACCAAAAACCTGGTCATAGGTTACAAGGCCTGTCCAAGGAGGAGACAAGAGAGGTAGAGAGGTCAAACCGTGTGAGAGATGATGGATTGGGTTTGAGAAGGATGATAAAAATAAAATGTCAGAGATACACAGAGCATGATTATTTGTCCAGGTCAATTTCTCATTAAATTAGAGTACTGATTTGGATTTATGGAGAAGACGGAGCAAAGCAATCTCAGCTAACTCCGCTGCCTGGATAATTAGCCTTTCTATTGGGACAGAAAAGGAGAGGGTGCCCCACACGCAGCCATTGCTCACAAATGAGATGACTTTGTCAGATAACACATGTACATCACTCGTACAATATTGGGGCAGAGCTCCATTAACCATTAAAGCCAATCTTTGCATAGTATTTGTTTCTATACAGTTTGACAGTGTTAAATTGCACTCAGAAGAACTTCATGCAAATGAGTTAACATGTTCATCACAAGTTTCATTGAGAAAATATCAGGATTTTTAATGCATACTAACTGAAATCTGAGTGCAGGTTGGATAATTAGAGAATTAATAGGGTATGGTAGCAATGTGGTTCTGTTATTAGACTAGTGATTCCAGAAGCCTGGGATTAATGAGAACAAATACAGCCACAGCAGCTGGGGAATTTATTTAAATTAATTATTGGGATGTGAGCGCCACTAGCGAGACCAGCATTTATTGCCAATCTCTAATTGCTCTTGGGAAGGTGGTGATGAGTTGTCTTCGTGAACAGCTGCAGTCCATGTGTCATAGGTACACCCACTATGCTGATAAGGAGGGTGTTTGGGGATTTTGACCCAGTGACAGTAAAGGAACAGTGATATAGTTCAAGTTTGGATGGTGCACTGAATTGGTGTCCCACACCAGCTTCCCCAACAGACCCCACCCACCACCAGCAGAGCACAGGCGGTCAATCTCAAGGTAACATGAAAATTTGTTTCCTTACGGCGGGATTAATTGGCGGGAACTTGTAGTCCCGACCGTTTTGGTCGGGTAATGAACAGCGATACTGAAGTCAAATGCAGTGGGTGGAATTTTCCATTCATTTGACTAAGTATCAATCAGGCAGAAAAGCAGTGTGTAGCCTGCCAGCTCCACTGCCATGGATTTGTGCCTTTTTTTTGACACATGGTTCTAAAAGAATCCTGGAAGCAGGCCCCACGACGTCAAGCTGGTGGTGAGGGTGCCCAATGCAGATTTTTGCGACACACCATTACTCACATCCTACTAATTAGAGCACCTGCTCAACCGTCCTACTCTTTACTTCATGCTGCTCAACCGATTTCATAAATACAGTATATACCCGTGCAAAAGCCAAACTTTTTTGGACCAATTTTGTAAACCAAAAGTTAAAGTGGGAATATTTTTGACGGATTGACATGCAAGCTTGATTTGGGCCCAAAATGGACCAATGCAATGGAATAAAATCAAAACCAACAACATGTAATCATTCTCTACCATGTATTTATTTTGTAACATTACAAACTATATACATTCATCCAATACCATATAAATATATACCATAATGAATTAACTACAACACTTTGCATTGAAATCCTTTGAGAACACGCTGATCACTGTCCCAATCACCAAACAATTTGTCCCAATAACCTGGTTGTATCATAATAACATCTGGATCTTCCCTGTCTTCACCATCATTGTTGGTAGAACCAGAAACTTCCGTATCATCCCACAAGCAATCATCCTCATGCACACATTCAATATTCAGCATTTTAGAAATGATTTGTTTACAATATTGGGATCAATTTCTCAAGTAATGGTTGATACAAAGGTGATGGGCGACACGATGATGCAATGATTAGCACTGTTGCCTCACGGTGCCGAGGGCCTGAGTTCGATCCTGGCCCGTGGTCACTGTCCATGTGGAGTTTACACATTCTCCCCGTGTCTGCATGGGTCTCACCTCCACAACCCAAAAGATGTGCAAGATAGGTGGATTGGCCATGCTGAATTGCCCCTTAATTGGAAAAAAAAGAGAATTAGGTCCTCTTCGTTTTAAAAAAAGACACAAAGGCGATCAACCAATGTCATGACAACCCCATCGAATATGGAAAAAGCCAAAAGAGGAACCTTTGAAAACAATTCCACACATCTATGTTTCACTTAGTCAGTAAGTGGCCCATAACTTCCGATCTCCCGGGGGCTTGTTTTGGGAAGGTATCCCGGAAGACGTCTGGGACTGTACAGGAATAGTCTGTTAAGTTTAAACCTCTGATGGGTAATTACCCTGCACCAGGAGCCACTTCTAATTCCTCCTATCCTAGTGACGCACCAACCCCCATTTAGCTCCCTGACTATATCATCCACACCTCCACTAGAACCTGACTATCATCCTAATCCTTTGGCTGTCGTCTGACCCACTGACAAACCCCCAACTTCTGACTATCCTCCCAACCCCCCCCCCCCCCCCCCAACTAACCAACCATCTCCCCCTGACCTATCCTCCATCCCTAACTGACCCCTCATCCCACAACCCATCTTACATCAACTGACCACCTGAGCCACCTAACCCACTCTATCGCCCAGGCACAAGTCAGGAGTGTAGTGGAATACTCTCCACTTGCCTGGATGAGTGCAGCTCCAACAACACTGAAGAAGATTGACACCATCCCGGACAAAGCAGCCCGGTTGATTGCTCCTCCTTCCACAAACATTCAAACCCTCCACCACCGATGAACAGTGGCAGTCGTGTGTACCATCTACAAGATGCACTGCAGTAACTCACCAAGGTTCCTTTGACAGCATCTTCCAAACCCATGACCACTACCATCTAGAAGGACAAGAGCAGCAGATACCTGGGAACCCCACCACCTGGAGGTTCCCCTGTAAGTCACTCACCACGCTAACTTGAAAATATATCGCTGTTCCTTCACTGCCACTGCGTCAAAATCCTGGAACTCCCTCCCTAACAGCACAGTGGGTGTACCTACACTTCAGGGACTGCAGCAGTTCAAGAAGGCAACTCACCACCACCTTCTGAAGGGCAGCGAGGGATGGGCAATAAATGCTGGCCTAACCAGCGACGCCCACATCCCGTCAATGAATTCTTAAAAAAGACATACCTCGCCCCACTAACAAACCCTTTACTGAGCCCCAAACCCAACCGCCTACTGACTGATCATGTGACAAACCATCCTATGCTCCTAACCAATCCTACCCACTTACCTTACACACTTACCTTCTCCTGGCTTCTCTGCCATTTAAACAGACCTGATTTATGGGACCTAGTGCTGTATAAAGTGAGCATGGCTTATGGCTTCCTTTTGTCCTACTCTGCTGCCCTAAACTGAAGGACTCAGGAATCCGCAGCAGTGCACTTTTCTGAGGAGGCTCGAGTTGGAATGTCGGGCATGAAATGTGCAACTCCCGATTGTGGTGAGAAACAAGCAGTGGAATCCAACTGTGATTGTAACTCCTGGGAAGTTCTAGTCTATTGGACCAATGTTGCCAGTGAGAATGCTTGTATATTTTTACCTTTGGTGCATGCTTTTTCACCTTGCAAAATCCAATTATCCCATATCTTTCAGATATGGTCATTGGGAGGTTTATCTGTACACACATGCACAGACTGATCAGGATTGCTGGGAACAACTACCATATCGGTGTTTGCTGACCTCACATCACAGACTGCATCATCGACAAGGCAGGATTTGAGAATGCCTTAGTTGTGAAAATATTTTACTTTGCATACTGCTCCTGGTCTCAGATTCTACCAATATTTGATCCAGTTCTTGCAACCATCTTCATCCTCTCAGTCTTTCTCATGATCATAACGCATTTCTGAAATTTCTCTTTGGGGAGGGCTTTGCACTCATATGTCATTGTTTGTTTTAATTTTGTGCCACTCACCATACAAGATGGAACCATGTGAATTGTGTTCTCTCATGGCCTTCTGTCTTTATAAAGGATATCTTCTTTCACTGGTCTTAGTAACTGCCCTGTTTACTGATATGTTCATTGGTGTTTCGCCCATATTTTAAAATGTCGATCAAGCGAAATTCCTGTCTCAAAATCAGATGACAAATGATGAAATTTGATGATTTTATCATCTAGTTGAGGTGACAGAAACTGTGATTTTGTTTTGTGGTGGAGTACTAAATCGTGCCTTTTCACAAATCTCATGCATCATCTGGCACTCGCCCTGAGGTCGAAAATGCCACTTTTCTTCACTTTCCCGTGGGTACAGAGTCAGATGGCTCCATGGGTAATATTATTTATTTATTTTATTTTTAAATAAATTTAGAATACCCAATTCATTTTTTCCAATTAAGGGGCATTTTAGCGTGGCCAATCCACCTAGTCTGCACATAGAACATAGAACATAGAACATTACAGCGCAGTACAGGCCCTTCGGCCCTCAATGTTGCGCCGACCTGTGAAACCACTCGAAAGCCCATTTACACTATTCCCTTATCGTCCATATGTCTATCCAATGACTATTTGAATGTCCTTAGTGTTGGCGAGTCCACTACTGTTGCAGGCAGGGCATTCCACACCCTTACTACTCTCTGAGTAAGGAACCTACCTCTGACATCTGTCCTATATCTATCTCCCTTCAATTTAAAGCTATGTCCCCTCGTGTTAGACATCACCATCCGAGGAAAAAGGCTCTCACTGTCCACCCTATCCAATCCTCTGATCATCTTGTGTGCCTCAATTAAGTCACCTCTTAACCTTCTTCTCTCGAACGAAAACAGCCTCAAGTCCCTCAGCCTTACCTCATAAGATCTTCCCTCCATACCAGGAAACATTCTGGTAAATCTCCTCTGCACCCTTTCCAATGCTTCCACATCCTTCCTATAATGCTGCGACCAGAATTGCACGCAATGCTCCAAATGCGGCCGCACCAGAGTTTTGTACAGCTGCAACATGACCTCATGGCTCCGAAACTCAATCCCTCTACCAATAAAAGCTAATACACCGTACGCCTTCTTAACAACCCTCTCAACCTGGGTGGCAACTTTCAGGGATCTATGTACATGGACACCGAGATCTCTCTGCTCATCCACACTACCAAGAATCTTACCATTAGCCCAGTACTCTGTCTTCCTGTTATTCCTTCCAAAATGAATCACCTCACACTTTTCTGCATTAAACTCCATTTGCCACCTCTCAGCCCAGCACTGCAGCTTATCTATGTCTCTCTGTAACTTGTAACATCCCTCCGCACTGTCCACAACTCCACCGACTTTAGCGTCATCTGCAAATTTACTCACCCATCCTTCTACGCCCTCCTCCAGGTCATTTATAAAAATGACAATCAGCAGTGGCCCCAAAACAGATCCTTGTGGTACACTACTAGTAACTGGACTCCAGTCTGAACATTTCCCATCAACCACCACCCTTTGTCTTCTTCCAGCGAGCCAATTTCTGATCCAAACTGCTAAATCACCCTGAATCCCATGCCTCCGTATTTTCTGCAGTAGCCTATCTTGGGGAACCTTATCAAACGCTTTACTGAAATCCATATACACCACATCAACTGCTTTACCCTCATCCACCTGATTGGTCACCTCCTCAAAGAACTCAATAAGGTTTGTGAGGCACGACCTACCCTTCACAAAACCGTGTTGACTATCTCTAATCAAATTATTCCTTTCCAGATGATTATTCCTCCCATCTCTTATAAACCTTTCCAAGACTTTGCCCACAACAGAAGTAAGGCTCACTGGTCTATAGTTACCGGGGTTGTCTCCACTCCCCTTCTTGAACAAGGGGACAACATTTGCTATCCTCCAGTCTTCTGGCACTATTCCTGTAGACAAAGATGACTTAAAGATCAAAGCCAAAGGCTCAGCAATCTCCTCCCTAGCTTCCCAGAGAATCCTGGGATAAATCCCATCCGGCCCAGGGGACTTATCTATTTTCACACTTTCCAGAATTGTTAACACCTCCTCCTTATGAACCTCAAGCCTTTCTAGTCTCGTAGCCTGAATCTCAGTATTCTCCTCGACAACATTGTATTTTTCCTGTGTGAATACTGACAAAAAATATTCATTTAGCACCTCTCCTATCTCCTCGGACTCCACGCACAACTTGCCACCACTGTAGTTGACTGGTCCTACTCTTACCCTAGTCATTCTTTTATTCCTGACATATCTCTAGAAAGCTTTAGGGTTATCCTTGATCCTACCTGCCAGACTTCTCATGTCCCCTCCTGGCACTTCTTAGCTCTCTCTTTAGGTCCTTCCGAGCTAACTTGTAACTCTCGAGCGCCCTTACTGAACCTTCATGTCTCATCTTTACAGAAGCCTCTTTCTTCCTCTTGACAAGTGTTTTGACTGCTTTAGTAAACCACGGTTCCCTCGCTCGACCACTTGCTCCCTGCCTGACAGTACATACTTATCAAGGACACGCAGTAGCTGTTCCTTGAACAAGCTCCACCTTTAAGGGCAGCACGGTAGCATTGTGGATAGCATAATTGCTTCACAGCTCCAGGGTTCCAGGTTCGATTCCCCGCTGGGTCACTGTCTGTGTGGAGACTGCATATCCTCCACATGTGTGCGTGGGTTTCCTTCGGGTGCTCCGGTTTCCTCCCACAGTGCAAAGATGTGCAGGTTAGGTGGATTGGCCATGATAAATTGCTCTTAGTGTCCAAAATTGCCCTTAGTTTTGGGTGGGGTTATTGGGTTATGGGGATAGGGTGGATCTGTTGACCTTGGGTAGGGTGCTCTTTCCAAGAGCCGGTGCAGACTCGGTGGGCCAAATGGCCTCCTTCTACACTGTAAATTCTATGAAATTTCCATTGTGCCCATCCCCTGCAGTTTTCCTCTCCATCCGATGCATCCTAAGTCTTGCCTCGTCGCATCATAGTTGCCTTTCCCCCAGATATAACTCTTGCCCTGCGGTATATACCTATCCCTTTCCATTCACTAAAGTAAACGTAATCGAATTTTGGTCACTATCACCAAAGTGCTCACCTACCTCCAAATCTAACACCTGTCCTGGTTCATTACCCAGTACCAAATCCAATACGGCCTCGCCTCTCGTTGGCCTATCTACATACTGTGTCAGGAAACCCTCCTGCACACATTGGACAAAAACGGACCCATCTAAAGTACTCGAACTATAGCGTTTCCAGTCAATATTTGGAAAGTTAAAGTCCCCCATAACAACTACCCTGTAGCTTTCGCTCCAACCAGAATCATCTTTGCAATCCTTTCCTCTATATCTCTGGAACTTTTCGCAGGTCTATAGAAAAGCCCTAACAGGGTGACCTCTCCTTTCCTGTTTCTAACCTTAGCCCATACTACCTCAGTAGACGAGTCCTCACCAAACGTTCTTTCTGCCACCGTACTACTGTCCTTGACTAACAATGCCACCCCTCCCCCTCTTTTACCACATTCCCTGAGCTTACTGAAATATCTAAACCCCGGCACCTGCAACAACCATTCCTGTCCCAGCTCTATTCATGTCTCCGAAATGGCCACAACATCGAAGTCCCAGGTACCAACCCATGCCGCAAGTTCACCCACCTTATTCCGAATGCTCCTGGCATTGAAGAAGACACGCTTTAAACCACCTTCCTGCCTGCCGGTACACTCCTGCAACTTTGAAACCTTACTCATGACCTCACTAATCTCAACCTCCTGTATACTGGAGCTACAATTCAGGCTCCCAAACCCCTGCTGAACTAGTTTAAACCCTCCTGAAGAGCATTAGCAAATTCCCCCCCCCCCAGGATATTGGTACCCCTCTGGTCCAGGTGTAGACCATCCCGTTTGTAGAGGTCCCACCAACCCCAGAATGAGCCCCAATTATCCACAAATCTGAAACCCTCCCTCCTGCACCATCCCTGTAGCCACATGTTCAACTCCTCTCTCTCCCTATTCCTCATCTCGCCAGCACGTGGCATGGGTAACAACCCAGAGATAATAACTCTGTTTGTCCTCGATCTAAGTTTCCACCCTAGCTCCCTGAATTCCTGCCTTACATCCCTATCCCTTTTCCTACCTATGTCATTCGTACCTATGTGGACCACGACTTGGGGCTGCTCCCCCTCCCCCTTAAGGATCCCGAAAACACGATCTGAGACATCACGGACCCTGGAAGGCAACACATCAACCGCGAGTCTCTCTCGTTCCCACAGAATCTCCTATCTATCCCCCTATGGAGTCTCCAATGACTAATGCTCTACTCCTCTCCTCCCTTCCCTTCTGAGCAACAGGGACAGACTCTGTGCCAGAGACCTGTACCCCATGGCTTACCCCTGGTAAGTCTCCCCCCCCCAATAGTATCCAAAGCGGTATACATGTTACTATTGTTACTAAGGGGAACGACCACAGGGGATCCCTGTACTGACTGCTTCCTCATAGCCCCTCTCACCGTCACCCATCTATCTTTATTCTTCGGAGTAACTACATTCCTGAAGCTTCTATCTATGACCACCTCTGCCTCCCGAATGATCCGAAGTTCATCCAGCTCCAGTTCCCTAATGCGGTTTCTGAGGAGCTGGAGATGGGAGCTGGAGATGGAGGTGTTAACAGATGAAATCAGCAGGGACACTGATGGCGTCCCTCACCTCAAACATTCTGCAGGAGCAACATTGCACCACCTTCCCCTCTTGATAAAAAAAAAGATGAGTGTCTGCGGCTCCCTGACTGGGAGGACCGATTGCAATAACTTCATTGAAGCCTACTTGTGGCAATAAGCGATTATTATTATTACCCCGCCCCAGAGTTGGGGAGTGGACATTGTGGCCATTTACCGCCAGTGCCCCTTGAGGAGGTGGTGCCAGACCACTGTTGGTTGTGTGTGTGTGGTGGGTTTGGGAAGGGGTTGACGCAGGGTGAGGGTGTGTGTGAGGGGCAGACGGTGGGTGCTGGCGGTCTGGTGCCTGGTTGGGGAGGAATGGAAATTGGTTGCCCCCAACTCCATTGACCAACCAACATGGCCGCCTTATCACCGCGCTGCCCGCTGGGAGACGTCCACTAACCCTCAGCGTGCAGTGCGCCACCCTCTTCCAGGCAGCGCATACGCGCTCTGGTTCAACCAATCCAATCTGCGCACGCGCACTCTCCCACCTCCCCTCCCCCTCTGATCTATCGAGCCCGTCTTAGGCCTCAGGCTCCGGTTTCGTGCAGAACCTCGAACCCCCTCCGCCTGCCGCCTCCCGCCCGAGATGTTCCACGCAGCCCCACACCCGGTAACAACCTTCTCCGAGTAAAGGTTCACCAGCTTCTTCATGTGCCAGTGCGGCGCCGAGAAGACGTCCACCTCCTCCGGAAACGGCGCCATCTTTGCGCTGGAGTCGCCGGGGAGCAATGTCGGGGTGAAACCCACGCAAACACGGGGAGAATGTGCAGACTCCACATAGACAGTGACCCAGAGCTGGGATCGAACATGGGACCTTGACACCGTGAGGCTGCAGGGCTAACCCACTGCGCCATTGTGCTGCCCTCATGGGTAATATTATGACCATTTTGCCAATGCAACATTAACCATTCTGCCACTTTGATCTCCAGTTTGAATTGAGCTGCATGCTTGCCATTATTTCATGAAGGAATTGTGATACATGTGGTACACGCTAGTCTTGTTGATTGCGCAATTGCTGCTAGAACAGGCGGAGGGAAATCTGAAGGTTGCTGGACATGCTTTCAAATGAATGAACCATTGTAATTACTGGTAGATTATTCACAATCAGAATGCATCTTGTTCCTTGATTAACTGGAGTCAAATTTGGCAAGAAGTATATGAAAAATCACATTTCTTTCGGTTGAAAGCTAATGGATCAATTTTTACATGAGGTTGGATTTTACCTGAGTAAATATGGTAGAGCGATCATTTGCTTTCAATTCTATGGGTTTCAACTTCAGCTAAGTTTTTGAGTGAAATGTTCCTGAAATTCTGGGGATCCCCAGTAGAAAAGCAAACCAGAAAGATATATTTGTGCAAGAGATGTATTTCCTCAGGTCAACAGCAAGTGGTTTTAACTGACTGCAGAGAAATCAATCATTGTGATTCAGGTACACTATTTATTCTCATTTTTTCCCAGAGCTCCATCAAAGTAGATTCAATATCTCCAGTGCAGCTTTTCTGAAATCCCCTTGAGCAGTTATTACTGCAGGCCCATTACTCCTCATTTTCACTGGAGCAAGATCCCATTTGTCAGTGTAATTATTACCTCAGAACCTAATTTCCTCCGTTCATCATGCCAACAGCACTTGTACATCCTCCACTTGCTTTGCTCCACTATGGGCAGCTGTGCCTCCAGATGACTAACCCCTGAGCTTTGAAATGCTCTTCATTGTTTGCCTCTTTGCCTCTCTCTTCTCCTTTAAGATGGCTTAAGGCCCATTTATTTTAACCAAGTGTTTAGTCACCCACACCAATGTCCCCTTTATTGTCTCAATGTAAATTTTTGTTTGTGTACGCTCCTGTGAATGCCTTGAGGCATTGCACTACATTAAAGGAGTTGTGTAAGTGAAAGTTGTTGTTATGGGCCGGTTTAGCTCAGTGGGCGAGACAGCTAGTTTGTAATGCACAACAAGGCCAGCAATGCGGGTTCAATTCCTGCACCGGCTTACCTGAACAGTGATGCCTTTCTTTTCCTGTGGCTCTGCTCTAACTATGGCAATCAGTGGCTTTGCCCTTCTTTCTTTTGGTATCTGTATTCTAATGCTCAGAGTCGCCAGGTATCAAATGATACCACCACAAGGTTCAACCGGCTATCGATCAAAGAGCCAAACACCATTAGTTAGTTCAAGGTCAAGGGTACTTTATTTACATACAATTGGTCATGCAACATAAACACTACTAGTTAACTACACCTATCGACAGAGACAACCTGTACTTAACTTCAGGCACCCAGCTTAGGTCAGAGAAACAGTGGCCGCTGTCCGATTCTGGATCTATCGAGTCTGGAAAAGTAACTGCTGCTCAGCTGGGCTCATCCGTCTGGTGGCGGGTGTTGAACTTGGACTTGCTTCTGGTGGTTTTGTGATTGGAGATGGTCGGTGCCGGTGCGCCAGGTCCAAAAACAGGACGAACATATGGCGGACTCTCTACTTATACTTGGGGCTTTTCGCCCTCTTTCGCGTGGTCCTTCAGTTTGGACCCCACTAATTGGGTGATCCCTGATCACTCTGTTCGATTTCTAACCAATAAATGGGCGGGGATCTGGATGGCTGGGCGTGTCCCAAGCGGTCACTGATCCTATTGTTTACGCTTCCCTTGAACAGGGAGTGGTCCCGAAATGTCTGGGACTGTACCGGTCGCTCAAGCACCAGTCCTTTGTCTTGGTGGAGATGGGCCATCAAATGCTAATTGGCCCATCAAAATGCTAATTGGTCGGAGTTTCGATACCGTCTGGATTCCTCACTTGCAAATATACATTTCAGGCTGTGAGCCTGCCTGAACCTTGCTCTGTCCATTTTACCCACTAGGCTTTGCGAGTTTCTCTGTTCCTGGTTGTAAATGGCCATCCCAGATGGCGGCAACAAGTGCCGGAATGTGGCGACTAGGGGCTTTTCACAGTAACTTCATACTTGTGAAATAAAAGATTATTACCGTTATTATTATTATTATCCTGGAACAGCAAGAGGAGAGCCCATAAGAAGGATCCTACTGTTTTTCTTCTATCTTGTTCCTTTTACTCTTGACAACATTCAACAAGGACATTTCTTCAAGCACAAATGAGAATTTATTCTTGCTTCTATTACATATTGTGAAGATAGTTTGACATTTTATCTATTAAAATGCATCCAATGTGACAGCATGATGTATTATTTGCATATCAGTTGGCTTTACCTGTCTGCAGATGGTGAGCATTAATTAGAGATATATCCATACTATAGCCTTCGACTGAAAGTGTGGTAGTTGGGTAAGGAAATGCATGCTTGCAATGTGAAATTCTGTAAATAAATGCTTATAAAAGTGTGCAAAGTTGGTATGGTTAGTACGAATATTTTCCATCCATGTCATCCAATAATGTTATTTTCCTGACAAAAAATTTGACAGCGAGAAATGTGTACCGGGACAGGTAAGCATAAGGGGCGGGATTCTCTCAGCACACACGGGGTCAGAGAATCGCTGGGCCGCACTCGACTCGGGCGACGCTGCCCCGACGCCGGTCTGCCGATTCTCGGTGACTGGAGAATCGGTGCGGCGCCGGCGCAGACAGCGTGCCGCCGGTTGAGGGCCACTCTACGCAGCCCCCCCCCCCACCCCCCGGTGATTCTCCACCCGGGATGGGTCGAGTGGCCACCCAAAAAAGCCCGAGTCCCGCCAGCGCCATTCACATGTGGTCTTACCCAGCGGACCTCGGCATCCATCCAGTCGGGGGCAGCCTGGTGGGGGGTGGGGGGGGGGGTGGCAGGTCCGACCCCAGTGTGGGCCTCCACCGTGGCCTGGCCCGCGATCGGGGCCTACCGATCGATGGGCCGGACACTCGTGGTGGGGGCCTCTTTTGCTCCGCGCCTGTAGCCCTATGCCATGTTGCGTCGGGGCCAGCGCAGAGAAGGGAGCTTCTGCGCATTCGCGCCGGTCGCAGTGCACATGCGCGCATTTGCGCCGGTCGCAGCACGCATGCGCAGACCCGCGCCGTCCATTTGACGCCAGTATCGGCAGCTGGAGCACCGTGGGTCGCTCCAGTGCCGTGGTGGCCTCCTGTAGGGCACAGGATCGCTACACAAGCAGTCCGATGGCGCCAACGTTAAACTCTCCAGGTTTTACGACCGCGTCAACACTCTGCCTTTAGATGGGAGAATCCCGCCCAAGGTTCTTTCCTGACACATCCTCTTCTGAGATCTCCAGACCCCCTGATCTGACATCACTGATGATGTATATTAGCTGTTGTCATAACAGCAAATACCTCCTGCGTAGTATCAAGGCTGGCAAAATGGCAGGATCCTCAATAGCTGCTGTTCAGTAGCAGATAGTTGGTTCAACAGGGGAAGCATTGCATAGTCCTCATCTTCAGCTTCTGACTGTGTAATTTTCTGCTGCCTTCCATCTCAGCACGTGCCTTCCACTCTGCTCCTGCTCTATGGAACACCCTATAGCTCTTTGATACCTGTCTCTTCTCTCCTTTAAAAGTCGCCACAAAACCTGTTTAATTTACAATTGTTTTCGGTACATCTCCTAACTTCTCTTCCATCTATTCTATTCTTCTACCTTTAAAACATTTGGAGACGTGACATTTTTCTATGAAAGATGAAAGGTGCATGTTGTGGTGGTCATATTCACAGTAACATATGCAACTGGTTACCTTAACTAAGTAATACTTGCTTTGGTAATGGTGAATGTTCTCATTCTCTGAAGGTTTATGGCGACTGGATGATTTTATATAAGTAACCTATAAAACCTAAGCCGTAAACTTCCCATTTAACTTTTTGACTCAAGTAGAAATGGAATTAATTCTTTCAACTAAAACAACAATTTTCTGACTGATTTTATTATGTGAGTTACTGACCTTCCCTGAGATATAAGAAAGAGATACAACTAATTTGGGAAAAGGTTTGCAAAAACAAAATGCGAATGATTTGCTTTTTATAAGTTCAGTTTCGGACATGAAAAATAATGCCTTGATGGACTGTCAAGTCATCTTAACATTCACAAAACTTTTTCACGTTTTCCACACCAAATAAGAAGTGATGGCCAGGATTAAATATAGGCAATATTCACAGCCCTAAAACCAGCAGAGCATAATAATAGCATTCATAATCTTGTATTATTGCATTATTGCCAGCGCAATGAAGTTTAACAATTATATATTTGAGAAACTTTATTTTGTTTTCTAGTTTATCTCCATCACACCTTTGAGCTATTTATTGCCTGTTCCTAACAAGTGCTTTTTGTGAGGGCCACGAAGAATCCAACACGAGTTGAAGGATAGAAAGAAATAACATTTATTTACAATAACATATATATACAACAGCAGCAGCAACTCCCTTGCTGCTAACTCCTCTCTAGCTGGTTCCTTACTGGCCAGCTTTATTTATGCAGGGAATCTGCTAATGATTTTTCCGCCCCCCCTCATTGGGGAAGTTCATACTCCCAGAGGATTGTGGGATTGCCATTAGTCCCCAGCCAGTGGTAAGCATGCAGGTTATAACAGTGCTCATTTGCTAATTGTAATGATGGGTTTAAAACTGATATATAAGCAGGTTCTCAACATATTTCTAACATTACTTGGAAAGTTTCCTCACAATTCAGGAAAATATGAAGTCCCCAAATTTGTCAACCCAGATGCCCAGCCTCTTTGTTGCTGCACTGCTGGAATGCCCCAAAATTGTTATGCTTGGGTGAGGAGGGATGAACTGGCTTCCTTTCTTCATTCAAACCCCTCTGCAGGTTGCAACAAGAAATTTAAAAATTATCTAAAGAGGAGCCACTTTAACCACGCTTTCTTGAGTTCAAGATAGAGTGAGTTTATTAACTACTAAAGGCAAGAAAATGATAAAACACTTTCATTTACGGTCATAAGATTAGAAGTGAGAATTGAGTCCCTTGGTAAGTCTTAAAAAAACATTATACAAAATAGTCCTTGGCCGGGATTCTCCCTTCTGGGACTAAGTCCCCATGTTGGCGCGAGAACCGGCTCCAACCACTCCGGCGTCAACAGCCCCCGAAAGTGCGGAATTCTCCACATTTTCGGGAGCTAGGTGGACGCCCGAGTGGTTGGTGCCGCTCCAACCGGCGGCAAAGGGACGGTGCGGGTTCACGCATGCGCCAAAGGGCAGGCGTGAAATTGCGCATGCGCGGAACGGCCGGCATGATTCCGCGCATGCGCAGACCGGCCAGTGTATTTTGGTACATGCGCGGGGGGTACTCTTCTCCGAGCGTGCCATGGCGGAGCCCTACAGGGGCCGGCGCGGAAGAAAGAAGTGCTCCCATGGAACAAGCCCGTCCGCAGATCAATGGGCCCCAATGGCGGGCCAGGCCACTGTGGCCCCCCCCCCGGGGTCAGATCCCGTCCCGCCCCCCTGAGCACCGCCCACGAACACTCATCTGCCAGGTCCCGCCGGTGCTTGAGTTGAGTGATTCACGGCGGCGGGACTGGCCAAAAATGGACGGCCGCTTGGCCCATCGGGGCCCGGAGAATCGCCGGGGGGGGGGGGGCCATGCCAATGGCCCCCAACCGGAATGGCGGGAATCCAGCCCCTGCCCGGAAAACAGCACCGAAGAATG
Source organism: Scyliorhinus torazame (assembly GCF_047496885.1). Classification (NCBI taxonomy): domain Eukaryota; kingdom Metazoa; phylum Chordata; class Chondrichthyes; order Carcharhiniformes; family Scyliorhinidae; genus Scyliorhinus; species Scyliorhinus torazame. The sequence continues at coordinate 126,812,805 of NC_092710.1, read as the reverse complement.
CGGCAGCCGGCGTCGGGGCGGGATTCGCGCCGCCCCCCCGGGGATTCTCCGGCTGGCGGGGCGTCGGAGAATCCCGCCCCTTGACTCATATGGAGTCGCAAAATGAGCATTGTGGCCATGGAAACGCCAGTAGCACTGACGTCAGCAGGTGAACAGTCGATTTCGGGATTCCATGTTCTGGAGTTTGGCAGTGCAGAATCCCTGTTCCTGTTTAACCATTAGTCATTTCTGACTTGTCTTACTTCAACAATCAGAGATGGAGATATACCTGTGTTAGCGGATGAAATTGCTTTTTGTGTCAGGTATAATAAAGATGTCTCAAAGTATTGTCATCGCACAGGTCAAGGACAAACCAGCAGGCAAAGGGTTAAACATATACCAAGGGAAAACCAGCAAGCAAGGGGTTAAAGCCACCCACATTGGAAATGATTTAATCATCTCACAAAGCATTTGGATATGAATAGGGAAATACAGGAGGTCCCAGTAAGTCTAAGGGATCCATTGTCCAACACATTTGCACCTCTTCTAGAAGTTAAATATGTTAAGCACAAACCGATGAGATTGTAAGGAAACATTGTATTCTTTAATCGTTTACCCATTACGGGAACCAGAAAATATGCATACTGATCACTTTGTATTATTCCGAATGATTCAGTGACGCCAATACCTGCTTGTGACACCGAAGAATTTTCAATATATATGCATGTAATTCTGAGGACAGGCAGAGCTGACTTTTGCGAGCTACAGGATTGTCGCTGAATCTATCTCTCCTCTGTGCACACAGTTTTTCCGAATTAAACAAAGTTTTAACAACACCACGCGGTCGTGAACAGACTTTGAGGTTTTTCTTCCCTCCAACACCTGCAAAAAGCTTTTGCAAGGGTGCCTCTGCTGCTTGCTTCATCTTTGCTGTTATACACCCTAGAACAGGTTCATGTACATATACACACACACACTTGGGGTAGCTTTTCATAGAATTTACAGTGCAAAAGGAGGCCATTCGGCCCATCGAGTCTGCACCGGCTCTTGGAAAGAGCACCTCACCCAGGCCCACACACCCACCCTATCCCCATAACCCAGTAACCCCACCCAACACTAAGGGCAATTTTGGACACGAAGGGCAATTTAGCATGGCCAATCCACCTAACTTGCACATCTTTGGACTGTGGGAGGAAACCGGAGCACCCGGAGGATACCCATGCATACACGGGGAGAATGTGCAGACTCCGCACAGACAGCGACCCAAGCCGGGAATCGAACCTGGGACCCTGGAGCTGTGAAGCAATTGTGCTGACCACTATGCTACCGTGTTGCCCCTCAGTTGTTTTTTTTCTCACATCAGCTTCGCAGTTGTTTTTTTCTCACATATTTGTACATTCCTGGAAACAAAATCCACAAATCCATCTGGACATTACTCATAGGATATTTCTTGATGAAATAACATTCATCTCCTATTAGGTCCTATTGTCTCCATCGGAGATGGCAATTAGTTTCTGTATGTTTTACAAGTATCTTTGTCTGGAAACCGGGTGGGGTTTCATTGTCTCTCAGAATATCATCCACCCCAGCACTTCAGCCAGTGACTGACTTTACATCCTTAGCCATCTTTGGCTTGTATGTCCATCAAAAAAAACTAACAGGTCTTATTTATGTTCAATATTTCCAGATGTAACTCAGTGTTTTTCCTTCATTACTATGGCAAAATCATAGATATCATCGAATTTACAGTGCAGAAGGAGGCCATTTGGCCCAACGAGTCTGCATCGGCTCTTGGAAAGAGCACCCTACTTAAGCCCACACCTCCACCCTATCCCTGTAACCCAGTAATCACAGCTAACCTTTTTTGGACACTAAGGGCAATTTAGCATGGCCAATCCACCTAACCTGCACATCTTTGGACTGTGGGAGGAAACCGGAGCACCCGGAGGAAACCCACTCAGACACGGGTTCTTCTTTCATCTCAGGTGTTCTTCTTTCATCTAAAAGTACTTTCACTTAAAGTTATTTACTTCACGGATGGAATTTAATGTAGCCCACCAGAGCAGAAAACGTGACTGGGGCTGTTGAATCACACAGATTGGGGTCATGAATGTAGGAAAATGGGAGTCAATTAAGCATTTGGCAGTAAGGACATGAGACAACAATGTCACTTGGAAGGGGCTGGATAGCAGTTAATCTCATTGACAAAGTCTTTAAATAAAATTTACATACCTCTGAATCAAATGTCACACTATCTCGGCAATTAAACTAGAGGGAATGGCAATCATTCAACATGGCCCAGGACTGACTCAATTTGTCCAAGTACAGTGTCTGGAGTTAACACCAAAGTGCCTCATAAATAGTTAATCGGGTCCACTTCGGAACTCAACACACTTCAACGCAAACAATATCATTAACTGACTTTCAAAAAGTTGCAAAACGTGTTTTCTTTTATTCTACAGCTTTACGTTAATGATTTGCCTTTGTGACCGTGCATGTGGATTCACAGGAGGGGAATTCACCCTCTGATCTGATGCACTGTGGATATTATAGTTCCATTGGCATAATTGCCATCACACTTTACTTCAATGGCAACTCAAATTGTCCACAGATTCACTAACAGTTTCAAAAATACCTTCTTCCCCGCTGTTACCAGACTCCTAAAATGATTGTCTTATTGACTGACCTGATCTCGCTACGCATCTTCTCTACAGTTGTGTCACTATACTTCGTAAGTCTGTGCCTATGTATTTACATTGTGTATTTATCGTCTGTCCTCTGTTTTTCATGTATGGAGCAATCTGTATGGACTGTACGCAGAACAATACTTTTCACTGTACTTCGGTACATGTGACAATAAATCTAAATCTAAAGATTATCACAATTCCAGTTCCAGGCAAAGGTTTCATCACAAGCTGAATACTTCAACACAAAAGGCCAGCGCCGAGTGAGAAAAGCTCTGCCCCGGCATTTTCAACATTAATTAACCAACTTTTCAGTTAAGCACTGTGACTTTGTTTCCAAGAATATGCAAATGTTGATGTGATGCTTTACATTCTAACTGTTATTTCTGGCTGCGCATATGCAGAAAAAAAGGCAAATGAAAACTCCCAAGTAATTATCTGGAGTGATTTAATTGTTTCATTTCAAAAAAATAACCTCCAACTCTTGCTGACTTCCCCATTTTTAATTTATAATTCTTTGAACATCATGATTTGTGTTTAGTATTGCTACTTAATTTCACATTGTTGTGTTTGTATCTGTTTCCTGAATATGGAAATTGTACCAATTAAGTCTGACTGTGTCAAAAATAAATTAACATGTAAATACGATGATATCTGAAGTGACAGATGAAATACACAGTGGACTTTACATTTTTATAAAATTTCATAGATTTCATAGAAGTTACAGGGCAGCAGGAGGCCATTCGGCCCATCGAGTCTGCACCAGCCCTTGGAAAGAGTATCCCACTTCGGCCCACACCTCCACCCTATCCCCGTAACCCCACCTAACCTTTTTGGACACAAAGGGCAATTTAGCATAGTCAATCCACCTAACCTGCACATCTTTGGACTGTGGGAGGAAACCGGAACACCCGGAGGAAACCCACGCAGACACGGGGAGAAAGTGCAAATTCCACACAGGCAGTCATCCAAAGCCGGAATTGAACCCCGGACCCTGGGAGCTGTGAAACAACAGTGCTGACCACTGTGCTACTGTGCCGCTTGTCATAATATGCACCCATGCACATCACGATGTAAAAACAGGCAGAGACAGACACCCAGGTTAGCCAACCAACACACAGGAAAGAACACAACCAATCACCAGACAGAAACCAGAGGGGGGCTTCCAACTATAAAACACACGAGGCATCAGCACTCCACCTCTTTCCACCGGTGACAACTGTAGTGATAGTCAGGGTGTATATATCAGTCAACACCTTCTACACGTGGATCAGAGCTTGCCTGGTCTAGTAAGTTAGAGTTAGTACACTTAGAGTAGTAGAGTATCAACCCACAGCCAGCTGTGTGCATTGTTACAGAAGTTCAATTAGTCATAATGAACCGACGCCTACGTTTGGTGTATGCTTTACAGTTCATCTGCATTCTGTTGCAGTCCGTGTTACCCTAGGGTGAATACCCGTTTCCTGGGTATGGTTAACTTCTTGGGTAAGTTCATTCCCAACCCCGCATCAACACCACAGCTCTCAGTGAAGAAGTCCCCTGCCTTTCAGTGGCTACCCACACATCAAGCAGAGTGGCTCGAGTTAAAGGCAAAGCTCACCACTGCTCCGGTACGAGCGTTTTTTGACCCAGAGCGGGAGACAAAAAACTCCACGGACGGCAGCCAGGACTTCATTGGTGCGGTGCTCCTCCAGAAGGATGACTCCTCGTCCTGGGCTCCAGTGGCCTATGCGTCCAGGGCCATGACTCCCACTGAGCAGAGGTATGCTTAGATAGTGCCTGAGCCTCCACACCGGTATTGTAAAGTTCCATGATTATGTCTACGGTCTACCAACCTTCACAGTAGAGACTGACCACAGACCCCTAGTCCATATCATTCACAAGGACTTGAATGACATGACGCCCAGGCTTCAGCGCATTCTCCTTCGACTCCGCAGGTATGATTTCGAATTGGTTTACACACTGGGCAAGGAGCTAATCATTGCGGATGCCCTGTCTTGTACCATCACCTCACCCTGTGAACAGGTCGACGTCATCCGCCAAATTGAGGCACAGGTGCAACTGTGTGCCAGCAACCTCCCGGCCTCAGACAAACGAGTCGTCAATATTCGAGGAGAGACTGCCAAGGACCCTCTTCTGCTGCGGGTTATACATCACCTTGCAAATGGTTGGCAGAAAGGGCAATGCCCCCAGTTCATTAATGTCAAGGATGAGTTAACAGTTGTCAAGGGGATCCCCCTCAAGCTGGATCATATCGTTATTCCTCGCAGCCTCAAGAGCTTAGTGCTCAAACAGATCCACGAGGGACACCTCGGTATCGAGAAATGTAGGCGCAGGGCCCGGCAGGCTGTCTATTGGCTTGGAATCAACGAGGACATATCCAACATGGTCCTCAACTTGCCAGCGTTTCCAGCCTGCTCAGCCCAAAGAAACAGTCCCGCAACATGAGATTGTGACCTCTCTGTGGTCTAAGGTGGGAATCGACCTTTTTCACGCCAACGGGCGTGACTACATGCTTATAATTGACTACTTCTTGAGTTACCCCGAAGTGGTGAAACTGTCCGAACTCACATCAAGGACTATCATCAAGGCCTTCAAGGAGACATTTGCCAGGCATGGTATTCCGCTCACGGTCATGAGCGACAATGGTCCCTGCTTCTACAGCCAAGAGTGGTCCAACTTCGCGAAGCTATACCAGTTCAAGCACATTACCTCGAGCCCGCATTACCCGCAATCTAACGGGAAGGTCATAAAAGGGGTCCATATCGTGAAGCAACTGCTCTGCAAGGCTGCGGACTCAGCTTCTGACTTTAACCTTGCGCTCCTGGCATACACGGCACCCCCTCTGTCCACCGGTATGTCTCCGGCACAACTCCTTATGAATCGTGACCTGCGGACGACTGTTCCGGCCATTCATTTACCAGACCTGGATCACCTCCCGGTGCTGCAAAAGGTGCAGCAACTCAGAAACCGGCAAAAGCTGACATACGATGCTCATGCTACTGATTTGCCTGTGCTCTCTCCGGAAGGTGCTGTTCGCATCAAATTACCTGGTGGAGGCTGGTCAGCTCCAGCTGCTGTTGTCCGACAGGCTGCTCCCAGGTCGTTCGTGGTTCGCATGGTTGATGGATCCATTGTCAGGCGCAACAGAAGGGCACTACGCAAACTAGCCTGCCCACCACCGGATCTCACATTCCCAGCTGTCGTTATGCCTTTTCCGGACACCTCGCTCTATGAGGCCACCAATCTGGCTGCAATCCCGCCTGTCAAGGTGCCGCCGTCCCCACCTCCACCACTCAAGCAGTCGACAAGGATCCGACGCCAGCCCCAGAGATTGGACTTATAAATATTTCCTTTGCACATATTGTTCTGTATCTGCACGCTAGACACCTTACATGTACATATGCCTTCACTCGCCATTTGCTGTAAATAGTTATATCTGTAAAAATGTCGTATATGCTCCAAGCAAGCGACAATTTAAAAAAGGAGGGATGTCATAATATGCACCCATGCACACCATGAGGTAAAAACAGGCAGTGACAGACACCCAGGTTAGCCAGTCAACATACAGGAAAGAACACACCCAATCATCAGACAGAACCCCAGAGGGTGGCTTCCAACTATAAAACACACGAGGTATCAGCACTCCGCCTCTTTCCACTGGTGACAACTGTAGTGACAGTCAGGTGTACATATCAGTCAGCACCTTCGACACGTGGATCAGAGCTAACCTGGTCCAGTAAGTTAGAGTTAGTACACTTACAGTAGTAGAGTGTCAACCCACAGCTAGCTGTGTGCATTGTTACAGAAGTTCAAGAAATCGTATTGAACCAACGCCTACATTTGGTGTGAACTTTACCGTTCATCTGCATCCTGTTGCAGTCCGTGTTACCCCCAGGGTGAATAACACAACACCGCTTACTTGTGTTGCAGCTTGAAGAGTGTTGAAGATACACTGTTTTATAACGATTGGAACACTGTAGTTTCAGAGAGTAAATGCTTGCGTTTTGCCCTTCTCAACTATGAGTGGAAAAAGTTTCCAACTGGTTACTATAACAGCTACTTCATAGTCACAAAAATGTAGACATATTCTAATTTTAAACAGTGAGCTAAGTTCTCGCCGCCTGTGGTCAGCTGCTATTGTAACAAGTTGGAAGATTTGAGAGCTACAGAACAAGGGCATTTAAAGCGATCAGCAGGTTAAAATTGGGCGTTGCCTCTGACTCATTCCCTCTTCCGTTGTATAAGGTAAAAGAAATGCTTAAAAACATTTCTGAAATTCGTCTTAAAAATGCAATTGGTATTCAACTCGAACACTAAGAACTGGTGCTAATTAATCCATGAGAGGCAGATAAGGGTATGTGGAAGTGACATTTTATTATGCACAGTTGATTCACTAACATTCTTGCATTCTTCCTCCTCTTCTCCTTTCTTGAGGCAAGCCAAAAAAGGTAGTCCTACAAAGACATAATCAAAAGGGCAAAAATAGAGAAGGAAAATTCCCATCTCCAAGATAAAAGTAAATTGCTGCGGATGCTTGAATCTGAAACAAAAACAGATAATGCTGGACGATCTCAGCAGGTCTGACAGCACCTGTAGGCGGAGAATGGATTCAACGTTCTGAGCCTGGGTGACTCTGTAGCGCAACAATTACTCACTCAAGTCGAGAAGTGATTAAGTCAATCGAAGCTTTATTAAGCAAGACTTGTTCCCCAGCAGCTCAGTTACAGAATACGGCTGCTGGGAGAACTCAAGCTCTTATACTCCGCCTTCTGGGTGGAGCCAACAGGCGGCAGATCCAACCAGGACCCGGGACCTGTCAGCCAACAGCCTCTCAGCTTCACAGGTACCGTACTACCCCTAATACATACCACCACATTCACCCCTTGTTAAAAAAGAACCCGGCGGGGTGGTGATTCGCATGGTGGTAGGGGTTTACAAGGCTGGTCCTGGAACAAATTTCATTCAGTGGCTATGCATTTAGACCAACAGTTAACTATGTACAGGTTTTGTCAGAATAATTTACAAGTTTTTATTCTGTTGTCACGCGGATTCCACGTGTCGAGCGGGTGCCCTGGTCGTCCTTGTCGATCGCCTCACCCTGGGTGGTGGTGCAGGTGCTGGCTCGGGCACTGTCATCTCTGGGAGTATTGCGCTGTTCGTCCCTGTTTCTTTACTCCTGGGCGGGCACGGGAGGAGGACCGATCCACCCGGGAAGGGAGCGGTCGTGGGGTGCGCCGGTGGCAGGGAGGGGGTGACTGGTGTTGGGAGTGTGTGTGTGTTACCGGCGGGTGCCAGGTCCCGCAGGGAGACCGTGTCCTGTCGGCCGTCGGGGTAAGCCACGTAGGCGTACTGAGGGTTTGCGTGCAGAAGGTGAACTCTCTCGACCACCGGGTCCGATTTGTGCGCCCGCACATGCTTTCAGAGCAAGATGGGTCCTGGGGCTGCCAGCCAGGTCGGCAGCGACGTTCCGGAGGAGGACTTCCTAGGGAAGACAAGGAGGCGCTCGTGAGGCGTTTGGTTAGTGGTGGTACACAGCAGCGACCGGATGGAGTGGAGGGCATCCGGGAGGACTTCCTGCTACCGGGAATCTGGGAGATTTCTGGACCGTAGGGCCAGTAGGACGGTCTTCCAGACCGTACCGTTCTCCCTCTCTACCTGACCGTTCCCCCGGAGGTTGTAACTGGTCGTCCTGCTCGAGGCAATGCCCTTGCTGAGCAGGAACTGACGCAGTTCGCCGCTCATGAAGGAGGCCCCCCTGTTGCTATGGATGTATGCGGGGAAACCGAACAGTGTAAAGATGGTGCTGAGGGCTTTAATGACTGTGGCCGCTGTCATGTCGGGGCAGGGGATGGCGAAGGGGAAACGGAAGTACTCGGCCACCACATTCAGGAAGTATGCGTTGCGGTCGGTGGAGGGGAGGGGGCCATTGAAATCCAAACTGAGGCGTTCAAAGGAACAGGAAGCCTTTATCAGGTGTGCTATATCTGGCCTGAAAAAGTACGGTTTGCACTCTGTGCAGATTTGGCAGTTCCTGGTGGCTGTACGGACCTCCTCAACAGAGTAGGGGAGGTTGCGGAACTTCACAAAATGGTAGAATCGAGTGACCCCCGGGTGGCAGAGGTCCTCGTGGAGGGCTTGGAGGAGGTCTACTTGTGCGTTGGCACATGTACCATGGGATAGGGCATCGGAGGGCTCGTTCAGCTTTCCGGGACGATACAAGATCTCATAGTTATAGGTGGGGAGCTCAATCCTCCACTTCAAGATCTTGTCATTCTTGATTTTGCCCCGCTGTGCATTATCGAACATAAAGGCTACCGACCGTTGGTCAGTGAGGAGAGTGAATCTCCTGCCGGCCAGGTAATGCCTCCAATGTCTCACAGCTTCCACTATGGCTTGGGCTTCCTTTTCCACTGAGGAGTGGCGGATTTCTGAGGCATGGAGGGTCCGGGAGAAAAAGGCCACGGGTCTGCCCGCTTGGTTGAGAGTGGCCGCCAGAGCTACATCGGATGTGTCGCTCTCGACCTGGAAGGGGAGGGACTCGTCGATTGCGTGCATCGTGGCCTTTGCGATATCCGCTTTGATGCGGCTGAAGGCCTGGCGGGCCTCTGTCGACAGGGGGAAGGTAGTGGACTGGATTAATGGGCGGGCCTTGTCTGCGTACTGGGGAACCCACTGGGCGTAATATGAAAAGAAGCCCAGGCAGCGTTTCAGGGCTTTGGAGCAGTGGGGGAGGGGAAATTCCATAAGGGGGCGCATGCGTTCGGGGTCGGGGCCTATCACTCCATTGCGCACTACGTATCCCAGGATGGCCAGACGGTTGGTGCTAAAAACGCATTTTTCCTCGTTTGGGTGAGGTTCAGGGCGTTAGCGGTCTGGAGGAATTTGCGGAGGTTGGCGTCGTGGTCCTGCTGGTCATGGCCGCAGATGGTTACATTGTCGAGGTATGGGAACGTGGCCTGCAACCCGTGCTGGTCAACCATTCGGTCCATCTCCCGTTGGAAGACCGAGACTCCGTTCGTGACGCTGAATGGGACTCTTAAAAAGTGGTAGCGCCGCCCGTCTGCCTCGAAGGCCATGTACATGCAGTCACTTGGGTGGATGGGGAGCTGGTGGTATGCGGATTTGAGGTCCATGGTGGAAAAGACCTTGCACTGTGCAATCCGTTTGACCATGTCGGATATGCGGGCGAGAGGGTACGCATCGAGCTGCGTGTACCTATTGATGGTCTGACTATAGTCTACGACCATCCTCTGGTCTCCCCGGTCTTCACAACTACCACCTGGACACTCCAGGGACTATTGCTGGCCTGGATTATGCCTTCCTTCAGCAGCCGCTGGACTTCAGACCGGATAAACGTCCGATCCTGGGTGTTGTATCGTCTGCTCCTAGTGGCGACGGGTTTGCAATCCGGGCTGAGTTTCGCAAACAAGGAAGGCGGTTCAACCTTGAGCATCGCGAGGCTGCAGATAGTGAGTGGGGGTATTGGGCCGCCGAATTGGAACGTTAGGCTCTGGAGATTACACTGGAAATCTATCCAAAAGAGAGTGGGAGCGCAGAATTGGGGCAGGACATAAAGCCTATAATTCTTAAACTCCCTCCCTTGCACCGTTAGGTTCGCGATGCAGAACCCTTTGATCTCTATGGAATGGGATCCCGCTGCCAGGAAAATCTTTTGGGTGCTCGGACGAATAGAAAGAAAACAGCGTCTTACCGTATCCGGGTGGTTAAAACTTTCCGTGCTCCCAGAGTCGATTAGGCATGGCGTCTCGTACCCGTTGACCAGTACTGTTGTCGTTGCCGTTTGGAGCGTCCGGGGCCGTGATTGGTCCAGGGTCACTGAAGCCAGTCTTGGTTGCTGCATCGTGGCGCTTTCTTCCGACCGCGTGGAGCCGTCTATGCTGGGGTCCTTGGCTATCAGCCAAGATGGCGGCGTCCATGGATCGCACGCGGTCGGGGGTGGACAAAATGGTCGCCCCCATGGATCGCACATGGGCGGGGGGTCACAAGATGGCGGCGCCCATCCTCCCCGCGTGGTGTCCGGGACCCAAAATGGCGGTGCCCGCGGGCCGCATATGGATCGCTGGGGGGGGTTGAGTCTGCTGTCCCTGTTCTCCCCCGGAGATTGCGGCGACCCCCCGGGACTGGCACACCACTGCGTAATGCCCCTTTTTGCCGCAGCTTTTACAAATAGCTGAGCGGGCCGGGCAGCGCTGCCGGGAGTGTTTCGCCTGCCCGCAAAAATAGCAGCGGGGCCCACCGGGATGGTCTGGCGCTCTAGCCACGCTAGCATGCGGGGGGGTGCCGGGGAGTCGGTCGCAACGGGGGTCCACAGAGCCCAAGGGGCTGCCGCGCGGTCGGGGCCGTAGGCATGGGCATTTTGTGAGGCCACGTCGAGGGAGGCCGCAAAAGGGCCCATGCCTCTGTGAGTCCTAACGAGTCTCTCTCTAACAGTCTCTGGCGAATTTGAGAAGAAGTCATACCTGCCACAAAAGCACTCTGATTAAGAGCTCCGCGCGCTCGTTTGCGCTCACCGACGGGCAGTTGCAGTTCCTTCCCAAAATCAACAGCGCGCTGTAGAACTCGTTGAGCCATTCTCCGGGGATTTGCCGTCTCGTCGCGAGTTGGTGGCGTGCGTAGACCTGGTTTATGGGCCGAATGTAGACTCCTTTCAGCATGGTGAGCGCCGTCGGGAAATCCTCCACGTCTTCGATGAGCGTGTAGATCTCTGGGCTCACCCTGGAATGCAGGACCTGCATTTTCTGATCTTCCGTGGTCCGGCCGGGGGCCGTTCGAAGGTAACCTTTGAAGCATGCTAGCCAGTGTTTAAACACGGCCGCCGACTTTGCTGCATGGGGGCTGTTTGCAGACACTCCGGGGCGATCCAGAGCTCCATAGTCTTTTAAGCTTGCTTAATAAATGTAGCGCAACAATTACTCACTCAAGTCGAGAAGTGATGAAGTCAATCGAGGCTTTGTTAAGCAAGACTTGTTTCCCAGCAGCTCAGTTGCAGAATGTGGCTGCTGGGAGAACTCGAGCTCTTATACTCCGCCTTCTGGGCGGAGCCAGCAGGCGGCAGATCCAACCAGGACTCGGGACCTGTCAGCCAATAGCCTCTCGGCTTCCCAGGTACCGTACTACCCCTAATACATACCACCACAGACTCTTTGTCAAAGCATCCCAGCTTCAAACCCCTTCGCTCAGGGCAGAGAGCACTAACAAACTATGCAGAAGAACAAATAAAAAGAGAGTTTAAAACACACTTATTTTCAAAGGGTTGTCACTTTAAATATTTAGCTCTCAAATTATAAGTTTAGGATCAAATTAGAAGGGTGTGAAGAGGAACAACATAATTAAGTTGCAAACTACACTGCAAAATAAAGTAGAAATCATGGCATTTCTTATGATGACCTCGTCAAGAAACTTTCACCTATTTAGACAGTGCTCCCATCACCTAACGTGCGCACTACACAAAGCAAGTCAAGCACCACACAAATTGATTGATATCAATATATTTCCATTTTTCCATTGTCCTGTTAGTCTGCTATCAGGATATCAGACATTTAATATTCAGGCCTACATTTGAAAATATTATTAGGCAAGCATGAACAAACTCCATTTACATGAAAATCTATCATTTAATTCTTTGTTATGTTAAACACTTTGGGTGTGGTTTTACCATCGCGTTGCGCCCTGTGCCGATCCAGGTGCGCCGGGTGAATCGCGGGAGATGCACAAATTGAGATTCGCGCCGGGTGCAAACCGTTCTGCAATTCACCCGGCCCGTCCCTGATGGTGAAATCCAGGTCTCAGCCAAAAATGGCGAGAAGCTGATTGAGCCTAATTTATATTCATTTCCATGTCATTAGCGAGATTGAAGTCGAATGACACAGTCTCCTGGGAGCCACCCAACACCTCGGCGAGAAGTCATGTGGGTGCCGTTTAGTACTCAGCTACAAAAACAGTAGCCTGCCGCAATGGCGACAGAGGGGCTGGTTTAGCACAGTGGGCTAAACAGCTGGCTTGTAATGCAGAACAAGGCCAGCAGCGCGGGTTCAATTCTTGTACCAGCCTCCCTGAACAGGCGCCGGAATGTGGCAACTAGGGGCTTTTCACAGTAACTTCATTGAAGCCTACTTGTGACAATAAGCGATTATTATTATTTTTATTGTTAGAAGGGAAGTGAGTAGGTGACTATCCTTTTCCATATACCGGCATGCAACTCAAGGGCACCGGAACTGATGGGGTTGTTCGGGGGGCTGGAGTGGTCCAGGTTGAGGGTCACCCCTGGTCCGGAGGGTCAGGGGCTTTGCATCTGTGAGGCCTTCAACCCATTTTTAAGTATTGTGGAGACCCATAACAGGGGCAACCACAGTTGCAGCCTGTCTGTCCGAACAAACACTCCCAGGACAGAGCCCTGCTGCAGCTCAGTTCGTGAATTTTCCTCCCTTTGACTGTGAGCAGCCGCAGCTTCGCAGCTGAAGGCTATTTCAAATGAGGGTTTAGCCCTGTTTGTTGTGAGAGCACTTCACACTCCTGAACTCTCAAGTGCCTCATTGAAGAAACAGGTGCCCTGTCTGAGAGGATGATTAGTGGACTGGATATGCTGCAACATTTAATGCCTGAACAATGTGCTTGAACTCTAGGAGCATCAGCACCGCAGAGGCAGCTGCCAATGATCAAACACTAAAGAGCAGGGCTTCGTCGCTGAGGACTCTTGTTCAGCAGTGCTTCAGGCTGCTAAAAATGTGGGTCTGCTGCCTGGACCACTCTGGTGGGGCTCCACAGTACAGCTACCAGAGGGTCTTCTGCTTTGTGCTGATCTGATGTACCCTCCACAATCTTGCAAAACAGCAAGGTGACATGCTGGATGAAGAGGAGGTGGAGGGACATTCGGCCTCATCTGAGGAGGACCCGGGGGGGCAGGAGGATGAGCATGAGGAGGAACCAGAGGATGGAGGACAGGCGGCAGCAAGGATCCAATATGCCAGGAGGACCAGGGAGGCCCTCTCCCCACCAGATTCTCCTGGCATGAACATTCCTCCCCTCCCCATCCCTCCCTCCCCCTCACCCCCAATCACACCACCTGCTCCCCGATTACTTGAAGATCGGATGTTGGGAGGGTGCGAGATATCAGCCAGTGGATTGGCAATGGGAGGTTGGAGGTGGTGGTTTGGTAAATTAAAGGTGGCAGGTGGGACTGATGCCAGGTGAGAGTTGGTAACTTACCTTTGCAGCTCACAGGAGGTCATTCATCTCCTTCCTACATTGGGCACCGGTCCCCTGATCATGCTGCCTGCACCCACTGCAGCTGCAACTTCCTCCCAGGTGGCATTGCCGACCCTGCTGCTGGTTCTCCAATCCCCTCGGGGGAGCAGGGTCCCATGGCTCTCATCGACAGAGCCGAGAGGCCTGGCCAGGTTGGCATTCCCAAAGTGAGGAGCAGGTCTCCGCGCTGTCATCCTCGTGTCTCGATTGGGAATGAATGCTGAGGGAATGTTTAAACGTAGCTCCCCTTGTTAGCAGCAAGCAGGTAAGGCACGAATCCGACAGCGAGGCATTCAGGTATGACAAGATTCATGTTGGGGCTCATTTTTGCACTAAGTGTGGGTGAATATAAGTTGCGATCTCGCCATTACAGTTGGCGCAAAACACTCTGTCCAGCGAGGACTTGATCCAGATCACACCGAGTGCAGGGTTTTGCTGCCCGGCATGAAGCCTGATTTGTACCTGTCCCACGATGCACCCAATGCGACCAGATCGGCGCTGGACACAACGCGGGGAAAGATTGCACCCAAAGATGCCTGTCAGGAGTTGTGTGTGATGGTCTGATATTGTTGGAAATATTGAGACACTAGTCAAGCACTATCAACAGTGTCAACTGCAACAAGGGTTGCCTGCTACAGCTCTACTGCACCCTTGGGAGTGGTCCGGTCGGCCATGGGTACAAATCCATATCTATTATGTTGCTTCATTCCAGGGCACAATGTTTTTGGCCACATTCTAAGTGGATGGACATTTCTGAGGTGAAGTCACCTACATTGCATGCTAGTTGAAAGATTGCGTCAATGCTTTTCGACTAATCAGACAATGGAACCTTATTCACAAATGCAGTGTTCCAAACCTTCACTGCTCTGAATGGTATTAATCACATTAGAACTGTGCCTTACTACCCAACAACAAATGGACAAGTCTAAAGAGCCACCCAAACTTTCAAATCTGGCCTAAAGAAACTGTCAGGAGGAACCTTGGAGACCAAAATCTCCCAATTATTCCTTAGCTATTGAACCACTCTATATGCAGCAACTGGAGTTCGACCAGCAGAACTGCTAATGAAACGTCGTGTCGGAACAAAGACTGAGCCTCGTGTTTCCAAATTTGCCAGGGAGGGGAGAAGCCAGACAAAGTAATCAGAAAGCAGGCCATGATTCACATCGTACAACATGAGAGATTTCTGTAGTGGATCAAGTTGTCTCCTTAGAATTATTGTCTCTGAGACCGGACTCCTGTCATACCCTGTAGACATGGAGAGATGGATTATTCATAAACACGTGGATCACTTGAGGAGTAGAGAGACATGCCAGCAGTCAGAAATGTTTCTGAACCCGCAAGCACTGATGTACCTGATCGACCTGTTATTGACTTAACTGATGTCTCTATGGAACCAAATAGTGCCAGAAGAGGTTGCCATTATTGCAGTTCCTGTCGATGTCGATCCTGTGGAAACATCTCAGACAACAAAATTATGATGCTCTACAAGGAACAGAAAACCGACTCAAAGACTCCATTTATGATAGCCCAACTCATGTACATAAGGTTTAGTTAATATTCTGGACTGAGTGAATTGGTTATTAAAGATTGTATAAAGGACTTCAAGGGACAAGAACCATATCCATCTCCCTTTGAGGGCAACACAGCAGAGTAAGGGTCACATGGCCTGTGCGTCTAATCAAGACTCAGTGTGGAATCACCGCATGGTGAGAGAGGCTCCTCGGCAGAGACATTTTAGGAGCTACCGACAGCCATGATAATAATAATAATCGCTTATTGTCACAAGTAGGCTTCAATGAAGTTACTGTGAAAAGCCCCTAGTCGCCACATTCCGGCGTCTGTTTGGGGAGGCCGGTACGGTAATTGAACCCGCGCTGCTGGCCTTGTTCTGCATTACAAGCCAGCTGTTCAGCCCACTGTGCTAAACCAGCCCCTATGAGACTGCTGTACAAGTCTTATTAATGTTGTGTTCATTAATGAATTCTGTGAAAGTGCATCTTGATAATCTTTATTAGTGTCACAAGTAGGCTTACATTAACACTGCAATGACATTATTGTGAAAATGTCATCGTCGCTTGTTCGGTACACTGAGGGAGAATTCAGAATGCCCAATTCACCTAACAAGCATATCTTCCGGGACTTGTGGGAGGAAACCCACAAAGACGCAGGGAGAACATGCAGACCCAAGCTGGGAATTACATCTGGGTTCCTGGCTCTGCGAAGCAATAGTGCTGACCACTCTGCTACCGAATGATCTAAACATGAGATAGTTTGCTCATGTAACAGTGACTGCACAAAAGATGATCCATTCATGGTAAAATGGTTTGGGACATCCTGCAGATGTGATTGGCACTGTACAAATGCAATTTCTTTAATGCTTTCATTCTTCCATTTCCCTCTTCTTTTCCTTTCCTTCCTTTCGTTAAGGAAGTGTTTACTCAATCCATAAAACATAGACTGATGTGAGAAGTCAGAGGTTGTATCAGAGTTGAAGCACAGTGTCAAAAATAAATTAACATGTAAATACGATGATATCTGAAGTGATTGATGAAATACACAGTGGACTTTACATTTTTATAAAAATATGGCAATCGCTTACTTGCGTTGCAGCTTGAAGATATAGCACAGTAACATAATGCTTAATATTGCAATAGTTGCATACAACATCTCATGACAAGTACAATATTAGTTTTCAAAAAGCTCCCTCAAAGAATCAGTTAGTTCTTTGCATGGTTTTGTTATATATTCCTCATGCACAATTTAGCATAAGCTACGTCTTGCCTGGGGACAACATAATAAACAAACAACAATCTGGTAAACACCCAGTACAGTATAAAGAGACCAATAAGTTATTCAATAAATATCAAGAGAAGGACCATATTGACATACCTATTCACTGGAAATAATAAATGTTAACTGTTATCTCTATTATATGTATCTTCCATTTTTATGAGTATACTGAAATGATGCAATGTGTTACAGTTGTTTAAGTAACTACATTTAATTGAGGTTTAAAAGGTAAAACTTTAAGATTTTTTTTCATATTTTTCCAAAGTATTTCCATGGTATTCTCTTGGCACATTTGCATTTTTTTTTGTATCTGAAGTAATCACATTTAGAGTTGCCCCTTTAAACTTTCCACATCTGCAGTCATGTAAAAAATTGCAGCCACCATTTCTTCCTTACATTTTAGAGCTTTACATCATCATCTTTCTCCTTCTCTGGCTTCTGCAGAGAACATACAACACATCTGTGCCATTAATGTCCAGTAACTAATGCATAGCAATCTTTTGGCTAAGTTTATTAGTATAATGATAGCTGTACAGTTTGCTTGTATTGCTTGCCTCATTAATTAGTGCCGATAATGTTAGCTATTTGTAATTCATATGCTGTCCATCATGAGGAATGAAGGATTTTCATACATAATCTGCTTAATGATAAGTACTTGTAACTGATTCCATCAGTGAGTAATGACTACCTTGAATTAATAGCCAACGCACGAGGGCAAAGGCATAAATTTGTCAATTAGCTTTAGTTGCTTTTAATTGATAGGTAGCTCACTGAGGAACTTGGAATTTCCTTTGCTGACAATCTATTGATTTCTAATATTCAGCAATACTAAGGTCATTTTCATTAAAGTCCCTAGCAAGAGTAAATTAGCAATCATCAAATTTGTTAAGGATGTTGCCCACTTTTAGTATATTGTATTACCCTTATCAAACAATATTTACTCATATTAACCTCATAGATCTACCCATTAGAGCCCCAAAATAATTTTCACTGTAGTTTGGAGAAAAATGAGTCCCTTCAAAACCTGTGAACATTATTCATAGCAATTAGAGCTATGTCTGTTACCAACTGTGTCGAAACTTGGCCTAAATTGAGTTTCCCCAACAACCTAGTTTGGTTGGTTGAGGAGGGTCAAGTACTATATTTTAAAGAATATGTACATGGCATACAAAGGGAACACAATCAGAAGGAAACCCTAGTCCACCTTAATCTGCATAGATGCAAATAGACTCCTTAGAAAATATGCGAATAAAGTCCGATATATTCCACCTATCCATTGTATATGCACAGTACATAATGGGCGAGATTCTCTGACCCTGCGCCGGGTCAGAGAATCGCCGGGGCGACGCGCGAATCGCGCGCCGCTGCTCCGACACTGGTCTGCCGATTCTCCGGCGACCGGAGAATTGGCGGCAATCGTGCCAGCACGGTCGGCGCGGCGCAGGTCGGGGGCCACTCAACGTGCCCCCCCCCCCGGCGATTCTCTGCGCTCGACAGGCTGAATGCCCGCCAAGTTTGGCCGAATCCCACCGGCGCCATTCGCGTGTGGTCCTACCTGGCGGGACCTTGGCCTTCATGCTGCGGGGGCCGTCCTGGTGTGGGGGAGGGGGGGATCCGACTCCGGGGGGGCCCTCCACGGTGGCCAGGCCCGCGGTCGTGGCCTACCGATCGGCAGGTGGGCTTATCACGGGGGCGAGGCCTATGTTCCCCCGCGCTGGGCCCTTGTAGGCTCCGTCCTGTATGGACACAATGGGCAGGATTCGCCGATCCTGGGGCTAGTGTTGATGCCATCGTAAACGCCGGAGCGTTTTACAGGTGGCCAGCACGGCATGGAACAACTCACGCAGCTCCAGGTACCAATACACGCGCCAGCACAGCCGGCGCGAGTTCGCGCATGCACATGGGTTGCCTTCTCTGCGCCGGCACCCGGGCAACATGGCGGAGCCCTACAGGCGTCCGGCACGGAGGAACATAGGCCCCTCCCGGGATAAGCCTGCCTGCCGATCGGTATGCCCCGACCACGGGCCTGGCCACCGTGGAGGCCCCCCCTGGAGTCGGAGCCCCCCTCCCGCACACCAGGACGGCCCCTGCAGCATGAGCGCTGAAGTCTCGCCGAGTAGGACCACACGCGAGTGGCGCTGACGGGCCTCGGCCAAACTCAGTGGGCATTTGGCCCGTCGACTGCAGAGAATCGCTGGGTGGGGCTGCGTTGACCAGCCCCCAACCGGCGCCGCGCCAACCACGCTGGCGTCGGAGCGGTGTTGCGTGATTCGTGCGCAGCCCCCGGCGATTCTCCGGCCCGGCACGGGGTCGGAGAATCCCGCCCAATTTGTACACATTCACAATATTTAACTTTGCATCCCTCTTGGAGAAAGGAGAGAGACACAGTGCTGAAAATGCAATATTCAACACCTGAAACACTGCTGCAGCTCAAAAGCCAATGTTCTATATAAGTGGGTGTTGAGGACTGTGTAGCACTCACTTTTTAGCGCTCTTTACAGTGAGATCCAGAACAGCCTGTGCACTCGTCCCATGAATGCATGAAAAAAACTGCAAGTCTTGTTCCATTACAAACTCGAATACCTGAACAGTGCTTCTCCAGGTGTTCACTGTCCAGATGAAATCGATGCTACGCTTTGTTGGGCATTTTAAAGTTAATTGGATTCATCAGCAATGACTTACATCGGGCCTTTAATGGAACAAAATACTCCAAGGTGTTTCACAGGAGCATTATCAAACAAATATAACATCTCGCTGCATAAGATATTAGGGAACCAAAACCTTGATCACAGAGGTAGGTTCTAAGGAGTGTGTTGAAGATGAAAGAGAGATATAGGGCAGGTATTCCAGAGCTAGGGTCCAAACACCCGAAGGCATGGATGATCAAGAGGCCTGAATGAGAGGAATACAGATATCCCTGAGGGCTGTGAGGCTGGGGGAGATTTTAGATAGGGAGGGGTGAGGTACAATGCCATGGAAGGATTTTAAAATGAAAATGGTGCTTGACCAGGAGCCAGTACAGGTAGTTGAGCACAGGAGTAATAGATCAATGGGACGTGCTATGAGTTAAGACTTGGGCAGCAGAGTTCTGGATGGCATCAAGTTTATGGAGGGTAGAATGTGCGAGGCCAGACAGGAATTCTTTGGGATGCTCAAGTCTAGAAGTAACAAAGGCATGAATGAAGGTTGCGGCAGCAGATAAGCTGAGACTGGGGTGAACCTGGGTGTTATGTTCTTTATTTTGTAGCTGTAAAGAGAAAGAATCAGAGGTGGTGCATATCGAGTTTGTGGAACATAGCGCAAGGGGGTTAATTTACAAGATGTTGCTTAAACAGGGTGCAATGGTGAAGCCTGCAAAATGCTCCACTGGTGTCATTGCACAACACGTGACATCACACCAGTCAATGGTGTTATCTGATACATAACACTGGACCAAATAACAGAAGTGGAAGGAGATAGTCTTAGTGATGGCACGAATATGAGTGACAGTAGGTATACCCAAAGTACTGGACGGAAGAGAATTCCAGAAACTTGACCCAGCAACAGTGAAGGAACAGCACTGTATTTCCAAGTCAGGATGGTATGTAACTTGGAAGAGAAGTTGAAGACGCTGGTGCTTCTATGGCCCTATTCTTCTAGGTGGTGTGTTTGTGAGGTGCTGTCGAAGAAGCCTTGGTTGAGTTGCTGCATGCATTTTGTAGGTAGTACACTATTGGTTGCTAAAGGAGGAGAAACCCATTCATCATTAATGAAGTATCCAGGACAAGACATTCCCTGATTGTGACATTAAAACAAACAAAACTGTGGGTGAAATCCTGACGCATACCCCTAGTGACTGAACAGCTATGCCAGGAATTTGTAAAATGTCCTCTTGAACCTCTGAGGAAAATGGTCAGATCTGGATCTTAGACTTCGTCTATTTACTTTGAATGGGCTGTTCAGCTGCCATAAAGCACTCACTTCAAGACCATGGATTGGAAAGATAATTGTAACTGATGGAATCTGAATTAATTGTTCATTGAATTCAAGATTTAGACCTTGGGTTGAAGAAATTCCCTGCTTAATATTTTATTATCCCAGCAGTTTCATACTTTGCATTGTTATTATTGGCAATTAAAAGACGACCAAATGAATGAGTCACCGAGACAAGATAGTATCTTTCACCCTTTACAAGATGAAGAATCAATCTTAATTTAAATCCAGTAATAGGGAGATTGAAAGAGGAATTTGGGATACATTTTTTAATCTAGCGAGCACAACAAAAAGGGTCCATGGGTTCAAAGCTGGGCGTTACAATGCTTGGAAATGCAAACGTCTTGACTATAAGTTTGGTCACACTGTATTGAATGTGCTGATGTTAACATGTAATGCTACAAAATTAATTGACATGTTTATAATTTGTTGGTTACTGGTTTGCAGTTCTCGTTTGATCGTATATGAAATTGAGTTGAAAGTCCCTGGACAAGACTTGAGTTTCAGCCTAGAGTGAATTACTAACTGTGACAAGGTTTCCTTTGATTAAACATGACACATAAAAAAGGCATTGTGTAATGCTTGGCATCTGTGTACCTTTTCTACTTGTAATTTGCAATGCTTGCATTTTACACTAATATGTGATTTCAAAACGTTCAAATGATTTAACCTTCCAGTACTATATATAGGTCCAGAAATAATTGGTTTTAAAACAGTTGTAACTTTGCATGCCCATTTATAGATGTGCTTTGATGAAGAAGTCAGTTACTGTATTCTGCAGTTTGTATGTCTTGTTTGTAGGTAGAGTTCCTTCAACAGCCATTGGGCCTAATTACCTTAGTATTTTTTCTTCACTATCGTTGTGTCTCATGTTGCCTAAAAACAAAATAAATTGCTCAAAGAAAACCAAGTGAAGAATGTTATTTTCCAAATTACCATTTAAGCCAAATAATAATAGCATAATTTATAAAGATCTTACCAAGGTCCCACTGCTGATTGGGATGGTTGGAAAATTTTAGGAACGTTTTTCAACCTAGGCTAATGGTTTAACTGGGGAGGTCCCTGGGGAGTTAATGTGGTTCCGCAGCCTGCAGAGATAATTTGTGTTTTAGTGTGGGAGATTAAGCCATTGTTGGGTGGAGCCAAGGAAGGAAGAGACATTTTGCAAGCATCAAAGAGAGAGGAGCTGAGTTTTGATCTACCTGATTCTGAGTCCACAATTCTTTCCAAGTAGGATAGTTAAATAAAAGAGTAACAGTATTTTAAAGCAGAGCAGTCTTGCCTGAAGACAAAGAAGAGGCTGAAACAACCTGGTTGACGCAGCAATTTGAAGATATTAAGCCAGAGTCTGAAGAGGTTCCAACCGGAGCTAAATCTGTTTTATAAAGCAAGTATTACTCTATGCCCCACTAATTTTATGCTGGATTAAGAGCTGTATGTTTATTTTCTTGTTGTTTAATGGGAAATTGTATAGTTGTGTTAAGCGGTAATTGTAAGCTATTCTTTTCGGGTGTAAAGTTGAAAATTTAATATTGTATTAATGATATAAATTTGTTTTAGAAGTACCAAATCCTATTTTTCATACCATCACTCCTGGAGTGAATCATTCATTCAACACAGTCTTAAAATAATCTAAAATATTGGAGTTTCGGTCCTGTATCCTAGCAATTGCTGGGGTCTGGTCTGCAATGATAATATGATCTAATGGTTTCTTAAAAAAAACAAGGATTTGGTGAGGGACTCAAAATCTAATGTATATTTTATGGATTGTGGGTTATATTTGTATTAAGGGTAATTGCACAGAACCTCTGATCTCATTGGGGGGTTGCACTGAAAGGGAGATTGAATGTTTCTTTTCAAAATGTCGGTTTCAGCGGGAAATTCGTAGAAAATCCTTCTGGTGCCATCGACAAGAAAACGTGCCGTACATTCAGCCTCTTTAAGGAATTGTTGTTTTTTCATGAGTTTCACGCTGCGCCTGTGGTGGCCTGCCTAGGATTCGCTCACCCCGCTGCAACTTAATCTCTGCAATCAGTGGGGCGCACTACTTCAATGGTTCCTCAGCACTTGATCCAAGTCCAGTCGGGGGTTGGCCACCAGAAAGACTGCACCATGCTTCACCGAGAGAACCCTCAGCAAATTTCTGGATGGGGCCGAGCAAAGGCGGGAAACCCTCAGCCTAAGATCAGGCAGACGACCAACCAGCAAAGTCACCAACCCCACCTGGGAGGCTGTGGCCATGATTGTGAGAGCCAGCTCACTCCATAAGAGGATGGGGCTGCGGTGCCGGAAGAAGATGAATGACCTTCTTTGTGCAGCCAGGCTAAGTCTGCCTGCTCATGTGTTAACACGCCTTAACACACCCATCACACCTCCACGGTGATCCCACTGAGGGACAATTAGGGTGTTCCAAACCCTGCGCCCCATGCCAGCCCTGGTCATTTCCCGAGGTCCTTCCTCCGCAGCTTGACCCACACTGCCTTCCTTGACGTACTCCTCATCCAAGGAGATGTGGTGCTCCTCCTTGTCCCTTTGGTCTAGCTGAAAGCCCCGCTGCAGTTTTTGCACAGCACCGAAAACCACAATGATTTTGCAGCACACCCTCTGGGGCTGTTTTGGAGGACTTCCCCCGACCGGTCCCAGGACCAAAAACAAATCTTGAGCAGACCAATTGCCTGCTTGACCAGCACACGCATTGATGCATGATCCTCGTAGTAAGTCTCAGCTGGTGCTTGTGGCCTTTGCATTGCCATCATCAGCCACCCCCTCAGTGGGTACACTTTGTACCTGAGGAGCCACGGGTCCATCCACTGTTTTCCCTCAAAAACGACTAAGATCTGCAAGCAGCCCAGGATGTAGCTGTCACGGATGCTCCTTGAGAAACGGGCACACATCTGCATAATGAGTAAGGCTTGGCCACCCACTCTCTGAACATTGACAGAGTGGAATCCTTATGGTTCACAAATGGCACCCCATGCAGGCTGGGAGATACTTTGCAGGTTACCCGTGCAGTCCTGAAATGCTGGCATAGAAATTCAGAGCAGCAGTTACATTCAGGGCCACTGGCAAAGGGTCCATGGTGGCACAGGTGGTTCACTGTCCCCAAGACAGATACAGCCTTCTCTGGGACCGGGCCTCTGGCATCTGGAGGTAGGGAGTTCTTCAGTGGGGTTCCAGTGACCAGTAGTGTCTTCACTGAGGTCCGCCATCTTGTGGCACTGCTCCTGGATATTTAGCTGGTCCAGCCTCCCCCTCCCCTGCAGGGCGCTGGTCCTAGCTGTGTGCAGCGGTACGCCAGTGACACTGCTGCTGCTCCACACCTATCAATAGAACTGCCAGCTCAACTGGAATCTCAAATCAATAACTGAAAGGAAGAGAACATAAAAGTGCGAGATGAAGAGTCCTGACAGTTTCCTGACCCTCTCAGGGTCTGGGTCATCCACCCAACCACGTCCCGCTACCTGAGCACCTTCCCAATGAACCTCACTCACTCCCCTCTCACACAGTGGCCAATCGCCCACAGTTGCCCCTCTCAATGCTGCCTGACAGAAGTGCTGTGACCCTTATGAACCTCAGCAGGCCACATGCCTCCCCCACCCCAATGGTGAGGACTAAAGGCAGTTGACTTTCATTCAATCGAACTGCTTCCTAATCTCATGAGTGAACTAGATGAGTGAACCCTAACACCATGTCCTGAACGGGATGGCTGATGAGCGCCTCTTCCCTCGTGCTTTGCATTCGGGGTGCCATGTTGCGACACTTCTCTGTCATGGAGATGTGTGCCTTGGTTTCCAATGCTTGGGGGCTCAGCTCCCAATGGGTTAACCTTTGGGCATCAATCAGTGGCACACTCAAATATTCCAGGGCTGACTAATTTGGCACAATTGACTTGTCAAGGAAGGGCTAGGGAGCTGATCAGCCAACTGGCTTCCCCAAGTGGCAGGCAAGGCACACCTGATTCATGCTAAGACAGAAATTTGCAGACATCTTCATCTTTAGGTGGCACCATTCCCCCAATTCTCATGGGCTGTGGGCTAAATGAGCCTCCCATCTTGAACAACAAGCCACCTTGACTTTATTCCTGGCCTGGCCTCCATAACCATTGGCTTTTCCCTTCCAGATAGCTAATGCCCTGAGGATGCACTGAGGGTTGAGGGTTCATTCTGACTGCACTCTTGCGCCCTCCTGTGTGAGGGGCCTTCTGCCCTCATGTAGCAGCTCTACACCCCTTGTCAGAGTCCCCCACTCTGCCCATCCAGCCTGGAATTTCACAGGACCCCACCCAGGGACCTCCCCCTCATTCCATGTGCCGACCCAGTGATTGCACCCACTCCCACCATCCTCCAGCTGCTGCTCTAGAAGGGCAATTCCCACAATGGAGAAATGACCACATGCCCAGCAGTGGGGGGGAGGGTGGGGGGGGGGGGCTGAGAAGTGAAACCATACACACTGCCAGATCCTTTGAGACCTGGAGGACCAAAGCAGTGATGGGCCGTTAAGGAGTGCGAATGACCCCCTCCTCCCCGAAAATACTGAGACACAATCCCTCATCCCCCACCCCCCCCTACTCCCGCCCAGCACTGGACCTGAGTTCCAATTATCTGGGTCCCCCCACGTCCTCCCCGGTGCCCCCTTTCCAATTTACACCCTGGAGTGTAATGGCGGCCTGAGCACTCATCTCCAATACCCCCTTCGGAGGTGAGGTTGCCAGGTTCTCGCTTCTGTATAGCTGTTGTAAATCACGACAACGCGCAATGACTATTTAGTCGAGGGGGGGCATCCCAGTGGGAGGGCTTGCTAATGATATTATAATGTATTTAAATGAGATCCCCAACCTTTCTGGGCGGGAACCTCATTACATTATCGGCGAAGGCAGTGGAAAATTGGGAAATCTGCTCTCTCCAACGGGAATTGGGTTTCCCGACTCATGCGGGATTTTGCGCCTGCAATGCCATTCTTGCTGACGGCTGACTGGGGCTCAAAGTCCTTGCCTGTTTATTTTGCATCTCCTTTGGAATAGGATATTCCCATTGGGATAAAAACTACACCACTTTCGCATTAATCTTTTTGACACACATTCCTCACTTCGATCAAAGTTCCCTGTTGGGAATGCTGAGTTAATTAAATTCATTTTATAAAAATGCACATGTTATGTATAAAGAAATTGGAAATAATACCGTATTGTTAAAAATACTTGCATATTTTATGAAACAAATCTACCCTTTGAACAAAGAACAATACAGTACAGGAAGAGGGCCTTCGGCCATCCAAGCCTGTGCCGACCATGGTCCCTGCTTAAACTAAAACCGTATGCACTTACGGTATCCGTATCCTGCCATTCCCACACTTTTCATAGATTTGTCTAGATGCCCCTTAAATGCCGCTATCGCACCTGCTCCCACCACCTCCCCAGGCGGCGCGTTGCATATATTTACCACCCTCGCACATCTGTTCTAAACCTTTCTCCGTGCACTTTAAACCTATGTCCCCTCGTACTTGACTCTCCAGCCCAGGAAAGAGTATCTGACTATCCACTCAGTCCATGCCACTTGTAATCTTGTAGACCTCTATCAGTTCGCCTCTCAACCTCTGTCGTTCCAGTGAGAACAGACCGAGTTTATCTAACCTCTCAGTGGCGATTATTTTAAAACTCAGCCTCATGTGAAACCTTGTCCGCTAGGAAAGTCTATGGGCACGATTTACCAGCTGCATCCCGCCGGAATCATAGAATTAGAATCAGGATGAGATATGGTCTGTAAATCCCACAAGAAGCCTCTTCCGGGATGTCCTGCGCTCCTTATGCCCCACAAGAGCTAATGAGATCTCGCAAGATGTCACGATCTGGATCCCACCCACAAAGTGTACAGTTAGGCTCACTTAACCATGTCTGGGCCAGAATTAACCAAGCCCCAGGATCTACTGGCCTTGCCGAGGCGACCCCAGCCAAATGCCGTTCAGCACTCATCTCGACAAACGAGGCAGAATGACACTTGGGGGGTCCTCTGGGGTCTCGCAGCCAATCAGAGGTCCACAGGTGGTTGGGCTCTGGGCAGAGTTGCACCCTGGCACTGCTGATTCCATCCAGTCACCTTGGCACTTCCAACCTGGCGGGACACTGCTAGGCTGGCAGTGCCAAGGTGCCCAGGTGGCATTTTTTCCATGCTGGGGAATTTTCCCAGGGGTGCCCTGCCAGCTATGAGGAGGAGTACGAGGGGATCCGAGGACCCCCCGACAGGTGAATTGTGGGGGTCTGTGGCTCGAGAGGTCAGAGCACCATTTCTAAATGGCGCCCCGATCTCTTCCTGCACTGATGAGCAGAGGTCCGCATTGCAGGAAACGTGACTGAGTACAGACTCGGTGGGGCGGAACGCTGAGGCCCGATAAGAATCGAGAGTGCTGAATAACTCGGCTAATCCCGCCCAGAAGGGAATCTGGTTTTGGTTAGATTGTGCGGGTAAATAGCATGAGTGTGATGGCTGTGTAAAGATAGCCTTTGTCTATGGGCATAATTTAGGTGTCCCGGCGCTGACCTGATGGCGGTCCTAGAGGTGGGCAACATTGCAGCTAGTGGTGAGGAAGACTAGCTGAACAAGATTACCGTGTATACTCATATAAATGTCAATCTCATGTATAGGCTGACTTTAATTTTTCAGGCATCAAAGCTCAGGGGCGGGATTCTCTGTTGCCCGTCGATATCGTAATCGGCGATTGAGTGGAGAATCCCTTACGACGCCCAAATCCGGGCCGCCGCCGGTTTGACGTCGGTTTTCTAATATCCGCCCCCTCCAAAATGGCGTCATTGCGTCGCATGCTGCATGCCGTTGAACCGCCGTTGGCGCGTCATCGGATGGCCCTTCCACGATGCTGTGCCCTGATGGGCCGAGTTCCTGACCACGCGGTTGATGTGTGGTCTGAGCAGTCGGGAACCCAGCGTTGGCGGCTGCAGACTGTGTCCAGCGCCGCCACACTCAGCCGGGATCCGTGTCGCTGGCCGGAGGGGCTTCCGCAAGGGCTGGGGGGGCTGGTGGGGGGGTGGCCAGGGGCTGGCCTGTGGGATCGCATTTGGCGGGTTGGCTCCATGCACGGCCGCGCCAGAATTTGGTCTCAATAACTTGACTACTGTTCTAGATTTAGGATTTGAACACTTTCAAGTTTATGAACATGCTCATGGAACAGCCCAGGGGTGTTCCCCGCCAAGGCCCGAGAAAATAGCAGAGGCCCGTTCGATAGCGCTGGGAACAACCAGCTAAACCCACCCAAAACGGGACTCTGTTTTTTTTTTCATTAAATCGTGCCCTGTATGTGCATATCTTGCAAGACTCTGTTATCAGTTGGATTTTGGACACTCCCAAGAATATCAACAAACCACAGGCAAAGTTTCTTCGGATTTTCCATCTGTTTATCTCAATAGACAGAAAATCTAGGATTGAATCAGACGGCTCCTTGCAAAACCCAAGCAGGATTCAAATTTACCCTGCCTGGAACTTGTGAGGTGCTGTCACAATCATTTTCTGTGTATTTTCCATTATTATATAAAATCAACCCTGTGCACCACGGTGACCATTGTGTTCGAGAAATAGCTGTACACAACGTCAGGAAACAATTTCTATTAGCTTTTCTATATTAAGCAGGATTGGAAATGGCCAGGTTGTCTCAGGCTAATAAGTTATTTTTGACCTGAAATGGCAATCCAATTGACTCTCTGTCCTCATTATGTTACAATAAATGCTTACTGATTTCAACATCAGATAGGGGAAATATCTAAAATCATGTACCTTGCAGAGAGCAAAACTGGATGTGTTCTTATGATTTGGATTGCAAACATCTTTGGACAAAACTTGATCAAAACTCCTTAATAAAGCGAAGAGGTGCCATGTTTAAAAATAAATCTAATTAAATGGTTAATCCTGCAGCCATTCACGATCCATTGCATTTAGGGACAAAGGAACGTAGGAATTAGGAGCAGTAGTAGGCAATTCAGCCCTTCGAGCCTGCTTCGCCATTCAATCAGAGCATGGCTGATTTCTTCCTGGTCTCAAATCCAGCTTTCTATCTGTTGCCCATATTCCGTTAACCTGCTTTTTATTATAAATATATCTATCTCCTTTTGAAACCATTTTAAAGATCAGATTCCACCGCACTATGGGGCAGCGAGTTCCACAAATTCACTGCCCTCTGCGAGAAGTAGTTCCTCCTCATCTCAGTTCTAAATCTACTGCCTCTCAACATATATTTGTGATCTCTCATTCTAGGTTTCCCCACAAGGGGGAACATTTGGTCTATGTTTACTTTATCAATCCCATTTAGTATTTCATACACCTCTCAAATCCCCTCTCATTCTTCTAAACTCCAGCGAGTGTAAGGGTATTCAGCCTAGATATTCCAGTTGGTGGTGATCCTGTGAAGTCAAAGACATTGGGCGGCATGTGGTTAGGATAGTAGTTAGCACTGTTGCTTCACAGCGCCAGGGTCCCAGGTTCGATTCCCGACTTGGGTCGCTGTCTGTGTGGAGTCTGCGTGTTCTTCCTGTGTCTGCGTGGGTTTCCTCCGGGTGCTCCAGTTTCCTCCCACAAGTCCCAAAAGACGTGCTGTTAGGTAGTTTGGACATTCTGAATTCTCCCTCCGTATACCCGAACAGGCGCTGGAATATGGCGACTAGGGGCTTTTCACAGAAACCTCATTGCAGTGTTAATGTAAGCCTACTTGTGACAATAAATATTATTATTATTAATGTGTTGGCCATGTCTCTGTGCCCTAACCAGGGCACGTACACTGAAGACAGGCTCATTAGCAGTTGTTGGAGAATCTGGCAATATTTCAGCTGCCACAGGGTTACATGTCTCAGGCACAATAAGGGAGAGGGAAATGTGGTGGTTCCTGCTACGAGATAATATAACTGGTGGTGCCATCTAAGCACAGCACTTCAAAGGCAAATTCAAATTTTTGTGTAGAGCAAGAATTTTTAATGTGGTAATTTGTGCTTTTGTGACATTAGATAAAGACACCAGCTATCGGTACTTGTACAATTGCTTATGAACTCTCCCACTACGTCTAGATGTATCCCCAGGATGCACATCAGAAGTGGAGATGGCGTGCTGCATTCCATGCCCTGTTGTCTGACATGCACTTTGCGGGTGTCCTCTGGAGGACCTTGGGGGCCCCGACCTATTCTCGGGTGGCACTGGTGTTGCCTGTATCAGGAAACGGGGATTCAGAAGGGCTGGTCATTCTGAGGGTCTCCTGGGTAGAAGGCCTCGGGAGGTGCTCCAGTGGTTCATCCTCCCTCCGGGTGCTCGTAGGCCCCTGGGTTACTCCATGGGATAGAGGGATACCTAGAGTGAATTCCAGGAGTCTCAATGTCATCTGACACTGCCAGTCCTGGAGGCCCGCCATTGTCTGTATGATGGTGTTGAACCCCTCAGCCATGGTCCTCAGGGTCGGAGTCATGCTTCAGACATCAGCAGTCATGGCCGGATGTCTTGGCTCAGGACTTCCACTCTGACCACCATCATTGCAGTGTTAGTCTGGGAGCCACGATTCACCTGCAACACTTTCTGTAACAGAAGGCTTTGGGACTCCTCCATTCAGCCTTGCAGTCGTAGGAGTATCACTGACAACCCCTCCTGGTATTCCCGACCCTGTCTGCAACTCAAGCACCTGAGGGCCGTATATGTCCAGAGGCACAGCACCTGGCTGGGGCACAGCTGTGTCCTGGGATCCAGCAGACCTCTGACTGTCTGATCCTTGGGAAGCTCCTGCCTCCAGCTGATGTGCACAAGAAGCAGTGTGTGACCTAGAGGCTTGCCTGCTACGATCCCCCACCAAGGTGAGTGCCTCTGTGATGGTGGAGGGTGCTCCTGATAGCTGTGATGCTTCATCCGTGCCCGCCTCGACACTGCTGTTCATTGGGCCAGGCTCTTCAGGTTTTTTTTTAAATTTAGAGTACCAAATTCATTTTTTTTCCAATTAAGGGGCAATTTAGCGTGGCCAATCCACCCAGCCTGCACATCTTTGGGTTGTGGGGTGAAACCCACGCAGACACAGGGAGAATGTGCAAACTCCACACGGACAGTGACCCAGAGCGGGATCGAACCTGGGACCTCGACGCCGTGAGGCAGCAGGGCTAACCCACTGCACCACCGTGCTGCCCTTAGGCTCTTCAGTTGATGTTCGTCCAGAGCAAGGGACATGGTTTTAGTTCATGGCCAGGTCAAGGGTTTGGACAACAAAGCACTCATTTGACACTGATCAGCTGGATGAAGGTGCAGCAGGGCCTCACTTTTTTCCTGCAGGCCAACCTCGCTCTCAGTACAGGCCCACTCCCGCTCCTCCCCTCTGAGCTCCATGATCTTCTCCTCAAATGGTGTCAGGATCCCCAGTTAGGGCATTCCTCCACGTGTTTTCTCCTTCTCTTGGTGTGGGTGATCTTCTCCTTCAGGGACACAAAGTGAATAATATTAACTGGACGCTTGGTGGGTCAGAGGTCAATGACAACTGCCGCGCCTAAGAAGGAAGGGGTTTGGATAATGAGTGTTGGGTGGGGGGGGGGGGGGGGGGGGTGGCATTTGAGGATGATGCTGGGAGGTTGGGAACCTGCAAGTTGACAGGTTGTGGTTTCCAGGTGACTTTCCGGAGGTGACGAAAGGATGGAATGCAAAGAGGAGATAAGGAGATCTTGCTGATCGTACGAGATCATTCATCTTCTTTCGACCCTCACTCCTGTCTTCTTGGTCAGGTTGCTGTCACCATCTATCTGGCAGGATTTGTGACCTTGCTGGAGGGCCTCCTACCAATCTGAGGGTACATAGTGCCTTCTCTCCACTGCGGCATCCAACATTCTTGTGAGGGCCGACTTGGTGAATCGTAGAGCTGGCGTCTTGTCTGCCATTCTCCTGGCTCAACTGTGAGCACTGCTGTGGAGCCGTTTAAACGAAACGACCCCTTGAATGAAATACTCACTTGACACCAGGGGCGTCATTCTCCGACCCCCCAGAGGGTCGGAGAATGGCCGTTGGCCGCCGTGAATCCCGCCCCCGCCGGTTGCCGAAGTCTCCGAAGGGAGAAAAGTCGTCGGGGCGTTAATGTCGCCGCTGTCGTCGGAGAATGTCACGGGTATGCGCAAAGCAGCCGATTTTCGGCCTGCCGATATTCTCCCTTCCGGATGGGCCGAAGTCCCATCGACGTGATGACCGTTCACGTCGACGTAAATCAAACCTCCTTTTCATCGGCGTGACCCTGTGCTCCAGGTTCACGCCGACCAGCGTCGAGGTGAGTGACGGCCTGGGGGGTTGGCTCTGGGCAGGCGATGGCGTGGCCTCAGTCTGAATGTGTGGGGAGAGGTTTGTCTCGGGATGTGTGTGTGTGTGTGCGGCGGGGGGGGGGGGGTGGTTAGAGTGGGCTGGGCTCCGGGGGAGTGCCGGGAGGGGGGTCCGTGCCGGGGAGGAGGTTGGGGGGGGTCCGTGCCGAGGAGGAGGTTGGGTTCCGTGCCGGGGAGGAGGTTGGGGGGGTCCGTGCCGGGGAGGAGGTTGGGGGGGTCCGTGCCGGGGAGGGGGATGGGGGGTCCGTGCCGGGGAGGGGGATGGGGGGTCCGTGCCGGGGAGGAGGTTGGGGTCCGTGCCGGGGAGGAGGTTGGGGGGGGTCCGTGCCGGGGAGGGGGATGGGGGGTCCGTGCCGGGGAGGAGGTTGGGGTCCGTGCCGGGGAGGAGGTTGGGGGGGTCCGTGCCGGGAAGGAGGTTGGGGGGGGGTCCGTGCCGGGGAGGGGGATGGGGGGTCTGTGCCGGGGAGGGGGATGGGGGGTCCGTGCCGGGGAGGAGGTTGGGGTCCATGCCGGGGAGGAGGTTGGGGGGGCCCGAACCGGGGAGGGGGTTGGGGGGGTCCGTGCTGGGGAGGGGGATGGGGGGTCCGTGCCGGGGAGGGGGATGCGAGGGCAAGTGAGTTGGTCCACCTGGCCAGGTGCCAGCCTCCAACAGTTGGACCCATGCGGTCCATGCCACCTGGCTGGGGGGAGGAGGGGATATGGGCAATGATGACATGTCGTCGTTCCCCTCCCCCCCACCAGGCCGTCATGTTTTCCGATCATCCAGCGATGTTGGCCGCCGTGGCGGCAGCCGCTAATGTCTATGTTGCCTTGGATGAGGAGGAGGAGGAGGGGGAGGAGGAGGAGCGTGCCAGAGAGGCGGCGCAGGCTGCCGCAGAGGGACAGGCGGCAGCCGCCCAGGCTGGAGGGACACCTGACCGACAGGACGAGGAGGGGGAGGAGGACCTCGCGGCGCCACGACAACGGAGGCACCCGAGGGCGCCCCGTGTGTACCGGCCCCGGCAGTCATACCAGTACCTCACGGACCGGGAATGCAGGAGGAGACTCCGGATGAGGCGGGAAACCGTGGCACACATCTGCCACCTGCTGGCACACCTGTCACCGCGTGGCACTGGCGGGGGACACCCTCTCCCCGTGTCCGTCAAGGTTACGGTGGCCCTGAACTTTTATGCAACGGGGTCATTCCAGGAACCGAGTGGCGACCTGTCCGGCATAGCGCAGACATCGGTGCATCTGGGCAGTGACAGATGCCCTATATGCCATGGTGCACTGCTACATCCGCTTCCCTGTGCCAGCCAAGGTGCCCGGGCCGTGGGCTTCTCTGCCGTGGCCGGGTTCCCCATGGTCCAGGGCGCGATTGATGGGATGCACGTCTCCGTGCGGCCACCTGCAGATAACAGGGCCGTGTTCACCAATAAGAAGTGGACCTATTCGATGAACATACAGGTGGTCTGCGACCACTGCATGATGATCCTGCACGTCTGCGCCCATTACCCAGGCAGTGTACACGACTCATACGTGTTGTCGCGGTCATCCATCCCCGGCATGTACGAGGGACGCCATCCCCGGCTGAGGGGCTGGTTGCTGGGCGACAGGGGCTACCCATTGCGATCATGGCTGATGACGCCTATACGGAGGCCACGCAAGGAGGCAGGGAACCGCTACAATGATGCCCATGTAGCGACAAGGGGAGTGATAGAGAGGTGCTTTGGCGTGCTGAAGGTGCGTTTCAGGTGCCTGGACCACTCTGGGGGCGCCCTCCAGTATCGGTCAGATAGGGTCGGCCAATTCATTGTGGTGTGCTGCGTCCTGCACAACATAGCCCAGCAGAGGGGCGATGTGCCGCAGGCAGAGGAGGGCGGAGTGGAGGAGCAGCAGGAAGAGGCGCAGTCCTCCCCAGATGAGGGGGATGGGGGTAATGGTCAGGGCAGACGGGGTAGACACAGGCGGGTGGCTGTCCACCGTTATCAGCTGGCCCAGCGGGCACGGGACAGACTGATAGCCGCCCGCTTCACTGACTAGATGGGCGTGGGAATCGGGTAGTAGGCCACAGACCGCACACCATGGCAACAGCCGACCACCCACACCCCCCACCCATCCACCCATCCAGCACCCTCAACCCCCTCCCCAACCCCACCCACTCCACCCGCATGCACACCACCCCCCCCATTGCCGATCCACCTGGGGCACAACGGGCCGGGCTCACACAGTTGCGGGTGGACGTGTGTCTATTGCAGGCCATGGAGGATGATGACAACCCGCCCTGCGGTGAGCTCCTGGCTCCACATCGTTGGACTATGTCTGACCCATGGCCACAGTACCACCATCCACCCGCACCATCCCTGCATGCGGCTGTGACACTGCAGCGCACGGTCCCGTCCTCTGCCCGGGGGGATGTTGATGGCGGCCCAGGGGGAACGGGGCAGACTCACCTGGGTCTGAGGTAACACCACCCCTCACACAAACACTTGCGTTCAACGTACATGACACCCCTGCACGCTTTGGACAGAGCACAAAGGCAGCTTCTGTAGGTGTAACATTGACTTTAATAACCACAGGAGTTCATGCACATGCCCTAGCCCCTAAAACTCATCTGTGCCCCGCACCCGTGCCAACTTACTCAGTGTCTAATTGTTTGGCCTTACGGGCCCTTTGACTACGTCTACGTGGTTCCCCAGACGGTACAGCAGAACTGGAGGTGGACTCCTGTGATTCCTGCCCTCTGACACTGGATCCCTTTGGCGGCCGTTTCCTGGAGCGTCCTGGCCTAGATGGGCCAGGCTGTGGCCCGGGCGACTGGGATGGCGAGCTGCCAGCCTGTCCTGCCCGTTGCCCACCCGATGCACCTGGGACGGAAGGGGGGGAGTCCGAGGTGTCGCGGTGTTCCGGGACCTCCCCTACAGGGGGAGCCGGGACGGACCACACCACCTCCTCCTCCCTCGGGGTGCCCAATGGCCCCCAGGCCTCTACATGGGTGGGGGATGCGAACGGACTGGCCATCCGACGCCCCCCCGACATCTGGCGCTGCCAGTCCTGGAGGTCCGTGCTGATATCGACAGGGGTCTGCAGGTTTGCAGCCATGGAGCCCAGGGGGTTGGCAAACCCTGTCTGTGACAGTGCGACGCCGGCTCGCACATGGCCACTGGCGCCGATGCCCTCAGCGATGGCATACAGAGACTGGGCCATGGCCTGCAGAGACTGGGCCATGGCCTGCTGAGACTGGGCGATGGCCTGCTGAGACTGGGCTATGGTGTTGAGCGCCTCTGCCATCTGGCGCTGGCACTGGCTCATGGCCTCCTGTGAGAGGGCAGCCATGTCCTGGGCCACAGACGCCGCCTGCACGGAAAGCCCCAGGCCTCGCAAACTGTTCCCCATGTCTGACACCGTCGCAACCATTGCCTCCACCGCGGACGCCACCCGTGCGGTGTCGGCCTGGGTGGCACGTATGACCGGCACCACTTCCAGCTCCTGGACGCGGGTGGACTCATCCACCTGCGACTGCAGCTGCCGCAAGCCGGCCGTCACCCTCTTCGCTCGTCTCCGGGTCGGTGGTTGCATTGGATCTATGTGTGGGTGTGGTAACTCCAGGAACCCGGGATCCATCTGGGCGGCAGATGTTCATTTGGGCTGGGCTGCCCTCCGACCGCCCGGCTCCTCTGCTGCTCCTACCTCCACCTGCTGTACCGGGACGGCTGTGTTGTGCGCACCAGTGAGTGTACCAGACGCCTCATCACTAAAGTGCCCAACCGAGGTGAGTGTTTCTGCGATGGTGGAGGGTGTTGGTGACAGCAGTGGCGTTGTGTCGTGCTCTTCATCCCACTCTGAGTCCATGGCACTTTGGGGTGGGGGTTCGTTTCCACCCATCCACTCTGAGTCACTGTCCGGTATTTCGTCTTCCTGGGTAGTGCTGTCCCGGGTAGTGGTGTCCTGGGTAGTGGTGTCCTGGGTAGTGGTGTCCTGGGTAGTGGTGTCCTGGGTAGTGGTGTCCTGGCTCGGATGTGACGGGGGCCTGTGGCTGCCCCCCTCGTCGCTGGGTGGTCGCTCACGCACGTGACGGGGGTGTCGTCTCCCTGTTGCTCCAGGTCTCTCCGTCTCCTGTGGTGTGCGAGGGGCATCCTGCGGGCGTCGCATGCTGGTGGGCCCGGGTCTCTCTGTCTCCCGTGGCCTCCAAGGGGCATCCTGCGGGTGTCGCATGCTGGAGGGTCCGGGTCTCTCCGTCTCGCGTGGCCTCCGAGGGGCATCTTGCGGGCGTCGCATGCTGGAGGGTCCGGGTCTCTCCGTCTCCCGTGGCCTCCGAGGGGCATCCTGCGGGCGTCGCATGCTGGAGCGTCCGGGTCTCTCCGTCTCCCGTGACCTCCGAGGGGCATCCTGCGGGCGGTCTGCATCTGCGGGGATGGGTGCTTGGACGTTTGGTCCTGCGATACACAATGAAGCATGCATGGTTAGACACGCAGGCAGTGATCAGGTGATATGGGGGAGGGGGATAAAGGGGAGGGGGGATATGGGGACGGGCTGTCGGTGGCTCACTTGCTAGCACGCCCCCGACCTCTGCATCAGCAACCTCCCGGTCCTCAGGTCCACCAGCCAGTTCCAGGGCCATTTCCTCGTGTTCGGTCAGTGGCCTCTCATCAGCGGGGCCTCCTCCAGTCCTCACATGCTCCCTATTGTTGTGTGCGCGCTTCTCCTGTGGGGGGGGGGGGGGCGGTGGTGGCAGGGGTAAAAGGCAACACTGTTCGGCAGGTATACGAATGCACGCCATCGGTTGCGCATGCATTGCAGAGGTTAAGGTTAGGGCTGGATTCACTTGGGGATATGGGGGATATGGGGGAGGGTGGGATATGGGGAGGGCGATATGGGGGAGGGAGGATATGGGGAATATGGGGTAAGGGGGATATGGGGGGGGATATGGGGGAGGGGGGATATGGGGGATATGGGGGATGGGGGATATGGGGGAGGGGGGATATGAGGGAGGGGGGGATATGGGGGAGGGGGGATATGGGGGAGGGGGGATATGGGGAGGGGGATATGGGGATATGGGGAGGGGGATATGGGGGAGGGGGGATATAGGGGATATGGGGGAGGGGGGATATGGTTGATATGGAGGAGGGGGGATATGGGGGAGGGGGGGATTTGGGGGAGAGGGGATATGGGGGATATGGGGAGGCTCACCCTGCCTGCTCTGACGAGGTCGTTCACCTTCTTGTGGCACTGGGTGCCTGTCCGTGGTGTCAGGGCCGCAGCGGTGACGGCCTCTGCCACTTCCCTCCACAGACGCCGGCTGTGGCGTGGGGCAACTCTGCGGCCGTGCCCGGGATACAGGGCGTCTCTCCTCTGCTCCACTGCGTCCAGGAGCACCTCCACATCCCATGACTCGAACCTCGGGGCTGAGTGGCGGCCAGCCATCCAGTCGGGTGTTCCGGTCGGGTGTTTCGGTCGGGTGGGGGGGAGCAGCGCGGCCTTTTGAGCCGTTATGCCGTGCGGCGCGTATGACGCTGCACGGCGTGAACCACGTGCGCAAGCGCGGATCCCGTTACATCGCTGCTAGCCCATTTCGGGCCGGAGACCTTCGACCCATTTTTCCGACGTGACGCAAGCCGGATTTGCGCCGTTTTTTGCGCCGATCGGCGGACTTTGCACCGATAACGGAGAATTTCACCCCAGAGGTGGGTGAATGAGGCGCTTTGCCCTAAGGTCTGGCATTTTTCAAATCACACTGACTTTCTCACTGAAAATGGGAAAATTCCACCCTCAATTTATTCCCACGGCTGAAACAGGACAATTGTAAAATGCTGAACGATATGGATAAAGCAGATGTAATCAGGAATTTCAGGAAACACAGTAACGTGAATGAGGTTATTTGCTTGAGCACAGGCACAGAATGTTTTCAGTGATAGCTACAAATTTGACACATGTTGTTTCCTGCACATTGGCCTCTTCCCCCCCCCACCCCTCCAAACTCCTCTGTATATCTGCCAGTCTCAGCTGTTATAATATTTTCACAACTCAACCTTTTGACCAAGCTTTGGCCATCTCATACTAATCTTTCCCTCCATGACTTGCATTCCTTTCCCTGCCAGCTTGGATTTGTGAAGACCATTGGGAAGTTTTATTTATATGAAAGGC
Organism: Scyliorhinus torazame; assembly: GCF_047496885.1. Classification (NCBI taxonomy): domain Eukaryota; kingdom Metazoa; phylum Chordata; class Chondrichthyes; order Carcharhiniformes; family Scyliorhinidae; genus Scyliorhinus; species Scyliorhinus torazame. Next base: position 126,774,669 of record NC_092710.1, on the reverse strand, counting down.
ACAAATTCACCACTGGAGAATCAGGGACCACACAGTTTAACTTTTGGTATTCGGCAATCTTGTTATTGCGCAAATCTTGGCTACTGAGGACAGTACATTGACACCATTGCTTAAGTTGCATATAATATGCATTGTAATTTGTATATTTTGTACAATGCTTAAGCATTAAGTAGCTTTACTGGGGATGCTGATAAGGGTATTTAGGCATCTGGTAGATCTGGTAGATTTACACGTACATAAAAAGCAAGAGGGTAGCCAGGGAAAGGGTTGGCCCACTGAAGGATAGGCAAGGGAATCTATGTGTGGAGCCAGAGGAAATGGGCGAGCTACTAAATGAATACTTTGCATCAGTATTCACCAAAGAGAAGAAATTGGTAGATGTTGAGTCTGGAGAAGGGTGTGTAGATAGCCTGGGTCACATTGAGATCCAAAAAGACGAGGTGTTGGGTGTCTTAAAAAATATTAAGGTAGATAAGTCCCCAGGGCCTGATGGGATCTACCCCAGAATACTGAAGGAGGCTGGAGAGGAAATTGCTGAGGCCTTGACAGAAATCTTTGGATCCTCGCTGTCTTCAGGGGATGTCCCGGAGGACTGGAGAATAGCCAGTGTTGTTCCTCTGTTTAAGAAGGGTAGCAAGGATAATCCCGGGAACTACAGGCCGGTGAGCCTTACTTCAGTGGCAGGGAAATTACTGGAGAGAATTCTTCAAGACAGGATCTACTCCCATTTGGAAGCAAATGGACGTATTAGTGAGAGGCAGCACGGTTTTGTGAAGGGAAGGTCGTGTCTCACTAACTTGATAGAGTTTTTCGAGGAGGTCACTAAGATGATTGATGCAGGTAGGGCAGTGGATGTTGTCTATATGGACTTCAGTAAGGCCTTTGACAAGGTCCCTCATGGTAGACTAGTACAAAAGGTGAAGTCACACGGGATCAGGGGTGAGCTGGCAAGATGGATACAGAACTGGCTAGGCCATAGAAGGCAGAGAGTAGCAATGGCAGGATGCTTTTCTAATTGGAGGGCTGTGACCAGTGGTGTTCCACAGGGATCAGTGCTGGGACCTTTGCTCTTTGTAGTGTATATAAATGATTTGGAGGAAACTGTAACTGGTCTGATTAGTAAATTTGCAGACGACACAAAGGTTGGTGGAATTGCGGATAGCGATGAGGACTGTCGGAGGATACAACAGGATTTAGATTGGTTGGAGACTTGGGCGGAGAGATGGCAGATGGAGTTTAATCCGGACAAATGTGAGGTAATGCATTTTGGAAGGTCTAATGCAGGTAGGGAATATACAGTGAATGGTAGAACCCTCAAGAGTATTGAAAGTCAAAGAGATCTAGGAGTACAGGTCCACAGGTCATTGAAAGGGGCAACACAGGTGGAGAAGGTAGTCAAGAAGGCATACGGCATGCTTGCCTTCATTGGCCGGGGCATTGAGTATAAGAATTGGCAAGTCATGTTGCAGCTGTATAGAACCTTAGTTAGGCCACACTTGGAGTATAGTGTTCAATTCTGGTCGCCACACTACCATAAGGATGTAGAGGCTTTAGAGAGGGTGCAGAAGAGATTTACCAGAATGTTGCCTGGTATGGAGGGCATTAGCTATGAGGAGCGGTTGAATAAACTCGGTTTGTTCTCACTGGAACGAAGGAGGTTGAGGGGAGACCTGATAGAGGTCTACAAAATTATGAGGGGCATAGACAGAGTGGATAGTCAGAGGCTTTTCCCCAGGGTAGAGGGGTCAATTACTAGGGGGCATAGGTTTAAGGTGAGAGGGGCAAGGTTTAGAGTAGATGTACGAGGCAAGTTTTTTACGCAGAGGGTAGTGGGTGCCTGGAACTCGCTACAGGAGGAGGTGGTGGAAGCAGGGACGATAGTGACATTTAAGGGGCATCTTGTCAAATACATGAATAGGATGGGAATAGAGGGATACGGACACAGGAAGTGTAGAAGATTGTAGTTTAGTCGGGCAGCATGGTCGGCACGGACTTGGAGGGCCGAAGGACCTGTTCCTGTGCTGTACATTTCTTTGTTCTTTGTTTGTTGTTCTTTGATCTGGAATGAACCTTAAATAAATAGATTAGGCACCTCTGCCTACTTATCTGTATTGCTGATGCCTGGGCCAAACGATGCTACTACATTGGCTGTAGCATGGCTGGAGGACACTGCAGATGGTCTTGCAGGATGACCCTGAGCAGCTTTGGGCCCAGCTTCAGACTGCACCACCTTAGCATGGAGGATAGCAGTCTGGGATGGCTGGACAGCAGATAGCAGGAGAACATTGGCAGACTGGCAGTGATGAGGGGCAGCACGTGTTGCAGTGGTTAGCAGTGGGACAACGGCGCTGAGGATCTGGGTTTGAATCCCGGCCCTGGAATCCCTGTCCATGTGGAGTTTGCACACTTTCCCCATGTCTGCGTGGGTTTCACCCCCACAACCCAAAGATGTGCAGGTTAGGTGGATTGGCCATGCTAAATTGCCCCTTAATTGGGAAAAAATAAATAATTGTGGACTCTAAATTTAAAAAAAAAGACTGGCAGCGGTAGGCACGCAAATTCTGCCACCCTGAGAGAAGACCGCAGATTAATGCTTCTGGCACCTCCTGGGCATTTACTACAATACTGGCAATCAGCTGCAGAAGAGATTGTTAAACTGCTGTGACTACTTGAAGCCCCTTCAAGAACATAGGAACTGGAGTAGGCCATTTATCCCCACCATAAGTCTATTCCATTATTCAGTGAGATCATTGATGATCTGTGGCTCAAGTCCATATAACTACCCTTGTTCAATATCCATTTATAACTTGGAGTAACAAATATCTATTGATCACAGATTTGAACGAACAATTGATCTAGCATTATTTGCCATTTAAAGCAGAGTCCCAAACTGCTATCTGCCTTTTTGCGCAGAAGTGTTGCCTAAATTCATTGCTGAAAAGCCCGATTTTTAGGCTATGCCCTCTCATCCTTTTCTCTACCTACCCTATCTGCTCCCCAAAATATCATAAAATCATAGAATTTACAGTGCAGAAGGATGCCATTCTGCCCATCGAGTCTGCACCGACCTTTTCGAAAGACCACCCTACCTAGGCACAATGTACCACCCTGTAACCCCACTCTAAGGGGAAATTTAGCATAGCCAATCCACCAAACCTGCACATCTTTGGACTGTGGGAGGAAACCGGAGCACCCGGAGGAAACCCACGCAGACAGGGGGAGAATGTGCAAACTCCACACAGACAGTCACCCAAGGCCAGAATTGAACCTGGGACCCTCGAGCTGCAAGGCATCAGTGCTAACCACTGTGCCACCGTACCGCCCCTAAAGTATTGATCAAATAATTCCTTAATCTTTTAAATTCCAGGGAATGTAACCACTAGTTTGCTTAAAATCAAAAGAGAAAATGTTGGCAATACTCAGCACCTGTGGAGTGAGAACAGAGTTAATGTTTCAGGTTGACCACCTATCATCAGCTTAGTTCCTTTAACCTCTCCTTGTGATTTAACCATTGGGTTCATATATCATTCTGCTACATCGAGGCTGCACTCCCTCCAAGGTCAATATATCCTTCCCAAGGTGTGGTACTCCAATGATAGCCTGACAAGTGCTCTGTATAGACGATATATGACTCCTACACACTTAGATTCTAGTCCTTTAGATATGAAGGCCAGAATTCCATTAGGTTTTATAAATTATTTTCTGTATCTGTTCATGACGTTTTAAAAAACTAGACATTCTTCAAAGCCTTTCAGCTCCCAGCCACATGAAGGCTTTTAAAATTTATATAAACTCCGAGAATCCCTCTGCCCCATTCTATACTGTGCTCTAATTCAAGTCAATAGCATGAAGGAGCCTCAACTATATACAAATAAGAGTATCTAATAAAGATAAATGTTAGTTTCTAATAATAAAGTTAGATTTTAACAGGTAAAGGTAAAGTAAAGTCGCCGAAGTCCCAGATGACCAGAGGCTGCATTCCCCTTTGAGGGGGAGAGCTGACTGGTGGTGATTTAACTTGAGGATCACCACACCTCAGGCAAGGGGCAAGGTTGAGAAGGAGGGGCCTACATGAATAACGTCAGCCGGTATGGGAATTGAACCTGACCTGCTGGCCTTGCTCTGCATTACAAACCAGCTGTCCAGCCAACCGAACTAATCTTTCCACACTACTGCCTGACCAGGTGGCAGTTCTTGGGTATCTGAAAGTGTAAAGGGATAAGGACGTGGCTGGACTAAAGGAAGGGGGTTAAAGTAAGAGATGCATTATTACACCATGTGCATATTAGCTACTATTGTCACCTATTATGGAATACCTGTTATGTGGCTCCCGTAGTTCAAAGCTGTCAGTGTGTCCAAGCTGTAGGATGAAAATATGTTGCTTACAGCAGTTCTACGCCTGTGAAGGTGAGATGAGGCTCTGAAAGTGAAGTCTGAGACACAGTTAATAGATAATGTTTGTAGGTGTGGTGAATGGAGCAACTGGTGAGGCTAAGTTGGCAGCATATGGAATGGATGAGTGCACTCATGGAACTTGACCACTTGATTGAGATCAGTAAACTTCTTGCGACACTGCAATCATGTCCTCGGGGCTCGATTATTTGTCTACTTTTACCTCTGTAACATTATCCAACTTTGCCCCTCTCTCTCTGCTCGTCTGCTGCTGAAACCCTCATTCACCGTGATAGGGGAGTTAATCCTCATTACCTCTAGACTCGACTATTACAATGCATTCCTGGCTGGTCTCGCGCATTCTACCTTCCATAAACTTGAGACTATCCAAAACTCTGCTGCCCATGTCTTAACTCACAGAAAGTTCACATTCCCCTATGTTCACTGATTAACATTTTTAAAATTTTCTATAAAAATATTTTATTCAGGCATTTGCATCAACACACAAGAAACAAAACCAATGAAAGCAGTAGTAAAATTATACAACATAATAAATAACCAACACCAACTCACTCTCCCCCCCCCCCCCCCAAACACACACACACCTTACCCCCTTCCTATGTTCACAGTTTTAAACTGGCTTTCAGTCAACCCACATCTTGACTTTCAAATGTCCACCCTTTTTTCAAAAAGTCCCTCCATGGCCTTGCCTTCCCTATCTCTGCAGACTTCCCGTGCCCCATAAACCTCCAAAATATCTCTCCAATTCTGGCATCTGTGCTTCCTAATTGTAATTGCTTCACCATTGGTGGCCATGCCTTCTGTTAGAACCTTCCTGGATCCTACCGGCTGGGGACAATTGGTTACCCCATGTTCCTTGCAGAATATGAGCTCCCCCAGTGGGGGGGGGGGGGGGGGGGGGAGAGTGGGCAGCACAGCTGTACAAGTAGAGCTGGCCAGTGTGGTACTATCTAGAGAGGGAACTAGCAGTGAGCTGTGGATATTGTGTGCATATTGTTAAAAATAAAGTTACTTTCTGCTAGACTTTGCAAACCTGTGCTGGATTCTTCGTGCCCCTCACAAAACCCTCAGTTGCCTGAGCTCTGAAATGCTCTCCCTACACCTCTCTACTTCACTTTTCTGCTTTAAGAAATACCTTAAAACTTTGTTCTTTGATCAAGCTTTTGGTCATCTGACCTAACAGCTCCTGATGTAGCTCGGTGTCACACTTTTTAATAATATTCCTGTGAAGAAACTTGGAACATTTTATCATATTAAAGATGTTATATGAATAGAAGCTGTTGTCACTGTAGGCTGCTGGCATTGACCATGCTGGCCATCTGCCCCCATGCATTCTTAGAATTCTCTGTTGGAAGGGCATCTTAGTTCCATTAGGGACGGCATCTCCTCTACACCTGTCCAGCCCCTGCACCAAGGTTTCCAGCATGGCATCCAAGAACGTTGGGCATGCTTTCGAGCCTGTTGCCCCATTTCTTCTGCACCTTCCTGGTCTACCACATTACTTCAAACCAGTTTTGGTCCATGCTGCAGCCAAATGCACCTGCCCTTTAAACGGCTATCTAGATTGCACTAGGCTCACACCGACCTGGGCCCCCTGCCAAGGCACTAAGCCACATTCAGCACTGGGCTGCACTCCATGATCATTTGAATTCACGGACAGCATGGTCGTCAGGCGTTGCTGTAATCACTTTTGAATGGACGTGGATTAAATGCTTATGTGGGCTATCCAATTTTATTCATTATCGTTCAGTTTTATAATGAGGCTTTTGCAAAATTTACATCATCAATGTGCTACGCTTGTGAACCAAGGAAATATTTGTTGTGCATTTTTTGCTCAGTCAGTGGGGTTGAATTAGTTGGACTCTGTCATGAATTGGCAGCTTACTGAACATTATAACTAATTCTCTTTTGGATTGACTTCTATGTCGAAAAAAAATCAGGTGCAATCTAAAACAGGTTTTGGTTTGTTATGAGCCTGTTTTACATTTCTGGCAAAAAAAACTGCTTACATCCCCAGTGTCATTTTCGAATACTTAGAAGATATCCAAAGCTTTACTCAAAAAGGCATGCTCACTTAATGATTTTCAAGACAGTTGTGACAACATCACAATGTTTGCCTGGAGCAATGTCCAGTTTCAATGACTTGGAGGTCAGGTGAATGCTGCCGGACTTGACACTCCCACCGTTTGAACTGCCGCAGAAGAAATGGAGTTTGAATCAGTGAGCAAATTGCAGATGTTTTGATTTGCTGATCTCAGAAGTAGCATTTGCCCACTGGGGAATTTTGCTGTAGAGGATACTAAATAAATAGGACAAGAAAGTTTGCAACTTTCTTCACATCTTATAGTAGAATGGATCCGCTGGGACTGAACTGTTAACAGTTTCAGAAATAGTCACAGGAGAGCTAAGGAGAACAAGCTTTTCTTTTGGTTATGTAATTATAAGACGATGTGCAGCTCAAATGTTAAAAGTTTAACACAAAATTGAATTCCCTATAGATTTTTTTTGAAAGAAAAATGTGAGAGGACATCAGGACATTGGAGGGTCAGTATCACATAATGATGGGAAACAGGCTGTGTCTCTTGCGCAGAAGCGCAATTCATCCAAACCTTAAGACTTCAGAGGCTAAAAGTTCATGTGCACTCTCAATTGGTTTGGCGGGAAATTGTGATTCGCGACCTATCCATCCAATCCCATTGGGTGCAGGCTGCACACAAACTTTATGATACCTACATCTTACCACGGTTGTGCCATGGAGTCCAGTGGCACGTGTTTCAGCTAACCTCCAGCTCTTCAAGGCAATCTGTCCACCTTGAAGTGAAGCTGCACTGGAAGACCCTAATTTAAAAACAATTGAAACAGAAGCATTCAAGGTGAAGGGAAATGCAGCAGCAGCCCAGGGTGAGCACTCCAATATTTACCGATGCTGCTTTGAAGACACAAATGATGGAGTGGTCAAAGAAAGAGAGAGCCCAAATTTCCTTTACGGTTCAGAAGTGCCTCAAGGCATATCCTCAGATGGGTCTCAACATCGAATTCAACAACTTCAGATGATCAGCTCGACCCCACCTCGACCCATTTGTTTTCATCCCATTTCATTTTAACTGTCTTTTACCATTTCTTTCTTTCTTGATATATATTTAACCTCCCCCAATCTCATCCGCCTTTCCTTAACCTTTCTCCTCTTTGCTTCCCTCTTTCCCTCCCCCCACATCGACAGTTCATCGTCTGATGTTAGTTTCTCTGCTGTTTGGCCTTTCACATCTTATGTTCTCTCTGGCGACTGCCATTAACACTCTTTCCCCTTGATTTCTGTGGCCATGAGCACCTGGTTCCCTGGGTTTCTGTGGCTATGACTCGTCTTTCATTCTTACTCCACAGTATAAATATTTCCCATTTTCTCTGTCAATTAGCTTTGACAACTTTCGAGCTAACTCGAAACGTTAGCTCTTTTCTGTCCCTACAGATGCTGCCAGACCTGCTGCGATTTTCCAGTATTTTCTCTTTCCTCAGATGGGTGTGGGAGCGGGTGGCCAGGGAGACCAGTGGCAGAAGAAGGTTAGTGACCTCACACACGTGTTCATGGTCAGTGAGTGTATTTTTACATCACCTCGCACATTCTCCAAACCACCAGCCTATCATAGTGCCCAATGTACCATACCCGATCACATCACCTTCCATACTCTCCAAACCACCAGCCTATCATAGTGCCCAATATACCATACCCCATCACATCACCTTCCATACTCTCCAAACCACCAGCCTATCATAGTGCCCAATGTACCATACCCCATCACATCACCTTCCATACTCTCCAAACCCCCAGCCTATCATAGTGCCCAATGTACCATACCCCATCACATCACCTTCCATACTCTCCAAACCACCAGCCTATCATAGTGCCCAATATACCATACCCGATCACATCACCTTCCATACTCTCCAAACCACCAGCCTATCATAGTGCCCAATATACCATACCCGATCACATCACCTTCCATACTCTCCAAACTACCAGCCGATCATAGTGCCCAATGTACCATACCCCATCACATCACCTTCCATACTCTCCAAACCACCAGCCTATCATAGTGCCCAATGTACCATACCCCATCACATCACCTTCCATACTCTCCAAACCACCAGCCTATCATAGTGCCCAATGTACCATACCCCATCATATCACCTTCCATACTCTCCAAACCACCAGCCTATCATAGTGCCCAATGAACCATACCCCATCACATCACCTTCCATACTCTCCAAACCACCAGCCTATCATAGTGCCCAATGTACCATACCCCATCACATCACCTTCCATACTCTCCAAACCACCAGCCTATCATAGTGCCCAATGTACCATACCCCATCATATCACCTTCCATACTCTCCAAACCACCAGCCTATCATAGTGCCCAATGAACCATACCCCATCATATCACCTTCCATACTCTCCACACCACCAGCTGATCATAGTGCCCAATGTACCATACCCCATCACATCACCTTCCATACTCACCAAACCACCAGCCTATCATCGTGCCCAATGTACCATACCCCATCACAGCACCTTCCATACTCTCCAAACCACCAGCCTATCATAGTGCCCAATGTACCATACCCCATCACAACACCTTCCATACTCTCCAAACCACCAGCCTATCATAGTGCCCAATGTACCATACCCCATCATATCACCTTCCATACTCTCCAAACCACCAGCCTATCATAGTGCCCAATGTACCATACCCCATCACAGCACCTTCCATACTCTCCAAACCACCAGCCTATCATAGTGCCCAATGTACCATACCCCATCATATCACCTTCCATACTCTCCAAACCACCAGCCTATCATAGTGCCCAATGTACCATACCCCATCATATCACCTTCCATACTCTCCAAACCACCAGCCTATCATAGTGCCCAATGTACCATACCCCATCATATCACCTTCCATTCTCTCCAAACCACCAGCCTATCATAGTGCCCAATGTACCATACCCCATCATATCACCTTCCATACTCTCCAAACCACCAGCCTATCATAGTGCCCAATGTACCATACCCCATCATATCACCTTCCATTCTCTCCAAACTACCAGCCTATCATAGTGCCCAATGTACCATACCCCATCATATCACCTTCCATACTCTCCAAACCACCAGCCTATCATAGTGCCCAATGTACCATACCCCATCATATCCCCTTCCATACTCTCCAAACCACCAGCCTATCATAGTGCCCAATGTACCATACCCCATCACAGCACCTTCCATACTCTCCAAACCACCAGCCTATCATAGTGCCCAATGTACCATACCCCATCATATCACCTTCCATACTCTCCAAACCACCAGCCTATCATAGTGCCCAATGTACCATACCCCATCACATCACCTTCCATACTCTCCAAACCACCAGCCTATCATAGTGCCCAATATACCATACCCGATCACATCACCTTCCATACTCTCCAAACCACCAGCCTATCATAGTGCCCAATATACCATACCCGATCACATCACCTTCCATACTCTCCAAACTACCAGCCGATCATAGTGCCCAATGTACCATACCCCATCACATCACCTTCCATACTCTCCAAACCACCAGCCTATCATAGTGCCCAATGTACCATACCCCATCATATCACCTTCCATTCTCTCCAAACCACCAGCCTATCATAGTGCCCAATGTACCATACCCCATCATATCACCTTCCATACTCTCCAAACCACCAGCCTATCATAGTGCCCAATGTACCATACCCCATCATATCACCTTCCATACTCTCCAAACCACCAGCCTATCATAGTGCCCAATGTACCATACCCCATCACAGCACCTTCCATACTCTCCAAACCACCAGCCTATCATAGTGCCCAATGTACCATACCCGATCACATCACCTTCCATACTCTCCAAACCACCAGCCTATCATAGTGCCCAATGTACCATACCCGATCACATCACCTTCCATACTCTCCAAACCACCAGCTGATCATATTACCCAATATACCATACCCCATCACACACCGAGCAGCTCTCAAGGCTCATGCCTCATAGCCGGATACTCAGCTCATGGGTATGCTCCTTCCAATGCTGTCAGCCTCACACCTACCTCTTGCTGCCTCCAGCTATTCAACTGTAACAGACACTTCATGCAAACAGAGTGGCATACAATAACTGACAATTAATAATAAGAAGAATCTTTATTAGTGTCACAAGTAGGCTTACACTAATAATGCAATGAAGTTACTGTGAAAATCCCCTGTTCACCATGCTCCGGCGCCTGTAGAAGAATTCAGAATGTCCAATTCACCGAACGAGCACGTCTTTCAGGACTTGTGGGAAGAAACTGGAGCATCCGGAGGAAACCCACGCAGACACGGGGAAAACATGTAGACTCCGCACAGACAGTGGCCCAAGCCGGGAATCGAACCCGGGTCTCTGGTACTGTGAAGCAACAGTGCTAACCACTGGGCTACCGTGCCACTCATTTTATCCTCTTGGAGACAAATACCTCTGAACACAAGGGAAAACAGAGAACTCATGGGTGTCCAACTCCACTCAGCTTGGCAGTGAAGATGGGGACAAGGATGGGGTGGTGGGGGTGGGGGTAGAGGGTGCAGAGGATGTGGTGCTGAGGATGGGGTAGAGAGGAGATGGTGCTGGAGGGGAAGGGGTGAGGATGTGGTGGTGGGGGATATAAGGTGGTGCTGGGGGGAGGGGCAGAGCAGGTGGTACTGGAGGCAGGGTGGAGACGGGAAGGGGGAGTTTATGATGCTGGGGGGGTTGGGTGTGAGGAGGCAGTACTGAGGCTCCTTCATACTGTTGACTTCTAAGATTCATTCAAGGGGAAAGCACTGGGAGTCACAATAATTTATTGTGGAGTGACATTATCAGAATAGATCGAGTAGAAATGGCCTGTAAAAAGGTGAGATGGTGGAATGATTGTTAACTTTTCCTCTCCTCTATTGACTGTAACAGGTGTTTTTTTTAAGAATCTGCTTGCCAATTTTGTTAATGTTTAACTGTTTGTTTAAGTGCTGTGACTGTAAAAGGCACTCAAGGCACGCTTTCCTGTAAGCTTTTAAAGAAAAGGAAATATGAAAATTGTACTTAACAGCCAATCAAGAAAAGAATATAAATGCTTCAACTCTCATTCACATGCATTCAACAGTTACGACACACACAGATAAGTACGTTATAAAATGGAGGGATAGATTAAATTGCTTAAGAGTCCAAAGAAAAGTTAGTTGTATACTGATCCTGCACATTGTTGCCATGGATGGTTTCAGACTGGGCTTGATGGCCTTTCTGGATTCCATGTTGAGACGATTTAAAGATGTTGATGGACAATTTCTATCTTATTTTCTAGTGTCAGCAGCTGCTGGGTTTATTTTCCTAAGATGCAGCCTGCAGCATGTGATTTGTCAAAAACAGGTAGGGCACAAGTTTGCAGGATGGTTGGAGAGAAAAACTGTGCGACTGCGGGTCCCAGTTTTTTTTCTGACTGCCCTGGGGGAATAAGCAACTTCTTAAAACACAAGGGTATTAGTTTACTTATCACACGGTCAGCACTCACAAACTGACCAGTTACCCAAATGTGGTCATGGTAAGCTGATTCCAGTCCATTGTTTAAAAATGATTATATTATGGCTGAGTCATTTCCCTGCTCAGCCAACACCCATTGTCCAAAGTGATTGTGTGTAACGGCTTGGCCTGCACCCAGCTGAATATGCAAGTGATGTCTGGATGTTTAATGAATGGTTCAGGAGATGGGACATTCTAAGTTGATTGCCTCTTGTCAGCTACTTCAAAACAGGTTTACTCCATTCTAATGGCATTGGAATTTGGAAGATGCAGCTATGCAAATGTTAGACCGCCTTAGAAGCTTCTGTTTTAAGACATTTAAAATTGTGTTGTTTAGTCTTTTATTTATTTGGAGGTTTCAGCCCACTCAATAAATAGCCGTTTTTGATATAATATTTGGGTTTTATAACAAGAGTTAGAAGATTCATCAGTCCTGGATCAGACTGGGGAGTTGTAATGACCCTCACGAGACCGCAGGGATCATATACGCAATTAATCTCCCCGTGGGGCTCGTGGAATACAATCTCCCCACGGATGGACGGGGGCCCATCAGTTGGGGCAATAGAATCAACACTTAAAAGCCGTGCTGGATTGGGACCAGCATGACGGATAATCTGAGTTAGGACCTATGTGATGTACACCGGATTGCGACATTTCCTTTTGGTGATAAATAAACCTCTTTTTGAAACACCTTCTTGGATTTCCTGAGCTTTTATAGGAATGATGAGGCAGAACAGTTGAGGGGTGGAGGTGTGTACAATCTGAAAACAAGATCTTGCTGGTGACAAACGCATGTGCAAAATCCCAGCCATTATCTTTAACTTCACCTCATTTTTTCCCCCTCTTCCTGTCCCAAAATGAATAATTCTTGTTTGGGGGTCCAGGTCTATGAACGTCGAAAACCCTGTGATAGCTTGCTGAGCACATTCCTATACATTCCTCCTCCAAGTGATATAGGCCTGACTTGGCTTTTTGTCCTTCATAAAAGAATATCTGGAAGGTACTTACTATCTAAGGTCACAGGTCACACGTGAAACTTTGGGGGGGGGAAACAGAGATTCGTTAAAGCCCGACTTCATCATCTGGAGAGGAGGAATGAAAATTCATGGAAGTAGATCTATGGAGGCACAGAAATAAAAGACACTTGATATTTTCATCCTACATAAATAATACGTTGATATTTTTGTGTTACATCACATTATAGCGTTTCGTCAAAACTGATTTGACGTTAACACTGCATGGATTTCAGGTTAGTGTCTGTGAGTCAGTTCCTGTTATTTGCCTAGCTAAATCTGGCTTCCCTGCCACAGCAGCAGACTTGCTAAACCCCTCAAAAGCTGCTGCTGTATGAATTGTTGATTAGAATTGGAGAGCTAAATCTAATCATCTCCATCTGGAAGTTTGCAACAACTTAACAGCGCGACTATTAAAAATGCGATTGCCCTTTTAAGAACTTGTTCTGGATTGCTGTTTCCTTATTTGCAATTGTTTCACTCAGTTCGATTAGAGGGAAACTGACCTTATTGTTTTAAGTCTAAGATGAATAACTCTGAATAACAGGTGCAAGCATTTGTGAACAAAAACTCATTTCCATTTAAATTGACACATTTTTAGCACAAAGCATGTAAATTGTTTTGTGGTCATATTTTACCACCACATCATGTTACTTTCAATGATGGGTCCAAATTCTCTCGTGTAAAAATGCGTTTAGCATTAAACAATAAAACTCTCCATTCAAGTTTCATGTTCAATATGCAAACGCACATTTTAAAGATTCATGAGACTCATTTAAATGCTCTTCAGTGCAGATATCCACAATCCAAACACAGCCATCAGTACCACCGGCTATATGTCAGCTCTAACACAGAGGATCGCCAGTAATAAAGACACAAGGCTAAGAATAAATCAATAGATTATTGAAAAAAGGAAGTTAAATTAGTTTTTCAAAGCAACAAGTACTTTGATAAGTCCTTTACACTTCACTCCTTGACTTTTAGAATTAGACAAGGCTTCAGATTACTGAAGGAGGAAAGAGAGGAAATTGCTGAGGCCTTGACAGAAATCTTTGGATCCTCACTGTCTTCAGGTGATGTCCCGGAGGACTGGAGAATAGCCAGTGTTGTTCCTCTGTTTAAGAAGGGTAGCAAGGATAATCCAGGGAACTACACACCGGTGAGCCTTGCATCAATGGTAGGGAAATTACTGGAGAGAATTCTTTGAGACAGGATCGACTCCCATTTGGAAGCAAATGGACGTATTACCGAGAGGCAGCATGGTTTTGTGAAGGGGAGGTAGTGTCTCACTAACTTGATAGAGGTTTTCGAGGAGGTCACAAAGATGATTGATGCAGGTAGGGCAGTGGATGTTGTATATATGGACTTCAGTAAGGCCTTTGACAAGGTCCCTCATGGCAGACTGGTACAAAAGGTGAAGTCACACGGGATCAGGGGTGAGCTGGCAAGATGGATACAGAACTGGCTAGGTCATAGAAGGCATAGAGTAGCAATGGAAGGGTGCTTTTCTGATTGGAGGGCTGTGACTTGTGGTGTTCCGCAGGGATCAGTGCTGGGACCTTTGCTGTTCGTAGTATATATAAATGATTTGGAGGAAAATGTAACTGGTCTGATTAGTAAGTTTGCAGATGACACAAAGGTTGGTGGAATTGCGGACAGCGATGAGGACTGTCAGAGGATACAGTAGGATTTAGATTGTTTAGAGACTTGGTCGGAGAGATGGCAGATGGAATTTAATCCGGAAAAATGTGAGGTAATGCATTTTGGAAGGTCTAATGCAGGTAGGGAATATAAAGTGAATGGTAGAACCCTCAGTAGTATTGACAGTCAGAGAGATCTAGGTGTACAGGTCCACAGGTCACTGAAAGGGGCACCACAGGTGGAGAAGGTAGTCAAGAAGGCATACGGCATGCTTGCCTTCATTGGCCGGGACATTGAGTATAAAAATTGGCAAGTCATGTTGCAGCTGTATAGAACCTTAGTTAGGCCACACTTGGAGTATAGTGTTCAATTCTGGTCGCCACACTACCAGAAGGATGTGGAGGTGTTAGAGAGGGTGCAGAAGGGATTTACCAGGATGTTGCCTGGTATGGAGGGCATTAGCTATGAGGAAAGGTGAATAAACTCGGTTTGTTCTCACTGGAACGACGGAGGTTGAGGGACTACCTGATAGAGGTCTACAAAATTATGAGGGGCACAGACAGAGTGGATGGGAAGAGGCTTTTGCCTAGGGTAGAGGGGTCGATTACTAGGGGGCATAGGTTTAAGGTGCGAGGGGCAAGGTTTAGAGGAGATGTAGAGGCAAGTTTTTTACACAGAGGGTAGTGGGTGCCTGGAACTCGCTGCCAGAGGAGGCGGTGGAAGCAGGGACGATAGTGGCATTTAAGGGGCATCTTAACAAATACATGAATAGGATGGGAATAGAGGGATACGGACCCAGGAAGTGTAGAAGATTTTAGTTTAGACGGGCAGCATGGTCGGCACGGGCTTGGAGGGCTGAAGGGCCTGTTCCTGTGCCGTACTTTTCTTTGTTCTTTGTTCTTGTCCTTTGAAGGAGGAAAGGGGAAGGAAATGATCAGGGGTTTCACCAGAAGGTTCCAAATAAATGGTGTGCTGAAGGGCCTGTTCCTGTGCTGTACCTTTCTTTGTTCTTTGTTCTTGGCACAAAGGTCGAACATGGGGCAGAATTCTCCGATATCGGCGACCGGCGCCAAAAACGGCGCAAATCAGTCCGGCATCGCGCCGCCCCAAAGGTGCGGAAGTCTCCGCATTTTGAGGGGCCGAGTCCTCACCTTGAGGGGCTAGGCCCACGCCGGACTGATTTCCGCCCCGCCAGCTGGCGGGAAAGGCCTTTGGTGCCCCGTCATCTGGCGCGGAAATGACTTTGCCGGGCGGCGCATGCGCGGGAGTGTCAGCGGCCGCTCACGGCATCCCCATGCATGCGCAGTGGAGGGGGTCTCTTCCACCTCCACTATGGTGGAGGCCATGGTGAAGGCGGAAGGAAAAGAGTGCCCCCACGGCACGGGCCCCGATCGCGGGCCAGGCCACCGTGGGGGCACCCCCCGGGGCCAGATCGCCCCGCACCCCCCCCAGGACCCCGGAGCCCACCCTCGCTGCCGTGTCCCACCATCCCAAAGGTGGTTCAATCCACGGAGGCTGGCGTGGGTGAACAGCAGCGGGACTTTGGCCCATCGCGAACCGGAGAATCGCCGGGGGATTCCCGCCAACCAGCGCGGCGCAATTCCCGCCCCCGCCTAATCTCCGGTGGCGGAGAATTCGCGACACGGCGGGGGCGGGATTCACGCCGGCCCCCGGGGATTCTCCGACCCGGTGGGGGGTCGGAGAATCGCACCCATGATGTATGCAATATGCAGAGCAGCACATTGAAACACAAATGTCAATACATATCAAAATGATGTACCCAGATCATTGCTAATGATTACAAGTGCATTTCAGAGCAACTTAGAAATGGACAGCATTGGTAAAGACTGAATAAGGTCCACTTATCCAGTCCTTGCCGTGGATAACTTGATTGCATTGGTTTTCCTCAGCGCAATTCCCCTGATATTGGTGTAACCAGCACAAAAGATTGCAAAACGTTAAACACAAATTATGCTGGGGGCAACTCGGGTTGCCATAATCGATTCTACTTGTTTTAAAAATACAGGACTGGATTCACCGTTTTTCAGGCTAAGTGCTGATGCCGATCCTGTGACCGGTGAGGGACTAGCAGCCGCGCCAAGTAAAACTCCCGTCTTCCACGATATAAATGGCTGGAGAAGGGCTGGGTCCGTGGCTGTGCTTAAGCACGGCGATGAACTGCAGCGGTTGCACCGTAAAACATTGCGCCGGCCGTGCGCTGACCTGACCTGCCAAATGGTGCCCCCTGGCCACACCCTGGCCACTCCCTGGCCACCCTCTACCTGTCCCCCCAGACCTCATGGAAGCCACTCTGGCCAGCAGCATGGCACCCGGCCAACTGTGGCGGCGCTTGACACAGTCTGCAGCCGCCACGCTATGTTCCCGACTGCTGAGACCACACCTCCCCCACATGCTCGCGAACTTGGTCCGTCGGGGGGGGGGAGCATCACGGAGGGCCTACAGGTGAGACGTCCATGCCGTTCCAACGGCGTGTGACGCGCGATGCGATAACGCCATTTCGGAGGGGATGGTGGATAAGAAACCGGCGTCAATCCGGCGCCACCCCTGATTTGGGCGTCAGAAGGGATTCTCCGCCCGATCGTCGATTACAATATCACCGTCGGGGAACGGTGAATCATAGAATTTACAGTGCAGAAGGAGGCCATTTGGCCCATTGAGTCTGCACCAGCCCTTGGAAAGAGCACCCCACTTAAGTCCACGTTTCCACCCTATCCCCATAACCCCACCTACCCTTTTGGGCACTAAGGGCAATTTAGCATCGCCAATCTACCTAACCTGCACATCTTTGGACTGCGGGAGGAAACCTGAGCACCCGGAGGAAACCCACGCAGACACAGGAAGAACATGCAGACTCTGCACTGACAGCATGACCCAAGCCGGGAATCGAACCTGGAACCCTGGAGCTGTGAAGCAACTGTGCTAACCACTGTGTTACCATCCCACCCAATTAACTTGAGGAAAGCCGTGCCCACAAACGTAACCATGCTCCCAGGGGGTCCAGGCGATTATAATTCCAAAAATTAAGCTGCATCCTTTAGCTACAGAATTCTAAAATAAATTCAATTAACCTTTATCTTAAAAGAAAATACTTAGAAACTAACTGCGAACAATCTAACTACTAAAAACAAACCCAAACTCATTTGTCATTTAAAATCAAGTTGCTTATGGATGATTAACAGTATAATTTGAAACACATTTTGTGTGATAAACCCACTTTATTATATTACTATATTAATCAAACTTTTCCAAGATACCACTCTTATATATATCAGGAGGTATTTTATGGAGCAATAATTTTAATAATAAAGTATGTTTTTAAAATACTGCCTGATTGCCCTGGTTCATTGGTTCAGATTGTACATTCGGTAATACGGAAATTACTTTGGTGGAAATTCAGGGAATAAAACACTCAGCAAAATGGGCACAAATTGCACCCAGTTTGCATCTTGTGCCAAAGCAGAAGCTCTACAATCAACTCTTTGGAAAATATTGTGTCTCATATTTCCTTTCACTCCTGCCTATCAAATGTTTATCTTACACTTGAATTACTGATGAACCAAGCCTCCCTTAACTTTGCTAGGTACTCTATTCCATAAATCTAAATTCTCTTTTCAATGCCCCTCTTCTAGGTTTGAGATGATGTAATCTAGTTGCAGAATCTGTGACAACTAAATATGTTGATAGTTTCTTTTTGAATGCCCTTATTGAGGGAGTGTATTATAATGAAACTGAAAATTGCCTTTCATGCCTGTTTTTCTTCTCTCTAAAACCCATAAACATTCTCAGAACTCAGAGGTTTCAAAACTGTGACTTAGGGTGCGATTCAATGGTCTTGTCACATCCGACTTGGTGAAGAGATTTGCGAAGCTTGAAACGTCTCACGAGATTTAGCAGATTCCCGTGAGATGCCATTAGGTTCATTTAAATATGCATCCACCGGATGCTCACGGGTTCCGGGATTCAACGGTCGTGCCTGGGAGACCTCGCCAGGACGCCATTTAGTACTGGTCCACACAAACATGGCCCACTCGTAATGGCACCTAAGGGTAGTCTCCTAGACCATTGGAAAGGGTGTTACTCTGGCAGTCCTGCTGGCACCTGGGCACCTTGGCACTGTCACCTGGAACCTTGGTGCTACCACCTGGGCATCCTGACAGTGCCACCCTGGCACCACGAGGTTGCCTGGTGCCATTTCCAGGCTGGCAGAGGCATGGCTAGGGTGCCAGGATGGTGGTGCCAAGGTGTCCGGGTGCCAAGTTGCTAAGGTTACCCTCTGGAACAGCAAGTCAGAAAATTACCCCAAATAGCTTCTTTGGCAAATCTCCAGCATTGGTAGAATACATGAGAAGATGGCACGAAGCAAATGTTCTGCTGTCAAGAGATGGGATGTGGGTGGGCTTGAGGATACCGGAAGGGGTAGTTGGGCAAAGTGGCGGGGGGTGGGGGGGCGGAATTGGGTGGCTGCGATGGGTCGTGGAGGGGGATTGGAAAAATGGCTCTCCGAGTCGCGAGTAGTCTTCCTGCACAGGCGAGCTGTGCTCGTCAGTGCAGGAAATGTGTGAGTGCGGACTCGACCGGGAGTTCTTTGCCGAAGCCAAAATGAACAGAATGTGCCGGTGGGGTCTTTCCTGGCACTATAGGCGTCGAGAAGCACTCCGCTTAAACGCGCCAAAACCAGACAGAGAAATGTTTTGGTTGAATCACACCCTTAGAAAGGGGAACACTAATTTAGACGCAAAAACTATTCATCCGTTTTATTGAAGGAAGAATTGCATCCTGCAATTTGTTCTTTGATAAATAACAATAATTAGTCATCAACAAATGACCCTATGCATCATAATCATTGGATTTAGGCTGCCTTCTGTGCATTTCAGTGAACTGTTCTGCATAACCCAAGTGAACTGCTATTGGTTTCAATAATGTATTAAACAAAAAAGGGAAATGAATGTTTAATTCACTCATTCATGGCCAAGAATATGAATGGTCAATGCCACACTAACTTGACAGCAGGACATTTGCTTTGTGCCATCTTCTAATGAGTATTCTACCATTGCTGGAGATTTGCATTTGGAGCTTTTTGGGGTAATTTTCTGACTTGCTCTTCCAGAGGGTAACCTTAGTCACTATGTGTACATGTTATTAGCAGGTCAGAAAAGTGTACACACCTCCTGCCCATCAAATTGCTTTTTTGTTATTCCTTCATGGGACATTGGCACCACTGTCAAGGCCAGCATTTGGTGCTCTTCCCTAAATTGTGAAGAATGTGTGCCTAAATTTCCATGAGAGTGATGTTACCCTTGGAAACAACATGGGAGAAAATTAATCCTGCATTCATTGAAATAGCTGCTTAATCAGTGCAGTGGGTGGTAATTAAGAGGTCCTTTCTGTAGTAATGTAAGCCACAGCAACCAATACATTTTTATCGATAGTCAAGCAATGACTTATCATAAATGGTTATGACAATTCAATGACTTAGTGGTAGTGTTGTGTAACATTGCTGCATGGCAAGGAACATCACTAGAATGTTGTCAATATTTAGAGCATTCACTCTGTTATTTTTAACATTGAATCATGCCCAATTATGTATCCATAGCAAAGTCTATTTTTAAAAGATGAGCAGTGAAGACATCAAAACTACACAGTGTTTGCAGTAGAATAAATTCCAACACATAATGAGATTCTACCTGGATGTTACGCCTTTCTGAAAAAAGATTTTTGTTAAATTATTTGTCTGCATTTACCAGACATTGTGTGCAGAAATATTCCAGAAAATCAGGTCTATTGAAGCGAAATTTGAAGGATTACAAATAAAATGAATGGAACTGACGCACTGGATTGCAATTGAAAATAAATGTGCAATGTTATTCTCGTGAAAAACAATATTGCAGAAGGATATATTGTTCTAGATGCGCATGAAGACATTCAGCCAAGAATTCTTCTTCTACAGTTCTGCCCAAAGGTGGGTCTGACCCACAGCACCATGATCTCTGCACCAGGTAGGTCAAGGACAAATACAGAAAATGTTGGACAATCTCAGCAGATCTGACTGCATCTATGGAGAGAAAAGGGAGCTAACGTTTCAAATCTGGATGACTCTTTGTAGGTCAAGGAGGCAGGCCCTGAATCCATCCCAGCTGGACAGGGATACATCTCTGTGCTATTGGCAGCCATAGAATCCATAGAAGCCCATTTGGCCCATCGACGCTGCTCTAAAAGAATACTGTACCTAGGCCCACTCTCCTGCCTATCCTCGTAACCAGGGGCTGGTTTAGCACACTGGGCTAAATCGCTGGCTTTTAAAGCAGACCAAGGCAGGTCAGCAGCACGGTTCGATTCCCGGACCAGCCTCCCCGAACAGGCGCCGGAATGTGGCGACTAGGGGCTTTTCACAGTAACTTCATTTGAAGTCTACTTGTGCAAATAAGCGATTTTCATTTCATTTTCAACCCCAGTTACCTGCACTTCTTTGGATACTATGGGGCAATTTAGCATAGTCAATCCACCCAACCTGCACATCTTTGGTCATCTGATCCACACTGTCCATCCTGCCAACTGAGCCAACCAGCCAACCAAAAAGACCAAGTTGCTCTGGAAAGATTCACTTTTTACCTGAACATTATATTCTGGAGCTACGGATAGTGATGGGAGTGGTTTGAATTTTTTTCCTTCATATAGCTCAAACTGTTTGACTGCGTTATGTGCACTTCCCTTGCATCAAGTCTTGGAGTGGAACTTGAATGTGGAAATTCTGGCTCAGGGATGGACAATACCTACGCAGTACCACAATGTCTTTGACTCAACTAAGGATAACACTTAAAGTAAAAGTTCCAAATATTTGCTATATTTGCATGTGAGATGAATATATCTAATTATATCTTCAATTTATTAGTCCAGGTGATGGTTTGGAAGATGACATTCATACCATTAACAGGGCTTAAAAGAATGTGATGTGGAGATGCTGGTGTTGGACTGGGGTGAGCACAGTACGAAGTCTTACAACACCAGGTTAAAGTCCAACAGGTTTGTTTCGATGTCACTAGCTTTCGGAGCGCTGCTCCTTCCTCAGGTGAATGAAGAGGTATGTTCCAGAAACACATATATAGACAAATTCAAAGATGCCAAACAATGCTTGGAATGCGACCATTAGCAGGTGATTAAATCTTTACAGATCCAGAGATGGGGTAACCCCAGGTTAAAGAGGTGTGAATTGTCTCAAGCCAGGACAGTTGGTAGGATTTTGCAGGCCAGATGGTGGGGGATGAATGTAATGCGACATGAATCCCAGGTCCCAGTTAAAAGAATGTGAATGCATCAGATTTTGTTATTGCTGTCAAGAAACTGAAGGATATTTTACAGGTCCTGCACTGGGACCTCAGGTCAGGGATTCAGGACAATCATCACTGGGTCTCGTAGGACTTTCAATCTATTGCCAGCGGTGTACATTTCCCACTTAAGAATTTACGCAGCAATTGCTCAGAAGTGCTAACTTCTGGACAATTGCACGGGGCTGGGAACCATCCGACAGAAGCGATTTAGATCGTTAACTTTGGATGGTTGTGCCAGTCCTACCCTGATTAGTCACTCTGAAAGAGTTAGAGGAATATTACTCCAGAATAACTACTTGACCAGCCTTGAACGGTATACACCCCACGCTTAGCCTACAAATCGGTGAATCCAGCCTACGGTCTTTCACTTAGACATGAGACCACACAATGAGAAACTTCACCATCAAATCTCTCTGTGTGTTTCATTCAATACATCAAAGAAACCATTGTCAATTGTTGTATAAACCCATCTGGTTCACTAATATTCCTCAGGGAAAAAAATCTGTCATCATTACCTGGTTTGGCCTAAATGTGACTCCAAATATATAGCAATGTGGTTAACCCTTAAATGTCCTCTGAAATGGCCTAGTGAGCAGTTCGGTTCAAGGACAATCCGGATGGACAATAAATGTTGGCCCGCACTTCGTGAATGAATTTTTTAACAAACTACATAAGCAGGTCATATTGGTAGTGGCAGGAAGGGGAATGATTTAAACAGCCTTGACTTCTCCTCTCAGCACCCATCCATAAACAGAAAGGTGCTTTTTGATTTTTGTCTTCCCCCTTTAAAAGTATTTTCCCCAACCCTTCAGTTTTGGGGTGATCCAACCTTCCATTAATCACCCACAGCAAACTTGAGATAAGATAAAATAAGAGGGTTGTTTTATTTTAGAGATGCAAAACTTGGGAAGGCATGTTACTTTTTACATTCATACAATAAAAGAAGGATAAGGGAAAGAAAGGTGTTCAGGGCAAAGCCCATGATAAAATTAAAATTTTCCTGTGTCCAATGGAAGTTCTTTCAGGTGGCTTTGTCTGGCAGAATTCCAAGTCTTAGACATCGGAACTCATTGCAGGTTGAGTCTATTGAAGGTACTGGATAGTACTCTTGTATCCCGCAAATTAGTTCACCCCATAGGCAAAATGAAGAGTTCTCTCTGAAGAATAGACTTTAAGAGAGATGGAGGTAAAAATCAGGCTGCTAACCTGTAGTCGTGTTCTCTTCGGATGTTAAGCTGCAACTGAAGATAGAACCCAACGGCTGTATAATTGATGGAATTCAAACCACTTGAGTCTCGCTTATGTGACAGGGTTGTTTTGGGTCGAGCTATTCGGCAAACGAGACCCTCTTGTTAAAACCCATTGTGATTTGAGCAGCTAAATGTCGAACTATTAGCACACCATTGGCGACGAGGAGTTTGTCTTTACTGATAGTTTACTGGTGCAAAGATTCCTTCTATTATCCTTTGTGTTGGCTTGACTGGAATACTCATAAAATGCAGGGAGTGTTACATTTCAGAGTTTTGGTGGGTTAGTCTTTGTCCATTTTTAAAGTGCCCAGAAACTTCCAGAACTACCATGTGGTCAGGGATGGCCATTTTATCAGTCTAGCCATTTTTCCATTTAAAATTAGCCAGAGTATGGCAGCACAGTGGCGCAGTGGGTTAGCCCTGTTGCCTCACGACGCCGAGGTCCCAGGTTCGATCCCAGCTCTGGGTCACTGTCCGTGTGGAGTTTGCACATTCTCCCCATGTTTGTGTGGGTTTCGCCCCCACAACCCAAATGATGTGCAGGGTAGGTGAATTGGCCATGCTAAATTGCCCCTTAATTGGAAAAAATGAATTGGTACTCTAAATTTTTTTTTTTTTAATTAGCCAGAGTGATGCAGAAACATATACATATTTTTTCCTTCATGTCTTCTGATCATGACAATACCTAAATGATCTAGAAAGCTGCAGAGATTTTGCTAGCCTACGCTGATTCTAGCTTGCATGCTCCCAAGTGAGTACTCAAAAAACTGCTCCGAGTTTCACTTTTAAAACCTAAAAGTCCCAGGTGAACATTGGCATGACAAGGATATAGCAAACGCATTAAAGGAATTCCATATAAGGGGAAACTAATAAACACATTTATTGTATTGATAATTGAATTGAATAGTAAGCTGAATTTGTAATGAAAGAACTAACATATAACTTACTTTAATTGAGATAATGAGATTAATACAGTTAATAAAGTTTATTTATCATTATCATACCACACAACACGTTTGACTTATTTGTTGTTCAACCATGTGAATCTGCTGACCAGTATTTGGTTTATTAGTTCTACATTTCCATACATTCATTCTCAGCTAAATGAGTTAACCAGTTTGCATAGATGTGATCCAATTAAAAATCCTGGTACCTGCATCAATGGACTTATTTCCCTAATAGGCCATTAGTTCGCATGAGAAATCCAATTGAAATGGATTTAGGGGATTATTTCAGTTCAAATGTTCATTGACCTCCATCTTCGGTGGGTGCATAAAGGCAGTGCAATATCTTACTTTTCCAGGACACGGGAATAAAACATTATAAGGTGTGGTTTTGCCATCAGTGGTGAAGCAACGACACTTGCTGTTCATTAAACTTACAAATGCCCACAGAGATTTACTAGGCTTCGAGTGGCAACTTCCGCTCTTTGGCTTTCTCCCCAGTAGGTCAATGATGAGCATGAATAAAGCATGCATCAGAGTATCCATTTAAGCAGTCAGAAAGAAGAATCCTCACAAAGCTAATTTGGGGTTTAAATTGGATAAACCTCAAAGAATATGTGAAAGGATCTGTGATGCCTGATCAAACCAACACACAAGCAATGCAATGAAGGCAGGATGCCATCTTTACACAGCCTGCTCAACACTATCCATAAATTCCTGGTTCCCCAGCATTGGATTTGGAATGTACCCCATAGATGTCCTATAGGTGACAATCCCTCTTGGAAGTTCCCATGTTAGAGATTACCCAGCTGTTGTCCAGAAGTCTAACTTCCCCAGGACAATTGCACTGGGTTGGGAACCATCCAACAAAGTTATTCTCAGAAGTAATAAAAGTGTAACTACTTTAAACATCCAGACCAAGCCCTGCACGGCTCGCCCCCCACCCACCCCCACCCCACACCCCACAACGCCCTCCCCACCCCTCCCACAACTAAGCGCCGCAACACCCACGGTATCCCCACCGACATCGGATTCCTCAACACCCTAAAACCTAACCCCACCCCAACCCAACTGGACCCAACCCCCCCAAACCATGTCCACCATATGTCCGAATTCCCACAACTGGTGTCCAGGTTTCACCTCCCTGTAAATGTCCGGCGTCCCCACCCTCACATCCAATTCACTTACCTGAGACACTTCCCTTCTCCTGCGCTGATTATTTTTAATGGGACATTTAAGGCATGATTCTCCCACCCTGTTATGCCTGGCACCAATCCCATTATGCTGGGTGAATAGCGAGTGAGGCCAAATTGATTTTGTGCCAGATGCCGAGCCGAGTGCACCCAACCCGCAACGCGTGACATGATCTGGATTACGCGGTCACTGGTGTGATCCAGTTAAGCATGTTTAAATTAATCATTATGCTCATTTTAATATGCACAGTCCATTTGAGGCCGCAGTCTCCCAGTTCTCGGTAGTCGGCGGTCGCACCGGCCAGGCCTCATGCTGACACAAATTAATACTGGGGCGGGAATCAGCGACTGTGTTGCAACCGGCGCGGATCGGGGCATGTTGGGTGCATAGTGGGAGAGGGCAATATTGAGACCCGTGCCAGGCTCGAACCATCTCAAGATTCACCCGGCCCACTCCCGATGGTGAGCTCTGGATCACGGCCAAAAATGGCGAGAATATCATTAATCCTCAGTTGCTTTCATTTCAATCTCATTAACATTAGCCTCCCGGGAATTACCCGACTCCCCAGCGGGAAGTCACACCAGTGTTGTCTAGTACTCCTTTTCAAAAATGGGAACCTGGTGCAATGGCGACTGAGGGGAAGTGAGGAGGTGAGTAGCCATTTACCCGCATGCAGCTCAAAGGCACCAGAGCTCCTGCCCCAGTCCTCAGGGCAGTGGGGTCCCTGTAAGGGGGTTGGGCTTGGTGAGGGGGTCGCCCCTGGGCCGGGAGGATGAGGGTTTTAGTGTCTGAGGCCATAACAGGGCAACCATGGCTGCAGCCTGTCTGTCCTCCAAATTCTTCCAGGACAGAGCCCTGCTGCGGCTTAGATGTTTACAGCATGGAAACAGGCCCATTGGCCCAGCTGGTCCATGGCTTCTATCCTGAAATTCAATTTTAATCCCTTTGACAGTGAACAGCCTCGTGCCTCACAGCTAAAGGCTATTTCAAATGAGGAATTATCCTTGCTAGTTGTGAGTGCACTTCACGCTCCTCAATTGTCAAGTGCCTCCTCGAGGGCACACGTGACATGCCTCAGAGGATGATTAATGCACTGCATGTCCAGCAAGCCTTGACGCCTGGACAGTGTGTCTGAACTCTCGGACCATAAAGACAGCTGCCAGCAATCAAACACTAAAGAACAGAGCTTCATCACTGAGGACCCTCTCGTGACAAAAGGGTCAGAATGTGGATGAGCGGAGGCCAGCTGAGCACGGCCTCCCTGATGCTTCTAGCAGAGGTGTGGTGTCTGGGGTCTAGGGTCTCCTGATGTGATATGAGGCTGGGGGTGAGTGTGCAGAGCAAGGTTTGCCAGCACAACTGGCTCACTCGATGGCACTTGGAGAGAAGACGGGACAGTCCTGTTCAGCGTGGGAGAGGCTTTGGGAAGTTTAGGGTCCTGGGATGGAAGCCCTAATGGATTGTTGGTCTCTCTTCTTCTCTAATTCCTACCAGATGAAATTAGGTTTGCTGGAGTTGATCCGGGGAGGCTGTCCCTGTGTTGATTCTGGCAACCAAGGTGGGCAATTGCCCTAGAAGGCAGCTACATCGACACAGGCTGGAGGCAACACCCCATGTGCAGGGGGCCGCTGCACACTCTGAAGGCCCAGCCACCCATCAGGCTGAAGAGTGACCCAGAGAGGGAGATCAGTAATGGCCCAAGGTGTATAGGCATCATTGGACATTCAATGAACTGAAGGACACCATGCCCCGCAGAAGACTGTGTCTCAACACAGAGACAGTGCGGCAGTTTTGTGACTTTCTCATGGGTATAACACCTCGCGGAGGA
This sequence comes from Scyliorhinus torazame, assembly GCF_047496885.1. Taxonomy (NCBI): domain Eukaryota; kingdom Metazoa; phylum Chordata; class Chondrichthyes; order Carcharhiniformes; family Scyliorhinidae; genus Scyliorhinus; species Scyliorhinus torazame. The sequence continues at coordinate 126,747,439 of NC_092710.1, read as the reverse complement.
GGAGTCATTGCAGCCCTAAACTTCTATGACACCAGGTCATTCCAGGGTTCAACCAGAGACCCGTGTGGCACATCCCAACCTTCAGCTAACAGGTGCATCTGGGAAGATACTCTGTATGCCCGGGCATCAGACTCTATCACCTTCCAGCTGGACCAGGCCCACCAAGATACCCAGGCTGCAGGATTTGCTGCCATCTCCTGGATGTCTAAGGTCCATAGGGCGATCAATGCACACATGTTGCCCTGTGAGCACTGGGGCATCAGGCAGTGCCCTATATTAACAGGAAGTGGTTCCACTCCATGAATGTTCAGATCACGTGCAACCACCGCCCCAGGATCATGCACGTATGTGCTATCTACCCTGGGAGCAGCATGGTAGCTACATCCTGGGTCCTTGGAGATCCTCGGTGTCCTCAAGGACCACCCCAGGATGACAGGTTGGCTTGTGGGGAACAAGGAATACCACCTCTGCCTAAAATCTGTAGTTTAACAGAAATCCCAAGTGGTGCAGTAATGTTATAGCAGCTAACTAGAAGACTGCAGATCAAAGCAGGCAGCAGGACGGGGAATAAAAAGAAAAGGACACAGGATAGACAAAAGGTTTTACAGCAATATCCTAACACATGTAGGAGGCAGTGCTGACCCATGCAAACACAGGAAACTTGTTTGCTGAGGCCAAATGCACAGGCGAGCTGGAGCGGGTTGAAGATGCAAGTATCGATAAACTTGATCTTTCTTCCCTTATCCCAATTCTCATCCACAATGTACCCTGAACCTGGGGAATCCTACAATTCCTATCAACTCTGTCGTCCCCTCTACCCACTTAATCCTGACGAGTGGGAACAAGCCTGAGCTGTCTTTTTTCAGAGAGGTGTAGTGGCCTTGCTTATATCTCCAGCAATATACTGAATAGAGCCCAATGCATTAGAGTTGAGAGACATTTATCTTCCCAGCCACAGGCAATGTAATTCTTACCCTCTTTACACTTGGGGTACAGAGGTTGGCAGGTTTCAGTCATGAAATGTGAACTTCCAATGAATAGTTGAAAGGATGCCAAGACAAGATTTCATGTTTTAAGACCTTTTACTGTAACAAACAAAAAGCAACAATGAGTAAGCACTATTTTTATATGCTTTAAACTATAGAACCTTCATTTTTTATGTTTAAAACAACTGAAAATCCCACTTCATAGTCATTCTTTATTTTATAAATTTAGAGTACCCAATTAATATTTTTTTAAATTAAGGGGCAATTTAGCCCGGCCAATCTACCTAGCCTGCACATCTTTTGGTTTGTGGGGATGAGACCCATGCAAACACAGGAGGAACGTCCAAATTCCACACGGACAGTGACCCGGGGCCGGGATCGAACTTGGGTCCTCAGTGCCATAAAGCAGCAGTGCTAACCACTGTGACAGTGCCGCCCACTTCATAGTTATACTTTACACTGTCTCTCAAGTAAACATTCAGTTGTCCTGGAACCAGTCGGAAGTGAGGTTTTACGTGCATTTTAGACATGCATTCTTTTTCTACTTCCACCCTGAAAACGTTTAATCCCAGATCTGTCTTTCATGGTTCGAGCTGTCCTAGGAGTTTTCCCACTTTAGCTCAGGCTAGGTGAACCTTCCAGCCTCATTTCAAATCTTTAAAAGCATGACTGTAGGGTCGAGCAGGGAACTCCAAAATGGCAAAGCTGGTATCGAAACAGCATTGCATGTTGATTGCTGTCATGACCTTCGTTTTCTGCATGCTTCTGTCAGATGTGCACATTTACCAATCTAGCAATGCTACCTATCCCATTGGACTTGTGTGCGCATGTCACGGTTCCCATATGTCTAGTTTAAGAAGCCTTGTCCTGTGCAAAAAATGAACACTGGAAAGCCCAATTCGTCTTCCCACACACTTGATGCGATCATCAATTCACTCGAAGACACGTGGAGAAGTAAATCATGGTTTTAATCAGCTTAGAACTGAGCCTGCCTGTGACCGGTACAACACTGAAGGCAGCCCCGCAGGTCAGCAGCTCTTATATTTCCTGTAAAGGGGGTGGAGCCATGGGCGGAGCCCGTACATGCCCCTGTGGGTGAAGCCACACAATGGCCCATAGGTCGAGCCCACAGAGTTAATAACATAACACAGTGCACTGGTGAATTATCAGTAATTATACATTCACCACAACACTCAAAACCAGGAAGTGTAAATTTGAATCTTTAAAAAGTGTAAAATGGTGACGGAAAAAACAAAATGAAGATGGGCCAACATGGAAGCTCGTGTAAAGGATGTCCCCTTTTTCAACATTTGAATTACGTGAGTTTCCGATAGCTGTCATGATCTCAGCAAAATTTCAGCAGCCTTTGCTTCTTTCATTTGCCTCTTCATTTTGTGAGGTTTTAATGCTGGATAGTGAAGGGCAGAGCAAATTGTAGAAGACAATTTAAGTTAAATTGCATGCATGGCCCAATTGTTAGCATGCTCTTTCATAAAATCTTGAAAAGAAAATAATGACTGTAAAGCAGAATATTACCTTCCGCAATCTAAAGTAAAAATCTGACACAATGTGAACGTAATTTACAGCAATAAATTAATTCAAAAATGAAGTTCGAAGGGTGCAATGTCTGTCCATTTCAGAACACTTGTGTCTGATTAAAGGAAGTATTTCAGACCCAGATCATTTTAAACTCGACACATATTCTGCTGTTATAAGATTTTTCAGCATAGTGAATGTATCAGAATCAGATTTTGTTTTTATTCATTCATTCATGGGACTTGAGCATACATGGCAAGGCCAGCATTCGTTACCCATCCTTAACTGCCCTTAAGAGGGTGATTGTGAATTGCCATCATGAACCACTGGACTCCCACTGTACTGTTAGGAAGGGAGTTTCATAAATTTGATCCAACAACGTTGAAGGAATCAAGATGTAGCTCCAAGTCAGCATGGTGTGCGAATTGGAAGGGAACTTACAGGTGGTGATGTCTCGATGTCCGTTGCTCTTACACCTCTTTCCCATAACCTGTTCACCATTTACAAGGTACAAATCAGGAGTGTGATGGAATACTATCCACTTGGCTGGATGAACATAACCCCCAAAGACTCTCACGATGTTCGACACCATCCAGAACAAAGCTGCCCACTTGATAGGGCCTTAAGTATTCACGTCCTCCACCACTGATGTGCAGTGCAGCAGTCTGTGCCACTTGCAAGATGCACTGCAGCAACTTAACAAAGTTCCTTAGACAGCACCTTCCAAACCCATGTCCTCTATCACCAAAAGGGAAAAGGGCAGCAGAGGCATGGGAACACCAACACCAGCACATTCCTCTCCAAGTAACACATCTTGATTTGGAACTATATCACTGTTCCTTCACTGATGCTGGGGCAATACCTAACAGCACTGTAAGAGTACCAACCACATAGACTACAGCATTTCAAGATCTTCTCAGGGACATTTAGGGATGGGAAACACATGTCAGCCTTGTCGATAATACTCACATCCCAACCAAGAATTTCTAAACGTTGTGTCATGTTCCATTGCCTAATATTTTTGCCGATAAAGATTGATGTTGGCAATTGGGTAATAGTAGAATTGGGCATATTTGATTATGATCCTCTTGCAGAAGCAATTGAAAAGATTGAGTGCAGCTGGTGGACATCCTGATGGAACCTCACTCATTGAAGGTGCATCGTGTAGCACAATTACATGGTGGCATGTATCTCTTCATGATTTGGGCATGGAAGGCCCTGGACTTGGAACCTCGGATGATTCTGCAGGTCCCCTTCCTGCTCCTCGTTCATAGATCTTGAGCTTCATCTTCTGGCACCATTGCTGCTGGTAACGGCTGGTCCCTCACCATGGATAGGATGGGCATGGAGGGATACGGCACAACGAAGTACTGAGGGTTTTGGCCAAGATTGGCATCATGATCGGAACAGGCTTGGAGGGCTGAAGGGCCTGTTCCTGTGCTGTATTGTTCTTTGTTCTTTGTTCATGTCAGATTGTGAAGCATGCAGCAGATCACCACAAATCTGGACACCTTCTTGGCTGAATATTGCAGAGTGCTTTCGACTGATCACAACATCTAACCTTCTACTTGAGGTGCTGCTCCGTGACATTCCCAGTGGCTGAGTGGCTCTCACCATATGAATGCTCAGCTGGTGTTTGGGGCTTCCTCAGTAGAATTTTGAGGAATTCATCACATTACCGAGTAACCAACCATGCACACTGTATCGAGGCTTAAAGGTCTGGGGGATGGAAGACTGTCTCATTATAGATACATCATGGCTTCTCCCTGGACACCTACATGAAGTGTTGCCCATGGTCGCAGACAAGATACATATTGAGGGAGTGGAATCCTGAACATCAGAGTTTAAATGAGGGGCTTGCATGTCCACATGTGTGCAGTAAATGCCACCCTGGGGCATTCGGAATCTCACAATCCTGTTAAATCCTAGCGTTCATTTTAATGTTATCTGGCAATGGGGAATAATATATAGTCATTCCTCAGAGCTTACAGAGCGTTAGTGGCCTAAACTGTAGGCAGAATATTGTTATATTATTCTCTAAGTCTGAATAAAGATTGTAGACTTCCAGTTAACACAAATACTTTATTCAATGGGTTTGTTCTGTTTCCAGAGCTTAACTAGATATAATACAGTCAAGAGGTATGACCAGTGAAGCTAAGGTAAACTGCCTATGCTGAGTTGTCTCTGGTAGTCTGCTGCTCACTAGTCCTGTGCCTCTGAAAGAGGCGGATCCTCCCTTGGGCTGGACCCTTTATGCCCGTCTCTGATGCTGCCCTCTAGTGATGCTGTGGCTGTTACATCTGCCTGTAGTCCCTGGTGTATGTGCAGATGTATGTACAGATGTACAGATCACTACACCCGCCCCCCCCTTTTATTGGACATGCTTTCTAGACTGGCCTCAAGAAAGCTGTACATAACAAGTGGTGAGAATATGCAAATCTGCACACTGTGAAAATGATAAGAGTAATACAGAAACAATTAACTGTGTTGTGAGTCCATCGTGAGAAATGTCCATATTCGTCTTGTGCGTGTGTTGAAGCATCGTTACAAACCTAGCTGGTCGGGTGCCTTACGGCTTCTGCTGGAGCGTCATAATGGTGGTAGTAGGGATGATGGTTTGATGCCATCAAGAGCACTGTCTAGTGTTGTATGGCGAGGAATGTCCAGTGGACAAATGGACTTGTTCAAGTCCAGTGTCGGAAATACTGGCATTGTAGGTCGAATCTCTAATAGATCCCGGCGGTTACGGCGAAAAAGTACTCCCACAGACGATTTGATAATGTAGGAACGCGGTGCCTCCTGCCTGATCACCATGGCTGACTCAGACCATCCACCTTCCGTGTCCCTGAGTCCGATGGTGTCACCTATTGTCAGTGACTTGAGTGGGATCGCATGTTGATCACAGTGTGGTTTTTGTTTGGAGCATAGTGCCGCATGTCATTGAGAACCGGTGCATTGCGGGTGTCTCGGAATTGCTTTGCCGGTAGGGTTGTCCGGATGTCTCTGCCGAAGAGTATTTGCGCTGGCGACAGTCCTGAGCTCAATGGGGTTGCTCGGTACGGTAAGAGAGCTCGGTTGATGTCGGAACGTGACTCGGCTGCTTTGCTGATGAGTCGTTTAATGATGTGGACATCTTTTTCCTCATTTGATTGCGGGTAGCGATTCTGTGTCGCACCGTTGTCTGACCTCGGCTTTTTCCTGTGTTTGTGGTATTAATTCTGTATGTTATTATTCGTGAAAGCTGTTTTGCTTGTTTGTTCTAGAGCAGACATGAATTTGTGAGATTCTTTATCATGCCATGGCATGTTTGTAGTCTTGTCATTGTTTCGCAGTGTGCTGTGGCATTGTCCTTCACGTGCAGAGTTGTACCATGTTGTACAGGTTGTTGTTTCATTGTTGTTGTTTCTGTCGTTTCTGTCTTTGTTGTTTTCGTTGTCGTACTTGTTGTTGTTTTTGTCTTTTCTGTCTTGGTCGGTTTCGTTGGCGTTCTTGTTGTTTTCGTTCTTGTTGTTCTTTTTGTCACGCTTGTTCATTCTGTTTTCGTTGTTTTCGCTTTTATTCTTGTTCTTTTTTTTGTTGTGTTTGTTGTTTCTGGGATGCTTCTTGGTGCTTTTGTCACTCTTGTTGCGCTGCAAGTTGTTTTTGTTGTTGCTGTTGTTGTTCTTGTTTCTGCTGTGCTTCTTGTGGTTTTTGTTGTTCTTGTTGCGCTCAATGAGTGTGCCATGTGGATGATTTGAGTCATTGTCACAGTTATTGGTGTCAGTGTCCTTTGTGGTATCTGCTACATTGAGCGTATCTTCTTGAGAAGTGTGATGTTGGTGACATCAGTCATTTATGGTGGATTCGATTTCCCTTCTTTGCTTACTTGGTACTCCTCTTCTAGAGTCATTTCAGGTTCACTTGAATTATCATTGATTTCTTGGTGCTCCTCTTTTGGAGTCATTTCAGGTTCATTTGAATCATCTGTGATCTCTTTGTGCTCCTTTTCTGGAATCAAAATCTTCACAATTTCATTTTGTTGTGGGTCGTGGTGCTCCTTTACTGGAGTCAAAAACTTCAAGATTTCTATTTTCGTGGTCTCCCTGGACTCTTGGTGCTTCTCTTCTGGAGTCAAAATCTTCAGGATTTCAATTGACATGGTCTCTCTGGACTCATGGGTGGCCATCCTCTGATTATTGAGTCCTTCTGTGCAGACGAGCTGAGATATATCAGTCTCGCTGTGATCCTGCACGGGAATTGTGATTTCTTCGTCACTTGTCTCACATACAGCGGGTAGACATTCAGTGTCTTCTTCTGGTGGCTCAAATAAGCTTGATAGATCTTCATGGTGTTGTACATGCATGGCGTTCGCCATGGAGTATTTGCTTGCTTCCATTTTTGAGTCTGTCACCGAGCTGTCTGTGGAGGCTTGTGGCATTCTTTTTGTGGAGGCTTGCGTCGCTCTCTTTGTGGAGTCCTTCATCGCTCTCTCTGTGGAGTCCTTCATCGCTCTCTCTCTGGAGTTTGTCATTGCTCTCTCTGTGGAGTCCTTCATTTCTGTCTCTGTGGAGTCTGTCATCGCTCTCTCTGTGGAGTCTGTCATCGCACTCTCTGTGGAGTCTGTCATCGCTCTCTTTGTGGAGTTGTGCAGTGTTCTCGCTGTAGAGTCGATCTGTGCTCTCTCAACGGAGTTGTTCTGTGCTCTCTGTGTGGCGTCGTCTTCGTCTTGGTATTGCTGTCATCCAATGTACCGACGATCTGCCATGGCACCATGGCATTGGATTCATCTACCATGAGAAGAGTCGTATTGAGCTTTTCAACCATGTTGCTGATGCTGTGATCAGGATCTCCGAATAACTCAGCCATGTCTGAGCAGTATTGTGTGTATTGTTCGTTGGACAAATCAGCTCCGCCTTCAACACCATAATCCCAGCCAAGCTCATATCAAAGCTCCAAAACCTAGGACTTGGCTCCCCACTCTGCAACTGGATCCTCGGTTTTCTGACCAACAGACCACAATCAGTAAGAATGAACAACAACACCTCCTCCACAATAGTCCTCAACACCGGGGCCCCGCAAGGCTGCGTACTTAGCCCCCTACTCTACTCCCTGTACACACATGACTGCGTGGCAAAACTTGGTTCCAATTCCATCTACAAGTTTGCTGACGATACGACCATAGTGGGCCGGATCTCGAATAACGACCAGTCCGAATACAGGAGGGAGATAGAGAACCTAGTGGAGTGGTGTAGCGACAACAATCTCTCCTTCAATGCCAGCAAAACTAAAGAGCTGGTAATTGACTTCAGGAAGCAAAGTACTGTACACACCCCTGTCAGAATCAACGGGGCCGAGGTGGAGATGGTTAGCAGTTTCAAATTCCTAGGGGTGCACATCTCCAAAAATCTGTCCTGGTCCACCCACGTCGACGCTACCACCAAGAAAGCACAACAGCGCCTATACTTCCTCAGGAAACTAAGGAAATTCGGCATGTCCACATTAACCCTTACCAACTTTTACAGATGCACCATAGAAAGCATTCTATCAGGCTGCATCACAGCCTGGTATGGCAACTGCTCGGCCCAGGACCACAAGAAACTTCAGAGAGTCGTGAACACCGCCCAGTCCATCACACGAACCTGCCTCCCATCCATTGACTCCATCTACACCTCCCGCTGCCTGGGGAAAGCGGGCAGCATAATCAAAGATCCCTCCCACCCAGCTTACTCACTCTCCCAACTTCTTCCATCGGGCAGGAGATACAGAAGTCTGAGAACACGCACAAACAGACTCAAAAACAGCTTCTTCCCCACTGTCACCAGACTCCTAAGTGACCCTCTTATGGACTGACTTCATTAACACTACACCCTGTATGCTTCACCCGATGCCAGTGCTTATGTAGTTACACTGTATATGTTGTGTTGCCCGATTATGTATTTTCTTTTATTCCCTTTTCTTCTCATGTACTTAATGATCTGTTGAGCTGCTCGCAGAAAATACTTTTCACTGTAACTCGGTACACGTGACAATAAACAAATCCAATCCAATCCAATCCAATCATCGCTTTCTGTTTTGGAGTTGTGATCGTTCTCTTCATGTTCAATGAATAAATCATCTTCTTGTGTGGAGGCTGGGACCCTTCGTGGTGCGTGGACCACTCTCTGTTTCTTTTTGTCTGGCCACAGCATAATCCTGCACTCACGTGTCGGGATGTCATATATGCTGGGCTGAAGATTCCCCATTCTGAAGAACCCATCGTTAGGGTCTTCACGGTACAACACCTCTAGTTGCGGTTCGGATTTAGTACTGGGGCTACCCCAAGGTGAAATCTTTGTCTGAGTCGCAGTCTACAAGGACCATATCATCTTCTAGGCCAGTGCTAACTGCTTGTTCCAAGGTGTTGTGAAAGTTATTTTCAACTGTTGGTGTAAGTTTGGGCATTGTTCTGTCTTTTGAGGCAAGAAAATTGGGTTTTGCAGCTTTAAATTTCTTTTTGTTCATTTTCGTGCATTTCCCTTTTATGTGGGCGTGGTCTTGGTCCTCTGACGTCATGACGCTCGTGACATCATGCGTAGGACTCGATTGCCCATGCGCACACTGAGTTTCCTGTACTGTGCCCCAATTTCGCAACTGAGCATGTGCGGCTCCTTTCTCAAGATGGCTGCCGCTCAGAACCTCCGTCTCTCTCCGATTCAACCCTGCCTCCATCTCATGGTGAGTGTTCATGCCATTTTTACCGATTTTGTTTTCTAAATGATGATTCTGTGTTTGCAGAGACTCAAAGTACTGATTTTGTTTTTGTTCATAAGGAAGGCATTTTTGTATCTCGATTTCTAGAGTTAGATACTTATTTTGTGAAAGTTCTTCCCTCAAATTTTTATCAGATAGTCCAGAAATTAATTGATGTATTATCACAGTGTCTCTGAAATCAGCATAATCACAGCCTTGTGGTATTAACTTGTGATTTGTAATAAAATTAGAGATGGGCCCTCCGTTTCTCTGACAAGAGTTAAATCTTTCCAGCATCTCACCGGACTGACTGTTACAGTGTTCAGCAAATTTTTTGAGTATAACGTCTACTTTGGTGTTGTCCTCACCTTCGAAGTAATTGAAGCAATTATAGATTTCTCTAGCTTCATGCCCTCCTGTTGAGAGTAGTAGGGCTATTTTCATTGCATCAGAGGCAGTGCTTAAATCATTAGCTGTGATAAATATTTGGAACAGCTGTTCAAACATTTTCCAGTTCTCACTTAAATTACCGGTTGTTTTCAGCTGCCATGGAGTTCCAGCAAGGTCCATCAAATCAGTTAGTCGTCGAATATCCATTTGCTGCGGAGTCTTCCACAGTCGAATATCCGGTTTAAGTTTTTCTTTTCTTGTTGGTGTCTAACTAGCTTTCTGAAATCACTCCTCATATCATATGTTATTCTCTAAGTCTGAATAAAGATTGTCGACTTTCAGTTAACACAAGTATTTTATTCAATGTTTCCAGAGCTTAACTAGATATAATACAGTGAAGAGGTATGACCAGTGAAGCTAAGGTAAACTGCCTATGCTAGCTGTCTCTGTCTGCTGCTGCTCACTAGCCCTGTGCTTCTGAAAGAGGCGGATCCTCCCTTGGGCTGGACCCTTTATACCCGTCTCTGATGCTGCCCTCTAGTGATGCTGTGGCTGTTACATCTGTCTGTAGTCCCTGGTGTATGTGCAGATGTATGTACAGATGTACAGATCACTACAATTGTGAGAAGTGATGCATCTTTTAAACATCACTTAAAATCCACTGCAACCAGTTTACTTCCAATCAGTTAGCAACTGCGCGGAAAGGGCATTAGACCGAGTGATATTCAGCAATATACCATTCAGCCTCCTCATTAGCAAACAATTTAATCATCAGTCAGCTGTTTAATGCTCCTCCCTGGGCCGTTCTGTGCAAACTTCAATTCCTTTGACCAAGATGGCTCCTTGTGCCAAATGCGACCTGAACTGGCTCAAGGCCCCACCGTGGCTATCTTGGAGGTTTTTTAGCACCTAATATGTCTGAGGGAAATCGTCCACTTTCACTCACTACAATATGAAATCTCTGTAAACCTCACTCATGTGAACAGCGAAACTATACAGCAAGGAAATTACTGAATGGTTTCCGTTACATTCATTTTCAAATCAAATATCCTTTCATTTCAATCAAATGGGTTCGGCAATTATTTTAATAGCTTTCATGATCTATGAGACTTTTATTAATTTGAACATGATTTTAACTGTAGGTATTAGGTTTGTCTATTTAACTATCATGAAAAAATACAGACCAAGATAATTATAGCTTTTATTTGTGATGTTCTTATCAATTATGTCTGAATGAGGTAGTGATACATATAGAATTCCAAATAAATTCTCTGTTCTTTCCAAGATTAATGGGAACGAAATGAGACTATGAATCTTTAACATGCTTAAATATTTAATGCCACTGCATAAAACTGATTTTCTTTGAGTCTTTCTTTCCAGAAAATAATGATGAAATGAGTGATAAAGTGTTCATAAAAGGCTGAGCAGAAGCAGAGTTAATGGAGGTGAAGAATCAAATTTCATTAAAATTAGGTTTGCAGCACCTCCAGGTGAAACTGCTGTTCCTCGTGATAACTGGAATCAAGAAATTGCTAGCTCACTTTTTTCCCCTTACTTTGCGTGAAATTCCTTACCAGGCTGCACATCGCCTTGCTGTTCATGCGAGAAGCCTATATTTTCATCCGAGGCAATTAACATGAGAATGGAAAGGTTCTGTTCCTGTTTTCACCTGTTGAAAAGTTCACCCATTTTAAATAGGTTTTTAATGTCGAATTTCTTGGGAAATAGGCTTAAAGAGCGTTGAAGTCTTGACAAAGTGTTCCAGATATACCTCAAAAGCCCTTTTCAAATGCAGCACAGTCTATTAATCTCCAATGCATACTGAGAAACATTATACACTCAGGAGGGGTATCGAAACATATGGGACATATTTGTTTATCACTCAATAGCTTTGTCATGGAAATTTGTTTGGTCAATTAACACCTCTGTGATTGCAAACTCTCAAGAAACTCTCAAGGGTAATTAAATAAATATTTTCCATAAGAGTTAGAAAGCAGGGATCATCTCAACTATTGACAGTGTGATGCCTTGTAATAATATTTACTCTATTGTTCGCCATTAACCCTTTTGCACAATGTTGTGTTTTGCAGGTCTCAAGTACTGAACCAAACACCAGCGGCCCTGCACCACAGTCTCAAACATAACCAGAATAAGAGCATTTTGCAAACATGAGGCATGTAGCAATTCTCTGCATGAAAAATGTACCCCGCATATCTCCCTTAAAATTTCCCCCTCTCACCTTCAACCTGTGCCCCCTGGTAATTGACATTTCCACCCTTGGAAAAAGCCTCTGACTAGCCATCCTGTCTATGCCTCTCATAGTTTTGTAGATCATCAGAAGGTCTCCCCTCGGCCTCCATATTTTCAGCGAAAACAATCCTAGTTTATTCAACGTCTCCTCATAGCCAGCACCCTCAAGACCAGGCACCGTCCTGGTGAACCTTTTTTGCACTCTCTCCAAAGCTTTCATATCCTTCAGACAATGTGGTGACCAGAACTGCACCTAATACTCCAAACGCGGCCTAACCAAGGTTTTATGTAGCAGCAACATGATTTCCCAACTCTTGGACTCAATGCCCTGGCTGATGAATGAAAGCATGCCATCTGCCTTCTTAATCACCTTGGCCACCTATGTTGCCACATTTAGGGAACTGTAGACCTGCACAACCAAGCCCTCTGTATATTAATATTCCTAAGGGTTCTGCCATTGACAGCATAATTAATACCTAGATTTGTTCCTCCAAAATGCATCACCTAGCATTTGTCCAGATTAAACTCCATCTGCCATTTCTGTGCCCAAGTCTCCAATCTATCTATATCCTGCTCTATCCTCTGACAATCATTGGCACTATCAGCAACTCTGCCAATCTCCGTGTCATCCACAAGCTTACTAATCACTCACAGACCACACATATTTTCCTCCAGATCATTATCTATACCACAGACAACAGAGGTCCCAGGACTGATCCCTGTGGAACACCACTGGCTACAGATCTCCATTCAGAAAAACACCCTTCCACTGCTACTCTCTGTCTTCTATAACCAAGCCAGTTCTGTAACTATCTAGCCAGCCCATGCCGAATTCCATGTGATTTTAGTTTTTGTACCAGTCTGCCATGTGGGACCTTGTCGAACGCCTTACTAAAGTAAGTCCATATAAACTATATCCACATCCCCTGTCTCATCAATTTTCTTTGTCACCTCTTCAAATAACTTAATCACGTTGATGAGACATGACATTCTCCGTACAAAACCATTTATGCCTGTCACTAACCCGTCCATTTTCCTCCAAATTTGCATATACATCCTGTCCCTCAGTATCTTTTCCAAAAGCTTCCCCATCACTGATGTCAGGCCCATCGGTCTATAATTTGCTGGATTGTCCCTGCTTCCTTTCTTAAACAAGGGAATAAATTGGCTATTCTGCAGTCCTCTGGAACCTCGACTGTGGTCAAAGAGGATGTCAAGATATCTGTTAAGGCCCCAGCTATTTCTCCCCTTGCCTCCAGCAGTAACCTGGGGTAGATCCCATCGGCCCCGGAGATTTGTCTACCTTAATGCAATTTAGGATACTCAACACTTCCTCCTTTGATATATTAATATTCTCAAGAGAGTTCGCATACCTATCCCTGACCTCAAGATTGATCATGTCCTTCTCCCTGGCGAATACCGATACAAAGTACTCATTAAGGATTTCACCCACTTCCTGTGGTTCCACACATAATTTACCTCCATTGTTCTTGAGTGGGCCTGCTCTTTCTCTTGCTACTCCCTTGCTCCTAATATATGCATAAAATGTCTTGGGATTCTCTTTGACCATGTTTGTGAAAGACATTTCATGGCCCCTTTTTGCCCTCCTAATTCCATGTTTAAGTTCCTTCCTACATTCACTGTACTCCTCAAGGGTGGACTCTCAGTGAATTCACAGACCTTTGGTTCAAGAGTAGATGGTTTGACCGACCTGCTGTAAACCGGTGCTGTTAATGCCACTGTGCTTGCTAGAATTAGAGAAGGGCAGCACGGTAGCACAGTGGTTAGCACTGTGGCTTCACAGCACCAGGTTCCCAGGTTCAATTCCCTGCTGGGTCACTGTCTGTGTGGAGTCTTCACGTTCGCCCCGTGTGTGCGTGGGTTTCCTCCGGGTGCTCCGGTTTCCTCCCACAGTCCAAAGACGAGCAGGTTAGGTGGATTGGCCGTGATAAATTGCCCTTAGTGACCAAAAAGGTTAGGAGGGGTTATTGGGTTACGGGGATAGGGTGGAAGTGAGGGCGTAAGTGGGCCGGTGCAGACTCAATGGGCCGAAAGGCCTCCTTCTGCACTGTATGTTCTATGTTCTATGATTCTGTGATTTCAGTCATTTGGTGGCCCTCTGCACTACAAGAGGAAGGTGTATGGTGAAATGTGTTAGAAACTATGAATATCCCAGGGAAACATGGTTGTGGGGCAGGGAGTGCTTGGCTGGCTCACCCCACAGATATTTAATGGCTAATTGGCCTGAGGACAGCCTTGCCCACCAACCCCCTCGCTCCAAACCGACCATCTGTAGAGGTGGTCCCGCCTACAAATGCTGCTGGCCAATCAAATGGCCTGTGCTTTCAGCAGTGCCACCAGTAGAATTGGGACTGCAAGGAGTCCTGAAGAAGGCGTGTTGTGAGGGAGCCAATATCTTACAGTCTGGGGTCTCAATGGTACCTGGCTAACTAGCCCTGTTAAAAGGGGTGGGGTCCTCGGTTGACACTGCAGGGAGAGAAGTGAAATCCAGGAATGGGAAAAACATGGGAGATGATCTCCAATAGACACAGGAGCCCATAAAGGATGTACACCCCACCTTGATCAATAAAGGCTGCCGAGCTGTACACTTGGTGTACGCCTCGTCTGCTGCAAGTTGAATTCCAATGGGGGATTGCAGCAATATTAATGGGCCACTTAAGGGCCTGAATTGACCCACAGGCAATCTGGCCCATCTGAATGCTCCCTCCAACGGCAGCTGGGGAAGTACCAGGAACAGCTCCCATGGTTCGTCACCCAATTTTGTACCTACCCCATCTCTCTTCTCCCCACTATCTCCCTCCCAGCGACCTACCAACCAGTTTCCAAGGGCCCGGAATTTCAGCGGATGCTGTAAAATGTACTGTTGAGTCTCCACAAAGGGGGTGGAAAAATTACCGTTAAAGAGGGCCCATGTAATCACAAGGCCTGGACCCCCATTCTTGCTACTGTCATAACCTTCTGTCATAACCTTGGCTGATACACCTACATTCAATGGGACTACAGGCTGCTTCATGTCTTCAAACCAGGAGCAAAGAAATTGTCTATCTCGAAATCCTCTCCTCTGACCCGGATCCTAATGTTTCTTTGGTTCATTCCTAAACAAGGAAGATGAAAAGTGGCAGAAAAGGCCCAGACTGATGGTATCAGAGTCAGAGCCTAATCCTCAGCCCTTCCTCCACAGACCCATTGTGGCCACCCCCACGCCGTTGGGAAATCCGCGGGCGTGAGTGCGCTGCCAACGAAGTGGAGGATCCCGCCGATGGAGAATCCCACTGGATGTTCACCCATTTTGCATGCCCGCAATGTGTTGTACTGGATCAATAATAGTGACAAACTCCTCCAGAATGTTTGCAGGGGCTTCTGGAATCCATAGAATCCCTACAGTGCAGGAGGAGGCCATTTGACTCATCAGGTTTGCACCGGCCCTCCGGGAGAGAGCACTCTACCTAGGCCCACCTCCCCCGCCATATCCCTGTACCCAATGCATTAATCATGGCCAATTCACCAAATCTTCCCAACCTCGGACTGTGGGAGGAAACTGGAGCACCCGAAGGAAACCCACAGTGGCACGGGGGGGATGTGCAAACTCCACACAGACAGTCACCCAAGGCCGGAATTAAACCCGGGTCCCTGGCTCTGTGGGGCAGCAGTGCTAACTACTGTGGCCCAAGGCTGGGGACATAAGGGCACATAAAAGTAAGCTCAGTGAGCACAGTCTCTACATTGTAGAGAAGTATAGACCTTGTTTGGTGGGAAGTTGTCTGTGGCATATCCTTGTTAACATCCATTTTATCAGGATTGGCACTACAATGGAGCACTATCACATATTTGTTCTAATTTTCCTAGTGTTCTTCACACAAAGTGAGCCACATCCAGTTTCTGCAATTTCCAGGTAGATATAGATTTTTAAGAAATGAGAGTCAATCCCTGAAGAAAGTTAACATTCTTAAATTCCATAGATGATGGCAAGGCAATGATAAATCATGTTATTTAAATTTGGAACACTGATCATTAACGATAATAATCATCTTTATTGTCACAAGTAGGCCTACATTAACACGACAATGAAGTTACTGTGAAAAGCCCCTAGTCGCCACATTCCGGCGCTTGTTCCGGTACACTGAGGGAGAATTCAGAATGTCCAAATTATCTAATAGCACATCTTTCGGGACTTGTGGGAGGAAACCGGAGCACCCGGAGGAAACCCACGCAGACACGGGGAGAACGTGTAGACTCCCCACAGACAGTGACCCAGCGGGGAATCGAACCTGGGACCCCTGGCGCTGTGAAGCAACAGTGCTAACCACTGTCCTATCGTGCTGCCATATTAATGATGATAAAGGAAAACAGAGCCAGGATCCTGACCAGTTGGGGAGGCAGGCAGTGGCTCAGCCCCCATCGTTTGGAAGCAGGATCCTCTGGGGTGGATTGGTAACAGAGTGGTTAGCACTGCTGTCTCACAGCAGCAGGAATCAGTTTTCGATTCTGGCCTTGGGTGACTGTCTGTGTGGAGTTTGCTCGTTCTCCGCTGTGTCTCCATGGGTTTCCTCTGGGTGCTCTGGTTTCCTCCCACAGCCCAAATGTGTGCAGGTGATGATTGGCCATGATCAGTGCGCGGAGGTTACGGGGATGAGGTGGGGTGGGAGCCTGGGTAGAGTGCTCTTTCAACGAGTCGGTGCAGACTTGATGGGCCAAATGGCCTCCATGGAACCATAGAAACCCTACTGTGCAGAAGGAGATCATTCGATCAATCGAGTCTGCACCGACCCTCTGAAAGAGCATCCTACCTAGGCCCACTTCCCCACCCTATCCCTGTAACCTCACCTAACCTGCAGATCCTTGAATACTAAGGGGACATATTTTTTATCATGGCCAATTCACCTAACCTGCACATCTTTGGCCTCCTTCTGCATTGTAGGGATTCTATTCTATGATCAGGAAATTCTTCCCCAAAATACTATTATGACGTACTTGTGGGATAAAGGAACTTGGCAGTATGGGTCGGTGATTAAAAATGTACACGAAACTATTTTCTAGTTACTTTCTAGCTGGGGTAGAGTTCTCAATTCTTACTAATTCTTTTTAAAAATTTACTTCTGTAAATATACCTGTTGGTGTCCTTGCACCCAAGGGATCCAAGATTCTTCCATCACATCGAGCCCAGCTCAGGTGAATCGCTGAGAAGCTCAAATCGGGACTCGCGCCAGTCGCAAAACCCTGTGCGAGTCACCTCACTCACGGCAGCCGGCATGACCTAAATCATGCCCTTGCTGGTCGTGATCCAGATAATGAAATTTACATGCACCAGGTGGCTAATTTAAAGACGTGCGGCCATCCTGACGCCGTATTCACCAAACGCCCGGGAGACCCCGGCCATACCGGCAAGGCGTCAACTGCACGCTTCATCTAGTACTGTTCTCCACAAGTGGAGAGTAGTCATGTTGGCCACTCATGGGTCTCGGTGGACATTAGTGACGCCAGGTGGTCAGGGACTGGACAGGGCAGTACCCTGGCACTTCCCGTGGCACCCAGGCACTCAACACCCTGGTAGAGCCAACCAGGCACCCTAGCACTGCCAAGGTGCACGATTAACCCTGTCAGAATTCCAGCAGCGCTGCCCAGGTGTCAATCTGTCAGTGCCAGGGTGTCCGAGAATCAGGTTGGCACTGCCAATGGTCTGAGCTGGATGGGGGGGGGGGGCCATGCCAGTGAAAGGCAGGTGACGACGGTAGGAAGCGTTGGGGGTGAAGGTGGGGTATGAAGGGGCCTCAAAAAGGTTGGGGTGTGAAGAGGAGCCCTGTAAGTGGTGGGTGGGGGACCCTCAGTGACCCCACAGCGGGGTGTTCTCACTTGATGAGGAGGGGGCGGTTATGTCCATGTCTGCGCTGTGTGGGGACCCTCAAGCTCACTTAGAGATCGGGGCACCCTTTCAAAACGGTGTCCTGATCTGTGAGGTGACGGTCTTGTTGGCGAGTTTAACTTCCCACTGCTATGTAGATTAGACTGGGGAGAAACTTCCCAAGACCTCATAAAATGACCAAGTGTGGGTAAATACCGGTCTAGATCTCACCCAAAAAGCCAGCAGAAAACACCCCGCCAAACATGCCCAAAACTCCACTTGTCATTTTTTGGTTGACATCGCCCCCTCAGTTTAATTTTTGGAGCCTCCCAATCATAATTGATGCATCCTGGAGGGGTGGCCAATTTTGTGGGTGGAGCCTGCTTCTGTGTAATGTTTTTGAAAAAAATGTAGAAACTCAAATTGCACTTAAAATTCTGCGACACAATGCACAGTAGTTAGCACTGCTGCCTCAGAGCGCCAGGGTCCCACGTTCAATTCCGGCCTCGGGTGACTGTCTGTGTGGAATTTGTACGTTTTCCCCGTGTCTGCGTGGGTTTCCTCCGGGTGCTTCACTTTCCTCCCACAGTCCAAAGATGTGCAGGTTAGGTGGATTGGCCATGCTATATTGGTCCTTTGTGTCCAAAGGTTAGGTTGGGTTATTGAGACGGGGTGGAGGCATCGGCAAGTGCCGGTGCCGACTCAATGGGCCGAACGGCCTCCTTCTGCACTGTAAATTCTATGATTCTGTGCCGGTTATGCCGATATTCGGGAACAGCATTGAAAAAAAACCAATGCACTCAAACAGAATCTCCAGACCACGAGGTATTCCTTGTGATGTTGTCCTATTTTCTTTGCTTTGTTGTACGTTAACACCTTCTCCTTCGGAGTTTTTGAGTTAATTTCCTTTCCCCACGTTGTTCTTGCTCAAAGTTGCTGGAATCCCTGTCAATTTCCCTGCTGGTACGCTCGACATTCCAAAATTCAATAAAGTCGATGAATTTAATGATTGCAATTCCTGGTGAAACAAGGCATGAGTTAGTGAGAATGAGTGAAGGTCACTTATTTATAACTTACAGCCAAGTGGCTGTGAAACCTTTCTGTTAAATCCCGTTATTTATCTTCCGGCTTCATCGCAACAGATTCTGGCAAATCGTGATGAACGGCAGTGCCATTTAATTTCTCTGACAACTACTGGATACACAAAATAATTGCACGAGCGGAGTTGCTTTTACACTAAAGAATACTCATCTTTAGGGTGACTTATCACATTCTTAGAATATTCCCAAGTATGCGCTGCCACAGGATTTCATTTGAAGGGCAGAGGATGCTTTGAAAAGTTCCAAGGGATCCTGCAAGTCCACCTGTACATTCTTCTTGGAGCTTTGTCTTCTACAATTTCTCTTCTGACAGCAAGAATATTAATTATATTAATGTCATTGTTTATTAATATTAGTTTTGTCATGATGCTTATCTCTTATTTCCTCTTCTTTGGAATTCTGGGGCAAGATTCTCCGACCCCCAAGCGGGTCAGAGAATGGCCGTTGGCCGCCGTGAATTCCGCCCCCGCCGCCCGCCGAAGTCTCCGAAGGGAGAAAAGTCGGCGGGGCGTCAATGGCGCCGCAGACCTCGGAGAATGGCACGGGTGAGCGCAAGGCCATCAATTTTGGGCCTGCCGATATTCTCCCGTCCGGATGGGCCGAAGTCCCGTCGACGCGATGACGGGTCACGTCGGCGTAAATCAAACCTCCTTTTAATCGGCGTCAACCTGTGCTCAAGGTTTACGCCGACCAGTGTGGAGGTGGGTACGGCCTGGGGGGTTGGCCGCTGGGCAGGCGATGGCGTGGCCGCAGTCTGAATGTGTGGGGGAGAGGTGTGTCTAGGGTTTTGAGTATGTGTTTGCGGCGGGGGGTGGGGGGGTGGTTAGAGTGGGCTGGGCTCCGGGGGAGTGCCGGGAGGGGGGTTGAGTGCCGGGGACGGGAGGATGAGTGCCGGGGAGGGGATGGGGGGACGGGGTCCGCGCCGGGGAGGAGGATGGGGTCCATGCCGGGGAGGAGGATGGGGGGGTCCGTGCCGGGGAGGGGGATGGGGGGGTCCGTGCCGGGGAGGGGGATGGGGGGGGTCCGTGCCGGGGAGGGGGATGGGGGGTCCGTGCCGGGGAGGGGTGGTGCGAGGGCAAGTGAGTTGGTCCACCTGGCCAGGTGCCAGCCTCCAACAGTTGGACCCATGCGGTCCATGCCACCTGGCTGGGGGGAGGAGGGGGTATGGGCAATGATGACATGTCGTCGTTCCCCTCCCCCAACCAGGCCATCATGTTTTCCGATCAGCCAGCGATGTTGGCCGCCGTGGCGGCAGCCGCTAATGTCTATGTTGCCCTGGATGAGGAGGAGGAGGAGGAGGAGGAGCGTGCCAGAGAGGCGGCGCAGGCTGCAGTCGCCCAGGCTGGAGGGACACCTGACTGACAGGATGAGGAGGGGGAGGAGGACGTCGCTGCCCCACGGCAACGGAGGCACCCGAGGGCGCCCCGTATGTACCGGCCCCGGCAGTCATACCAGGACCTCACGGATCGGGAATGCAGGAGGAGACTCCGGATGAGGCGGGAAACCGTGGCACACATCTGCCACCTGCTGGCACACCTTTCACTGCGTGGCACTGGCGGGGGACACCCTTTCCCCGTGTCCGTCACGGTTACGGTGGGCCTGAACTTTTATGCAATGGGGTCATTCCAGGCACCGAGTGGGGACCTGTCCGGCATATCGCAGACATCGGTGCACCGGTGCATCCGGGTAGTGACAGACGCCCTATATGCCATGGCGCACCGCTACATCCACTTACCTGTGGACTGTGCCAGCCAAGATGCCCGGGCCGTGGGCTTCTCTGCCGTGGCCGGGTTCCCCATGGTCCAGGGCGCGATCGATGGGATGCACGTCGCCGTGCGGCCACCTGCAGATAACAGGGCCGTGTTCACCAATAGGAAGGGGACCTATTCAATGAACATACAGGTGGTCTGCGACCACCGCATGATGATCCTGCGCGTCTGCGCCCGTTACCCGGGCAGTGTACACGACTCATACGTGTTGTCGCGGTCATCCATCACCGGCATATACGAGGGACGCCATCCCCGGCTGAGGGGCTGGTTGCTGGGCGACAGGGGCTACCCATTGCGATCGTGGCTGATGACGCCTGTACGGAGGCCACGAAATGAGGCGGAGAACCGCTACAATGATGCCCATGTAGCGACAAGGGGAGTGATAGAGAGGTGCTTTAGCGTGCTGAAGATGCGTTTCAGGTGCCTGGACCGCTCTGGAGGCGCCCTCCAGTATCGGTCAGATAGGGTCGGCCGCATCATTGTGGTGTGCTGCGTCCTGCACAACATAGCCCAACAGAGGGGCGATGTGCCGCAGGCAGAGGAGGGCGGAGTGGAGGAGCAGCAGGAAGAGGCGCAGTCCTCCCCAGATGAGGGGGATGGGGGCAATGATCAGGGCAGATGGGCTAGACACAGGCGGGTGGCTGTCCACTGTTACCGGCTGGCCCAGCGGGCACGGGACAGGCTGATAGCCGCCCGCTTCACTGACTAGATGGGCATGGTAATTGGGTAGTATGGCCACAGACCGCACACCAAGGCAACAGCCGACCACCCACACCCTCCACCCATCCACCCACCCAGCACCCTTACCGCCCTCCCCAACCCCACCCACCCCACCCGCATGCACACCACCCCCCCATTGCCGATCCACCTGCGGCACAACGGCCGGGCTCACGCAGTTGTCGGTGGACGCGTGCCTATTGCAGGCCATGGAGGATGATGACAACCCGCCCTGCGATGAGCTCCTGGCTCCACATCATTGGACTATGTCTGACCCATGGCCACAGTACCACCATCCACCCGGACCATCCCTGCATGCGGCTGTGACACTGCAGCGCACGGTCCCGTCCTCTGCCCGGGGGGATGTTGATGGCGGCCCAGGGAAGGGGGCAGACTCACCTGGGGCTGAGGTAAGACCACCCCTCACACACACACACTTGCGCTCAACGTACATGACACCCCCGCACGCTTTGGACAGAGCACAAAGGCAGCTTCTGTAGGTGTAACATTGACTTTAATAACCAAAGGAGTTCATGCACGTGCCCTAGCCCCTAAAACTCATCTGTGCCCTCCACCCGTGCCAACTTACTCAGTGTCTAATTGTTTGGCCTTACGGGCCCTTTGACTACGTCTACGTGGTTCCCCAGACGGCACAGCAGAACTGGAGGTGGACTCCTGTGATTCCTGCCCTCTGACACTGGATCCCTTTGGTGGCCGTTTCCTGGGGTGTCCTGGCCGAGATGGGCCAGGCTGCGGCCCGGGCGACTGGGATGGCGAACTGCCAGCCTGTCCTGCCCGTTGCCCACCCGATGCACCTGGGATGGAAGGGGGGGAGTCCGAGGTGTCGCGGTGTTCCGGGGCCTACCCTACAGGGGGACCCGGGACGGACCACAGCACCTCCTCCTCCCTCGGGGTGCCCGATGGCCCCCAGGCCTCTACATGGGTGGGGGATGCGAACGGACTGGCCATCCGACGCCCCCTCAACATCTGGCGCTGCCAGTCCTGGAGGCCCGTGCTGGTATCGACAGGGGTCTGCAGGTTTGCAGCCATGGAGCCCAGGGGGTTGGCAAACCCTGTCTGTGACTGTGCAACGCCGGATCGCACATGGCCAATGGCGCCGATGCCCTCAGCGATGGCCTGCTGAGACTGGGCCATGGCCTGCAGAGACTGGGCCATGGCCTGCTGAGACTGGACCATGGCGTTGAGTGCCTCTGCCATCTGGCGCTGGCACTGGCTCATGGCCTCCTGTGAGAGGGCAGCCATGTCCTGGGCCACAGGCGCCGCCTGCACGGAAAGCCCCAGGCCTCGCAAACCGTTCCCCATGTCTGACACCGTTGCACCCATTGCCTCCACCGCGGACGCCACCCGTGCGGTGTCGGCCTGGGTGGCACGCATGACCGGCACCACTCCCAGCTCCTGGACGCGGGTGGACTCCTCCACCTGCGACTGCAGCTGCCGCAAGCCGGCCGTCACCCTCTTCGCTCGTCTCCGTGTCGGTGGTTGCATCAGATCTATGTATGGGTGTGGTAACTCCAGGAACCCGGGATCCATCTGGGCGGCAGATGTTCGCTTGGGCTGGGCTGCCCTCCGACCGACTGCCCCCTCTGCTGCTCCTACCTCCACCTGCTGTACTGGGATAGCTGTGTTGTGCGCACCAGTGAGTGTACCAGACGCCTCATCACTAAAGTGCCCAACCGAGGTGAGTGTTTCTGCGATGGTGGAGGGTGTTGGTGACAGCAGTGGCGTTGTGTCGTGCTCTTCGTCTCACTCTGAGTCCATGGCACTTTGGGGTGGGGGTTCGTCTCCACCCATCCACTCTGTGTTACTGTCCGGTATTTCGTTTTCCTGGGTAGTGCTGTCCTGGGTTGGGGTGTCCTGGGTAGTGGTGTCCTGGGTAGTGGTGTCCTGGGTAGTGGTGTCCTGGGGAGTGGTGTCCTGGCTCGGCTGTGATGGGGGCCTGTGGCTGCCCCTCTCGTCGCTGGGTGGCACACGCCTGCGTCGTCGCACCCGCACGAGACGGGGGCGTCGTCTCCCTGTTGCTCCAGGTCTTGCCGTCTCCAGTGGTCTCCAAGGGACATCCTGCGGGCGTCGAATGCCAGAGGGTCCGGGTGTCTCCGTCTCGCGTGGCCTCCGAGGGGCATCCTGCGGGCGTCGCATGCCGGAGGGTCCGGGTCTCTCCGTCTCCCCTGGCCTCCGAGGGGCATCCTGCGGGCGTCACATGCCGGAGGGTCCGGGTCTCTCCGTCTCCCGTGGCCTCCGAGGGGCATCCTGCGGGCGTCGTATGCCGGAGGGTCCGGGTCTCTCCGTCTCCCGTGGCCTCCGAGGGGCATCCTGCGGGCGTCGCATGCTGGAGGTTCCGGGTCTCTCCGTCTCCCGTGGCTTCCGAGGGGCATCATGCGGGCGGTCTGCATCTGCGGGGATGGGTGCCTCGACGTTTGCTCCTGCGATACACAATGAAGCATGCATGGTTAGACACGCAGGCAGTGATCAGGTGATATGGGGGAGGGGGATATAGGGGAGGGGGGATATCGGGACGGGCTGTCAGTGGCTCACTTGCTAGTACGCCCCCGACCTCTGCATCAGCAACCTCCGGGTCCTCAGGTCCGCCAGCCAGTTCCAGGGCCCTTTCCTCGTGTTCGCTCAGTGGCCTTTCATCAGGGGCCTCCTCCAGTCCTCACATGCTCCCTGGTGTTGTGTGCGCGTTTCTCCTGTGGCGGGGGGGTGGAGGGTGAGGGCGGTGGTGGCAGGGGTAAAAGGCAACAGTGTTAGACAGGTATATGAATGCACACCATCGGTTGCGCGTGTATTGCAGAGGTTTAGGTTAGGGCTGGATTCACTTGGGGATATGGGGGAAGGCGGATATGGGGGCGGGAAGATATGGGGGATATGGGGGAGGGTGGGATATGGGGGAGGGTGGGATATGGGGGAGGGGGGATATGGGGGATATGGGGGAGGGGGGATATGGGGATGCGCTGTCGGTGGCTCACTTGCTTGTGGGCCCCCGACCTCTGAATCAGCAACCTCCCGGTCCTCAGGTCCGCCAGCCAGTTCCAGGGCCCTTTCCTCGTGTTCGGTCAGTGGCCTCTCATCAGCGGGGCCTCCTCCAGTCCTCACATGCTCCCTGGTGTTGTGTGCGCGTTTCTCCTGTGAGGGGGGGTGGGCGGGGGGTGGCAGGGGTAAAAGGCAACAGTGTTAGACATATGAATGCACGCCATCGGTTGCGCGTGTATTGCAGAGGTTAAGTTTAGGGCTGGATTCACTTGGGGAAATGGGGGAAGGCGGATATGGGGGAGGGGGATATGGGGGAGGGGAGATATGGGGGCTATGGGGGAGGATGGGATATGGGGGATATGGGGAGGGTGGATATGGGGGATATGGGGGGATATGGGGGAGGGGGATATGGGGAGGGAGGATATGGGGGAGGGTGGGATATGGGGGATATGGGGGAGGGGGGATATGGGGAATGTGGGGGATATGGGGGAGGGGGGATATGGGGGATCTGGGTGAGGGGGGATATGGGGTATATGGGGGATGGGGATATGGGGAGGGGGGATATGGGGAGGGGGGCTATGGGGAGGGGGTATATGGGGGAGGGGGGATATGGGGGATGGGGAATATGGGGGTTATGGGGAGGGGGGATATGGGGTATATGGATATCGGGTGGGGGGGGAGACTCACCCTGGCTGCTCTGACGAGGTCGTTCATCTTCTTGTGGCACTGGGTGCCTGTCCGTGGTGTCAGGGCCACAGCGGTGACGGCCTCTGCCACTTCCCTCCACAGACGCCGGCTGTGGCGTGGGGCAACTCTGCGGCCGTGTCCGGGATACAGGGCGTCCCTCCTCTGCTCCACTGCGTCCACGAGCGCCTCCACATCCTGTGACTGGAACCTCGGGGCTGAGCGGCGGGCGGCCATCCGGTCGGGTGTTCCGGTCGGGTGTTCCGGTCGGGTCGGGGGGAGCAGCGCGTCCTGATGTGCCGTCACGCTGTGCGGCGTGTATGATGCCGCACGGCGTGAAGCACATGAGCAAGCACAGATCCCGTCACGTCGCTGCTAGCCCATTCCGGGCCGGAGACTTTGAGACGTTTTGGGTGGCGTGATGAAAGTCGGATTTGCGCTGTTTTTGGCGCCGATCGGCGCACTTTGCGCCAATAACGGAAAATTTCGCCCATGATCTCTATTCCAAAGGCTGTGAAAGTTTTATTGTCTTCCTTCTTTATTTCACTTTTGTTTCAGTAAATTTTGTTGTACTTACTTCATATCTGGGGCGTCATTCTCCGACCCCCCGCCGGGACGGAGAATGTCCGTTGGCCGCCGTGAATCCCGCCCCCGCCCCCGCCGAAGTCTCCGGTACTGGAGATTGGGCGGGGGCGGGAATCGGGCCGCGCCGGTTGGCGGGACCCCCCGCTGGATTCTCCGGCCCGGATGGGCCGAAGTCCCGCCCAGAAATTGCCTGTCCTGCCGGCGTAAATCAAACCTGGTATTTACCGGCGGGACCAGGCAGCGTGGGCAGGCTCCGGGGACTCCACCATGGCGGAGGCAGAAGAGACTCTCCCCACTGCGCATGTGCGGGAAACTGACAGCGGCCGCTGACGTTCCCGCGCATGCGCCAGGAAACTGACAGCGGCCGCTGACGCTCCCGCGCATGCGCCGCATTTCAGCCAGTCGGCGGACATCGCGCCGTTGGGGGAGAATTTCACCCCGATCTTACTATTTTCACATCTGAACTTGCATTTGCTGCTTCTTTGCGCAGTATTGCTAAGCTCTCGCAAGGCCACTTAAATTGTTTCAATATCAGTTATTTTTCAGTAAATAATAATAATCTTTGTTAGTGTCTCAAGTAGGCTTACATTAACACTGCAATGAAGCTACTGTGAAAATCCCTGAGTCACCACACTCCGGCGCCTGTTCGGGTACACTTGAGGGAGAATTCAGAATGTCCAATTCACTTAACAAGTACGTCTTTCGGGACTTGTGGCAGGTAACCAGAGCACCCAGAGGAAACTCATGGGGAGGAAGTGCAAGTTCCACACAGACAGTGACCCAAGCCGGGAATCGACCCGGGTCCTTGGCACTGAGATGCAACAGTGCTAACCACTGTGCTACCATGCCGCTAAATGCTGTAGCATTGTGGTTTCTTTTACATCTTACTTTGCATACTTATATTTTTATTTTCTTCCGAATTCACCTGAATCTGAGTAATGCTATTTTTAATGCCACTTGGATCCGTTTCATTTTCTGTCTTCTATTATTACCCTGGTTCGCAATGGTGAAATTAGAAAATATTTCAACTTCAAAGGTGCCCCATGCTGTTCCACCAATGCTTCAAAAACACATTATTTTGAGAATGATTTCAGTCTGCACTTTAAAGGTCCTCGCAAAGCTGATTTCAATAGCTGCATGGTAGCACAGTGGGTAGCAGTGTTGCTTCTCAGCTCCAGGGTCCCAGGTTCAATTCCCGACCGGGTCACTCTCTGTGTGGAGTCTGCACGTTCTCCCTTTGTCTGCGTGGGTTTCCTCCGACAGCTCCGGATTCCTCCCAGTCCAAAGATGTGCAGGTTAGGTGGATTGGCCATGATAAATTGCCCTTAATGTCCACAAATATTGGGTGGGGTTACTGGGTTACTTGGATAGGGTGGGCGGGTTTAAGTAGTGTGCTCTTTCCAAGGGCTGATGCATACCCAATGGGCCGAATGGCCTGCTGCTGCACTGTGAATTCTATGAAATCCACCACCTACAGTTGAACATCTACCCTCACTTGCATGTTTCTTCTCCTCAGTTTGGAAGCTTATTGCATTTGGGGTTTTGAAATCATGTAAGATTTGGAATTGCAAAAAAAGCAGAGAACTTTGAAGTTTAGCTTGAATTTCATATCAGTGCAGAAATGATCTGAATTTCAGGAGACGTTTATCCTCAACGTCCATCACTGAGCTCAGTAAATCATTTAGGCCATCACCTATTGACGAATAAAGCCAAATCGAGTTTCAATCACAGAACATTCTCTTTGGCATTATTCTTTGTGAAAGATGAAAATGGTTATATGCTTATAGCTTAATCTCACATTGTTTAAATCCTTCATTCAGGTTATGTGCTTCACTGGCCACATTGTCCTGACAATGACATTTACAGGTTTTGGAGAAGGGCATTAAACACAATAAATTTTTAATTATTTAGAAAAGATTTTAGAAATTTGTCCTTCATACTGATCATGGAGAAATTAATCCCAAATTAAATGATTTGCTTCTGCCCATAGATTTTATGCAAACATTTGTTTAATGATATAAGCGATAGTATGAATTTTATATGATGCTTGCATTCTTTTTCAATACTATAGGTTTGACACACTGCTGACTTCTAAAGACCAACTATAATCGATAGATATATTGTATCAGACATGTCATGCAAAATAAATCTACACTCTTGCAAAGACCTCTTTAACTCCTTCAGCAGTGGACTGATAGGTGATCTTGGCTTCTGTCACCATCTATTTAGCAGACTTACGCCTGACATGACACATTTTTAAGAACTGACTGACATTTTAAAGAAATTGGCTTTCTGGCGCTACTAGTAATGTAATAGAGATTTGTAAAGCTTTGGATCCATCTAGAGGGTCTGGTGTGTATGCCAGAGAAAACAGAACAACTTAATGAGCTCACTGCAACAAAATGTATATTATTTCACTGAATAACGCCACCTTTTTCTTAACCTCCTTGGTTACAATTATATTCATGATTTGGAATTCTATTTAGAGTTAAAAGTACCTCAGTCCATCTGTTTATTGATAGAATCAGAACAAACAATTCGTGCCATAATTCGTGAACTCTGTTGTAGTATGTTAGATTGGAAATTGTTGTTAATGTACGGCTAACCTCAGTGGCGATTGCGCAAATCAACAGTAAGCTGTAGGTTAATGTGCAGCTGTGCATTCTGCATCTTGAGATTTGTTTGTAAGTTTGTTCCAGGGTTTTATAATGGGTAATGTATTTTCACCCCCAAACTGAGTATAGGAAAACTGTGTGCACTAACACTTGTTTTAATTTGTCTCTGGGGCTTTAACACCTTCTGAAAATAAGGTGCCCAGAACTGAACACATGTGGGGGGGCGATTCTCCCAGATGGAGCCCAAGTGTTCGCGCCATCGTGAACACCGTCGCGTTTCACGACAGCGCGAACTGGGCCCGGGTACGATCTATTCTGTCCCCCACAGGGGGCCAGCACAGCGCTGGAGCGGTTCGCGCCGCTCCAGCCTCCTTTCCTGGCGTCAAATGGGTGCCGCTCCAACCGCGCATGCGCAGTTGGGCCGCGCCAACCTGCGCATGCGTGGGGGACTTCTTTGGCAGTCGGCCCCGACTCAACATGGCGTCGGTGTTCAGGGGCTGGCCGCGCAGAGAAGTAGGCCCTGGAGGGGGGGGGGGGCGGCCCGCCGATCGGTGGGACCCGATCGCGGGCCAGACCCCATTGGAGACCCCCCCGGTGAAGGAGCCCCCTTCCCCCCCACAGGCCCCCCGACCGTTCATGCAGAGTTCCCGCCTCAGCGACCAGGGAAGGGGCGCCAAAAGCGCCGGCGCAAATGGCGCCGATTTTCTGCAACTCGGAGAATTGTGCGCCGGCGTCAGGGCAGCGTGGTGCAGTTGCAGCGATTCCCCAGCGCAGCGCGGGGCTCAGAGAATCGCCCCCGTGGTCTGACCAATGAATTGGAGAGGTGTAGCATAACTTCCTTGCTTTATGGCTCTATTTATAAACCCATGGATCCTGTAACCCCACTAACAATTGTTTCGACTTGCCTGGCCACTTTCAGAGAATTATGCACTTGAACTTTGAGGTTCATCCATTCCTGTACTCCTCTCAAAGGAGTTACAGATGATGGGGCAATGTCGGCCTCACAGTCAGAAGTATGGGAGGAACGCTAAGCCAAGCTCAGGGGGCCCTTCTTGTAATGCATATTCACTTGTTGGTTCAGCTATAGTGGACAGTGTCCAGGTCAGTTTCACAGGGCATACACATCATTGTCCTAGAAGCAACAGTAAGCCAGGTTTCTAAATTTGTGCTTTTAAAGGGATAGGCACAATTAAATAGTCTCATAGCAATCTTAAAAAGTGGCTTATGACTCCGGTTTGTCACCCTCAGACTCAAGCCGAGGAAAAGTGCAAATCTGCTCACACCACCACATAGAGCAGATCAAAGGACTGCTGAAGAAGCAATTCAGATGCCTGGACCACTCAGATGTGTTAGACGTTTTAGTTGCTGTGAAATGAAGAGTCTAATGTTCTTGTTCCTTTTCACCAAACACCATTTATTTCACTTCCACAGCCTCTGCACAAAACTCTTAACAACACACCACCTGACAGAGGCCACCTGAAGCCCCTTTACATATCAGTGTCAATTAATGGATACTTAACATAAATGAGACAACTAATTACAATGTCTCTTAACCCATTACTTAACAGTCTCCCCTTCCTTGGAAAAAAAAAAAAATTTGGTGCAAACAAAATTTCAAGAAACTCAAAAACACACACATGATGTCACCCCCCTTTTTTTTTGTTTGGACGAGAAAGGGAAAAAAAACAGTCACAGAAACAAGCGCCCTTCATTAACAATATCCAAAAGTTTCTGTGAACTCGCCCCTCTTTTCGTAAAACAGTCTGACAGTTGATAGCTCCTGTCGACACATTTCATTTTTGTTATTTCCCCTCTGTCCAACATCTGCTTCAAACTTGCAATGTCTATCCGTAACCTCTTTCATTGACACTTTTTTGTGGAGTGCACATTTTCCCACAGGGATTTATTGTCAATGTGACAGTCAATAGATATTACCCAAATCCCCTAATCCCAGAATTTCTGTCAATATCATACTTATATAAAAAACCATATCCACCGCCTCTACAAGGCTTAACGTCTCAGCAGCCAAAGTGCTTTTTACCACTCTCCTTATTTTCTTTGTTTCCCACACAAGTGGGCAACATTTACCATTGTTCCCCAAAAGGAAAATTATAAAACCTTCTGCACTTGAAACCCCATCACATAAATTTGCGTAGGATGCATCATTATAAACTATGAGTTTCAAGTGCTTAAGGTCACCTAAAACCGGGAACTTCAAAACACACTCCTGCGTTTTTAGTTTGGCCAATGCTTTATTTGCTCTCATTATGTCTTCCACTTTGGGATCATTCATTTTTGTACTCAACTCTAAGACATCAAAACTCACGTCCAGTCTAGTCTGTCTACCTAACCAGTTCAGTTGCCCAATTAAACTTCGCAGTTGCTCTTTTTCTATCTTTGAAACCATTGCGTCTTTTTGTGAAACTCGGCCACGATGAATTGCTATTGGGCTGCTTTCCAAATAAGATTGCTGAGTTGCCCCTAACTTAGTCTGTCCAATTTCCAGTCCAAAATGTTTCAATGCACCGGAAGCCTGACTTCTAACCTTAAATTCATCCTCAGAGATTACAATAGCTTAAAAATCACTAGTCCCACCCCACAAAAAATCATCGACACGCATCATAAAAATGCCAGAAATATTTCCTTTATAGTGTCAGTAAAACATTGCAGGATCTGCTTTCAACTGACAACAGCCTAACTTTAACAAAACTGACCTTACCGAAAAATACCAGACTCTAGATGCATCATTTAATCCATATACACATTTGTTCAACTTCCAGAGTACCCCTTCTGTGTTAGCTGCTTCTTTAGGAGGACAGAGAAAAATGTCTCTCTGGAGCTGGTGCCCCTGCAAAAAGGCAGCTTTTATATCTATAGATTTGCATTCCCATGCCTTTGTGGCTAATAGAGCCAAGAAGATCTTTAAAAAAAACTTTCCTGCTGTAGGTGAATCCACCCTTAAATCCTGATCTTCTAAGTTTTCTTCAAATCCCCTTGCCACGAGCCTGGCCTTTGCCTTATAAGTTCCATCCGGAAGAACCTTTTCCATGCAAATACATCTGTGGGATAGAGCTCTTTGTCCCTTATCCGGTACTTCCGTGTATACCCAAAATTCACTCCAACTATGCAATTCTTGCTGTTTAGCTTCTTTAATAACTTTTTCATCTAATTTATTTGAAGCCACCAAAATCTCACGTGCATGTGGGCTTCAACTCCTATTAGTATTCGTAGTCTTACTCATGTTCCAAGATCTTGACAAACTACGTCCCCTCTCCCGCCTGGTATCTAGTTCTGTACTGCTACTGCTTGATCTTTCCCTTCTGCTGTGGGATGTCCTTTCAATAGTTCTCGACCTTTTCCTGCGGATCTGTTCACTATCCGATGTACTATCTGAACTGGCACTGCGTTTCTGTGCCCTCCATTTTTGAACTTCGTTTTCCCAATCCATTGTCTTGACTCCTTCCCCTGAATGTTGTACCTTCAACCAATGTTTACACTTTCCAGTGGCCTTCCCTGCTCTACTAATAACAGTTGCATCCTTCCATTGACTAGACCCTTCAGGCAAGTATGTCACTTTTGTACCAACTTTTGGCAGTTGCCCTTTCGGAAAAATGGCCTGCTCTAATTCGTCCGTAGTGTTGTGTTCCTCCACAGAAACCCTGTCTATATCAGTTAATTGGTCCTTATAGTTCTGTAACACATGCGTACCAGATGACTCTGGTTCCTCGTCATGTCTGTCTGCTCTGTTTAAATTTGAAAATTTGTAATCTGTACCTATTATCCTTGATGAATTTACCCTAACAGTTTGATTACCATGTTGCAAAATAATTGTTTTGCCATCTATGCCTATGATCTTCCCTGGGCCTTTCCATTCATTAGAATTGTTTCTCTTATCGTATACCATGCCTCCTTGCTGAAAAACGGCATCTGATGGCCGAACGCTATGTCTTAAAGCTCTGCGAATTCTTTCAGAGATTTCTGCTTCCAAAAAAGCTTTTCTACTGCTATGTAATGAATTTAAATGTTCAGCAAAACCAGAGCTAATTGTAGTCCCCTCCCAAGCTGGAGGCTGGTCATCCAAAATGGATGGAATTTTAGGATTTCTACCAAACACTAATTGATAAGGACTATAGCCCCCAACCATCTGCAATGAATTTGTTGCATGTACTGCCCATGCTAAAGCTGAATTTAGCCTGCAATTTGGTCGATCTGCCAAAATTTTCCGAAGCATGTCATCGATGACAGCATGATTTCTTTCACAGACACCATTACTAAATGGGCTTTCTGCAGCCGTATTCATAACTCTGATATTCATGTTTTCACACATATCCCTAAACTCATCATTAGCAAATTCTCCCCCATTGTCCATAAGGAATTTTGCCGGTGGACCCATTCCTGTCCCTATCCATTTTTCCACGATTTGATCCAGAATTACTCTCTTTTCTTTACTTCGTACAATCTTTGGTTGACTAAATCTGGTTGCTAAATCTACAAAATGCAAAATAAATATATTATTTGCTTTATCCCAGATCTTAAGGTCCATGGCCACAATGTCGTTAAAATCCCTGGCCAAAGGTAGGGTTACTATCGGTCGTGCTGGTGTCCTTCTGTACTTCCTACAAACTTCACAGCGGTCACTAACCTGTTCTATCAGTTTAGTATAGTTGTCATCCCTTACCCCTGCATCCTTTAATAAATTTGTCAGCCTCCGAGGAGACGGATGTGCAAATTGCCTATGCAGTTTTAATACCACAAGCTTTTTATCAGCTAAAGTCCCATTTTCAACTGCCATTAACACATCCTTAACCACTCCACTTGAAAAATTATTTGTCAGTAATGGAATACAATAGTGTCTCGACTGTGTAAATTGTAAGTCCACCGTCTTTCCAAAAACTATTGCCTTATCCTGTTCCATATCCAGTTTCATGTGTGCTTTCTTCATCGATGGTCTGCTCAGAAGCAAAGGTATCTCACTTGATACAACATCCGTGCTAATGAAATGATTCACTCCAGCAATATTGCAAGGGATCACCATTCTTTTCAGCGACTTCAGAGTATTTTCATCCCCAAACCTGAAACTTGTGGTACTTTCAAATTCCTAAACCTTGTTACGATTTTCAGCATTCAAAGAGTCCAGGTAACATTTTAACCAGTCAATTCCACACACAGTAGATGTGCAGCCACTGTCCAATACAGCACAGTTGAAGGATTCTGCAACCAACACCCTCATTACCAGCGTAAAACTGCTTGTCAATAGGACAATGCCTTCTTTCTGGTCACTATCTTTTTCCTCTTCTGACTCTTCCGTGTCATGTGTCACTTCAAACACTCTTATCATAACGAGTTGGACGGTTGAAAGCATAATGGTATTGAAAGTCATACCGGAAACATCGATTTATCATGCCCCATGCATTTCTGGGGTTCATCTTCCTATTGATGGTTCTAACTGGGTTTCTGTCTTCATAATTTCCATGTCTCAGTCACCGTCTATAGTCTTGAGCCCTGTTCGTAGCCATACGATTTCGCCATCCTGTTACTAGTGTATCTTCCATATTCTGCCTTATTGCAGGCTGACCTATTTGGGTCATCAGAGCCATCGGAATCAAATGTTTCCCCAGAAACTTTTGTAAAGCTTTTGTCATCTGTTCGAATAAGGTACCCATATCAGTAAACTGAACTCCTGTCAAAACCAGGAGCCTATCCATGTTGCTCACTCTAGCACAGTCAAGTAATTTAAAGGCCAACACAGACTGTGGAAATTCCAGGTTGTGTTTCTGCAGGCTTTTATGTAGTCTGCCAAATTCCATTATACAGTCTTCCATGGGGATATCCTCCATTTTCCGGAACTTATCAAAATCCGACCATGCTTCATACGCACTTAACAAGTCATCTTTCTTATAAATCTTATCCATATAATGTAATAAAGTCTCCAAATCTTCTTCTGAGTCTAACTCTTCCAATTCCAGCTCAGAAAACACTTTGTTTCAGATTTTACTGTCATAAGGTAGAGAAAGAGCCAATGCCATACCTTGTTTTCTCTTTCCCAAAGCAGTTACTTTCGTCCACATAACTACTGCACTTCTCCGTTGGTCATACGATTCCCTTTCAGAAAATAAGGGAGGATAGTCATATGCAGCCATCTTTATCCTGGGTTCAGCCATGTATCTTTTTTTTTTTTCATTCTCACTCACTCCTTGGTTTGATCAGGAAAAGTTGTATCTTTCAAGCCTTCACATTTGCACAGCAACCATCCTCTGCTACCAATTGTTAGACATTTTAGTTGCTGTGAAATGAAGAGTCTAAAGTTCTTGTACCTTTTCACCAAACACCATTTATTTCACTTCCACAGCCTCTGCACAAAACTCTTAACAACACACCACCTGACAGAGGCCACCTGAAGCCCCTTTACATACCAGTGTCAATTAATGGATACTTCACATAAATGAGATAACTAATTGCAATGTCTCTTAACCCATTACTTAACAGATGGCTCTCTTCAAAGCACACCTGAGAGGCTTTGGTACGGCAGTGCAGTTTGCTGTGTCCTTCAATCTGGTGATGCAGAAAGCAGAGGGTTAACTCGAGGAGGAGGAGCCCTCCTTGAACGTGAAGTTGAAGAGGTTCAGGAAGCCCAGGGGACTGCTCAGGAAAACATGAGCACCATGGTGTCATGGAGGAGGGATGTGGGAAGCATTCCTGTTGTACCCTCATAGCTGAAATGTTCCAAGAAGAATAAAACAAAGACCGATCATCAGTAGACCTCGTCTAGCCCTCCAAGCCATTTTGGGACTTCTGAAGGAATAGCAAAACCATTGCTGTTCCAACAGGTCCTGCATTCTGCAGGTCCTGGGCCTCAAGTGCTCTCCACTCACAAGGGTCAATATCGTCGCTGTGGTTATCAGTGTCCTGATAATGTGCTCACTCTGTCAACATGAAGTCCAGCAAGGAAGAACAGCAATGGGAGTTGAGGCTGTCATTTAAGGATGCAAACATTGCCGTGAACAAAGTACGGAACACCATAGGGGGTCACATCCTAAAGCTCCTGTCATGGCTTGGGACACTATCAGTTCGGAAAGCCAGATGTGAAGAGAGTCACTTATCTGATGGACCCTCATCAGCCATTGCTATACCTTGAGGACTAATGATTGAGAACTCATCCATCAATCCATCATACACTGCGAATAAAATATTACATGCATCTCTCCAACAACACACAAGACATCACAGGAATGTTAATCTTAAGAGAGGACAGTCTGAGTCTGAGAAAAGTTGAACATTGAATAAGAAGATTGCAACGATCCAAACCAAAATGCTTTCATATGACCATTACTCTCACATACGTATGTAATTATTTTTAACAAGTACAATTTATTCACAGTGATAGACCACCCATGGCCCTGAGATGGTAGTAAATTTGCTGAACTTTCCTACCCCTACACCTTTGTGCAGCCTCACATCCACAGTAAAGGCAGAGGTAAGCTGCTGACTGCGACATCCTGATGCCTATGATGACCTTGGCAGATGTCCTCTGGAGGTCCGTGTCCTGGAGAGGCCCAGTCTTGTGAAGGTCTCTTGTTGAGAGGCAAAAAATACCCACAGCCTCATAAAAGATTCCTGCTCAGAGGCAGAAGCAGCCTCAGCGGCCTACGCTGCTGGAGTTGGTGCGGGAACAGGCAGAGGAGACTCTGAGCAGCTGCATACCCTTGGAGTGTCCTGAATGGAGCCCCATGGGGTATCCGGCCGAGTCCCATCCTGTAGCGATTCGAGGGCCCCAGCATGTCTCCTGGAGGAGATGGGTCACCTGGAGGGATGTCAAGGTTCCTGTTTCCCATGTGGTCAACATCCAGATGGTGCCCAGCAGAGTGTGTGGCCAAGAAGTGAATTACCGAGCACAAATCTGACAGGACCTTCTGGACCAAGTTCTCCCTGGTAGACTTCCCATGGTGGCCTTGAGGCACTCGCATGTCAGCGCCACAACATCAGACATAACGTGGAGGGACTCCTCAATCATTCTACTCTGACGAGTGACTGTCGAAGCTCTGCCTGATGTTCTGCTGCCTCTCTTTGCATCTCCACCAGTCAGCTGACAACCGTTTCCAGAGGCTAATCATTCGACTCAGGCTGAGCGGGTGACTGGTCTTTGCTGGAGACCTGGGCTGTCCCTGCCGCTGACTGCTGCAGGGATGTTTCTGTGGTCTCCGGAATGTAACACCAATTCTAACCTTGAGCTACGGCCCACCAATGTCCGTGCACCTGTGGAGGGTGTGGGTGAGCACTGTGATGGTTCTTCCTGAACCTCCAATCCTCAAATGGGTTTCCGGGGCTCAAAGAGCCGATGGGCTTACTGGCTGTTCACAGTCTGCTTGTAACTGTAAAAGACAAAAAGGCAGTTTTTATTGGATGAGCTGAAGCTGATTCAGGGTACACAGCACTCAGTGTGAATTGCAAGATTGGGTGAAGTGATGGAGCTGAGATCCATACTAGGATGTTGCGGGAGGCCAAGCTCGGCGTCACCACAGGAGCAATCCCAGTCCTCGCTGGCAAGCTTTGCAGCAGCCTCCTTACACTCTGTGAGGCTGATGATCTCTGCCGTTCCTCTCCAGTTCTGGGTTCACTCTCTGTTGTTGTGCACAAGTTTTGCATATCTGAAGATAAAAGAAAGAGATGTGATCAGAATAGTGAAGCAGAGATTGGGTGAAATGCATGTCCCCTGTCTGTGGTGTACCCGACCTAGGAGGGACAAAGGTTGGTGATGGAGCAACAAGACAGATGGGATAGTGGTACTGTGAAAATCTTGCTGAGAGAGTAAGGGTGGGATTCTCCGTCCCGGAATGCCCGGAATGTGTTCCCCAATGGGACGGAAAATCGGGCGTCGGGAGAAAATCGGAATTGGCTCCATACGCAGTCGGCATCGTGGTTGAAGTGGTCTGGGAACAGTGTACTCGCAGGCAACGTTACAGAGAAGATGTCTGAGAATCTTCACAGTCAGTATTGGAGTAAAACAATCTGACAATGGTGGCCCCACAGTCAGCATTGCAGTGAAGCAGTCTGGGAATGGTTTTCTCGCATCTGGGGTAGGATTCTCCGACCCCCCGCCGAGTCGGAGAATCGCCGGGGGCTGGCGTGAATCCCGCCCCCGCCGGTTGTCGAATTCTCCGGCACCGGATATTCGGCGGGGGAGGGATTCGCGCCGCGCCGGTTGGCGGCCCTCCCCCCGGCGATTCTCCGGCCCACAATGGGCCAAAGTCCCGCTGCTGGAATGCCTGTCCCGCCGGCGAGAATCAAACCACCTCTCTTACCGGCGGGACAAGGCGGCGCAGGCAGGCTCCGGGGTCCTGGGGGGGGGGGGGGGGTGCGGGGCGATCTGGCCCCGGGGGTGCCCCCACGATGGCCTGGCCCGCGATCGGGGCCCACCGATCCGCGGGCGGGCCTGTGCCGTGGGGCACTCTTTTCCTTCCGCCTTCGCCATGGTCTCCACCATGGCGGAGGCGGAAGATACGCCCTCCACTACGCATGCGCGGGGATGCCGTGAGCGGCCGCTGATGCGCATGCGCATGCGCCGCCCGGCAAAGTCAGTTTTGCGCCAGCTGGCGGGGCACCAAAGGCCTTTCCCGCCAGGTGGCGGGGCGGAAATCAGTCCGGCGCGGGCCTAGCCCCTCAAGGTGAGGGCTAGGCTGCTCAAGATGCGGAGACTTCTGCACCTTTGGGGCGGCGCGATGCCGGACTGACTCGCGCCATTTTTGTCGGCGGACATCGCGCCGATTGCGGAGAATCCCGCCCCAGCTTCGCAAAGAAGCAGTCTGGGAAGAGTGTCCTCAATTCAGTGTAGTTGAAGTGGTCTGGGAATGGTTTCCACACAGTCAGTGTCACAGAGATGCAGTTGTCATTTTAATATGTGGGTTTTTTTGGAAGAAGGGATTAACTGAAAAATAACACAAATAAGTGAAAGTCAGTATCATTATAATAAAGTAGTATAAGTGAGTAAAGTAGGGTAAGGGGAATAAAGGTGGAGTAAGGGAGCTAAGTTAATAATGTTCTTATATAAGCATAATTATTCAGTAAAAATGGGAATAAATAAGGGGTTTATGGTAGTCATGGCAGGAGAGCTGGCGTGGGAACATAGCCTCAAAATCGAGAATCCAGCCCAGAGAACCGAGTGGCATGGTGTAATGGCAACAATCATTCCCTCAAGTCAGCAAAACTAAGGAGCTGGTCATCGACTTCAGGAAGCGAAGTATCGTACACACCCCTGTCTGCATTAATGGTGCCGAAGTGGAGATGGGTGAAAGCTTCAAATTCCTAGTTGTAAACATCACCAACAACCTGTCCTGGTCCATCCATGTGGACAGTATGATGAAGAAATCACAACAGCACCTGTACTACCTCAGTAAACTAAGGAATTTTGGCATGTCCACATTGACTCTTATAAAATTTTACAGATGCACAATAGAAAGCATCCTATCTGGCTGCATCACAGTCTGGTATGGGAATTGCTCGGCCCAAGGCCATAAGAAACTACTGAGAGTCGTGAACACAGCCCAGTCCATCACGGGAACCTGCCTCCTATCCATTGACTCTGTCCACACCTCCGCTGCCTTGGGAAAGCGAGCAGCATAATCAAAGACACTTCCCACCCGGGTTATTCTCCCATCCAACCTCCCCAAAAGTCTGAGAACACGAACTAACAGATTCAAAAACAGCTTCTTCCCCACTGTTACCAGACTCCTGAATGGGCCTCACATCGACTGAACTGATCTCTGTATGCATCTTCTCTGCTGTTGTAGCACTACATTCTGTATGCTTCACCAAATGTCTGTGTCTATGTATTTACATTGTGTATTTAGCGTATATCCTGTTTTTCATGTATGGAACAATCTTCCTGGACTGTGTGCAGAATGACTCTCTTCACTGTAGCTCGGTTCACTTGCAATAAATCTAAATCTAATAAATCTAAAACTAAAATCTATTCTTATCGGGTAATAACAGTGGGGGATTTCAGCTTCCCCAATATTAACTGGGGTAGTCACAGTGTGAAAG
Organism: Scyliorhinus torazame; assembly: GCF_047496885.1. Lineage (NCBI taxonomy): Eukaryota > Metazoa > Chordata > Chondrichthyes > Carcharhiniformes > Scyliorhinidae > Scyliorhinus > Scyliorhinus torazame. The sequence goes on along the minus strand of NC_092710.1, from coordinate 126,708,211 downwards.
GCTTAGAGGTAGCAGAATTCTTAAAATGTGTCCAGGAGAACATTTTAAGCCAGTAGTAGAAGGTCCGACATGAGAAAGGGTGGTCCTGGACTTAATTTTCAGTTACAAAGCTGGGCAAATGATTGAAGTATCAGTGGGGGAGCATTTTGCAGACAGCGATCATAACTCTGTTAGATTCAAGATTGTTATGGAAAAGAACAAGGATTGGCCTGAAATCAAAGTTCTAAACTGGGGTTGGCCAATTTTAATAAGGTCAGATATGATTTGGCCAGAGTGGACTGGGAACAGATGCTTTTAGGTGACAGAACAGCAGGTTATATTCAACAAGGAAATAGGGAGAGTACAGGGCCAACATGTTCCAATAAAGAAAAGGATGGAACTAACAAATTCAGTGAACCCTGAATATTGAGGGATATACATCATTGGATAATGAGAAAAAGGGAGGTTTGTAGCAGATATCGAGGGCTCAAAACAGCAGAAGTCCTAGCCATGTAGAGAATGTGCAAGAGGGAACTTAAAAAGGAAATTTTGGCAGCAGAAAGGGGACATGAAAGGATACTGTTGGGTAAAATAAAGGAAAAGCCTAAGTTGTAAGTTTATTAAGGGTAAAAGGATAATTAGGAAAAGAGTAGAGCCCATTAAGGATCACAGTGGCAATTTGTGTCTGGTGCCAGGGGGACAGAGGTAGCTTTATAAATGAATACTTTGTGTCAGTGTTCACTAGTGAGAGTGATGATGTGGGTATAGAAATCAGGGAGAAGGGCAGTGATAAAATTAAATAAAGTAACAGAGACAGAAAGGATGTTCTGAGTGGTCTGGCAGGCTTAAAAAGTCAACAAATCTCCAGGGCCAAATGAAATGTATCTCAGGCTGATTAGTGAGTCAAGGGAGGGAATAGCAGGGGCACGGGTAATATTTTTCAGTTCCTCTCTGGCCACAGGAGAGGCGTCTCTAGCCACAGGAGAGGTGGATTTAGAATAACCAATGTGGTACCATTATTCAAGAAGGGAGGAAGGGATAAACCGGGAATCATAGAATCATAGAATTTACAGTACAGAAGGAGGCCATTCCTTCTGTTTAGCTATTCCTAGGGGCTGTTTAGCACAGGGCTAAATCGCTGGCTTTGAAAGCAGACCAAGGCAGGCCAGCAGCATGGTTCAATTCCCGTAACAGCCTCCCCGAACAGGTGCTGGAATGTGGTGACTAGGGGCTTTTCACAGTAACTTCATTTGAAGCCTACTTGCGGCAATAAGCGATTTTCAATCATTTTTCATTTCATTCGGCCCATTGAGTCTGAACTGGCCTTGGAAAGAGCATCCTACCTAAGCCCGAGACCTCCCACCCTATCCCCACACCTCCACCCTATCCCCACACCTCCACCCTATCCCCGTAACCCCACCTAACCTTTTTTGGACAGGAAGGGCAATTTAGCATAGCCAATCCACCTAACCTGCAGATCTTTGGACTGTGGGAGGAAACCGGAGCACCCGGAGGAAACACACGCAAACATGGGGAGAACGTGCAGACTCCGCACAGACAGTGACCCAAGTCGGGAATTGAACCTGGGACCCTGGATCTGTGAAGCAACTGTACTAACCACTGTGTTACAGGCCAGTCAATCTAACCTCTGTGGCAGGGAAACTATTTGAAACAATTCTGAGAGTCAGAATTAATCTGCATTTGGAGACGCGGGAATTAATCAAGAACAGTCAGCATGGTTTTGTTGAAGGGAGGTCATGTCTGACTGTTGATTGAATTTTTCGAAGAGGTGACCAGGTATGTAGATGAGGGCACTGCATTTGACATCGTCAACCTGGGCTTCAACAAGGCTTTTGACAAGGCCCCACATGGAACTCTGATAGCAAAGGTAAGAGCCCATAGGATCCAAGGAAATTTGTTCCAAAATTGGCTGAGTGACAGGAAACAGAGGGTGATGGTCGAGGGGTGTTTTTCTGACTGGAAACCTGTGTCCACTGGGGTCCCAAAGGTTATCGGTATTGGGGCCCTTGCTGTTTGTGGTTTATATAAATAATTTAGACATGAACGTAGTACGTCTGAGGATGATAACAAAATTGGTGGGCTGGTAAATAGTGAGAAGGATAGCCTTAAATTATAGGAGGATAGAGATGGGCTGATCAGTGGAAAATGGAGTTCAATCTGCACAGGTTTGAGGTAATGCACTTGGGAAGGACAAACTGGGCAAGGGAATACATGATAAATGAGAATTAGAGGTACCTTGGTGTGCATGTACACTGGTCCCTTAAGGTTACAGGGTAGGTGGATAAAGTGGTCAAAAAGAGATATGGTGTACTTGCCTTTATGCTAATAATAATAATCATCTTTATTGTCACAAGTAGGCTTAAAAAAACACTGCAATGAAGTTACTGTGAAAAGCCCCTCGTCGCCACATTCCATTAGCCTAGGCATAGAGTTTAAGAGCTGGAAGGTTATGCCGGAACTGTATAAAACATTGGTTAGGCCACAACTGTAGTATTGTGCGCAGTTCTGGAATCCACATTCTAGGAGGGCTGTGATAGCACTGGAAAGGGAACAGAGGAGATTTACCAGGATGCTGCCTGGGCTGGAAAGTTTTACTAATGAAGAGAGATTAGATAGACTAGAGTTATTTTTCTTGGAGCAGAGGAGACTGAGGGGGGACATGATTTCAGATGTATGAAATTATGAGGGGCATAGATAAAGTAGACAGGAAGAAACTTTTCCCCTTGGTGGAGGGACCAGCGATCAGAGGCACAGATTTAAGGTAAGGGGAAGGAGGTTTAGAGGGGATGTGAGGAAAAGCGTTTTCACCCAGAGGATGGTGGGAGTTTGGAACTTGTTGCCGGAAAGGATGGTGGAGGCAGAGACCCTCATAACTTTTAAGGAGTATTTAGATATGCATTTGCGATGCCAAGGCACAGAAGGGATTAGAATAGTGAGGTGGTTGTTTTTGACCGGTGCAGATGCGATGAGCCGAAGGGCCCATTCTGTGCGACAGACCTCTATGATTCTGTAACATTAAATAGAGGACAGTGCAGTATATCATTAACATGTAGAGGCAACTTCCAACTTACTAGTAAATATCGGTTGTGTAAAACTGGATTTATCTGCCTTTTCAAAATCTGTCCAGTTGACATCCATTATGAATGTTACCCATGATTGAAGTAGGTATAATAACTGATGTCACAATGTTTTAATGCATACTGTGGTACATAAATTGACTGAATCATTAAGAAACCTGAATGCAAACTGCATATTTTGAAACTTAAATAAAAAAGATTGCTACATATTTAAAGTTTAAATTGGATTTCTCTGAAATTGCCTCACTGAGTAATAACCTGGTGCCTAGGACCAAGATTTTGAAATAAAAAGATAATTCTGGAAAAAAAATTGTTTTAAAATTTGACAGAAAACTTTATGCGTTAAAGGCATAATAGTGCTAGTCGTTGCCAGATGAATGTTTGTTAAAGATAAGAAGGTGTTGCGAAAGTGACCTTTAAATGAATAAGAGGTGCTCCCATCCCAAGATTGTATTTCTTACAAGTTGATGAATAACAGATAAACATCAACTGTTAAGAAAAGGTATGAAGAAAGATATTTTAGCTTCACATAGATAAATACTTTATCGTTATGGTGCAATGATTATGTACTGAGTCTCAAAAGATGCTTCATCATTATTCCAAGTGTGGATGCAGAGTGAAAATATATTTGCGGCTTTCAATGAACTGCTGCATGCATTACTTTCTGTTAGTTCACCTGATCGGATAACATGAGGTAAAAGTGTGAAATAGCAGGGGCACTTTATTTTAACCTGCTGTAATATTCTCGAAATGCAAAACCTTCCTATTCTTTATGTACTGTTGTTATGCATGGTGGTACTACAAGACAAGAAGGAAGAATTATTTTTCCTCTTGTCTCTTAGCTTATACTCTTGCAGAGTACATGAAGTAAATGGAATCTCCCTAAGGACTTGGGCATTTTTTTCAGTTTGACATGGTGCTCTCAAAGAATGTTGATGCATTTTCCCCATTACACTTGAGCTCTGAGAATGCTTCCACCTGTCCACTTCATTTGGAAGCATTCATTTGATAAATATTACAGTTCTTCAAGGTTTCCGAAGCTCAAGCCATTCATTTGAAATATGAGAAGATCAATTTGCAACTTGATACATCACAGTCGTTCATTAATGCAGACAAAGGACTTTAAAATAAATTGTATTTTAGACTAGTTAATAGTCATGTTAAACTACAGGACTAAGGTATTTAAAACAAGCATGTTAGCATTCATGCACTAACCTTCCCACAATATAATATCAAGATTCCATAAGACCATAAGACCATAAGACATAGGAGCGGAAGTAAGGCCATTCGGCACATCGAGTCCACTCCACCATTCAATCATGGCTGATTTCAACTCCATTTACCCGCTCTCTCTCCATAGCCCTTAATTCCTCGAGAAATCAAGAATTTATCAACTTCTGTCTTAAAGACACTCAACGTCCCGGCCTCCACTGCCCTCTGTGGCAATGAATTACACAGACCCACCACTCTCTGGCTGAAGAAATTTCTCCTCATCTCTGTTCTAAAGTGACTCCCTTTTATTCTAAGGCTGTGCCCCCGGGTCCTAGTCTCCCCTGCAAATGGAAACAACTTCCCTACATCCACCCTATCTAAGCCATTCATTATCTTGTAAGTTTCTATTAGATCTCCCCTCAACCTCCTAAACTCCAATGAATATAATCCCAGGATCCTCAGACGTTCATCGTATGTTAGGCCTACCATTCCTGGGATCATCCGTGTGAATCTCCGCTGGACCCGCTCCAGTGCCAGTATGTCCTTCCTGAGGTGTGGGGCCCAAAATTGCTCACAGTATTCTAAATGGGGCCTAACTAATGCTTTATAAAGCTTCAGAGGTACATCCCTGCTTTTATATTCCAAGCCTCTTGAGATGAATGACAACATTGCATTTGCTTTCTTAATTACGGACTCAACCTGCAAGTTTACCTTTCGAGAATCCTGGACTAGGACTCCCAAGTCCATTTGCACTTCAGCATTATGAATTTTGTCACCGTTTAGAAAATAGTCCTTGCCTCTATTCTTTTTTCCAAAGTGCAAGACCTCGCACTTGCCCACGTTGAATTTCATCAGCCATTTCTTGGACCACTCTCCTAAGCTGTCTAAATCTTTCTGCAGCCTCCCCACCTCCTCCATACTACCTGCCCCTCCACCTATCTTTGTATCATCGGCAAACTTAGCCAGAATGCCCCCAGTCCCGTCATCTAGATCGTTAATATATAAAGAGAACAGCTGTGGCCCCAACACTGAACCCTGCGGGACACCACTCGTCACCGGTTGCCATTCCGAAAAAGAACCTTGGCCCTTATTTTACTCAGCAGTCTCCCGTGAGGCACCTTATCAAAGGCCTTTTGGAAGTCAAGATAGATAACATCCATTGGCTCTCCTTGGTCTAACCTATTTGTTATCTCTTCAAAGAACTCTAACAGGTTTGTCAGGCACGACCTCCCCTAACTAAATCCATGCTGACTTGTCCTAATCTGACCCTGCACTTCCAAGAATTTAGAAATCTCATCCTTAACAATGGATTCTAGAATCTTGCCAACAACCAAGGTTAGGCTAATTGGCCTATAATTTTCCATCTTTTTCCTTGTTCCCTTCTTGAACAGGGGGGGTTACAACAGCGATTTTCCAATCCTCTGGGACTTTCCCTGACTCCAGTGACTTTTGAAAGATCATAACTAACGCCTCCACTATTTCTTCAGCTATCTCCTTTAGAACTCTAGGATGTAGTCCATCTGGGCCCGGAGATTAATCAATTTTTAGACCTCTTAGTTTCTCTAGCACTTTCTCCTTTGTGATGGCTACCATATTCAACTCTGCCCCCTGACTCTCCGGAATTGTTGGGATATTACTCATGACTTCTACTGTGAAGACTGACGCAAAGTACTTATTTAGTTCCTCAGCTATTTCCTTGTCTCCCATCACAAAATTACCAGCGTCATTTTGGAGTGGCCCAATGTCAACTTTTGCCTCCCGTTTATTTTTAATGTATTTAAAGAAACTTTTACTATCATTCCTAATGTTACTGGCTAGCCTACCTTCATATTTGATCCTCTCTTTCCTTATTTCTCTCTTTGTTATCCTCTGTTTGCTTTTGTAGCCTTCCCAATCTTCTGACTTCCCACTACTCTTTGCCACATTATAGGCTTTCTCTTTTGCTTTGATGCATTCCCTAACTTCCTTTGTCAGCCATGGCTGCCTAATCCCCCCTCTGATAACCTTTCTTTTCTTTGGGATGAACCTCTGTACTGTGTCCTCAATTACTCCCAGAAACTCCTGCCATTGCTGTTCTACTGTCTTTCCCACTAGGCTCTGCTCCCAGTCGATTTTCGTCAGTTCCTCCCTCATGCCCCTATAGTTACCTTTACTTAACTGTAACACCTTTACATCTGATTCTACCTTCTTTCTTTCAAATTGGAGATTGAATTCAACCATATTATGATTACTGCCTCCTAAGTGCTCCCTTACTTTAAGATCTTTAATCAACTCTGGCTCATTACATAACACTAAGTCCAGAATGGCCTGTTCCCTCGTGGGCTCCATCACAAGCTGTTCCAAAAAGCCCTCCTGTAAACATTCAAAGAATTCCCTTTCCTTGGGTCCACTGGCAGCATTATTTACCCAGTCCACCTGCATATTGAAGTCCCCCATGATCACTGTGACCTTGCCTTTCTGACATGCACTTTCTATTTTGTGGTGCATTTTGTGCCCCCGGTCCTGACCACTGTTAGGAGGCCTGTACAGAACTCCCATAATGGTTTTTTTGCCTTTGTGGTTCCTCAACTCTACCCACACAGACTCCACATCCTCTGACCGTATGTCATTTAGTGCTATTGATTTAATTTCATTCCTAATTAACAAGGCAACCCCGCCCCCTCTGCCCACCTCCCTGTCTTTTCGATAGGTTGTGAATCCCTGGATGTTTAAATGCCAGTCCTGAACCCCCTGCAACCATGTCTCTGTGATGCCTACCACATCATACCTGCCATTCACAATCTGGGCCACAAGCTCATCTACCTTGTTCCGTACACTGCGCGCATTTAAATATAGCACCTTTAATTCTCTATTGACCGTCCCTTTTTGTTTTCTTAGTGTGGTGGACCTTGGTTTACTGAGCCTTTCCATACACTGTGTCATATTTTGTGGGATGGGGACTATCGTAACCTCTCCTGAGTTTTGTCTTTTCGAGCTTTTTTGTATTCCTAAGCAGCTACGCTTCCCACTGATTACTTCACCTCTTGGTTCCCTGACTTTCCCTTCCCCCTCAATCTTTAGTTTAAAGTCCTATTGACCACCCTATTTATTCTTTTCGCCAGAACACTGGTCCCAGCTCGGTTCAGATGGAGACCATCCCAACGGTATAGGTCCCCCCTGTCCCAAAATTGATGCCAGTGTCCCATGAAAAGGAACCCCTCTTTCCCACACCACTCTTTCAGCCACGTGTTAACTTCCCTTATTATTGCCTCCCTATGCCAATTTGCACGTGGCTCGGGCAGTAATCCGGAGATTATGACCCTTGAGGACCTGTTTTTTAATTTGAATCCTAGCTCTTTATAATCTCTAAACAGGTCCTCTTTCCTAGACTTGCCTATGTTGTTGGTACCGACATGGACAACAACAACTGGATCCTCCCCCTCCCTCTCCAGTATCCTTTCAAGCCGGTCAGAGATGTCCCGCACCCTAGCACCGGGCAGGCAACATACCATGCGGGACTCTTTATCCTGCTCACAAAGGATACTATCTATCCCCCTGATAATAGAATCCCCTACAACTACAACTTGCCTATTTACTCCCTCCCCTCGAATGGCCTGCTGAACCATGGTGCCTTGGTCAGCTGACTCATCCTTCCTGCAGCCCTGTTCGCCATCCACACAGGGAGCAAGTGCCTCATACCTGTTGGACAGAGTCAAGGGCTGAGGCTCCTGACTTCCTGACTGCTGGTTCCCTTTACCTGCCTGACTTGCAGTCACACCCTGCTGTCCCTGGCCACTGGCAGGATTTGAACTACTTACTCTGACAGGTGTGACTGCCTCCTGAAACACAGTGTCCAGGTAAGTCTCCCCCTCCCGGATGTGCCTCAGTGTTTGAAGCTCAGACTCCAGCTCATCAACTCTGAGCCGGAGCTCTTCGAGCAGCCAACACTTACTGCCGATGTGGTTGCTGCAGCTCGCAATGGGATCTGCCAGCTCCCACATCAAGCAGCTCAAGCACATCACCTGACCAGCCATTAAGTTTATGAGTTTAGCTGTGTTTTTTTTTTTAATTTGGGGCAGATTTGCTATCAACCACTCAGATCACAGCTTCCCTCTGACGTCACTTTTGGAGAAAAAAACTGGAAAACAGGAAGTTTCCGTTAGGTTTTTATTCTCACAGAGACTGCTCCTCCTCCTCCGAACGGCTCCCAAAGTTAGGCCCGAAGAAAGAGAGAGAACAAAACAGTAGGGAAAAAGCACCTTCTCCCACTCTTCACCGAATTACCTCACTGCACCAAATTACCAAATTCTCACTCGGTCTGTATCTCTCTCACTCAGGCTGTGTCTCCTTGACCTGCGCAATGCTTACTAATGTGCGCTTTCTGTCTGTCTTTGAAACAGACTTTAGGATGACTCACACTAAAACTTCAAAGAGAAGAATACAATGTGTACCTTTGTGCCCCTTAACAGGCCTCAGGTGACTGCCAGATAACTGCCTCTCAGCAAATAGGGTGGGGGCAGCTTCAGCCAATCAGACACTAATCTACACTGCACTTTTAACTGAAAAACAGCAAAATTAGATTAACCACTTACCTTTCCTGGTTACCTCACTGCACCAAATTCGAAGAAGAATAGCTTTAAAACAATCTAAGCAAAGGTATTAGACCATTGACATTGCACATTAATTTAGACAATATTTTTGAAAAGGCTGCCGTGATTGTAGAAGTTTGCAATCGGATATTCTTCCAATAAATCAGAGCACATCTTAAATCTGAAATAAATATTAGGCAGGCCTAAATTGGATTGAAGAGCACTAGTTTTTTTAAGTGCTTTACAATGGGATGTGAATGGTGCTCACACACTTCCGATGGACCACACTCCAGTTGCCATCTTGATAAGGGTATTTGTGAGCACGCACCAATTGACAGCTGGCAGCATGCAGAGCAGACAGATTGTGATGTCAGTCAGTGTGTGGCACTAATTTGATGCCAGCATTGGCAAACTGAATATGACACTGGTTCAGTAGTAATCTTGGACGGGTCAAGAAAATGTAAACCATCATTAAAGACATGCCCCGTGCCCTTACCTTTGGATCATGAACTATTTACACTTCAGTGACTGGATTTTTTTTCTAGCTGCTGGTTGAATTGAACATTTTTGGAAGCTGTCCCATACTTAGCTAGGTATTGAATTTTATGCAAGGGGTTTTCTGGTTGATGAGGAAACACATTTGGGTTCATTGTAATCAAACAAGTTGCAATCAGACATACGTGGCCTGCTAGGGGTTCCTCCAGAAATTGAGCAGGACCGGGAGAATGAAGAGAGGCCATAAGGAACAGGTCAAGCTGTAAGAAAATCAAAACAAGGGTGAAGATAATTCTGTGGGAAGCCGTCCATCGAGGCTCTTTGGGTGCAATTCTCTTACTTCTTCTGGAGCCCAGCCAATCAAAGTCCGCATCCAATTCCTCTTAGTTTAACCTTTGTGAGACCTCACCCTCCAGCGAGCAAGGTCCTTGCGTTATCGTTTCCTCTCCCCTGGCTCATGTATTTGTGCCCGGTATCCCGGTAACTCCAGACACAAGGCAGTGTGGTTGACTCTTAATTGTCCTCAGGGATGAATAATGAACGTTGTCCCAGCCAATGATGCCCGTGTGCCATGAACGAATAAAATAAAAACAGATGCTTTAACCTCTAAAATATGTGCAGTGTGGTTTCTGGGCTTGCAGCTGCAAGCGTAAGATCCAGTGGGGGTATCTCATCATCTTCACTATCTTCTTCTGTTCCCTCCCCTGACTAGGAAGATTCCAGTTTAGCAAGAAAATGAGAAAGGGACAAAGGTTGGATTATCGTGGCAGGAGAGGATAAAGAAAGGAGCGCATGCTTTGCCATTATCAGCTTATGAGTCAAGAGAGATTGTGGAATAGGGAAAGAGTGGGATGAGAGACAGGGGGTTAGGATGCAAATACCCTCATCATCAATCACTCCAATCCTGTCAGGGCTCAGACCAGCTGATACCTCATCGCAGGGTGACCTCCATGAAGGTATTCTTGTTCTCCTCCAGTTCTTTCCTGCTCCTTGTTGTTAAGCAGCAAAAAATATTGAATGTGTCAGTGAGTGTCTTGTAACATGTCCGGTCATCTGATTATCATGATTGAATAACTGTCAGCGTGTGCAAACTGTGTGTTCTGGAAGCAGCGGCAAAATGTTTGGGAAGCACTAATTTAAAGTGCTTCCTGAAGGGCAATGAACATGTATGCCTTTATTTGATCCCAATGCCCATGTTCAAGTGTTAACCAATTTCTCCCCTTAGATCCTCATCTTCTGTGAATAACCACAACCACTTTGAAATATTTGTAAATGGATCCACTTACTAACTGGGATAGCTGAGAATGAGATAGAAGCCAGAAAAAATACTGTCTAAACGTTGTGAAGAAATATGGGGCGAGATTCTCCGACCCCCCAGCGGGTCGGAGAATGGTCGTTGGCCGCCGTGAATTCCGCCCCCGCCACCCGCCGAAGTCTCCGAAGGGAGAAAAGTCGGCGGGGCGTCAATGGCGCCGCAGACCTCGGAGAATGGCACGGGTGGGCGCAAGGCCATCGATTTTGGGCCTGCCGATATTCTCCCGTCCGGATGGGCCGAAGTCCCATCGACGTGATGACGGGTCACGTCGGCGTAAATCAAACCTCCTTTTAATCGGCGTCAACCTGTGCTCAAGGTTTACGCCGACCAGCGTGGAGGTGGGTGACGGCCTGGGGGGTTGGCCGCTGGAGAGACGATGGCGTGGACGCAGTCTGAATGTGTGGGGGAGAGGTGTGTCTAGGGTTTTGTGTGTGTGTGTGCGGCGGGGGGGGGGGGGGGGTGGTTAGAGTGGGCTGGGCTTCAGGGGAGTGCCGGGAGGGGGGTTGAGTGCCGGGGACAGGAGGATGAGTGCCGGGGAGGGGGGATGGGGGGGTCCGTGCCGGGGAGGAGGATGGGGTCCGTGCCGGGGATGGGGGATGGGGGGGTCCGTGCCGGGGAGGGGGATGGGGGGACGGGGTCCGTGCCGGGGAGGAGGATGGGGTCCGTGCCGGGGAGGGGAATGGGGGGACGGGGTCCGTGCCGGGGAGGGGGACGGGGTCCGTGCCGGGGAGGAGGATGGTGTCCGTGCCGGGGAGGAGGATGGGGGGGTCCGTGCCGAGGAGGGGGATGGGGGGACGGGGTCCGTGCCGGGGAGGAGGATGGGGGGGTCCGTGCCGGGGAGGAGGATGGGGGGGTTCATGCCGGGGAGGGGGGTGGGGGGTTCCGTGCCGGGGAAGGGGATGGGGGGACGGGGTCCATGCCGCGGAGGGAGACGGGGTCCGTGCCGGGGAGGAGGATGGTGTCCGTGCCGGGGAGGAGGATGGGGGGGTCCGTGCCGTGGAGGGGGATGGGGGGACGGGGTCCGTGCCGGGGAGGGGGATGGGGTCCGTACCGGGGAGAAGGATGGGGGGGTCTGTGCCGGGGAGGGGGGTGGGGGGACGGGGTCCATGCCGGGGACGAGGATGGGGCCCGTGCCGGGGAGGAGGATGGGGGGGTTCGTGCCGGGGAGGGGGATGGGGCGGTCTGTGCCGGCGAGGGGGATGGGGGGTCCGTGCCGGGGAGGGGGGGGTGTGAGGGCAAGTGAGTTGGTCCACCTGGCCAGGTGCCAGCCTCCAACAGTTGGACCCATGCGGTCCATGCCACCTGGCTGGGGGGAGGAGGGGGTATGGGCAATGATGACATGTCGTCGTTCCCCCCCCCCCCCCACCAGGCCGTCATGTTTTCCGATCAGCTAGCGATGTTGGCCGCCGTGGTGGCAGCCGCTAATATCTATGTTGCCCTGGATGAGGAGGAGGAGGAGCGTGCCAGAGAGGCGGTGCAGGCTGCCGCAGAGGGGCAGGCGGCAGCTGCCCAGGCTGGAGGGACACCTGACCGACAGGACGAGGAGGGAGAGGAGGACGTCGCGGCCCCACGACAACGGAGGCACCCGAGGGCGCCCCGTGTGTACCGGCCCCGGCAGTCATACCAGGACCTCACGGACCGGGAATGCAGGAGGAGACTCCGGATGAGGCGGGAAACCTTGCCACACATCTGCCACCTGCTGGCACACCTGTCACCGCGTGGCACTAGCGGGGGACACCCTCACCCCGTGTCTGTCAAGGTTACAATGGCCCTGAACTTTTATGCAACGGGGTCATTCCAGGCACCGAGTGGGGACCTGTCCGGCATATCGCAGACATCGGTGCATCGGTGCATCCGTGCAGTGACAGATGCCCTATATGCCATGGCGCACCGCTACATCCGCTTCCCCGTGGACCGGGCCAGCCAAGATGCCCGGGCCGTGGGCCTCTCTGCCGTGGCCGGGTTCCCCATGGTCCAGGGCGCGATTGATGGGATGCACGTCGCCATGCGGCCACCTGCAGATAACAGGGCCGTGTTCACTAAAAGGAAGGGGACCTATTCGATGAACATACAGGTGGTCTGCGACAACCGCATGATGATCTTGCACGTCTGCGCCCGTTACCCGGGCAGTGTACACGTCTCATACGTGTTGTCGCGGTCATTCATCACCGGCATGTACGAGGGACGCCATCCCCGGCTGAGGGGCTGGCTGCTGGGCGACAGGGGCTACCCATCGCGATCGTGGCTGATGACGCCTGTACGGAGGCCACGCAATGAGGCGGAGAACCGCTACAATGATGCCCATGTAGCGACAAGGGGAGTGATAGAGAGGTACTTTGGAGTGCTGAAGATGCGTTTCAGGTGCCTGGACCGCTCTGGGGGCGCCCTCCAGTATCGGTCAGATAGGGTCGGCTGCATCATTGTGGTGTGCTGCGTCCTGCACAACATAGCCCAGCAGAGGGGTGATGTGCCGCAGGCAGAGGAGGGCGTAGTGGAGGAGCAGCAGGAAGAGGCGCAGTCCAGCCCAGATGAGGGGGATGGGGGCAATGGTCAAGGCAGATGGGCTAGACACAGGCGGGTGGCTGTCCATCGTTACCGGCTGGCCCAGCGGGCACGGGACAGTCTGATAGACGCCCGCTTCACTGACTAGATGGGCGTGGGAATCGGGTAGTATGGCCACAGACCGCACACCATGGCAACAGCCGACCACCCACACCCCCCATCCATCCATCACCCAGCACCCTCACCCCCCTCCCCAACCCCACCCACCCCACCCGCATGCACACCACCCCGCCATTGCCGATCCACCTGCGGCACAACAGCCGGGCTCACACAGTTGCCGGTGGACGCGTGTCTATCGCAAGCCATGGAGGATGATGACAACCCGCCCTGCAGTGAGCTCCTGGCTCCACATCGTTGGACTATGTCTGACCCATGGCCACAGTACCACCATCCACCCGGACCATCCCTGCATGCGGCTGTGACACTGCAGCGCACGGTCCCGTCCTCTGCCCGGGGGGATGTTGATGGCGGCCCAGGGGGAAGGGGGCAGACTCACCTGGGGCTGAGGTAAGACCACCCCTCACACACACACACTTGCGCTCAACGTACATGACACCCCCACACGCTTTGAACAGAGCACAAAGGCAGTCTGTCGGTGTAACTTTGACTTTAATAACCAAAGGAGTTCATGCACGTGCCCTAGCCCCTAAAACTCATCTGTGCCCTGCACCCGTGCCAACTTACTCAGTGTCTAATTGTTTGGCCTTACGGGCCCTTTGACTACGTCTACGTGGTTCCCCAGACGGTACAGTAGAACTGGAGGTGGACTCCTGTGATTCCTGCCCTCTGACACGGGATCCCTTTGGCGGCCGCTTCCTGGGGCGTCTTGGCCTAGATGGGCCAGGCTGCGGCCCGGGCGACTGGGATGACGAGCTGCCAGCCTGTCCTGCCCGTTGCCCACCCGATGCACCTGGGCCCGAAGGGGGGGCGTCCGAGGTGTCGCGGTGTTCCGGGACCTCCCCTACAGTGGGACCCGGGACGGACCACAGCACCTCCTCCTCCCTCGGGGTGCCCAATGGCCCCCAGGCCTCTACATGGGTGGGGGATGCGAACGGACTGGCCATCCGACGCCCCCTCGACATCTGGCGCTGCCAGTCCTGGAGGCCCGTGCTGGTATCGACAGGGGTCTGCAGGTTTGCAGCCATGGAGCCCAGGGTGTTGTCAAACCCTGTCTGTGACAGTGCGACGCCGGCTCGCACATGGCCAATGGCGCCGATGCCCTCAGCGATGGCCTGCTGAGACTGGGCCATGGCCTGCTGAGACTGGGCCATGACCTGCTGAGACTGGGCCGTGGCCTGCAGAGACTGGGCTATGGCCTGCTGAGACTGGGCCATGGCCTGCAGAGACTGGGCGATGGACTGCTGATACTGGGCCATGGCATTGAGCGCCTCTGCCATCTGGCGGTGGCACTGGCTCATGGCCTCCTGTGAGAGGGCAGCCATGTCTTGGGCCACAGACGCCGCCTGCACGGAAAGCCCCAGGCCTCGCAAACCGTTCCCCATGTCTGACACCGTCGCACCCATTGCCTCCACTGCGGACGCCACCCGTGCGGTGTCGGCCTGGGTGGCACGCATGACCTGCACCACTCCCAGCTCCTGGATGCGGGTGGACTCCTCCACCTGCGACTGCAGCCGCCGCAAGCCGGCCGTCACCCTCTTCGCTCGTCTCCGGGTCGGTGGTTGCATCGGATCTATGGGTTGGTTTGGTAACTCCAGGAACCATCTGGGCGGCAGATGTTCGCTTGGGCTGGTCTGCCCTCCGACCGCCCGGCCCCTCTACTGCTCCTACCTCCACCTGCTGTACCGGGACGGCTGTGTTGTGCGCACCAGTGGGTGTACCAGACGCCTCATCACTAAAGTGCCCAACCGAGGTGAGTGTTTCTGCGATGATGGAGGGTGTTGGTGACAGCAGTGGCGTTGTGTCGTGCTCTTCGTCCCACTCTGAGTCCATGGCACTTTGAGGTGGGGATTCGTCTCCACCCATCCACTCTGAGTCACTGTCCGGTATTTCGTTTTCCTGGGTAGTGCTGTCCCGGGTAGGGGTGTCCTGGGTAGTGGTGTCCTGGGTAGTGGTGTCCTGGGTAGTGGTGTCCTGGGGAGTGGTGTCCTGGCTCGGCTGTGACGGGGGCCTGTGGCTGCCCCTCTCGTCGCTGGGTGGCACACGCCTGCGTCGTCGCACCCGCACGAGACGGGGGCGTCATCTCCCTGTTGCTCCAGGTCTCTCTGTCTCCAGTGGTCTCCAAGTGACATCCTGCGGGCGTCGCATGCCGGAGGGTCCGGGTCTCTCCGTCTCCCGTGGTCTCCGAGGGACATCCTGCGGGCGTCGCATGCCGGACGGTCCGGGTCTCTCCGTCTCCCGTGGTCTCCGAGGGGCATTCTGCGGGCGTCGCATGCCGGAGGGTCCGTGTCTCTCCGTCTCCCGTGGCCTCCGAGGGGCATCCTGCGGGCGTCGCATGCCGGAGGGTCCGGGTCTCTCCGTCTCCCATGGTCTACGAGGGGCATCATGCGGGCGTCGCATGCTGGAGGGTCCGGGTCTCTCCGTCTCCCGTGGCCTCCGAGGGGCATCATTCGGGCTGTCTGCATCTGCGGGGATGGGTACCTTGACGTTTGCTCCTGCGATACACAATGAAGCATGCATGGTTAGACACGCAGGCAGTGATCAGGTGATATGGGGGAGGGGGATATAGGGAGGGGGGATATGGGGACGGGCTGTCGGTGGCTCACTTGCTAGTACGCCCCCGACCTCTGCATCAGCAACCTCCTGGTCCTCAGGTCCGCCAGCCAGTTCCAGGGCCCTTTCCTCGTGTTCGGTCACTGGCCTCTCATCAGCGGGGCCTCCTCCAGTCCTCACATGCTCCCTGGTGTTGTGTGCGCGTTTCTCCTGTGGGGGGGAGTGATGGTGGCAGGGGTAAAAGGCAACAGTGTTAGACAGGTATATGAATGCACACCATCGGTTGCGCGTGTATTGCAGAGGTTAAGGTTAGGGCTGGATTCACTTGGGGAAATGGGGGAAGGTGGATATGGGGGAGGGGGGATATGGGGGAGGGGACATATGGGGGATATGGGGGAGGGGGGATATGGGGGATATGTGGGAGGGGGGATATGGGGGAGGGGGGATATGGGGGAGGGGAGATATGGGGGATATGGGGGTGGGGGGTATGGGGGATATGGGGGAGGGGGGATATGGGGGATATGGATATCGGGCAGGGGGGAGGCTCACCCTGCCTGCTCTGACGAGGTCGTTCACCTTCTTGTGGCACTGGGTGCCTGTCCGTGGTGTCAGGGCCACAGCGGTGGCGGCCTCTGCCACCTCCCTCCACAGATGCCGGCTGTGATGTGGGGCAACTCTGTGGCCGTGCCCGGGATACAGGGCGTCCCTCCTCTGCTCCACCGCGTCCAGGAGCGCCTCCACATCGCGTGACTCGAACCTCGGGGCTGAGCTGCGGGCGGCCATCCGGTCGGGTGTTCCGGTCGGGTGTTCCGGTCAGGTGGGGGGGAGCAGCGCGGCCTTATGAGCCGTCACGCCGTGCGGCATGTATGACGTCGCACGGCGTGAAGCACGTGAGCAAGCGCGGATCCCGTCACGTCGCTTCTAGCCCATTCCGGGCCGGAGACTTTGAGACGTTTTGGACGGCGTGATGAAAGTCGGATTTGCGCCGATGATTCATGGATAAGCTGAAGTAATAAAATGGGAGAGAAACACTGGAGCAGAATGAATAGAAAATATGCAATGAAGCTATAAGCCAAGTATGATGGAAGGTCAATTAATCATGGATACAGGACAGTGTTAGAATGGACAGAGCAAAATGAATTACAGCATACTTTGCGTAGAGGGAGGGGAGAGTGTGATGTATCCAGGTGCTTCTAATGAACTTGCTTACCTCACTGGGTGTAATAAACATTACAAACAATTGCTCATTTTTCATGAATTGTTAATTCAGGAAGGCTTGTTAAAGCACTGCCAAGAGCTATACTATGGGCGTGATTCTCTGGAAACATTTTGAAGCGTGATAGTGAGCGGGAATTGCTGCAAGCTTCCCGGTCAATGCAATTCAACATGCATTGATCCACATAACGAGGACTCACAGGCTCCTCGTCGCTAATGAAGGCTCGCCAACTGATTCGCTGGCACCGCGCTCGCCAGATCCCCGCTATAAAGGTCGAGCAGCACTTAAGCTACACTTGCTCAACCAACCCCAGCCAACACGCAACAATGGTGCTGAGGAGACCAGCCCCAAGGTTCAGGAACGCTGACCTGGGGAGACTCCTGGACGCTGTGGAGGCCAGGAGAGATGTCCTGTTCCCCCGAGGGTCTGGAGGATGAGTCACAAGCAGCCAGTGCTGCCTGGGATGAGGTAGCGGGAGCTGACAGCTCAGAGAGTGTGATCAGGAGGGTGGGACTCCAGTGCTGGAAAAAGGTCAACGACGTACACCGGGCAGAATCAGTAGACAGTGATGCCTCCCCGCCCCCCCATACCTCCAAGGGAACATCCAACCCCCCAACCCTCCAGGTGACCCCCAACCCTCCCTCCACCCCCCCCTCCAAACTCCCCACCCCAACCTCCCTTCACACCATCACCCCACCACTGTGAACCACACGCGATGCCATCTCTGTGTCTCTGCAGAAAAAGCTCTTCCACAATCAGCGGGAGAAGGACCAGACTGGCGACGGGGTGCGGGGCATAAGAATCCTCACCTTCTTCGAGGACTGGGCACTGGAGGTGACCAGGGTGAGCAAGGACAGATCGGTCACCCACACGGACGCTGGCGGATGCTGCAGAGGTGAGGAACCATCGGGCTCCACCCAGAGGACCTGTCAAACATGAGTTGTTATTGCCTTACTCACTGACCTATCCTTCCCACTGACAACATGTCCATTCTCCCACAGGTCCTCCAGCCGACACCGCCGGCCGTTCCCGGGTGGCCCCCTCTCCTGACTCTGAGGAGAATACCTCGGAGGAGAGCTCTGGGGATACAACTGTGGTCGTGGCACAGTTGTCATCCCCACCCTCCACCAGCGCAGATACAAACACCTCGGTGGGACGTGTTAGTGGTTTGGCTTCTGGGCCACAATCTGGTGAGCACCACACTGCTGCTGATGTACATCAGGTGGAGGCAGGCACAACCAGGCAAGATAGCAGTCCGAGGGCTGCTGGATCCCAGGGCCCAGCTGTGTCCCAGCTTGATGCTGAGCCTGTGGAAGTAGGTTACGCGGAGCTGATGGAGACGTTAGGGAGCAGCCAGGATGTTCCGCAGGGATCAGTTCTGGGTCCTCCGCTGTTTGTGATTTTCATTAATGACTTGGATGAGGGAGTTGAAGGGTGGGTCAGTAATTTTGCAGACGATACGAAGATTGGTGGAGTTGTGGATAGTAAGGAGGGCTGTTGTCGGCTGCAAAGAGACATAGATAGGATGCAGAGCTGGGCTGAGAAGTGGCAGATGGAGTTTAACCCTGAAAAGTGTGAGGTTGTCCATTTTGGAAGGACAAATATGAATGCGGCATACAGGGTTAACGGTAGAGTTCTTGGCATTGTGGAGGAGCAGAGAGACCTTGGGGTCTATGTTCATACATCTTTGAAAGTTGCCACTCAAGTGGATAGAGCTGTGAAGAAGGCCTATGGTGTGCTCGCGTTCATTAACAGAGGGATTGAATTTAAGAGCCGTGAGGTGATGATGCAGCTGTACAAAACTTTGGTAAGGCCACATTTGGAGTACTGTGTACAGTTCTGGTCGCCTCATTTTAGGAAGGATGTGGAAGCTCTGGAAAAGGTGCAAAGAAGATTTACCAGGATGTTGCCTGGAATGGAGAGTAGGTCTTACGAGGAAAGGTTGAGGGTGCTAGGCCTTTTCTCATTAGAGCGGAGAAGGATGAGGGGCGACTTGATAGAGGTTTATAAGATGATCAGGGGAATAGATAGAGTAGACAGTCAGAGACTTTTTCCCCAGGTGGAACACACCATTACAAGGGGACATAAATTTAAGGTGAAAGGTGGAAGATATAGGAGGGATATCAGAGGTAGGTTCTTTACCCAGAGAGTAGTGGGGGCATGGAATGCACTGCCTGTGGAAGTAGTTGAGTCGGAAACATTAGTGACCTTCAAGCAGCTGTTGGATAGGTACATGGATTACGGGAAAATGATATAGTGTAGATTTATTTGTTCTTAAGGGCAGCACGGTAGCATTGTGGATAGCACAATTGCTTCACAGATCCATGGTCCCAGGTTCGATTCCGGCTTGGGTCATTGTCTGTGCGGAGTCTGCACGTCCTCCCCGTGTCTGCGTGGGTTTCCTCCGGGTGCTCCGGTTTCCTCCCACAGTCCAAAGATGTGCGGGTTAGGTGAATTGGCCAATGATAAATTGCCCTTAATGTCCAAATTGCCCTTGGTGTTGGGTGGAGGTGTTGGGTTTGGGTAGGGTGCTCTTTCCAAGAGCTGGTGCAGACTCAGGGGGCCGAATGGCCTCCTTCTGCACTGTAGATTCAATGATAATCTATGATTAATCTAGGACAAAGGTTCGGCACAACATCGTGGGCCGAAGGGCCTGTTCTGTGCTGTATTTTCTATGTTCTATGTTCTATGTTCAGAGGAAATGTCAGTGTCGCTCCAGCAGATCCATAGCTGATTGGAAGAGTCCCAGAGGCTACAGGCACAGGAGATGGCGCTGGCAGTGAGTGGCACTGAGGCCAACACTACTCGGATGGCGTACGCAGTGGAGAGCCTGGTGGACATGCCTGGTGATGACCAAGACATCGCGCAGTCGGTAACGGGCATGGCAGGGGGTCTCGGCAGATGTCTGCCTCGCTGGGGTACATCATCCAGTACCAGGCTGACCTTGATGAGGTTCTGCGGGACATGTCTCGCTCTCAGATGGGCATGGCCAAGGCGCTGCGGAGCTTGCCCTAGTCGCAGGTGGGCATTGCTGAGGCGCTACAGGGCATGTCCCAGTCACTGAGGAGCATCGCTGTGGGTGTCAACACAGTGGTGCAGACCATGGGGAACCACCAGGGCTGGCAGAGCCAGGTGATGCAGAGGTAGCTGGGGCTTGGACCAGCTCCCCCTCCATTGCAAGGTGGACCCCAGGGCCCTATGGGCATCGACCAGGTGCAGGGGGCACTGAGTGCCAACCCGGACTCGTCACATGGAGTCACAACGGTACCAACCAGCTCTCCCAAGTTCCATCCCGCTGATGAGGCTGCGTCTCTTGGTCAGCACATGGGACAGGGCAGCACGGTTGTGAGCCAACAAGTGAACCGGAGCCCTCTAGCTCCAGAGCCCCCAGAGGATGCCTGCCAGGGGAATCGATGGCCATGGGACGAGGTAGGCAACTGGCAGCCTCCACCTCAGATATATCCTGGGGAAACACCTAGACGTAGCGGTAGAGTTAGGAGGGCCAGGCACGCTGAGGATCACTGCGGGCGCCAGGGGTGGGGGTGGGTTGGGGGAGGGGGGAGAAAGGGGGGGGGGGCTGCGGTGGGGGGGGGGGGGGGGGGTAGGTAGGGGGTGGGGAGTGGGTGTTGGGGGGTTGGTACTATCGGAGTGGGGTATTATACAGCACATTAAACACCTTACACAACCATTATGATGCCTCTGTTGCTTCCTTCCGCAATGCGGACTGACCTCCGGACCCTTGGCCCATCTCTCCAGGCATCCCAACCCACCTCCTCCTGGCTCTCACCCAACTTCCGCCCGCCAACCGTGGACATGTCCCCGGAGCTGTGTCCCATCCCCTGGGTGTTCGGATGTTGCGTGTGTGGTGTTGCCTCCTGCAGTGTTCAAACACAGTGACCAGGCATCAGGTGTCTTTCGGATGCTAGGCAATGACTCCCACATTCTACATGACCCACCACCCACGGGAATCCACTTGGCATCTGTGAAGTACTCACTTAACCACGATTGCCAACTCCCTATTAGCAATAGCCTTCAGCCACGCAGCCAAAGGCCTCAGCAGTCGGTGGGAGGTATGGGTGATCGGTGGAGCAGACAGGCAGGGACAAGGGTTGCCCCCAGAAAGGGTACACACAATCCAGGAGTTGGCAAGGTGGTGCTGCAAACATTTGCCCCCCAGTTGCCCCCCAGTAGCTCCCCCCCCCCCACCCCAACGGCAACCTACCCCTGCGGAGTGTCTTCCACTCCCAGCCGAGGATCCCCCATCCCCCACCGAGCACTAGTGTGGGCTAGCCCAGAACCCCAGGGCTCTTTGCCTGTGAGCAAAGATGGCTACTCACCTCCTCGGCTCCCCACAGAAGCCCTTCCGCCAGGTTCACGTTTTTCAAAAGGAGTACCAATCGGTGCCAGCGTGAGCATTTGCTGGGGAGGCCGCTGAATGACGGGAGGCCGTTGGATGATGGGTAGCTCTTGTTAATTGTATGGAAATGGGGCTGAAGTGGCAATAATTGGTTTCTCGCCACGCCACGGCGAGATCCCAGTTTCACCTATGGGAGTGGGCCGGTTGCAACGCAAACTGTTTGGCACCTGGCACAGATCTCGTTTCTTGCTTGTGCCGCTATTCACTGGCCTTGTTACGCTTGAGCGAGAGTGCATCGAGGTGAGTGTCTAATATTCCCTGTTCCATCCACTCTATGCCTTTAGATTTTGTTCAAAATAATTTAAAGGTAACCCTTTTTTGCTGAACTCCTGGCATCCAATTTCCAAGAGTTGACGTTCCAACTAAAGGTCAAATGTTGGGCTCCAATTGGCAGAAAATACTGGGCTGGATTCTCCGTTCTGGAGACTAAGTCCCCACGCCGGCGTGAAAATGGTGGTGTTTTACACCAGGAAAACTGGCGCAAAATGGCCACCGATTCCCGGCTTTGCTGGGGGCTAGCAGGGAAAGCAGCATAGAGCTCGCAGCTCGAGCTGCCGATATGGCCTCCAGCACTTCCGGTTCAGAGGCCGGGCATGCCCGCGGACCTGGACCGCCAAAGTAGTGCCCCCAACGGCCGCTCACGTGCTCCGGACTGCCTGCCCACAGTGTCCCCAGGCCCGAATGAATCCCCCCCTGCCCGCCGCTCGGCCCTCCCCCGAGTGTGGCGGTCACGGACTGAGTCCGGAGCCGCCATGCCGAGTTCATGAACGGTGTGAGCACACGTAACCCACGGCATCGGGAACTCGGCCGATCAGGGACGGAGCATCGCGGGGTGCGCCTCAGGCAATGGCCTGAGGCGATGGATAATCGGCACGGCGTACTCCCGATTTTGGCCCTGTCATGATATTCAAACACACACATCATGATGGACACACCAACAGACAAATTAGAGAACACAACACCACAACCAATCACACACAAGGACACCAACCACATAAAAGCACGAGCACGACACCTAGTGGACAGTATGTCTGGGGACAAAGACACGGACAAGACCTGTTACAAGATCACAAACAGGGAATCCCCACGTGCAGAGTATCAAGACAAAACTGTACATAGAAAGTTTAAATAAAATAGCGTTGTACCATATGCAACCGTGTTGGCTTATCTGTGTGTCAGAACGCCCAACACCACATGGTACAGGAGTGGATCGATACCTGCCAACTAACCTGCCATTCTGGACATGGACCGCACCGACAAACCGCAGCCGTTGCAAGTCGCGGGGAACCTAGGTACCAATTGGAAGCTCTTCAGGCAGCGATTTGACCTGTACATCCGAGTCAACGAAAAACAGAGTGCCTCGGATGAAACGAAGATTGCAATGCTCCTCTTCTACGCAGGTCAGCACGCCCTCTACGTCTTCAACTCACTGGTGTTCGAAGAAGGCGAAAACCAATCCAAATATGACACGGTCATCCTCAAACTGGACCAGCACTTTAAGGTTGAAGTGAATGAAAGTTTTGAAAGATACCTCTTTCAGCAACGCCTGCAAGGTAAGGAAGAGCTTTTTCAACCCTTTTTGACGCACCTCCGAATTCTAGCGCAGTCCTGCGGTTACGGCAGCACCACAGAGTCCATGATCTGGGACCAGATTGTTTTTGGCGTTGCCTCTAGTGGCCTACGCCAGCAGCTTCTTAAAATAAAAGGCCTCACCTTAGCGTCTGCTGTGGAAGCCTGTGTCCTCCACGAGAATGCAACCTGCCGTTTTGCCCGATTTCAGGCGTCCGAGTTGGCACGGAGGGGGTCCCCAGCCGTCGAATCGGCAAGCCAGGCCGCCCACGACGCCGAGCGCATCCAGGCCGTCGATTACCTCCCGACCCACGGCCCGGACGACAGCGGCCGCTTCCCGCGCTTTTCGCGGTCTCCCGCGCTGGTGCGCGCCAAAAATAACGGCCACATCGAGGGACGCACTGCCCACCACAAGAACGCACTGCGCATGCGCAGTGCCGCAACGAACGCCGTGACGTCATGACGTGCGGCAATTGTGGAGCTGTACACTTAAAAGGGCAATGTCCTGCTAAAAACCGACAGTGCCTCAGATGTGGCAAGATGGGCCACTATGCTGCCCACTGTCGTTCGGCTCAACCCATGGATCCTGCACATCCCCGACAATCTCGCAGACAAGTCAGGACCGTCCAGCCCACGCATCAAGACTTCCAGTTAAGTGATGCAGATGACCAGGATGCCTTCCGCGTTTCCGTCATCGATGTCAACAAGGTCAATGCCATCAATCTAGCCGATGAGTGGTGTGCCACCCTGGCGGTCAACCCAAACTCGTCGCAAGCCCATTAGACTGGACTTATAACCCCGTTCATATGTCTAACAAGTTACACAATTTTATATGATAACCTGTTGTTGTTTATCATTCCAGATATCGTCTGACTGGACCACTGTTCAAGTTTTTTTTCTCGTTCGCATTCATGTTCTGTTATGGTACAACCTTGGTACAACCTTGTTCATGTGACGCACCCGACATCGCCCCATGTAAATAGTTACGTCATATGCACATGCTGTACACAACACACACACACTCTTAGATGCACTCACGACGCGATCATATTTATTACCACGTAGGCACATATCTTTGTATAAAGGGGGGATGTCATGATATTCAAACACACACATCATGATGGACACACCAACAGACAAATCAGAGCACACAACACCACAACCAATCACACACAAGGACACCAACCACATAAAAGCACGAGCACGACACCTAGTGGACAGTAGGTCTGGGGACAAAGACACGGACAAGACCTGTTACAAGATCACAAACAGGGAATCCCCACGTGCAGAGTATCAAGACAAAACTGTACATAGAAAGTTTAAATAAAATAGCGTTGTACCATATACAACCGTGTTGGCTTATCTGTGTGTCAGAACGTCCAACACCACAGGCCCCAAAACGGATTCTCCGCCCCATCGCCAAACGCGATTTCGCCGTTGGGGAGCAGAGAATCCAGCCCACTGTTATTGGTTTAATAATTGTATTAGGGAGCTGGAGTGGCAAGTTCTTCAGGCAAACCGATGTATGCTTTAAGGTGTTGGGCATGATTTGGTAAGTCTTATTATCAAGCTATTCGTAGTCTCAGATAGTTCAACCCAAGTTGTTACAAACCCTAGTGAAGAGGGGTGAACTGGCTCCCTGTCTTTATCCAAACCTTTCTGTTGTTAGCAACAAAATTTAATTAAAAAAAGGATGGTTTTCACAGATCGCCTTTTCCCAGAACAAAATTTCGGTTTTCAAAGGAGCCAATTTAAACAGGCTTTATTGAGGTAAAGTTAGAGTAAGGTTATTAATTACTGAGGACAAGAAAATGGTAAAACACATGCATATTCATTTATACATGTGGGAAGCCGGGAATTGAGTTCAAAGTAATTAACTATATTTTCTAAATGGTATACGGAACAGTCCTTGTCTTGCGAGGAGCAGATGTGTTGTGGCCAGTAGAATTCGAGATTCGAGTAGAGTTGAATTCAGTCGGCGAATAGTCAGTTTTCTGGGGCGTCATTCTCCGACCCCCCCCAGCGGGTCGGAGAATGGCCGTTGGCCGCCGTGAATCCCGCCCCCCGCCGGTTGCCGAAGCCTCCGAAGGGAGAAAAGTCGGTGGGGCGTTAATGGCACCACTGACGTCGGAGAATGCCACGGGTCTGCGCAAGGCAGCCGATTTTCGGCCTGCCGATATTCTCCCTTCCGGATGGGCCGAAGTCCCGTCGACGTGATGACCGTTCACGTCGACGTAAATCAAACCTCCTTTTCATCGGCGTGAACCGGTGCTCCAGGCTCACGCCGACCAGCGTGGAGGTGAGTGACGGCCTGGGGAGTTGGCCGCTGGGCAGGCGATGGCGTGTGTGGGGAGAGGTGTGTCTCAGGTTATGTGTGTGTGTGTGCGGCGGGGGTGGGTGGTTAGAGTGGGCTGGGCTCCGGGGGAGTGCCGGAAGGGGGGTCCATGCCGGGGAGGAGGGTGGGGGGTCCGTGCCGGGGAGGAGGATGGGGGGGGTCTGTGCCGGGGAGGAGGATGGGGGAACGTGCCAGGGAGGGGATGGGGGGTCGTGTGCCGGGGAGGAGGATGGGGGGGGGTCCGTGCCGGGGAGGGGGATGGGGGGTCCGTGCCGGGGAGGGGAATGGGGGGGGGGTCCGTGCCGGGGAGGGGGGTGGGGGGTCCGTGCCGGGGAGGGGGATGGGGGGGGGGCCCGTGCCGGGGAGGGGGATGGGGGGTCCGTGCCGGGGAGGGGGATGGGGGGTCCGTGCAGGGAGGGGGATGGGGGGTCCATGCCGGGGAGGAGGTTGGGGGGGTCCGTGCTGGGGAGGGGGATGGGGGGGGGGGTCCGTGCCGGGGAGGGGGATGGGGGGATCCGTGCCGGGGAGGGGGATGGGGGGTGTCCGTGCCGGGAAGGAGGATGGGGGGTCGCGTGCCGGGGAGGAGGATGGGGGGGTCCATGCCAGGGAGGGGGATGGGGGGTCCGTGCCGGGGAGGAGGATGGGGGGGGGCCCGTGCCGGGGAGGGGGATGGGGGGGGTTCCGTGCCGGGGAAGGGGATGGGGGGTCGCGTGCCGGGAGGAGGTTGGGCCGAGTCACCGTGCCGGGGAGGGGGATGGGGGGGTCCGTGCCGGGGAGGGGGATGGGGGGTCCGTGCCCGGGGAGGGGATTGGGGGGGGGGCCCGTGCCGGGGAGTGGGATGGGGGGTCCGTGCCGGGAGGGGGATGGGGGGTCCGTGCCGGGGAGGGGGATGGGGGTGTCCGTGCTGGGGAGGGGGATTGGGGGGGGGGGGCCGTGCCGGGGAGGGGGATGGGGGATCCATGCCGCGGAGGGGTGTGGGGGTCCGTGCCGGGAGAGGGGATGGGGGGTCCGTGCCGGGGAAGAGGTTTGGGGGGTCACGTGCTGGGGAGGGGGATGGGGGGGGGTGTCCGTGCCGGGGACGGGGATGGGCGGGCGGGGTCCGTCGCCGGGGAGGGGGATGGGGGGGGGTCCGTGCCGGGGAGGAGGTTGGAGGGTCCGTGCCGGGGAGGGGGATGGGGGGGCAAAGTGAGTTGGTCCACCTGGCCAGGTGCCAGCCTCAAACAGTTGGACCCATTGCGGTCCATGCCACCTGGGCTGGGGGGAAGGAGGGGATCTGGGCAATGATGACATGTCGTCGTTCCCCTCCCCCACCACCAGGCCGTCATGTTTTCCGATCAGCCAGCGATGTTGGCCGCCGTGGCGGCAGCCGCTAATGTCCATGTTGCCCTGGATCGAGGAGGAGGAGCGTGCCAGAGAGCGGCGCAGGCTGCCGCAAAGGGGCAGGCGGGCAGCCGCCCAGGCTGGAGGGACACCTGACGGACAGGACGAGGAGGGGGAGGAGGACGTCGCGGCCCCACTGCAACGGAGGGCACCCGAGGGCGCCCCGTGTGTACCGGCCCCGGCAGTCATACCAGGACCTCACGGACCGGGAATGCAGGAGGAGACTCCGGATGAGGCGGGAAACCGTGGCACACATCTGCCACCTGCTGGCATACCTGTCACCAGCGTGGCACTGGCGGCGGACACCCTCTCCCCGTGTCCGTCAAGGTTACGGTGGCCCTGAACCTTTATGTAACGGGGTCATTCCAGGCACCGAGTGGAGGACCTGTCCGGCATATCGCAGACATCGGTGCATCGGTGCATCCGGGCAGTGACAGATGCCCTATATGCCATGGCGCACCGCTACATCCGCTTCCCCCGTGGACCGGGCCAGCCAAGATGCCCGGGCCGTGGGCTTCTCTGCCGTGGCTGGGTTCCCCATGGTCCAGGGTGCGATCGATGGGATGCACGTCGCCGTGCAGCCACCAGCAGATAACAGGGCCGTGTTCACCAATAGGAAGGGGACCTATTCGATGAACATACAGGTGGTCTGCGGACACCCGCATGATGATCCTGCAAGTCTGCGCCCGTTACCCAGGCAGTGTACATACGTGTGGTCACGGTCATCCATCCCCGGCATGTACGAGGGACGCCATCCCCGGCTGAGGGGCTGGTTGCTGGGCGACAGGGGCTACCCATTGCGATCATGGCTGATGACGCCTGTACGGAGGCCACGCAATGAGGCGGAGAACCGCTACAATGATGCCCATGTAGCGACAAGGGGAGTGATAGAGAGGTGCTTTGGCGTGCTGAAGATGCGTTTCAGGTGCCTGGACCTCTCTGGGGGCGCCCTCCAGTATTGGTCAGATAGGGTCGGCCCGCATCATTGTGGTGTGCTGCGTCCTGCACAACATAGCCTAACAGAGGGGCGAAGTGCCGCAGGCAGAGGAGGGTGGAGTGAAGGAGCAGCAGGAAGAGGAGCAGTCCTCCCCAGATGAGGGGGATGGGGGCAATGGTCAGGGCAGACGGGCTAGACACAGGCGGGGTGGCTGTCCACCGTTACGGCTGGCCTAGCGGGCACGGGACAGACTGATAGCCGCGCCGCTTCACTGACTAGATGGCGTGGGAATCGGGGTAGTATGGCCACAGACCGCACACCATGGCAACAGCCGACCACCTCACACACCCCCCACCCACCCAGCACCCTCACCCACCCCTCCCCAACCCCACCCACCCCACCCCGCATGCACACCACACCCCCCATTGCCGATCCACCGGCGGCACAACGGGCCGGGCTCACCCAGTTGCGGGTGGACGCGTGTCTATCACAAGGCCATGGAGGATGATGACAACCCGCCACTGCGGTGAGCTCCTGGCTCCACATCGTTGGACTATGTCTGACCCATGGCCGCAGTACCACCATCCACCCGGACCATCCCTGCATGCAGCTGTGACACTGCAGCGCACGGTCCCGTCCTCTGCCCGGGGGGATGTTGATGCGGCCCAGGGGGAAGGGGGCAGACTCACCTGGGGCTGAGGTAAGACCACCCCTCACACACACACTTGCGCTCAACGTACATGACACGCCCGCACACTTTGGACAGAGCACAAAGGCAGCTTCTGTAGGTGTAACATTGACTTTAATAACGAAAGGAGTTCATGAACGTGCCTAGCCCCTAAAACTCATCTGTGCCTGCACCCGTGCCAACTTACTCAGTGTCTAATTGTTTGGCCTACGGGCCCTTTGACTACATCTACGTGGTTCCCCAGACGGTACAGCAGAACTGGAGGTGGACTCCTGTGATTCCTGCCCTCTGACACTGGATCCTTAGGCGGCCGTTTCCTGGGGCGTCCTGGCCTAGATGGGCCAGGCTGCGGCCCGGGCGACTGAGATGGCGAGCTGCCAGCCTGTCCTGCCCGTTGCCCACCCGATGCACCTGGGACGGAAGGGGGGGAGTCCAAGGTGTCGCGGTGTTCCGGGACCTCCCCTACAGGGGGACCCGGGACGGACCACAGCACCTCCTCCTCCCTCGGGGTGCCCGATGGCCCCCAGGCCTCTACATGGGTGGGGGATGCGAACGGACTGGCCATCCGACGCCCCCCCGACATCTGGCGCTGCCAGTCCTGGAGGCCCGTGCTGGTAACGACAGGGGTCTGCAGGTTTGCAGCCATGGAGCCCAGGGGGTTGGCAAACCCTGTCTGTGACAGTGCGACGCCGGCTCGCACATGGCCACTGGCACCGATGCCCTCAGCGATGGCCTGCAGAGACTGGGCCATGGCCTGCAGAGACTGGGCCATGGCCTGCTGAGACTGGGCTATGGCCTGCTGAGACTGGGCTATGGTGTTGAGCGCCTCTGCCATCTGGCGCTGGCACTGGCTCATGGCCTCCTGTGAGAGGGCAGCCATGTCCTGGGCCACAGACGCCGCCTGCACCATGGCCTCCTGTGAGAGGGCAGCCATGTCCTGGGCCACAGACGCCGCCTGCACGGAAAGCCCCAGGCCTCGCAAACCGTTCCCCATGTCTGACACCGTCGCACCCATTGCCTCCACCGTGGACGCCACCCGTGCGGTGTCGGCCTGGGTGGCACGCATGACCGGCACCACTCCCAGCTCCTGGACGCGGGTGGACTCCTCCACCTGCGACTGCAGCCGCCGCAAGCCGGCCGTCACCCTCTTCGCTCGTCTCCGGGTCGGTGGTTGCATCGGATCTCTGTGTGGGTGTGGAAACTCCAGGAACCCGGGATCCATCTGGGCGGCAGATGTTCGCTTGGGTTGGGCTGCCCTCCGACCACCCGGCCCCTCTGCTGCTCCTACCTCTATCTGCTGTACCGGGACAGCTGTGTTGTGCGCACCAGTGAGTGTACCAGATGCCTCATCACTAAAGTGCCCAACCGTGGTGAGTGTTTCTGCGATGGTGGAGGGTGTTGGTGACAGCAGTGGCGTTGTGTCGTGCTCTTCGTCCCGCTCTGAGTCCATGGCACTTTGGGGTGGGGGTTCGTCTCCACCCATCCACTCTGTGTTACTGTCCGGTATTTCGTCTTCCTGGGTAGTGCTGTCCCGGGTGGTGTGTCCCGGGTAGGGGTGTCCTGGGTAGTGGTGTCCTGGGTAGTGGTGTCCTGGGTAGAGTGTGTCCCAGGTAGTGGTGTCCCGGGTAGTGGTGTCCTGGGTAGTGGTGTCCTGGGTAGGGGTGTCCTGGGTAGTGCTGTCCCGGGTAGGGGTGTCCTGGGTAGTGGTGTCCTGGGTAGTAGTGTCCTGGGTAGTGGTGTCCTGGGTAGTGGTGTCCTGGCTCGGATGTGACGGGGCCTGTGGCTGCCCCCCTCGTCGCTGGGTGGCACACGCCTGCCTCGTCGCTCCCGCACGTGACGGGGGTGTCGTCTCCCTGTTGCTCCAGGTCTCTCCGTCTCCCGTGGTGTGCGAGGGGCATCCTGCGGGCGTCGCATGCCGGAGTGTCCGGGTCTCTCCGTCTCCCGTGGTGTGCGAGGGGCATCCTGCGGGCGGCGCATGCCGGAGGGTCCGGGTCTCTCCGTCTCCCGTGGCTTCCGAGGGGCATCATGCGGGCGGTCTGCATCTGCGGGGATGGGTGCCTCGACGTTTGCTCCTGCGATACACAATGAAGCATGCATGGTTAGACACGCAGGCAGTGATCAGGTGATATGGGGGAGGGGGGATATGGGGGAGGGGGGATATGGGGACGTGCTGTCGGTGGCTCACTTGCTAGTACGCCCCCGACCTCTGCATCAGCAACCTCCCGGTCCTCAGGTCTGCCAGCCAGTTCCAGGGCCCTTTCCTCATGTTCGGTCAGTGGCCTCTCATCAGCGGGGCCTCCTCCAGTCCTCACATGCTCCCTATTGTTGTGTGCGCGCTTCTCCTGTGGCGGGGGGGGTGGGTGGGGGTGGTGGCAGGGGTAAAAGGCAACAGTGTTAGGCAGGTGTATGAATGCACGCCATCGGTTGCGCGTGCATTGCAGAGGTTAAGGTGAGGGCTGGATTCACTTGGGGATTTGGGGGATATGGGGGAGGGGGGATATGGGGAGGGGGGATATGGGGAGGGGGGGTTATGGGGAGGGGGGATATGGGGGAGGGGTTATGGGGAGGGGGGATATGGGGAGGGGGGCTATGGGGAGGGGTGGATATGGGGTAGGGGTGGATATGGGGGAGGGGGGATATCGGGGAGGGGGGTATGGGGAGGGGCATATGGGGGAGGGGGGATATGGGGGAGGGGGATATGGGGAGGGGGCATATGGGGGAGGGGGCATATGGGGGAGGGGGGATATGGGGGAGGGGGGATATGGAGGAGGGGTGGATATGGGGAGGGAGGATATGGGGAGGGGGGATATGGGGTAGGGGGGATATGGTGGAGGGGGGATATGGGGGAGGGGGGATATGGGGAGGAGGGGTATTGGGGAGGGGGGATATGGGGAGGGGGATATGGGGGAGTGGGGATATGGGGGAGGAGGGATATGGGAGAGGGGGGATATGGGGGAGGGGGGATATGGGGAGGGAGGGTATCGGGGAGGGGGGATATGGGGATATGGGGGAGGGGGGATATGGGGGAGGGGGGCATATGGGGGAGGGGGGGGATATGGGGGATATGGATATCGGGCAGGGGAGGCTCACCCTGTCTGCTCTGACGAGGTTGTTCACCTTCTTGTGGCACTGGGTGCCTGTCCGTGGTGTCAGGGCCGCAGCGGTGACGGCCTCTGCCACCTCCCTCCACAGACGCCGGCTGTGGCGTGGGGCAACTCTACTGCCATGCCCGGGATACAGGGCGTCCCTCCTCTGCTCCACTGCGTCCAGGAGCGCCTCCACATCGCGTGACTCGAACCTCGGGGCTGAGCGGTGGCCAGCCATCCAGTCGGGTGTTCCAGTCGGGTGGGGGGGAGCAACGCGGCCTTATGAGTCATCACGCCGTGCGGCGCGTATGACGCTGCACGGCGTGAACCACATGCGCCAGCGCGGATCCCGTCACGTCGCTGCTAGCCCATTTCGGGCCGGAGACTTTGACCCATTTGTCCGACGTGACGCAAGTCGGATTTGCGCCGTTTTTTAAAAAAATATATTTTATTGAAATTTTTTTCCCTGAGCAACATTTTTCCCGCTTACTAAACAAGCGAAACGATAACAGTAACAAAACAGAAATTTTAAAACTTTTCAACAATAATAATAATAGTAGTAATAATGTACAAGTAACAAAACCTCGTACTCTATTGACCTATACTCAACTGCCTCCCCCCCCCCCCCACCCCCCCACCCCCCCCCCCCCCCCCCCCCCCCCCCCCCCCCCCCGGGTTGCTGCTGCTGGTCATCCGTCTTCCCTCTAACGTTCCTCTAGGTAGTCGAGAAATGGCTGCCACCGCCTGGTGAACCCTTGAGCCGATCCTCTCAGGGCAAACTTTATCTGCTCCAGTTTAATAAACCCCGCCATATCGTTTACCCAGGCCTCCAGTCCGGGGGGTTTCGCCTCCTTCCACATGAGTAGGATCCTGCGCCGGGCTACGAGGGACGCAAAGGCCACGACATCGGCCGCTTTCGCCTCCTGCACTCCCGGCTCTTCCGCAACTCCAAATAGAGCTAACCCCCAGCCTGGTTTGACCCGGGCCTTCACCACCTGCGAAATCACTCCCGTCACTCCATTCCAATACCCTTCCAGTGCCGGGCACGCCCAAAACATATGTGCGTGGTTTGCCGGGCTCCCGCCACACCTCCCACATTTGTCCTCCACTCCAAAGAACCTGCTCAATCTTGCCCCCGTTATGTGTGCTCTATGTAGCACCTTAAATTGAATCAGGCTAAGCCTGGCACATGAGGAAGAGGAATTTACCCTGCTTAGGGCATCAGCCCACATACCCTCCTCTATCTCCTCCCCTAATTCTTCTTCCCACTTTCTTTTTAGTTCGCCCACCGACTCCTCCCCCTCTTCCCTCATCTCTCTATAAATCTCTGACACCTTGCCCTCTCCGACCCACACCCCTGAAAGCACCCTGCCCTGTATCCCCTGTGTCGGGAGCCACGGAAACTCCCTCACCTGTTGTCTAGTAAACGCCCTCACCTGCATATATCTCAAGAAATTCCCCCGGGGTAACTTATACTTTTCCTCCAGTGCTCCCAAGCTCGCAAAAATCCCATCTATGAATAAATCTCCCACCTTCCTAATTCCCAACTGGTACCAGCTCTGAAATCCTCCATCCATTCTTCCTGGGGCGAACCTATGGTTGTTCCTGATAGGGGACCCCACCAGGGCTCCCCGCACCCCTCTCTGTCGCCTCCACTGTCCCCATATGTTCAGTGTTGCCGCCACCACCGGGTTCGTGGTGTACTTTTTCAGTGAGAACGGTAGCGGCGCCGTCACCAGCGCCTCTAGACTCGTCCCTTTACAGGACCTTCTCTCCAGCCTTTTCCACGCCGCTCCCTCACCCTCCATCATCCATCTACGTGTCATTGCCACATTGGCGGCCCAATAATAATCTCCCAAATTCGGTAGTGCCAGTCCTCCTCTGTCCCTACTGCGCTGCAGGAACCCCCTCCTTACTCTCGGAACTTTCCCTGCCCACACAAAGCTCGTAATGCTCCTATCTATTTTATTAAAAAAGGTCCTGGTGATTAAAATAGGAAGACATTGAAATACAAATAAGAACCTCGGGAGGACCATCATCTTAATTGCCTGCACCCTGCCCGCCAGCGATAAAGGCTGCATGTCCACCTCTTAAAGTCCTCCTCCATTTGTTCTACCAGCCGTGTCAGATTAAGTCTGTGCAAGGTTCCCCAGCTCCTAGCGATCTGAATCCCCAAGTATCGGAAGTTTCTTTCCACTTTCCTTAGCGGTAAGCCTTCTATCTCTCTACTCTGGTCCCCTGGATGTATCACATATAATTCACTCTTCCCCATGTTTAACCTATACCCCGAAAATTCCCCGAACCTCCTCAAGATTCGCATAACCTCTATCATCCCCCCCGCTGGGTCCGACACGTATAGCAATAGGTCATCCGCGTATAACGAGACTCGGTGTTCTTCTCCCCCTCTAGTCACCCCTCTCCATTTCCTGGAGTCTCTCAGCGCCATGGCCAGAGGTTCAATTGCCAGCGCAAACAACAATGGAGACAGCGGGCATCCCTGTCTTGTTCCCCTATATAATCGGAAATACTCTGATCTATGTCGACCTGTAACTACGCTTGCCGTTGGTGCCCCATAAAGTAGTCTAACCCAGCGAATAAATCCGTTCCCAAACCCAAACCTCCTTAACACTTCCCATAAATACTCCCACTCCACCCTATCAAATGCCTTCTCTGCGTCCATTGCCGCCACTATCTCTGCCTCCCCTTCCACTGAGGGCATCATTATCACCCCTAATAGCCATCGCACGTTAACATTCAATTGTCTCCCTTTTACGAATCCTGTCTGGTCTTCGTGCACCACCCCTGGGACACAGTCCTCTATCCTCGATGCCAGCACCTTTGCTAGCAGTTTGGCGTCCACGTTCAATAGTGAAATAGGTCTATAGGACCCACACTGCATCGGATCTTTGTCCCTCTTCAAAATTAGCGATATCGTCGCCTCCGACATTGTCGGGGGTAGTGTCCCCCTTTCCCTGGCCTCATTGAACGTCCTTGCCAACAACGGGGCCAACAAGTCCACATATTTTCTGTAGAATTCCACCGGGAACCCGTCTGGCCCCGGGGCCTTCCCTGCTTGCATGCTTCCCAGTCCCTTAATAACCTCGTCCACCTCAATCGGCGCCCCCAGGCCTGCCACCGCCTGCTCCTCCACTTTCGGAAACCTCAACTGGTCCAGGAACTGCCGCATCCCCTCCTCTCCCTCTGGGGGCTGAGACCTATACAGTTCTTCATAAAAGGTCTTAAACACCTCATTTATCTTTCCTGCCCTTCGCACGGTGTCTCCCCTTTCATCCCTAATTCCTCCTATCTCCCTCGCTGCTGCCCTCTTTCACATTTGGTGCGCCAACAGACGACGAGCCTTTTCCCCATATTCATACCTCCTCCCCTGTGCCTTCCTCCACAGTACCTCCGCCTTTCTGGTGGTCAGAAGATCAAACTCGGTCTGGAGTCGTCTCCTCTCCCTGTACAGCTCCTCCTCCGGGGTCTCTGCAAATTCCCTGTCCACCCTTAAAATCTCCCCCAGTAATCTATCCGTTTCCTTGGCCTCTGTTTTCCTTTTGTGGGCCCCAATAGAAATCAGCTCTCCTCTGACCACCGCTTTTAGTGCTTCCCAGACCACTCCCACAGGGACCTCGCCGTCGTCATTGACCTCCAGGTATCTCTCGATACACCCCCTCACTCTTGCACACACTCCCTCATCCGCCATCAGTCCCACATCTAATCGCCAGAGTGTTCTCTGCTCCCTGTCCTCTCCTACTTCCAGGTCCACCCAATGTGGGGCATGATCCGAAACCGCTATGGCTGAGTATTCAGCTTCTTCCACCCTAGAGATCAACGACCTTCCTAGAACAAAAAAATCTATCCGGGAGTACACTTTATGGACGTGGGAGAAGAAGGAATACTCCCTAGCCCTGGGTCTAAGAAATCGCCATGGATCCACTCCCCCCATTTGGTCCATAAACCCCTTAAGTACCTTGGCCGCTGCCGGCCTTCTTCCAGTCCTTGAGCTGGATCTATCTAGCCCCGGGTCCAGCACCGTATTGAAGTCCCCTCCTAAAATCAAATTTCCTGCCTCCAGGTCCGGAATACGCCCCAGCATCCGTCTCATGAACCCCGCATCGTCCCAATTTGGGGCATACACATGAACCAACACGACCTCCATTCCCTCCAGCCTGCCACTCACCATTACATATCTACCTCCACTATCTGCTACGATGTTCTTTGCTTCAAATGCTACCCGTTTCCCCACCAAAATGGCCACCCCTCTGTTCTTTGCGTCCAGTCCTGAGTGGAACACCTGTCCCACCCATCCTTTCCTTAGCCTAACTTGGTCCGCCACCTTTAGGTGCGTCTCTTGGAGCATAAACACGTCTGCCCTTAGTCCTTTCAAATGCGCGAGCGCTCGGGCCCTTTTTATCGGCCCATTCAGGCCTCTCACGTTCCACGTGATCAGCCTCACTGGGGGGCTACCTGCCCCCCTCCCGTGTCGACTAGCCATTACCTTCTCTAGGCCAGTCCCATATCCCGCCTCCGCGCTCCCGCTCGCTCCCCCAGCGTCGCATTCCGCCCCCGACCACCTTCCCTTTAGCCATTTCCTTTTGGATTTCCGCAGCAGCAACCCAGTTGTCCCCTCCCCCCCCCCCCCCCGCTAGATCCCTATCTAGCTTGATTGCTCCCCCCATATCACTTCCGTAAGTCAGCTGACTTCAACTGACCCCGGCTACTCCTGCTCGCTCCTCGGCCCCCCCGGTGTGAGGGAACTCCCATCCGCCTTGCGCCTGTTTTCCCGCCTTATTCTTTCTGGCGCGGGAACATCCCTTTATCTGTCCTGCCTCTTATGGCGCAGCTCCCTTTCCCCTCCCCCTCTCCTTCCCCATTCTCTGACTATGTCCTGCCTCTCCCCCCTCACCGGCGCCCACATTTCCCCAGTGTCCCCCCCCCTTCCCTGTTTACTTCTCGCTTAACTTTCACCATCCCATTAACAAAAACAATAATAACAACAATAACAGTTCCCTGCAGCATCAGTCCCTCAGTTCCGGTCCAGTTTCTCTTCATTGATGAAGGACCATGCTTCCTCCGCCGTCTCGAAATAATATTGTCTCTCCTGATGCGTGACCCATAGTCTTGCTGGCTGCAGCATCCCAAACTTCACCTTCCTTTTGTGCAAAACCTCTTTGTCTCGGTTGAAGCTCACCCTCCTTCTCGCCACCTCCGCACTCCAATCCTGGTAGATCCTTAGCACCGCATTCTCCCATCTGCTACTCCGCACCTTTTTGGCCCATCTCAGGACCTCTTCTCTGTCCTTAAGGCGGTAGAATCGCATGATTATCGCCCTCGGTGGTTCTCCCGCTTTTGGTCTTCTCGCCGGGATCCGATTTGCCCACTCCACCTCCATGGGGCCCGCAGGGGCCTCAGCACCCATCAGTGAGCTCAGCATCTTACTTGCGTACGCTCCACAGTCCATTCCTTCCACACCCTCCGGGAGACCTAGTATCCTAAGGTTCTTCCTTCGAGCTCCATTTTCAAGGGCCTCAATCCTGTCAACACACTTTTTATGAAGTGCCTTGTGCGTCTGAGTCTTGACCGCCAGGCCCAGGACCTCGTCCTCAATACCTGACACCTTCTGCTCCACCACGCGAAGTTCCGTCTCCTGGGTCTTTAAAGTCTCCTTTAGC
Source organism: Scyliorhinus torazame (assembly GCF_047496885.1). NCBI lineage: Eukaryota > Metazoa > Chordata > Chondrichthyes > Carcharhiniformes > Scyliorhinidae > Scyliorhinus > Scyliorhinus torazame. Next base: position 126,671,009 of record NC_092710.1, on the reverse strand, counting down.
CCCTCAATTGCCTGTAACAACGGGGTCATTACCTCCTTCTTCAGCAGGTCCACGCACCGTCTCACCACCTCGTCCTGCTCAGGCCCCCATGTCACCTGTGGTTTCTCCGCCGCCATTTTGTTTCACTCCCTCTGTCTCTCTCTCTGATCTTCTGGCTGCAGATTCTTTGGGCTGCAGCCGCCGCCGCCGGTTTTTCCCTCCGTCTTTCGGGGGGGGCTCCCTTCCCTCGCGCCTCGCACCGGGTTTTACGGCCGTCCAAGTCCCCGTTGGGGCTCTTAAAAGAGCCCGAAGTTCCGTCGGAGCTGGAGCCGCCGAAACGTGCGGCTAGCTCATCCCTGCCGCAACCGGAAGAGATTTGCGCCGTTTTTTGTGCCGATCGGCGGACTTTGCGCCGATAACGGAGAATTTCGCCCGAGGTTCCTGTCGAGTTTACTACAACGTACAGTTGGTTTTGCATTTCTAGAATTCTGTAATTTGGCTGAGACCTTTCCCAGATCTCTGTTCAGTAGCAGTCTTTTGCTGACTGCGTTGACTTCTCCAGTCAGAGAGAGAGAGAGAAATTCGAGATATACCTGCAAAAATGATTATTTGCAGGGGCACCATGTATGTGCTTGCTGTTTTTTTTGTGTATCAAAACTCTCAGCACTTTTTCTCATATAGCACACACAGCCAAACAACTTTCAGCTGGCTATAAATGCATTATTGTCTCTTCCAAGTGGTAGGCAGAATCCACAATTCCATCTTGACATGACTCACAGGACTCCCAGAGATGGTAATTAGTTTCTGGATGCTTTAGAAGTATCTTGTCTGGAAACAGAGGCGGGTTCCATTGTCTCTCAGAGGATCACCACGTATCTCCTGAACCCCGCTTGGAATGCAGCCAGTGGCTAACTATACATCCTTAGCCACCTTTGGATTTGTGTGTCATTTTTAAACAGCTCACAGCTTTTATTTAAAGTTGAATTTTTGGGATGTAATTCAGTGTTTTCCTTCATTATCATGACACTCCGCAAGGTTTTTAGCAGCTCCATTTGTTGGCACCACATTGTAAGGTGATGGGCGTGGTTCAGTAGGTCTTATTAAGATCTTATTAACTCACAGAATCTACATACATAGGTACAGTAAAGGCCCAAGCTAGGAGCTATCTCCATGCTTGATTCTACACACAGCTCTGCCCAAGGTCTAGGATCTCTTTCATCACTGAGTGCATGGTATGGTACTCAGTCCCACCTTCACCCTTTATGTGCATGAACCCTATACTACACTGTATATTAATGCTGGATAATGGATAAATGGAGGGGCAGGGGGTGGGCAGTGGTTAGTGGATGGAGGGATGATGGCGGAAATAAGGGTGTGGTAGTATGCATTCGGGGTCATGTGGGACTGTGAAGCCGTGATGTCATTGGCTGACAGATCCCGGGTCCTGGTTGACAGGGCCACTAGGAGCAGACGGTACAGCGCCCAGGACCGGACATTCATTCGGTCCGAAGTAGAGCGGCTACTGAAGGAAGGCATAATCCAGGCCAGCAATAGTCCCTGGAGAGCACAGGTGGTAGTAGTAAAGACAGGGGAGAAGCAAAGGATGGTCATTGACTATAGTCAGACCATCAACAGGTACACACAGCTAGATGCGTACCCTCTCCCCCGCATATCCGACATGGTCAATCGGATTGCCCAATATAAGATCTTCTCCACCGTGGACCTCAAGTCCGCCTACCATCAGCTCCCCATCCGCCCAAGTGACCGCAAGTACACAGCCTTCGAGGCAGACGGGCGATTATACCACTTCCTAAGGGTCCCATTTGGCGTCACAAATGGGGTCTCGGTCTTCCAACGAGAGATGGACCGAATGGTTGATCAACACGGGTTGCAGGCCACGTTCCCGTATCTCGACAACATAACCATCTGCGGCCACGATCAGCAGGACCACGACGCCAACCTCCAAAAATTCCTCCAGACCGCTAAAGCCTTGAACCTCACATACAACGAGGACAAGTGCGTTTTTAGCACAAACCGGCTAGCCATCTTGGGATATGTAGTGCGCAATGGGATAATAGGCCCTGACCCCGAACGTATGCGCCCCCTCATGGAATTTCCCCTCCCTCACTGCTCCAAAGCCCTAAAACGCTGCCTGGGGTTCTTTTCATATTACGCCCAGTGGGTCCCCCAGTACGCAGACAAGGCCCGCCCCCTAATACAGACCACGACCTTCCCTCTGTCAACAGAGGCTTGCCAGGCCTTCAGCCGCATCAAAGCGGATATCGCAAAGGCCACGATGCGCGCCATCGACGAGTCCCTCACCTTCCAGGTCGAGAGCGACGCCTCCGATGTAGCTCTAGCGGCCACCCTTAACCAAGCGGGCAGACCCGTGGCCTTTTTCTCCCGAACCCTCCACGCCTCAGAAATCCGCCACGCCTCAGTGGAAAAGGAAGCCCAAGCCATAGTGGAAGCTGTGCGACATTGGAGGCATTACCTGGCCGGCAGGAGATTCACTCTCCTCACTGACCAACGGTCAGTAGCTTTCATGTCCGATAATGCACAGCGGGGCAAAATTAAAAATGACAAGATCTTAAGGTGGAGGATCGAGCTCTCCACCTTCAACTATGAGATCTTGTACCGTCCCGGAAAGTTGAACGAGCCGTCCGATGCCCTATCCCGCGGCACATGTGCCAACGCACAAATTAACCGTCTCCAAACCTCCACGAGGACCTCTGCCACCCGGGGGTCACTCGGTTCTACCATTTTATAAAGTCCCGCAACCTCCCCTACTCCGTGGAGGAGGTCAGTACTGTCACCAGGAACTGCCACATCTGCGCAGAGTGCAAACCGCATTTGTTCAGGCCGGATAGTGCGCACCTGATCAAGGCCTCCCGTCCCTTTGAACGCCTCAGTCTGGATTTCAAAGGGCCCCTCCCCTCCAACGACCGCAACACATACTTCCTGAACGTGGTGGACGAGTACTCCCGTTTCCCCTTCGCCATCCCCTGCCCTGACATGACAGCGGCCACAGTCATTAAAGCCCTTAACACCATATTCACACTGTTCGGTTGCCCCGCATACGTCCATAGCGACAGGGGGTCCTCCTTCATGAGTGACGAGCTGCGCCAGTTCCTGCTCAGCAAGGGTATAGCCTTGAGCAGGACGACTTGAGCAGGCTACAACCCCCGGGGGAACGGGCAAGTAGAGAGGGAGAACGGCACGGTCTGGAAGACCGTCCTACTGGCCCTACGGTCCAGGGATCTCCCAGTTTCACGGTGGCAGGAGGTCCTCCCGGACGCCCTCCACTCCATCCGGTCGCTACTGTGTACCACCACTAACCAAACGCCCCATGAGCGCCTCCTTGTCTTCCCCAGGAAGTCCTCCTCTGGAACGTCGCTGCCGACCTGGCTGGCGGCCCCAGGACCCATCTTGCTCCGGAAACATGTGCGGGCGCACAAGTCGGACCCGTTGGTCGAGAGGGTTCACCTCCTCCACGCGAACCCGCAGTATGCCTACGTGGAGTACCCCGACGGCCGACAGGACACGGTCTCCCTGTGGGATCTGGTGCCCGCCGGCAACACGCACACCCCCTCGACACCAATCACCCCCTCCCTGCCACCGGCGCACCCCGCGACCGCTCCCTTCCCGGGAGGATCGGTCCTCCTCCCAGGTCTGACCAGAAGTGAAGCTGAAGCAGAAACCGTAAAGCTCCCGGAGCCGACAACACTGGAACAAGCACCACCACCACCGGGGCTGAGGCGATCGACAAGGACGACCAGACCGCCCGACTGACTCGTGGCATCGGTGTAACACTAGAATGTTGTGGACTTTAACGAGAATTTTTTTTTCCTTTTTCCCTCTTACGAATACTGTAAATAGTTCAAAACAAAAAACCCTGTACATAGCCCAGAGTAGGGCACTGTGATGACATGCAAAAGTTTTTTTTCCTCCCAGGACCAGCCTTGTAAACCCCTACCACCATGCGAAGCACCACCCCGCCGGGTTCATTTTTAACAAGGGGTGAATGTGGTAGTATGCATTAGGGGTCATGTGGGACTGTGAAGCCGTGATGTCATTGGCTGACAGATCCCGGGTCCTGGTTGGCTGTTGATCTCTAGCTCCGCCCTGAAGGCGGAGTATAAGAACCAGGAGTTCTCCCCCGCAGGCCAGTCTGTTGCTGAACTGCAGGGAACAAGTCACGCTTAATAAAGCCTCATCGACTTCATCTCTATTCGTCTCTCGTGAGCCTTTGTGCGCTACAAAGGGCATACACTGAAAAGTTACCCACAAATCCAAAAATCACCTTTGATAATACAGGTGCCCAAGCAACATTGTGACGGCATCATGGGGAGGCAATGGTGGAATGATATTGCCACTGGACTAGTAATCCATTGACCCCAGGTAATGCTCCGGTTTGACTCAGGCTTGAATTCCACCATAGCAGATAGTGAAATTTGAATTCAATAAAAAGTCAATAAAAAAAAGATAATGACCATGAAACCATTGTTGATTGTCGTAAAAAAAATCTGGTTCACTAATGTCCTTCAGGGAAGTAAATCTGTCGTCCTTACCTGGTCTGGCCTACATGTGACTCCAGATCCACAGCAATATGGTTGACTCTTGAAAAAAAATGCCCTCTGAAATGGACCATTCAAATCAAGGACAATTTGGGATGAGCAATAAATGTTAGCCCAGCCAGCGAGGCCCACGTCACACTAATGAATTTAAAGAAAAGGGAAAAGCTGAAAATGAAAGGAAGATTATCCATTGTATAATTAATAGGGCCCTTCACAATTGAAATGGATGTAATAATTGCAAATACGGACAAGTCTAAGGTAATGCAATAGGAAATGTGACACACGGGCACAACGTAAAAGAGTGTCTATGAGAAAAGATGAAAAGGTAAATGCATTTTAGAGTCAGCAGTTCTTTGCTCTGAGATTATTCAGTCAATTTAAAGGTTGGTCATGCACTGGGAAGCATCTTAATAGCATTTGAACAAGCCAAAGCAAGCTAGTCAAAACTTCTATCGCACACCAGCGAAGTCACATTTTAAGTATTTGGGGTAACTGTCCGACACTCAACTGCTAAGTGTTCACCTTGAAATTGGGAGTCCAGACATGAGCTGCTCATATTTTCCCACCATTGTGATCCATCCAACATTGTAGACTTATAAACTCATCATCACTGTTTGCAGAGTTGGGCATCCACATTTATAATATTATTGATGTGTCAAATAGGATTCAGAAAAGAGTAATAATGGAAGGTTTTAGATCTGCAAAAGCCATGCAGAACATAAAACTTGCTTTTATTGGAATGTTTCTAATTCAGCTTTTTAAAAAAATACTGAGTTAGATACAGAACGTAAAACGAGCATGTGGGGGCCCCGCAGGTAAATAACAGGGCCACAATAAACAAAATTACATTTTTGTCCTAAAGTGCTGATAGTGCGGAATAGATTCCCAACAAATCACCCAGTTTTGTGTTGATTAATATTTCTTAAGACAGGTGTATGAATGTCTGGCTGACAAGAATATACATTAATGGAGAGAAATGATAAAACTTCAATGTAGTACATGAAGCTGCTCAATGGCTGGATCGTAGAAATGTTAAAGGAAAGTAATTAGTTCAGAGCACAGAATGTAGACTGGATAATTATTCTGTATTCTTGCTTCACTTATCCTTCAGGGCAGAGAGAAAGATTTTAGAACATTACCTCAGGTCATGCAGTGAGCTCAGCAGTGTTTCTGATCAAGCGACCTGAACAGGATTTGTGGACATATGACTTGATTGGCTGAATGGCCATTTTTGTGTTCAATTTCCTATCATGCTAAAGCACCCTGGAGCTACTCAACTTAATTAACCACGGAGGTTCAGACAGTGTCACATGTGTATTGAGTCATTTCCATTGTAGCCCAATCAGAATTGGTATTAAATAAAAGTAAATGACTATGCCAGCCAGAAGACAGGAAGGAAAAAGCTGGCTACCCTATAAAATTATTTGTTCTATTTTTAAAATGGACAAGACTTTATCCTGACTAGCCATAACTCATACCAGAGGAATTTCTAACCTTCAGAACCAGCAGGGACCTCATTATCTTAAAGAGCAGACAATGCCCTCTGACTGCAGAAAATTAAATTCCAACGAAATGCACCATACCCTTTGCATTTCTAAGGTGGAGATCTGGTTAATGGAGACGGTATGTCTGCAAAGGACAGGAAGGACCCTGACTCCTCTGTTAAAAAGCTTCAGATTCTAGACGTTGTCCAATGCCCCGGAGAAAAGCGGGAGGTATGTCACATGACCTTCCCCAAGCTGATAGAACCTGTAATATTGCTACGTGGAACTGAACCCAGGCAGTCAACCATATTATCTTCTAAAAGGTATCAGCAGAAAGAGTTCTGTCCAGGCAAATTACTTGGCCTTCATCTACACTGTGTTGTCCTGGAATATCGGAACTCCTGTATCAGTGGCCACGAGAATAGTTCACCTCTACATGCCTTCGCCTATTGTGGACGTCCTTGCTTCTGAAAAGACAGATTACCCTACAACAGTTTCAGCCTGCTACGCTTTGAAGGAATACACCCTTGGACTTTTGATTCTGGAATCTGGACTCCCGTTATAATTGTTATTTTTATCATGCTCTTGCTCTATACCCCCTTCTTTCCTTATCTCTCTTTTACCTTAGGTGTGCCAAAGGGGGGGACTTTGCCAAGCTCCTTTCACACGTTTTGTGTTTGCGTAAAATAAACCAACCAGCTTATTTTACCTTATCTTGAGTTCGCTGTGGGAGTTATTAATAGAGGGTTGGGTCACGCGAAACCGAATGTTTGTGGAAAACACGCCATCCTTTCTAAAGGCGGAAATCAGAATTCAAAATGACACCTTTCTGTTTACGGGCAAGTAGTCAAAGCAGGAATCAGGGCTGTTTGAATGAATGCCCCTCCTGTCCATAACGATAGCACAAACTGTCCTGGTATCCTAAACTGGAGAGGGTATGCTTAGAAAAACTTGAAAAAATTACAAAGTCGTTGGTAAACAATACATTTAAACTATTCCATTTCCACCAATCTCCTTGGTTCATGCTGAATTTTGCGGCTCATAGGGTTTGCATATTTTCTCCAGTAAAAAAAAAACACTGACGATAAGTACTCCGATTTGTAATGCTGTTACAACAAAGAAACAGTGACCACTCCTGAGGCAGTTATGTTGCAATGTTTCCTTTGGAGTTTCAAGGGCAACATTCAGTACAAGTACATGAAGGTTTGTGACAGTGGCAAACATGAAAGGTTATTTTGGTGAGCCTGGGGCGATTTTTCTACAGTATTTCAGAACAAATAATTACTCCATTCATAACACCCAAGGGTCAGATGTCTGTCTGCAAAATATAATTCTGTGCTTTTTCAAAAATTCATGGATGCCTTGCCAAAATAAGGAGCGGAAGTACATACTGTGAAGTTTGAAAATGCAAGACAACACTGGTTCAGTGAAGAGGGATGATCGGAAAGTATACTGTGCATCGAGGTTAAAAAAGGTGCTGTGCAGGTGCAGCAGGCGGGAAAGAAGGCCAATGTTACGTTGGACTTCTTATCGAGGGGATTCGAGTACAGAAAAACATATGTCTTGCTGCAATTTTACTGGGCCTTGGTGGGGTCACACCTGGAATGTCGTGTGCAGTTTTGGTCTCCTTCTCTGAGGAAGGCTATTCTTGCTCTCGCGGGAGTGCAGCGAAGGTTTACCAGACTGATTCATGGGATGACAGCACTGACTTATGTGGGTAGACTGAGTCGGTTAGGATATTTGCTTGAGTTCAGAAGAATGAGGGAATTCTCACAGAAACCTATAAAATTCGAACAGGACGAGAGAGGGGAGATGCAGGAAGGTTGCTCCCAATGGTGGGGGTGTCCAAAACCAGGGGTCATAGTGAGGATACGGGGTAAACCATTTAGGACAGAGATTACGAGCAATTTCTTCACCCAGAGGGTGGTAAGCCTATGGAATTCATTACCACAGGAAGCAGTTGAGGCCAAAACATTGTTGGTAGAATTCTCCATTCTCTGCCCCCCCCACCCCCAGGAGAAGGACGCCCATAACCGCCGGGAGCGGGAAAGGACAGGAGGGGGACCTGTGGCCCCTCACTGTGGCAGAGCAGCGGGTCCACGACGTGGTCAGCGGGCACAAGGAAAGGGCAGGTGCCATGGTGTAAGTTGGGCGAAGAAGTGATACGCTGCTGAGTTACGGTTCCCCATGGCACGTGTATCAACCCCTCACCCCCACACCACCCACACACCACCCCCATACCACCGCTCTACCACCACCACCACCCGTACACCCCCCTTCCAAACACATCCCCACCACCCTTACTCCCCCCCGGCCTGTAGTCTAATCATGCGTCCTGTCATGTATCTCATGCATGTAATTTTGTGTTTTCCAGGATCTGCTGGTGATGGGGCGGACCCTTCTGGTGCTCCCCCGCCCCTGACCTCAGCCACAGCCAGAGCCCCAGGTGCAGACCAGTGATAAGGACACCGACACGCACGCGAGTCATAGACCCGAGACACAGGACACCCCGGAGCCCAACTCCGATGTTGACACAGCTTTCTAGTCACACCTGTTCCCAACACCCAACATCATCCCAGAGACACTTGCCTCGGTTGGGCACTTTAGTGAAGAGGATCCTGGGACACCATCTGGCGCACACCACACAAATGCTCCGGTACAGCAGGTGGAGGTAGGAACTCCTGGGGGGATGGATGGTCGGAGGGTGAGCCGACCCCAGGAACTAGCTGCCTCCAGATGGTTTTCAGGCTTCTGGAACGGACAGTCCCATCGATCGTGAAGATGCAATCACAGCGCCAGGAACTGCGTTTCAGGTTGGCGGCAGGCATGCAGCATCTGCTGATGCAGGTGGAGGAGCCCAACTGCGTGCAGGAGTAGGAGGCAGGAGGTGGTGCCAGCCATGGATCAACAGGCAGTGGCCGAAGCCCAGGATAGGGCTGCCTTCTGACAGGCAGCCATGTTCTAGAGTCCACCTGTGGTGCCCCTGGCGAGTCCCCCACCCCTAGTCGATGAACCTGGAGCATCCCGTGTGCGTTGGCCCTGGTGCACACATTGTGCCTGCCTGGGCCCCATGTCCTGCCCATCCTCGGGAATCCTGGTAGGCTTGGTCCACATTGACATGGGTATACTGTGCCGACTGGATATATAGGGCCCCCATGACGGCACGGATGCACCTGTGCATTGACGCCTGGAAGGACCCCATTGCGTAAAAGTTCAGGACGACAGACACCTTGAAGGCTACCAGGAACAGGTGCTTCCCCCATTCCCCTGCGGTGCCAGTCTACCATGATCTTGCAGGTATGGTGCATTGTCCGTCTGCTCAGTCAGAGACTTCGACGGCATGCCTGGTCCAGCAGGCTCTCGAATGACAGGCGCTGCCGGTACACGTGAGACCTCATGCGGCGCCTCCTTTGCACCTCCTACTCCTCGGCCTGTTGGGCTCTGGCTCTCCACCCTCAGCAGCAGCCTTCTGTTCCTATGTGGCATGCTCCATTGATGCAGCTTCCTCTCCGAGCAGCTCCAGCTCGTACAGCCTCAGTGCATCCCCCAAGGATGCAGTGATACGAGGGAGGCCACCTTTGTGGTATTCCAATATCCATTTTCTGCAGGGGGTGAAAGGTCGACATCTTAGCATAGTGCGTACCCCCGTGCCAAACAAGGATTATCGTGCTACACAGCGCCCCGGTTGGCACTGCGGATTCTTCCCCCACCTGTCCCCCCTCTCCCATCCCTGCAACCCTGGCCCTGTTGGTTCGCGGCACCGTGGGGGTCTCTGGCCCCGGTGCCTGTCCCTGCTGCCAGTGGTACCGTCGGCTCGTGCTACCCATATCAGCGATACGCTCCGTGGCCTCACTCCAGGTAGGCCCTACTGTTGGCATTGCCCTTGGGTGGGCTGCATGATGCTCCACTGGTGGGTGGCAGCCGGTTGGGGTGGAGTGGTATTGCAGAGGGTAGGGTGCGGGGCTGCTGAGGTAGGGGCACCAATACGGCCGGTGGCACTCTGCAAAACCAAGGTCAAGGTGGGTGGTCAGTAGGATGCGCAGCAAGATGGCTGCCTTGCCGACTGTGGCAACGGTGTTTCGTGCCTGGACACCGCCCCAGTCCCATGGGGGGTTACCCCAACCCACACCCATCACCCGTCACCCCCACCTTTCCTCCGGCCCTGTCAGGGCACCCTTCCCACCCCAGCCAGCCCGGCCCGTGTCCAGTGTGCACCTCTCTATGTCCTACCTCCTCTCTCTCCCTCATCAGCCATGGTACCTATTTCTCGATTTTTAAAAGCACAACTGAACTTCGACTTCGGAATTTCTCCCCGACGGAGGCGGGGAATCGGCGGCCCGGAGAATATCAAGTCGGTCCCGCCAATGACATGCCAATGGCGTTTACTGTACATGCGATGTGGAATGCATAGACGCTGTCGTAGCACCAGAGAATTGTGAGTTGACGTGAAACCAATGCCCAGCACGATTTCGGGGGCGGAACTGATTCTCCGCCCAATCGTGTTTCCCGATTCCAGCGTCAGCCAATGGAGAATCCCGCCCTGTATGTTTCAAGAAGAAGTTAGATGTATCTCTTAGGGCTAAAGGGCTCAAAGGATATGGAGGGAAAGCAGAAACAAGTAACTGAGTTGGATGATCAGCCATGATCATATTGAATAGGCTCGAAGAGCCTACTCCTGCTCTTATTTTCGATGTTTCTATGTCAACAATTTCATTGGCTGAACTGAACACCAAATATTTTAATTTTCGAACAACTTAGGGAGGGGTCAAAATTAGCAGAAAATATAGCTTTGCAATGAATAGGTCCACAGACCGAGAATCTGCTGAGATGATTCATTGTGATCAGTGAATAATTAAGAAATATAACAAAATGCCAAAAAGTCAAAAATATGTATCGCAAAAATAGTCTCTCAGAAATTGATTATATTGTTAAATTTGTATCATAATTTTATTTTGCCCTTCAATATCTTTAACAACACTGAAACTCTGGTAGATGGAAATAATTAGCTTTGTGAGAATATGTACAATTGTGTCTGAGGTACATTTCCTTGTGATCCAGTGAATATGGAAGATAGGCACTATTCACCATTTTGCAATATCTGTAATGAGGATGCATTCCTGCAGTGTGTTGCAAAGGGAAGCTAAGTATATTGTTACGATCCTCATGGAGACAAATAACTTAAAAAGAAAAAAACTTCCAGAAACCGACAGAAATAACTAAAGACAATTTCATACCAAAAGAGAAAATGCTGGAAAATCTCAGCAGGTCTGGCAGTAAGGAGAGAAACGAGCTAACGTTTCAAGTCCAGGAGACCCTTGTCAAAGCTCTGACAAAGGGTCACCTGGACTCGAAACGTTCGCTCTTTTCTCTCCCTACAGATGCTGCCAGACCTGCTGAGATTTTCCAGCACTTTCTCTTTTGATTTCAAATTCCAGCAGTAATTTGCTTTCAAAGACAATTTCATGTTTTACAACTTTTACTGGAACAAACAAACTAGAATCAACATACATAAAACATTCCTTAATAGACATCCAATACACAAAACTAAAGAAAAGATATCTTTGCATTAACTAAGTAACTCAATTGAGGTACTTCATACAACTTATGTTGCTGTGCATTGCATATCTGGCAGATGTAGAGCAATAGACGACCAAGTCCCAAATCTCCTAGTGGTAGCAAAACCTCCATTTGTGCCCATCTAAAATGGCCGCCCACAAAGGATAAAGAGAATTGTGGTCAAGTCGGGACACAGACAGTACACAGCCTCTGTGTATTGTGCAAAGGAAAACCAGACCGTACTGAAACTTGCACCTGTTAAAGGTGAATCACCGATTTCCCCAGGACAATAGACTCAAATTAAGAAATAGCAACAGTAGCAGACTCCCCGGCGCCACCTCCCCTTATTTGGAAAGGCCCATGCACTTGGAACAATAATGACTGGGACCCGCCCAGCCATCAAGGTACCTGCCCCTAATTGGCCAGTATCGATCAGAGTGATCAAGACCCTATCGATCCATTGGATCCTGAGTTAACCCCGCCCAAAAGGGCACGAAAGAGAAGAAGGATAAGAGATCCCTGCGCACTCGGGATTAATCTCTTTTGGGACCGGCCTGTGCCCACACCAACTGCAGCATAACAAACAGCTACCTGAGAGAGACGAGCCGCAGGCGAGACGAACCTGACGACTTCCAGCCGACACACGTGGGGATCCAGATAAAGATATCTACCTGCACAGAGCCGGTCATCCAGAAGTTAAGTAAAGGTCATCTTAGTTGATAGGTGTAGTTTAATGCATAGTCGTGTGTATCATTGCACATAGAGATAAGTCCTGTGTTGAATAATAAACTGTCTTTGAACTAACTGTTTTAAACTAATGTGGCAGGGGGTTGGGAATCAGATTAGGAAGTTAGAGGTCAGTAAAGGCGCAGCAACTAAAGCCAGTAAGGTACTAGATAATAAACTCAATGTGACTAAGGGGAAGAGTAGACAGGGAAGAGATAAAGAACGCAAAGGGACAGGTGGTCTGAGGTGCATTTCTTTCAATGCGAGAAGTGTAGCAGGTAAGGCAGATGAACTTAGGGCTTGGATTAGCACCTGGGAAAATGATGTTATTGGTATTACGGTGACTTGGTTGAGGGAAGGGCAAGACTGGCAACTAAATATCCCAGGGTATAGATGCTTCAGGAGGGATAGAGAGGGAGGTAAAAGGGGTGGAGGAGTTGCATTACTGGTCAGAGATGATATCACAGCTATGATTAAGGAGGGCACGATGGAGGATTCGAGCACTGAGGCAATATGGGCAGAGCTAAGAAATAGGAAGGGTGCACTAACATTGTTGGGACTTTACTACAGGCCTCCCAAAAGTGAGCATGAAGTAGAGGTACAAATATGTAGACAGATTATAGAAAAATGTAGGAGCAATAGGGTGGTCGTGATGGGAGATTTTAACTTCCCCAACATTGAATGGGACTCATGTAGTGTTGGAGGCGTAGATGGAACAGAATTTGTAAGGAGCATCCAGGAGAGTTTTTTAGAGCAGTATGTAAATAGTCCAACTCGGGAAGGGGCCATACTGACCTGGTATTGGGGAATGATCCCGGCCAGGTGGTTAAAGTTTCAGTCGGTGATTACTTTGGGAATAGCGATCACAATTCCTTAAGTTTTAGAATACTCATGGACAAAGACGAGAGTGGTCCTAAAGAAAGAGTGCTAAATTGGGGAAAGGCCAAGTATAACAAAATTCGGCTGGAGCTCGGGAATGAGGATTGGGAGCAGCTCTTTAAGGGTAAATCCACATTTGAAATGTGGGTGTTTTTTCAGGAAAGGTTGATTAGAGTGCAGGACAGACATGTCCCTGTGAAAATGAGGGATAGAAATGGCAAGATTAGGGAACCATGGATGACGGGTGGAATTGTGAGACTAGCTAAGATGAAAAAGGAAGCATACATAAGATCTAGGCGACTTAAATCTGATGAAGCTTTGGAGGAATATCGGGAAAGTAGGACAAATCTCAAACGCGCAATAAAGAGGGCTAAAAGGGGTCACAAAATATGTTTGGCTAACAGGGTTAAGGAAAATCCCAAAGCCTTTTATTTGTATATAAGGAGCAAGAGGGTAACTAGAGAAAGGATTGGCCCACTCAAAGACAAAAGAGGGAATTTATGCGTGGAGTCAGAGGAAATGGGTAAGATTCTTAATGAGTACTTTGCATCGGTATTCACCAAGAAGAGGGACATGATGGATGTTGAGGCTAGGAATGGATGTTTAAATACTCTAGGTCAAGTCGGCATAAGGAAGGGGGAAGTTTTGGGTATTCTAAAAGGCATTAAGGTGGACAAGTCCCCAGGTCCGGATGGGATCTATCCCAGGTTACTGAGGGAAGCGAGGGAAGAAATAGCTGGGGCCTTAACGGATATCTTTGCAGCATCCTTGAGCACGGGTGAGGTCCCGGAGGACTGGAGAATTGCTAATGTTGTCCCTTTGCTTAAGAAGGGTAGCAGGGATAATCCAGGGAATTATAGACCTGTGAGCTTCACGTCAGTGGTAGGCAAACTGTTGGAGAAGATACTGAGGGATAGGATCTATTCACATTTGGAAGAAAATAGACTTATCAGGATAGGCAGCATGGTTTTGTGCAGGGAACGTCATGTCTTACAAACCTAATAGAATTATTTGAGGAAGTGACAACGTTAATTGATGAGGGAAGGGTTGTAGATGTCATATACATGGACTTCAGTAAGGCGTTTGATAAAGTTTCCCATGGCAGGTTGATGGAAAAAGTGAAGTCGTATGGGGATCAGGGTGTACTAGCTAGATGGATAAAAAACTGGCTGGGCAACAGGTGACAGAGAGTAGTGGTGGAAGGGAGTGTCTCAAAATGGAGAAAGGTGACTAGTGGTGTTCCACAGGGATCCGTGCTTGGACCACTGTTGTTTGTGATATACATAAATGATCTGGACGAAGGTATAGGTGGTCTGAATAGCAAGTTTGCAGATGATACTAAGATTAGTGGAGTTGCAGATAGCGAGGAGGACTGTCAGAGAATACAGCAAAATATAAATAGATTGGAGAGTTGGGCAGAGAAATGGCAGATGGAGTTCAATCCAGGCAAATGCGAGGTGATGCATTTTGGAAGGTCTAATTCAAGAGCGGACTATACGGTCAATGAAAGAGTCCTGGGGAAAATTGATGTTCAGAGAGATCTGGGAGTTCAGGTCCATTATACCTTGAAGGTGGCAACGTAGGTCGATAGAGTGGTCAAGAAGGCATACAGCATGCTTGCCTTCATCGAACGAGGTATTGAGTACAAGAGTCGGCAGGTCATGTTACAGTTGTATAGGACTTTGGTTAGGCCACATTTGGAATACTGCATGCAGTTCTGGTTGCCACATTACCAGAAGGATGTGGATGCTTTAGAGAGGGTGCAGAGGAGGTTCACCAGGATGTTGCCTGGTATGGAGGGTGCTAGCTATGAAGAAAGGTTGAGTAGATTAGGATTGTTTTCGTTGGAAAGACTGAGGTGGAGGGGGGACCTGATTGAGGTCTACAAAATTATGAGAGGTATGGACAGGGTGGGCAGCAACAAGCTTTTGCCAAGAGTGGGGGTGTCAGTTACAAGGGGTCATGATTTCAAGGTGAGAGGGGGAAAGTTTAAGGGAGATGTGCGTGGAACGTTTTTTACGCAGAGGGTGGTGGGTGCCTTGGATGCTTTGCCAGCGGAGGTGGTAGAGGCGGGCACAATAGCATCATTTAAGATGCATCTAGGCAGATATATGAACGGGCAGGGAACAGAGGGAAGTAGATCCTTGGAAAATAGGTGACAGGTTTAGATAAAGGATCTGGATTGGTGCAGGCTGGGAGGGCCGAAGGGCCTGTTCCTGTGCTGTAATTTTCTTTGTTCTTTGTTCTAACATCCTAGTTGTGTGGTCATTTGGTCAATACAAGAAATATACTCGCAGCTTTGTGGTTTGTTAATAAAATTAGCAACACATTGGAGGATGGAAGCGGCTGATGTGGTATTCCCGGACAGTGATGGGATGCCAATTAGGTTCATTAATAACAAGTGGGCAGGTACCTGTCAACTTGACAGAATCATGACTGAAGCTAAGAGAGAGAAATAGAGGGGGAGGTGATTCAGTTAGTCATAAAGTACTAAATCCACCAGGTCCGGGTTGGTTTGTATGTATAAACTCCTTGTCCTTCTTGTTCAATGAAGCGTGCAGGAGGGAAGGCCAGGAGCAGTGCCAGGCATACATAAAATGTAGTGTCAACATGATGAAGATACAATACAGGACTACTTGCATGCCAAACAGTGAAAGCAGCAAGTGATAGAGCTAAGAGATCCCACAACCAACAGATCAGATGTCAGCTCTGCAGTCCTGCTCCATACAATTGTGAATGGTGGTGGACAACTAAACAACTCCCAGAGGAGGAGGCTCCACAAATATATCTCCACCCTCAGTAATGGAGGAGCCCAGCACGCCAGTACAAAAGATAAGGCAGAAGCATTTGTAATAATCTTCAGCCTGAAGTGCCCAAAGGATAATCCATCTCGGCTTCCTCCGGCGGTCCCCAGGACCACAGATTTAGCCTTCAGCTAATTCAATTTACTCCACCTGATGTCAAGAAATGGCTGATGGTACTGGGTACTGTAAAGGCTATGGACCTTGCCAACACTCCAGCAATAGTATGGAAGACTTGTTCTCCAGAACTAGCCTTGCTCCACCCAACCTGTTCCAGTACAGCTACAAAATTGACATCTACACAACAACATGGAATATTTCCCCCACACACACAAAACAGGACAAATCGACCTGGCCAATTAATTGGCATCCGATTCACCACGTTAAACATTCATCCCTCAAACATTGATGCACAGTGACAGCAGTATGTACCGTCCCCAAGATTTACTGCATCCACTCACCCAGGTTCCTTTGGCAGCACCTTCCAAACCCGCCACCTCCACCACCTCGAGGAACAAGGACAGCAGATATATGGGAGCACCGGCAGGTTTCTCTCCAAGCGACACACCATCCTGAAGTGGAACTATATCACCACTCCTTCTCTGGCTCTGGGTCAAAATCCTGGAACTCCCGAACAGCACTGTGGGTGGATGTACACAATGTGGACTGCAGCATCTCAAGCAGCCGGCTCACCATCACCCGCTCAAGGACATCTGAGGATGGGCAATAAATGGGCAATAAACTATGAAAGAATAAAAGAATCTTCTTATTTCTGAGTGTTTTGTTGCTTTACTAACAATATATTGGATGTTTTGCATTGAATGGTGAAGTAAAGGCATTTTGATGGTTACCTGAACACCCGAGTACAGTCTCATAACTTCTCGAATTCTCAGCTCAAAACTCTAAAACCTGTTGGAACTAAAACAAAAATACCCCAAAATAATCTTTTACATTTAACCCAAAAATGATTTCATTTTGGTGACTGACAATGTTGTCCTGTTATAGGCGAAGAAAAAGTCACTAATATTACAATGTGAGATGATAGTCATTAATTTTATTTTGTATATTGTGAAACTAAATTAATTCACTAAAAGGTTTCAAGTGACTAACTTTGGCTTAGGAATCTTCATTCTAATGCTGAATGATTGCAGTGGATTCCTGCTGCCTCGCTATAGTGAGTTCAAAGCTGTGCAGATTAGGTGGGGTTATGGAGATAGGGACAGGGAGCGGGTCTAGGTGGTATGCTCTTTCGGAGGGTCGGTGCAGACTCTATGGGCCGAATGGCCTCCTGCTGCACTCTATGATAATGGGCGCAATTCACCCGAAACATTTCTTTGTCTGGTTTTGGGCGGGTTTGGCAGGGTGTTTCTCGGTGGTTGCAGAATAGAGTAACGATTTGAACTAGAAATGTTGCAGAGCTCTTGCAAGAATTGAGTTGTACGACCTCAACAACAACTGTCCTTCCATGAGAATAGTTATCTTGCTCGCCAGCACTTGTTGGTGGAATACACAGTGGGAATTGACAAAGGAGGGGAATTCAGGGTCATTTCTGTAAAGTGCAACAAAGTCTGCATTAACACCCAGCATTGACAGGGTACCATCGATTGTGATTGAAACCAGTTTCTTAATCAGAATGCTTTTCTCAGTCACATACCTTTTGAATTTGTTACAGACATCCTTACCACTTGTCATCTCTTTCAGTGGCAAAAGAGTGAGAAACTTTGTTGTTGTATTTTTGAATGCCATGTGAACTAAACCAATCAGCTGGGTCATAGCCTTCATATTTACTGATTCATCAAACTGCAGTGATAAATATGCACAAATCTTGCGTATTTTCTGAGACTTGCCTTTCGATAACAATTCCACCCTTCTGGCTACTGTTAAAAGTGCCAAGCTCTCGACGGATGTTATAATTTCATCTTGGCTTACAAAGTCTTTGAACAAATCGTCGTCAGCAACCGTTATAGCTTCCATGATAACTTGGCCATCGGTGAATGGTTTCTTGTATTTCGCCGGCAGATGGCTAATGTGAAAAGATGCCTCTTTGCTAGCCTTGCCTTTAGCCTCAGGTTTTGAAAAGAGTGACTGCCGAGCATTTAAAATTCCCTTTCACTCCCAACCTTCCTTGTCTAAATCGGGCTGTTTACAGGGAAGTTTTCTTGAAATTTTGCATGCATTGTCTTGTGATGCCGTTCCAAATGACCTCTTTTACTCAAGGCTCCACTCTTGACAAATGGTCTTGGCTTTGACATTCATAAAAAGAAATTTCCCATTCCTGGTGGAAATGGTCGGTTTTTGCTCTTGGAGGTCCCTGGCTCCTCGCTCGTCATTTTGACTTCAACCGGCCTATTCCAAGTTTTGGTGCCTGCGAGAATCTCGTTGCCCAAGTCTCGCAGATTTTAGGTGTTGTTCGGCAGACATTGAGCTCATTCACTTGTCAAATTGCATGCAATTTGGCACTGTTCAGCATGCAGTGAGCTGATTCGTTTATGATAACGAGAATCGCGAAGCTCGCGCAATTAGGCACAGTTCAGCATGCAATGAGCTGATTCACTCGTCATTACGAGAATCACGAAACCTGCGCAATTAGGCACGGTTCAGCATGCAATGAGCTGATTCACTCGTCATTACGAGAATCGCGAAGCTCGGGCAATTTGGCACGGTTCAGCATGCAATGAGCTGATTCACTCGTCATTACGAGAATCGCGAAGCTCGGGCAATTTGGCACGGTTCAGCATGCAATGAGCTGATTCACTCGTCATTACGAGAATCACGAAACCCGCGCAATTAGGCACAGTTCAGCATGCAATGAGCTGATTCACTCGTCATTACGAGAATCACGAAACCCGCGCAATTAGGCACAGTTCAGCATGCAATGAGCTGATTCACTCGTCATAACGAGAATCGCGAAGCTCGGGCAATTAGGCACGGTTCAGCATGCAATGAGCTGATTGACTCGTCATTACGAGAATCGCGAAGCTCGGGCAATTAGGTACGGTTCAGCATGCAATGAGCTGATTCACTCGTCATTACGAAATTCCAAGTCACAAGCAATTTTGCGTGGTTTGGCTGGCAATGGCAATCGACTCTTTGAGATCCGAGGATCGAACTGTCAATCAGGGACAACTATTTGGAAACCACTGTTGAAAATGGCTCTTGTTAACCAGTCATGTTAAAAACAAGAATGACACATGCTGAAAAGCTGGTGAATATTTTGATGGATTGGTTGGACAGCTAGTGTACATTGATATTCAGTCAGCAGATGTTGCTAGTGGAGCAAAGACCTCTGATGATATATCCTAGGCATTAATCATCCATCAATGTCAATCCATTTCCTTGGTTAATTTTGAAATTTCCAGTGGGCCAACTGATCTATCTGATTCCCCTTACTGTTGCAGGTATGCCGACAGCCAACAAGGAGACCCCTGCGTGTTGACAACACCCCTCCCAATGAATTGGATTATTGCATTCAGAAAATGTTTGAATGATTTATGGAGAACATAATGTTCTAATGGATACATTTGTAGTCAATTTATTTCCAATTCCTGGCATGAATCCTTCATAATCGCTCAACCATCTGCTTGTTGATTGTTGGAATGCACGGTTCTCTGTGGTATCTAGTTGCATGCAAAACATTGAAAAGAACGCAAATGGTCTCTTCATTAATGACTTTGGCATTATTTGGCTGGCCATCTTCCTCTTATAATGTAGAGATGTTCATTTGGGTTTTATATATTCCTTTAATTGACAAATTCATTGTGACTTTTTTAAAGATAACTAAGTGTTAATGCCGGGACTGAATCGGTGGACTTCTACAACAACTAAACTGACACTGGTCCCGGAGCAATTCAGGATCCGTTAACGGGAAAGACTGGCTCCACGTGGGACATGATCAATTCCAATGAAATACAGTGTCAGATTCGCCGGGGTTGGGATTGACACTCGAGAAGCTGACAAGCTGCAGCCACATATTAGCGCTCCACTCCCCACACACACTCAACACAGCAAACACGATGACTGCACGCAGAGCGGCACCGTGGTTTGTGGACACCAAGCTAGCATCTACCGGGCCTGGGTGCAGGTGGCAGAGGCCGTGAGCGCCATGGGCCCCACCACGAGGACTGGACAGCAGTGCCGAAAAAAGCTGTACCACCTCCTCAGGGTTAGTAGGCAGCACCGATCTGGCACCGATCCCGGTCCCAAACACCCGTAACCCCACCCTCCACCCGGAGGGAAACCAAACTCCACCCGCTGGCAGTGTGCACGTTCCACACCCTGCAACACATGTTAGTATCCACACCGGCCACCATGGCCAGATGCCCTGCCCACACGGGGCACCAGCTTCCTACCCCCTGTGCTGTCCGCCTCTGAGTGGTTCACACTGTGCAGGAAAGATTGGCTCACAACCGCCGTGAGAGAGAGAAGACCGAAGGGGGACCGACGAACCTGCTCAGCTGCGGGCACTGGACCAGGTTGGTGGGCCCGGAGAAAGGGCAGTTGTCAAGGTGGTGCTCAGCATCGGGGCGACCAAGTGAGACCCAGCTACCTTGCGGCTTCCCATGAAATGCGAGGCCCACATCACCCCCACACCACCCACACACCACCCACACACACACCCCTTACCACTCCCGCACCACCCCCTCACCACCCCCTCACCACCTCCATCCCAAACCCCCATCCCCCACACCAAATTCACACCACCCTCTCACCACCACCCACAACCACAACCCTCGGTCCAATCATGCATCATGTCTTGCAGGATCACCTGGTGACAAGGCAGGCCCTTCTGATGTCCCCCAACCCCAGGCGGATTCCAGGAATGAGGAGATGACTGATAGTGAGGACACCGCCCCCGCCCCCCCCCCCCCCAAACGCCAGCCTGAGACACCCGGGAGCACCAGTCCGGGGACGACACTGACTTCCTGTCATAGCTGTCTCCAATTACCCACCAACATCCTAGACACACTCACCTTGGCTTGGCATGTTAGTTAAGGGGCACCTGGGGCACTCTCAGGTGCACACCACAAGCATGCTATGGAACATCAGGTGGAGTTAGGAACCCCCGAGGGGGCGGATGGTTGAAGGACGGCCTGACTCCAGGGACTAGCCTCCGTCGAGACGGCTCTTGGGCTTCTGGAAAGGGAGGTCCCATCGATAATGGAGATGCAGACACAGTGCCAGGGACTACATGAGGAGGTGTCAGGAACCATCCAGTACCAATGCATGCCATCCAGGCCAACATCGAATGGGTAGCTTCCGCGTGCAGGCCTTGGGGGCGAAGATATCGACCATGGGTCAGTTTGCGCAAGGCCTGGGACAATCTTATGGGCGGTGGCCGAGGCACAGGATAGGGCTGCCCTGTCACAGGCAGCTACATACCAGGGCCACCTGGATATTGCAGCCTCGCTGCAATGCTTGGTCCAGTCACAACGGGTTATGGTTGAGGTCCCGAGTACTGGCTGACCTGAGTCAGTCCCAGTAGGAGGTGGTCCAGTCATTGTGCTCCATGGCCGCGAGCATCGAGACCCATGTCGAGAGGAGATTGGGCCTCCAGGACTGGCAGTGTCAGGTGGCGAGGGAGTTCCGGGAGTTCGCTCAGGTCACAGATCTATCCCAAGGAGTATCCCAGGGGCCATCGGGCACCTCAAGGGAGGAGGGAGTGACGGGGCTCATGGTGCCGACAACCCCCCCCCCCCACCCGGCCCTGGTGTATCCGAACAGAGTGGCAACATGCCGCTTGACCCAAGCAACAACTGGGCCCATCGAGGCCCGGTTGCTCCAGAGGACAGTCATCAAAGAGGACCTAGGTCACAGGGTGGGGTTCGCAGCAGGCCACCTCCACTTCTGGTGTTCCGCCGATGGTTCCATCTAGACATAGCATCAGGGCCCATGAGTCCAGAAAGGTAGACACTAGTAATGATGGCATGGCTGTAGCACTCAGGAGAGCATTAGGGGCTGGGGCACACACCATTATAGAGATGTTCACATGCGCTCTGTAAAATAACACCTGTGTACTAAAGTTCCATCCTGCTTTGGTGCTCTGTCAGCAGAGTGCGAGGGATGGGCTGGGCCGGGCATGGCTGCCTGCCTCCTATCGGTGAGGGGTGGAATGGGCGGACGGTGGAGGTGGTCACCGGCCGGAGCTCCGAGCTCGGATACCGCAAATTGCCCCAATACCCCGGCCCTCGCGCTCCCTCTCGCACAACCCCACGCTCCCAACCCTCCCCCCCCCACTCTCCACACACACCAAGGGTTCTGTGGGACCATGTGATTGAATGACCAGCTCGCATGCAGGGATCACCAAGGTGCACTGTGGAAAGCGCTACCATGGGCAGGAGGCAGGCATTGTCAAATATCGCGGAGCACCAGAGCAGTGCAGGTTCTCATCGTCCACCATTCCATGGACCAGACCCGCTATTACTGCCAACCCAGGGCCTGCACCGCAGGTAGGAATCATGGAGAGGCTGTAAGGGGGCAGGTGGGATGGTGCAGGACAGTTGGTCATGGGAGGGGGTGGTCAGCCAGGGGGAGGGCGGCAGGGGAAGGGGGTGGTGGGAGAAGTCCCTGCCATCAGCCCGGCTTCCTTGTCGGTGAACCCATAGGCGATTACAACGTCCTGTGCATGGCGGCCATGACGCACGTGTTGTGCAGTCTCTTGTGTTTGTCCTGGCCCCATGCCCTGCCCATCCTGGCCTTCCTCCGTATCCTCCTCGTCGGATGAGGCACGGCGTTCAGCCCCATCCTCAAGCTGCACGATGTTGTGGAGAATGCAGCAGAACACCATGATGTGGAGACTCTTCTAGTGCTCTACTGGAGGGACCCTCCAGAGTGGTCCAGGCTCCTGAACCACATCTTCAGGAGGCTGAAGCACCGCTCGATCACACTCCTGGTCGCTGTATGAGCATCGCTGCAGCGGGTATCCACTTCGGTCTGTGGCCTCCAGATGGGCACCATCAACCATGACAGCAGCAGATAACCCCTGTCACTGAAGATCCAACCCCTCACCCGGGTGCACACCTCGAAAGTGTCAGGAACTGTTGAGTATGTCAGGATGAAGGCGTTGTGCACACTGCCAGGGAATCGGGTGCAGGCGTGCATGATGCACATCCCATGGCCACACACCAGCTGCACGTTCATCGAATGGAACCCCTTTCGGTTTGTGAAGAAAGGCCTGTCATGGGCTGGTGCTCTTAGGGGGACATGCATCCCCTCAATCACTTTCTGGACCTGGGGCATCCTCGAATGTCAGGCGCTGCTGGTACAAACGAGGCTTCATGTGGCACCTCCTTCACACCTCTTCCTCTTTCTGTTGGGGGGGCCGGCTCTCCATCCTAACCGACTGGCTTCTGTTCCTCTGGGGCAGGCTCCACCGCTGCAGGACCCTCCTCGAGCAACTCCTGCTCATACAGCCTCAGTGCATCCCCCAGGGCTGCGGCGGCCAGGATGAAGGCCACTATTCTTGGTTGGATTCCGAAGTCCATTGTCTGGAAGGGGTGAAAGGCAGACATGTTAGCATGGTGCATACCCCCATGTACAACCAGCCCCAACAGGCTACACAGTGGCCCTGACCTGCATTGCAGCCCCTGCCCCCACATGTCCCCCACCCCTCCTCCTCTCTCATCCCTCCACCTACCCCCGGCTGTTCCCCCTGGCACTCTGCCCTCCGCAACGCACGTCTGGCCTCATTGTGTTCAGCATGGGATGCCTCTGGATCCGGCATCCATCCCTGCCAGTAGCGGTACCAATTTATGGCCCCTACCCATGCCAGCAATACACTCGGCGTCCGCTGTCCGGAGCCCTCCTGTAGGGGCTACCATGGGCATTAGCCTTGGGTGGCTCACGTGATGCCCCGTCGGCAGGGTGGCCCCCGATTGTGTGGGGGTGGATTGCGGGGATGGTGGGGCGGTGCACCCATCCAGCCGGTGTCACTCCGCGCAACCACAGGCCACGGTGGGCGATCGGTGGGGGGGCGCAGCAAGATAAACTGCAGTAATGGCAGTTCGTGCTTGGACACCCCAGTCCCCAGGGGTGGTGGTGGGGGGGTCGCCCATCTCCTGGTCACTCTCCTGCTACGAGCTCCCAGCCCTGGCATATGCCCTCCCCCCCCCCCCATCTCCCAGCCAGACCTGCCAGTGTCTGGGCGGGTAGCCCACAGTCGCGCCTCTGGGAACATGACCTACCTGATGTGTTATATGAGTTGGTTTAACACTGACTGCAACTGGATCCAGTAAGACGAGAAACAGGCTTCCGACACAGGAGATGGTCCAACACTGTTTTATTGAACCTGCTGATTGCTGTACATAATCTGCTGTGGGTTGACACTCTATTAATCTAAACTGATAACCTCCTACTGGCTTGACCAGACTGGCTCTCTGGCACATGGAGACGGTGCTCACTGCACTGTGCACCCTGACTATCTCTGTAGCTGTATCCAGTGAGAAGAGGCAGAGTCTTGATGCCTCGTGTGTTTTATAGTGGTGGTGTCCCCTGCAGTGTACTGTCTGGTGATTGGTTGTTCTGTGTCCTTTGTGTTTATTGGTTATTCTGTGTGTCAATCACTGCCTGTCTGCATCTCATTATATACATGAGTGGATATTATGCCACTACCTCCTCTCGCTCCCTCAGCAGCCACAGCACTTGATTCCCTATTTTTTTAAAACCACAAGTGAAACTCGCCACCGGTAATTCCTCCTGGCAGAGGGGAGCACTGCGGAGGCCCTGCAGAATACTGGGTCAGGCCTGTCAATGACATGCCAACAGCTTTCACTGTACGTGTGGAATGGATTGATGCCGCTGTCGGGGCACGAGAGCATGGCATTCTGTCGGGCGCCCGGCCAGGCCACGGATTTGTGCCTCACGCGCGATTCTCCCCCCAATTGTGTTTCCTGATTCCAGCGTCACTGTGCGGAGAAACACGCCCAAAACATGGACTTCTCCTGTTCCTATTCTGTATGTTTGTATATCGATGTATGTAAAGCTTACTGGTCCCAAAACAAAGGACGATTGTTTGTGAATATTTGTGAAGAAAGGATTTTTTAAATGAGGAAAAGCAACAGATTCCCAAGAATGCTGGGACCTACAGTAAGGGGGCAAATATCCATTCGGAGCAAAGAGACAGGTCAAAGTAATCATGGCAGCAAATAAGGGGCAGCAACCCTGCAGATTGGATTCATCCAACTGTCTACCTGCTTCACTGCTGCAGCCCTCAGTGCAGGGGAAATTCAAGCATTCTGTCTCTTTTCAGCACACTTGCCACATTCATTTCAAATTATGTTAGATTGAATTTGAGGTTCAAGAAATAAGCTCCTGAATACTTCTTTTACAGATCATTATTGACCAATAGGGAGACAAATTGTCTCAGCCAGAATCTAGATTCCATTGAAGGACAGTGGAGGAAGTCGACAGTATAAAACTACTGATAAAGGTGGGCAAAAATTCTCCTTTTGTCAGAGGAGGGCGAGGATGGGCAGGACATGGTCTCGGGCAGACGCAGGAGGCCGCACAACGTGTGCACCAGGGCTGGCGTGCGTATGACCTCATCACCTCCACCTCTACGGGGTGCCCCGTGGTCCCCGGGCTACTCTTTGGGATGTGGTGTGACTGGAGTGAACTCCTGGGCTCCCCAGCCACCAGGCGCTGCCAGTCCTCGAGCCCACTCCCGTCTCAATGCTCGTGGACATGGAGAACAAGGACTGGGCCATCTCCCTCTGGGACCGGGGCACCTCCATCTGTGACTGGCTCTGGTCAGCCAGCGCCCGGGCCATGCCGTCGCCGCCCTCAACCTTAACCCGTTGTGACTGGGCCAAGCTCTGGAGTGTCGCTGTAATGTCCAAGTGGTCCTGGTACATAGCTGGAGGGCCACCCTATCATGTACCTCAGCCACTGCCCGCACACATTGTCCCAGGCTTTGAATGTCCTAACCCATGGCTGATATTTTTGCCCCCACGGTTCTCCACCGCTGACCACCCATGCAGTGTTGGCCTGGGTCGCACACACATGGTCGGCACGGCCTCCTGCCCCTGCAGGTGGTTGGACTCCTCCAACTGCACATGCAGGCAGCTAATCCCTGGGAACGGTCTGTTCTTTGATCATCCATCCTCTCGGGAGTCCCTACCTCCACCTGATGTGTCATTGCACGTGTGTGTTGTGCACCAAATAGTGTCCCAAATGAGGTGAGTGTCTCTGCAATGGTGGAGGGTGTTGGAGACAGCTATGACGGAAAGTCAGTGTCATAATCACAGAATGGGCTGCATGGTAGCACAGTGGTTAGCACAGTTGCTTCACAGCTCCTGGGTCTCAGGTTCGATTTCCGGCTTGGGTCACTGTCTGTGCGGAGTCTGCATGTTCTCCCCGTGCCTGCGTGGGTTTCCTCCGGGTGCTCCGGTTTCCTCCCACAGTCCAAGGATGTGCAGGTTCGGTGGATTGGCCATGATAAATTGCCCATAGTGACCAAAAAGGTTAGGTGGAGTTACTGGGTTACAGGATAGGGTGGAGGCGTGGGCTTAAGTAGGATGCAGACTCAATGGCCGGAATGGCTTCCTTTTCCACTGTAAATTCTATGATTCTATAATTCTATGAATAATAGAATAGTGCAGCTGAGAAGAGCCCATCGACCCATCGAGTCTACACCAACACATGAAAGACTTCTGATCTACCCACCTAATCCCATTCATCCCCTGTCTTTTGCTCCAGGTCTCAGGCTGTTACTTGAGGGCTCTCTTCACTGACCGATGCCGCCTCGTCGATAGAATCTGTTTGGGGTTGGGTGCGGGGGACACCAGAGGGGCCAGCCTCGTCGCCAAATGAAACTAAAGTCACAAAACAGGGTTGGGGTGTTGTGAGAGAAGTAGGGTGGTGGGGTGATGTGTGGGTGGTGTGGAGGAGGTAGGATGGAATGGAGGTGGTGTGGGGGAGGTGGGTGGTATAGGGGTGGTTTGGGGTGGTGAGGGGGTGGTTTGAGAGAGGTGGGATGCTGTGGGGGTGATGTGGGGGCGGTGGGGTGATGGGGCTGTCGGGGTCGTGGGCACAACACAACCCAGAGAGCGTTCAGTTGGTTTCCCGACGCCGACTGCCTTCAATCAGGGCCCACCGACCCGGTCCAGTGGCCATCCCTCTGTGACGGCGAGGGACCACGGGCCCCATTCCGGTCTTTCCGTCTCTCTCTGTGGTTATGCGCCACCTCCTCCTTGGTGGAGGGGGGGGGGGGGGGCAAACAGAAAGCATGCAGTGTTCGGCAGTGGGACACTTGCAGCACAGGGAGGTGGGTAGCTGGTGGTCTTTGAGGCCAGGGCACCGGGCAAAGACGGCTGACATGTGGTGGGCACAGCGCACACTGTTGGCCGGTGGTGTGCGGTCACCCTCCGGGTAGAAAGGGGGGGGGTTTACGAGTGTGTGGCACAGGGTGTTGGTGCCAGGGGAACAGTGCTGCCTACCCACCCTGACTGCCCTGAGAAGGTTGTGCAATTCCTTCCGGCACTGCTGTCAGGTCGTGGTGGTGGGGCCCATGGCGCTCATGATCTCTGCCACCTGCGCCCAAGCCCTGTATATGGCGGTGGGTGGCAGCCTCCTTGCCACCCTGGGGAAGAGGGTGGCTCACCTCTCCTCCATGGCATCCAGCAGGGTCTTGAGCTCCTCGCCTGTCACTCTTCGTGCTGCCAGCTTGTTGGCTGGGATGAGTGTGTGTTTGCCGGCGGCGCGAGGAAGCGAATTTTGCTCAATGTTCATAAAAAGATTCAGTACAAGAGGCAGACAAGAGGTTAAACTTTCTGTTTATTTTGTTGGGACAAAAGTACTGATATCTCTATCAAGGGTGTGAAAATCCTAGAAATTAGAATGAAACACACATGCTGTCCTGCACCTTATTCTCTGTAACAATAATGCTAGACAAATGGTGTGTCCTTTGTTTTGTTTGGCCACCATTCTGATATCACATTTGTGGGGTATGTCTATGAGGTGCCCCTGAAATCTTCCTTTGTGTGTTTCTGCAAAGATCTGTTATTATGGATCAGGGTTTAGAGATTCTCAACGTGTATCATGGAGATCACCTGACCCACAACTTTTAATAGATTGTGGTATGGGGAGCACACGGCCCACTCTACAGGTGTGGTACAGCAGAAAGGGACCAGTATTTTTTTAAAGAAAACAATATTTATTCTATGAACTCAAGTTAACCTTTTTAAAACAAACAGTGAATATCTTAGCAACCATTAATTCAAAGATAACCCCCAAAGACTACAACACTCAGTAATCCTTTAAGCTGTCCTTTTAACATTCGAAAGACTTAACAAACCTTTAAACAGGAGCACATTAGGTTCACATTCACGATTGAGAACATTTATAATTCTGAATTCAGCAAATGATCCAGAGATAGTCTTTGCAGAGATCAACAGGACAACTCTTTGTTTAACTTCAGCTGCAGCTCACTCGAAAACCCAGACACAACCAAGCTTTTTCTCAAAGTGAAACTAAAAAGCAGAACCAGAGCTCAGCTCCACCCACACTCTGACATCACTGCAGTAACATGAGCAGCCAAACATTTCTTAAAGCGACATTCTCATGACACCTCCCCCTAAGAAAAAATAAATAAACCATCAACTTCAAGATGGTTTTATTTTTCACCTTCTCATCATCCTTCAAGAAATGCACACAGTAAATATACTTTATCATTGCAAAAAACAACACACGCAAATAGGTATAATAATAGTCCATTTTTTTTCCATTCTTCCTCCATCTGAAATCCTTCTGTTCATCACATTCATGACAAAGCATCGGCTATCACATTTTCCCGTCCAGTAGTGTTGTATTCTTTGGGGGTTATCTTTGAATTAATGGTTGCTAAGATATTCACTGTTTGTTTTAAAAAGGTTAACATGTACTATTTTTAAATGAAATGGCTGTAACAATAAATTCCAGCAAAACAGCCTTGCATTGTTTTTCCAGAATCGCTCCAAAAACGTCAAAGGATTATGATCAGTATATATAATTGTGTCAGACGGATTGCTGGTCACATAAATGTGAAAAGTTGCAAAGACAGCACCAAACTCAAAGTCTCCTTCTCAATTGTTGAATACTTCTTCTGGTGAGAATTCAATTTATTTGAAAAATAACCAATAGGCCGCTCTAGCCCTTCATCGTCGTCTTGTAGACGGACCACACCTACGCCCCCATCACTCGCATCAACAGCCACTTTGAATGGTTTGGTATAATTTGGGATGGCTGACACAGGAGCAGTGGTTAACACTGCCTTCAGGCCATCAAATGTCTGTTGACACTCCGCTGTCCACTGGAATTTGTTATGCTTCTTGAGCAAGTCCGTCAGTGGAGCGACCACACTGCTAAAATGTGGTACATATTTCCGGTAAAATCCACTCATACCAAAGAATTGCATTATTTCCTGTCGTGTCGAGGGTATTGGAAACTCCCCAATAACTTTTGTTTTCACATCCAGTGGAACCATTCGACCCTGTCCAATTGTATGGCCAAGGAAAGTGACTTGGGCTTTTCCAAATTCACTTTTGGCTAAGTTTATCACCACACCCACCTCCTGAAGTCGATCGAACAACTCCATCAGATATTTTAAATGGTCTTTCCATGTCTGGCTGAAAATTACCAGATCGTCGATGTATACCGCACAATTGGGTAATCCTGAAACAACTTTGTTAGTTAACCGTTGAAATGGGGCTGGGGCGTTTTTCATGCCAAATGGCATAACGTTGAATTGGTATATACCATCTGGAGTCACAAAAGATGAAATCTCCTTTGCCCTTTCGGATAAAGGTAACCTTTAAATGAATCCAATTTGGAAATAAAAGCTGACTGTCCCACTTTCTCAATGCAACCCTCCAAACGTGGGATAGGATAGGAGTCCGTTCTTGTAACAGCATTAACCTTTCTATAGTCCACACTCAACCATTGGGTACCGTCTGGTTTAGGTACCATCACGATGGGTGAGCTCCATAGGCTGCAATCCACTGCAATTATGCCACTTTTAAGCATACTCTCAATCTCTTTGTTAACCTGTGCCAATTTTAAAGGATTAAGTCTCTGGATGTATTTGATTGGAACAGCATTTCCCACATCTACATCATGTATATCCATTTTAGTACTTCCCAATTTATCTCCACAAACCTGCCCATGTGATATCAATAACTCTTTCAAGTCAGTTTGTTTTTCCTCTGGAAGATAACTCAAAAACTTATCCCAATTTTTAAGAACATCCTCATTTTCCAATTTAATATGAGGTATGTCAAATTCACAGTCATCTGGATTTGGTTCACCACTTTGAGTTAGAATCATTAAAACCTCCTCCTTTTTCTCTCCTTCCCTTTCAAAGTACCTTTTAAGCATATTCACATGACACACTCGGTGAGCCTTCCATCTATCTGGTGTTTTTACCACATAATTCACCGCACTTAATTTCCTTTCAATCTGATAAGGTCCACAAAACCTAGATTTTAAAGGCTCACCTACCACTGGTAACAACACTAAAACTTTATCTCCACTGGCAAAACTACTAACTTTGGATTTATTGTCCGCAACCTGTTTCATCACATTCTGTGAAACTTTCAAATGTTGTCTAGCCAATTCACGTGCTCTATTTAATCGTTCCCTAAAATTTGACACGTAATCCAATAATGTAATTTCCGATTTCTCACCCACCAATTTTTCCTCAATAAATTTAAGTGGTCCTCTTACCTCATGACCAAAAATTATTTCAAAAGGACTAAATTTAATTGACTCATTAGGTGCATCCCTAATTGCAAACAGTACGAATGGAATTCCTTTATCCCAATCCTCTGGAAATTCTTGACAATAAGCCCTCAACATTGTCTTTAATGTCTGATGCCATCTTTCTAACGCTCCCTGCAATTCTGGATGGTACGCAGTTGATTTAAATTGTTTTATTCCTAAGCTATCCATAACTTCTTTGAATAACTTTGAGGGAAAATTTGATCCTTGATCCGATTGTAATTCTTTGGTAGTCCATATCTCATAAAGAATTTAAGTAACTCGCCCACAATCTTTTTAGCTGTAATATTACGTACTGGAATGGCCTCTGGAAACCTAGTAGACACATCCATGATAGTCAAAATATATTGATTCCCTCTTTTTGTTTTAGGAAGCGCGCTACGCAATCAATTAGGACCCTTGTAAAAGGTTCCTTAAATGCTGGCATGGGTATTAAGGGCACTGGATTTATCACTGCTTGAAGTTTCCCTATCACTTGACATGTGTGACATGATTGACAAATTTAACAACATCTTGATGTAGTCCAGGCCAATAAAAATGTTTCTGGATTTTAGCTTGAGTTTTCCTTATCCCCAAATGACCTCCCACTGTTACCTCATGTGCAACTCACAACACCGCCTTTCTATACCCTACCGGCAATCTACTTGATTAACTTTTGCCCACCTTTCATCCACCTGCATATGTAAAGGTCTCCATTTTCTCATCAAGACATCACTTTTACGGTAATAACACTCTGGTATACACTCAGATTTCTCTTCTGCCTATGCTTTCTGATAGATCCGTTTTATTTCTATATCTTTCTGTTGTAACTCCTCCAATTTTCCTGAACTAAAAATATCCGCCTCATCCTCCACCTGTTCTTGTTCTTTTTCAACTATCTGATCAAAAATCATTTCTGATAATTGCACTTCTACTTCATCTTCACTCTTTGATTTCTCCTCTTGTCTTAACCTGTGACTTTGCGACCTTGTTACTGCACAATCTGGAAAAATCCCAGGATATTCATCCTTCAACACTTCAGTTGTCTGATTTTGCACTGGCTTATCAACCACAGTAGGCATCACTCCCACTTGCAATCCAGCAATATCATTACCCAAGATAAACCGTATTCCTGGACAAGATAGTTTCTCTATTGCTCCTACTACCACTTCACCACTCGTCACTGGACTTTCCAACCTTACCTTATATAATGGAACACTACTCTCACCCTGAATTCCACATATTACCACCTTTTCTGGCAATATTCTTCCCAACCTACATAACACCTCACTTCTTGCCATTAAAGATTGACTAGCTCCCGTATCTCTTAAAATTGTGACTTCTTTATCTGCTCCTCCTGATACACATGAGTAAACTTTACCCACACAAGTAAATTCTTTAAATACATCTGGCACCTTCTTATCAATCACCTCTTGAACAGTCTGTACAATCTTTTGCACCTCCTTCGCTTCCTTTGGGCTTTGCTTTACCACTTTAACAAACCCTACTGTCTTATCCTGTTTTACCACATCAGCCTTCCCAGTGCTTTTCTTCAGCCACCAACACTGTGACTTTACATGGCCTAGTTTATTACAGTGAAAATATTTGAAACTTTTCATTTCTTTTCCACCCTCCTGGATTTTTATTAAATCTGAGGTACACTCTCCTTATTATCTCCCATCAGATCACCTTTACCTTTACCACTTGAGTATTTCTCATCTCCCCAGTTACTATCCCTCACAGGCTGAAACTGATGTCGGAAACCAAGCTTTGATTTATGAACTAATTCATAATCATCTGCCATTTCTGCTGCTAATCTAGCAGTTTGAACCCTCTGTTCATCCACATGAGTTCTCACTACATCATGAATTGAATTTTTAAGCTCCTCCAAAAGTATAATCTATCTGAGAGCTTCATACATTTGGTCTATTTTCAAAGCCCTTATCCACCTATCAAAATTACTCTGTTTGAGCCTTTCAAACTCCATGTATGTTTGACCAAATTCTTTCCTTAAATTTCTAAACCTTTGACTGTAAACTTCAGGCACTAGTTCATATGCACCTAAGATTGATTTTTTTCACTTCCTCATACATCCCAGATACCTCCTCCGGGAGTGATGCAAACACTTCACTCACCCTACCTACCAGCTTTGTTTGAATAAGTAATACCCACATGTCCTGTGGCCATTTCATTTGTTTAGCTACCTTCTCAAATGAAATGAAAAAGGCTTCTACGTCCTTCTCATCAAACTTGGCAATGCTTGGCCATATTTAAATAGATCCCCACCACGCTTTTGACTATGATGCTCTTTCTCACTATCCTCATCACTATCATCCAACTGTACGTTTCCCATTACGTCTTCCAATTTTAACTGACTGTCATGTTTCATGACCATTTTCTGAAGTTCAAACTCTCTCCCTTTATCTTTTTCCCTGATCTGTATCTCCCTTTCCCTTTTATTTTTGTTCTGCTAGGGCTATTCTTTCTTTCTTCCTTTCTTCTCTTTCCTTTTCTTTGTCCTCTCTATCTCTCTCTCTTTCTTTTTATTTTTCCTCTCTTTCATATTTAAGCTGCTTTAATTCTTTCTCATGTTCCATTTGTTTAATTTGTAACTGAATTTTTGCCATTTCCAATGAGTCAAACTGTATCTCAGTCAGCTTTAAAGGCTTAACCACCGCCATAATTACCTCATCTTTTCGCATGTTGTCAGGTAATGTTAACTGCAATGTTTTTGCCAAATCTAACAGTCTGCTTTTAGGCTCTGTCCATATGGTACTGCGTGTGACCGTCTCCACCCCAAAAGACTTCTGAGCCTCTGAAAGAGCCATTGTCCACAACACACTCCCCACTTAAACTAAAATACCACACCTAAAAAGCAACCACAATATGCTCACCCCTCACTGTCTTTAGGTTCACTATGCCAATCCAATTGATAGACTTTTATCCTGGACGAGCCCCCAATTGTTATGGGTCAGGGTTTAGAGAATCCTAAAGTGTATCATGGAGTTCACCTGACCCACAACTTTTAATAGATTGTGGTATGGGGGGCACACGGCTCACTCTACAGGAATGGTACAGCAGAAATGGACCAGTATTTTTTAAAACAAATCAATGTTTATTCTATGAACTCAAGTTAACCTTTTTAAAACAAACAGTGAATATCTTAGCAACCATTAATTCAAAGATAACCCCCGAAGAATACAACACTAAGTAATCCTTTAAGCTGTCGTTTTAACATCCGAAAGACTTAACAGACCGTTAAACAGGAGCACACTAGGTTCACATTCACTATTTAGAACATTTATAATTCTGAATTCAGCAAATGATCCAGAGATAGTCTTTGGATGGCAGAGATCAACAGGACAACTCTTTGTTTAACTTCAGCTGCAGCTCACTGGAAAACCCAGACACACCCAAGCTTTTTCTCAAATTGAAACTAAAAAGCAGAACCAGAGCTCAGCTCCACCCACACTCTGACATCACTGCAGTAATATGAGCAGCCAAACATTTCTTAAAGCGACATTCTCATGACACACTGTTGTATATATACCCACAAGAATGCAGATCTGTGTGCCATGTTGTACTGTATCTGAGTCGCAAATCACCCAGAATTGAGAATGACTTACTTCCACTCCAGTTCAGTGCATTTTATTATAGCTAAGGAGTCGGATGCATGACCCACAGACTCTAGCATGGTTCAAGTAAATGAGTTACCTGGGGGGGGGGGGGGTGCGCTACTTCTACTGCCTGGACTTAACCTCCACATGTTCCCATCAAAGTCTCTGAAGGTGCTTAATGCCTTCCCAGATGCTCCTTCTCCATTTTGGGTGGTGATGGGCCAAGGATTATTGTGAATTTGTAAATATGCTGGATCTTTTAGCAATGTTTCAAAAACACCTCTAAAGCTTGTCCTCCAGTGAGTCTTTTGATGTGACAATGCTTGGAGTAAATGGAAGCCTGTTGTCAGGTATTCAAACAACTTGACCTACTATGTCCTTCTTAAATAAACTCCCAGTCTTCTGGGGGATAGTGGTTATCTTACTGGACTTGTGATCCATGAGTTCAAATCCCATCACTGTAGCTGCAAAATTGAATTTCAGTGAATAAATAGGTCAGGAATTGGAAAGTTAGTATCGGCAATGGTGACCACATAATTCTAAGATCAAAACACACCTGTGGCGGGATTCTCCGACCCCCTGCCTGGTTGGATAATCCCCGGGGGGGGGGGGGGGGGGGGGGCGCGGTGTGAATCCCGCCCCACAGTTCCGACGCCGGCTGCCATATTCTCTGTCGCCGGTTTTCAGGCGGGAGCAAGGTTTACGCCACGCCGGTCGGGGCCGTTGGCAGCGCCACCCCCCCGGCAATTCTCCAGGCCCCGATGGGCCGCGCGGCCGGCATTTCCTGGCGAACCCCGCCGGTGTGAAATGGACATGGTCCCACGCGGCGGGACCTGTCTGGTAGGCCATCTAGTGGAGCCCTCGGGGGAGCGCGGGGGGATCCGGCCCTGGGGGAGGGGGGGGGGGGGGTGGGATGGGAGGGGGGCCACGGTGGCCTGGCCCGCGATCAGGGGCCGATCTGTGGGCAGGCCTGTACCGTGGGGGCACTCGTTCTTTCCGCGCCGGTCACTGTAGGGCACCGCCATGGCCGGCGCGGAGAAGAACCTCCTTGAGCATGCGCTGGAACATGCCGGCGGTTCTACCCATGCGCCAACTTGGTGCTAGTTGGCGCGGTGCCAACCCCTCCGGCACCAGCCTAGCCCCTGGAAGTACGGAGAATTCTGCAACTTCTGGTTGGCCGACGCCGGCGCGGTTCGCGCCGTTCTTGGCGCCGGCATGAGGCCATCCCGAAAATTGCGGGAGAATCCCGCCCTCAGTTTCCTCATTTCCGTTCGGAAAGAAATCTGCTCTCCTTACCTGGTCTGGCCTTTTTGTGACTGCAGGCTTCCTGCAGTGTGGCCGACTCTGAACCACCCTCTCACATGGTCCAGTGAAATCATTCCGTTGAGGGGAATTAGGGATGAACAATAAGTGCTGGCCTTCCCAGTGACACCCATATTGTGTGAAAGCAGATAAAAAAAAGAAATGAGTTTTCAAAGGATTTCTTGATTTTCATCGCTGGGATTGCACTTAGCCTTTCAGGTGTGGATATCTTTGGCAGCATCTTGATCATCATAATTTAATATTTAACATTCATAAGAGCTTCATGTGGGGGGAAATGATTTAAGAGATGTTTTCTTGTCCCAGAGGTTGATTGTGTTTACAGGACAAGATATCTGTGTGGACCCAAGCACATCTCTGAGGATAAAGGCCTTTTCAGATTGCACTTGAAGGAAATTACTACAATCTGACCTACAGACAACATCGATTGGCTATATAGAATTACCAATGCCAATGATGGTTAAAGTCACCACAGCAGCACAATTATATGGCTCGTCCACAGGGATCATTTGCAACACCACACTCAGTGCATTGACTTATGCAGCCCACTGGTACATTGCTCCTGATAGCCTACATTCTACCAGTTACCCCTTGGAAAACTAGCAGCAGAATGAGAGAATGCAGCGATGTTTCCCATACATCCAGGGTCCTGATTGATGGCCCCTATTATGGCCATCATGCTCCTACGCATGATGACACAACCTTCATGAATCCTTCATCAAGGTGTGGGATGTATCAACATCAATTCTGCAGCATTAAGTCTGATTCCCATTCAACATTTATGAATCTTTTACCTTCTGGGCAGCATGGTGGCGCAAGTGGTTAGCACAGTTGCCTCACGACGCCGAGGTCCCAGGTTCGATCCCGGCTCTGGGTCACTGTCCGTGTGGAGTTTGCACATCCTCCCCGTGTTTGCGTGGGTTTCACCCCCACAATCCAAAGATGTGCAGGATAGGTGGATTGGCCACGCTAAATTGCCCCTTAATTGGAAAAAATGAATTGGATACTCCAAAAAACATTTTTTTTTTAAATGAATCTTTTACCTTCTGTGTTAGGCAATTTGAAGTATACGGCAACAGAGAAGCATGGCTCTTCAGTAGCCAAGTCTTCTCCCTCTTGTGCTCGCTCATGGCATCCTTGTGATCACCATAACCAGATGAACACAGGTATGGAAGTGCATGCAGCCACTAGGTTAATAACTGGGCATATTACAGGTATCCTGAAGTAGCAGTTCAGTTGCTTGGACCAATCAGCAGGTGTATTACATTGACAAACACATGGATAGAATGGGTATAGAGGGATACGGCACAAGGAAGTGCTGAGAGTTTTGGCAAAGATTGGTATCAGGCTTCGAGGGCCGAAGGGCCTGTTCCTGTGCTGTATTGTTCTTTGTTATTGTCTCCAGGAACAACAATGGTTGTTGCATGCCTTTCCATTTAGACTGTCGTAACCATAGAACAGGTTGAGCCAGCCCATCCAAAGCCAATGAATGATACAGCTACCAAAATGCACCCTGACCATCACGGTCTGTCTCAAATAATTTCTCCAAGAGTCCTTTCTAAGCTCCTCTTGTCATGGATTCTGCATTTATATTTTCTCTGCTCACTTTCCCCACAGCAGGTTTTATTTGTTTGCTTGTTCTGCATCTTCTAGTCCCGAGATAGTATCCATTGCCTCTCTAAGGCTGTCATTTGACTTGCCATTTTCTGTCTGCATCGGACAGCTGTTGTGTGCAAGTCCCACTTTCCTTTAAGATGTGTGGTGATATGCATCACTGTAAATACACAAGGAGTTAATGTAAATGCAATAAGACTGGGTAAACACTAGAGGGAGCACCAGAGACATCATGACATGCAGACATACAGCTAAGGAACACATAGAATAGGACACAACCAATGAGCAGTCAAGACACCCAGAGGTGACACTACCACAAAGGGGCACCATACAAAAGGACAGGGCACAGGTGCTCTTTCTCTTTCCACAGGCGACACTCAGAGAGAAGGACAGGGGCAGATCAGAAGCATCACACCCACCGCATGGCTGAGAGCAGACTGGTTAGTTAGACTGAGTTACTCTAGCAAGATTAGCAGGAGAGTCAAACTCAAGTAGGAGAATTGTTAACTGTTCAATAAATGTGCCAAACGTATCTCCAAGTCTGAACCTTCCTTTGTCAGAGTATGCATCAAGGAAGCAGCTTATGCGACATGAAGAAGCATAACACAACATGCTGTAGCTGCATTAAAGACTTTCCCTACATTTGAATTGATTAAGTGACTTGTTAGCTGCTTCTGATGTGTGAAAAGAGTTTTTATCATTGTTGAGTCATGAGTAAAATGACTGCCGGGTGAACTGTATGGATTCATTGTGTTTGCAATCAGCATCGACAGATTTGTGCTGACTGTGCATATTCACATGAAAATGCTGGCATTTTCAGTACATGAAAGAGGAAAAATATGACAAACTGTTCAATTGGAACTTCACTCTAGATAGTATTGTATATTCGATGTTGTACTCTTAACTTTTCTAAATGATGCAATGTTACAAATACAAAACAATTCATTCACCATTCTGGTTAGTTTCTGCTTAACTCTGCAGCTTTAAGTCAGATCAAACAGCTGAAAGTAGGCCAGGATCATGATAGACAGGGTTCTAACTTAATCTGGAGTTTTGCACTGGAGCCTCTCTGCCTGTCCTTGATTCGGAGGTAGTTCCCCAAATTGGCTGGGAGTTGGTAACAATTTAGTCTAAGAATCAGTTGATGCGTACTTGTCACTGGAAAAGAGTCCTTCTCTTCCATCAAGGCATCTAGGACCCTTTTTTAATGGGATTTAAAGGTTTCTCAAAGGTTCAAACTGTCCCTACTGATGGTCTCAGAGTTTCTGGCAGAGAGGGATTGGTGAACACTCTAGATTTTTTCACCCACCGGCCCAATACAGTTGAGGTGTCCTCCAATTGATCCCACATATTGGGCTCAATTCTCCTGGCCCGCCTGCTGCAAGAACGCCACAGGCGAGACGTCGACAATGGAAAAATCCATTGACCTCGAGCAGGATTCTCTTGTCGCTGGGCGAACGCGGCCGGAGAATCCAGCCCATTATGTTAGAGTCAGCACTGGATGGATTCCAATGCATGATTCCAGCATAATCACCGAGATTTCAGCTCATAGAATGATACACGAAAGAAGGAGACAATTTGGTCAACTGATGGAACTTTGAAAAAGCTGTTCAATTAAGACCTGACTTCTGCTCTTATTTCTCCCCATATCCCTGCAAATGTTTCCCTTCAAGCAGTTATCCAATTCCCTTTTGAGAGTTACCATCGAATTTGCTTCCATACTCTTGTCAGGCAGTGCATTCCAGATCATGGCATTTGTTGCATAAAATAATCTCCTCATCTCGCTTCTCGTTCTTTTGCCAATTTATCCAAAATACATGCCTTATTGTCACCGATGCTTCATGCCAGTGGCAGCAGTTTCTCCTTATCTACTCCGTCAAACCATTTTGATTTTGACTTTCCCCTTTCCTAATGAAAACAACCTCAGCTTCTGTGGTCACTCCATGCTACTAAAGATTTGGAATCCTCTGTGTTGAATAACTGCAACACACCGCAAATACCATTGCTCAAACTTTAGTGACAAAGCAATAGAGAATAGAATAAAAATGTACTTGGAAAGATGCAGGCCTTCACAACATTAATTTACTAATTATAATAGATGTCATTAAAATTAATGAAATTCTTGGATTCAGTTGAATATTCATCGTTTTCTCTGCAGCCTGAGAATTATGCGTCCAGAGTTGTGTTAGGAATTTTTAAGAAGTGTAAGGAAATTTAAGGTCATTCTATTGAACCTCCAAGAATCAACAACGGAGGCTTTGTAAAACGGAGGGTGGAATCTTATCAAAAATGACAAAAAGATATCAGTTCTGGTGAGGAAAATAGTGCAGATCCCATCGACAGTGTTGGCGGCATTTTTCTCAGAAATGTGAGCTTCTTTGTCAAAAAAAGGTGATTGAGTGTGGTTCACGCTGTGATTCTGGCAGGGCAGGGGCCTCTTAGAGCCCTTTAAAGATGGCGCTCTGACTAGCACTGCCCCCAACCCACATCACGGATGTCCCAGGGACTCTTCCCGAATCTGCCCCGCCCTGTCGACATTCATCGACAGGTGGGTGGGTGAAAATTCCAAAACCCAATCAAGCTGGAGAGAATCGCATTTCTCGATGCTCTCCGGACTTTGAGCCGGTGCCACGTTTCTCACGGGCAGAGACTGTGGGCTCAAAATTACCCCCAGAATCTCCACTGGGTTTCAAACTAGACATGACAACATTCGAAGAAGGAACTGTGCAGGACAAGCTATGTTGGAGATAGAATAATGGATTACTGCTCAACTAATTTCAATTAATGTTAGCTTGAAAAGGATTACAAAGAACAAAGAATAAAGAGAAGTACAGCACAGGAACAGCCCCTTCGGCCCTCCAAGCCTGCGCCGACCATGCTGCCCGTCTAAACTAAAAAGAACAAAGAAAAGTACAGCACAGGAACAGGATTGTAAACGAGAATGTTTAGCTACCAAGCAACAAACACTATTTAAAGCATCGGCAGGAAAGAAATTAAATCGATGACTTACATAAGTAACTGAATCACAACTCTGAGCATTGCGGCCTCACAGCACCAGGTTCGATTCTGACCTCAGGTGACTGTGTGGAGATAGTACTTTCTCCCTGTGTCTGCGTGGGTTTCCTCCGGGTGCTCCGGCTTCCCCCCACAGCCCACAGAAGTGCAGGTTAGGTGGATTGGCCATACTAAATTGCCCCTTAGTGTACAAAAGGTTAGGTTGGATTATGGGGATAGGGTAGGGGCTGGGCCTAGGTAGGGTGCTCCTTCAGAGGGCTGGTGCAGATTCGGTGGGCCGAATGGCCTCCTTCTGCACTGTAGGGATTCTGTGAAATTCAGAAATCTCTTAAAGCTGCACATACATTTTTGAAAGTTCCACACTTCCAAGTGAATTTGGACTAATCCATAAAATTTGGGGGAAAGATTCCTTTAATATGGCATTTCTTCAGGTTTAAATGATAAGTTGGAAGAACTACAAGCAAAGGAAGAACTAACCCTGGAATAGGCAATCCAGATAGCCAGACCATCAGAACTCTGTGAGCAGCAGAGAACAATCTGAAGGTGAGAGAATAAAACATGGTGCAGAGGCTAACCCTCAGTCCTGCTTGTCAGACCAGAAAGACAGGAGAAACAATTCCCGAAGCAGCCAACAAAGTGACCATACCAGCGCTATGGAGTGAAGCACCTTCACAGGTGAGATCAGTGTCCTGCAAGAACGGCCCAGTGCTTCAAATGCAATAGGGTTTGACCCGATGGTCGTAATTTTATAGCCCCAACTGCTGCATGGATCTCCGAGTCGAGTCGAATGCCCATGGACCTTTGGCTGGGCTGCCGAATCTCCCGTGGCGAGTTCCACCACAGCAGGTAAGAAAATCCAAGCCTATTGTAAACTCCGCAAGGCAAGAACTCCAAAATGCACGGAAAGCTCTATGATAATCCATGCGGTTGAGACTGCAAGGCCAGAGGACACACAACCATGCTTCATCGGTGAGGATAAAGACGTTGATACCTCATTCTGGAGACATCTTTAAACACACATGTTTTCACACTGTAACCAACATCTCCCAACTCTAACCAGTTCAATTTAGAAACCTTGGGTGAAAATTGAAGCCCCTCTGAACTTGAGAAGAATGAACCCAATGAATATTGTCTTCTGTGACTTACACATATTACTAATGGTAGACACGACTGGAAATCATTGCTGGTACATTATCACAGGGTTGAGGGTATTACCTCAGCCTTATCTGCACACATATATCGCTGCACTACTCTTTCCTGTTGCTGGCACTATAAATATGTGTTTGAATGGCTCTGCAGCAGGCTATTCAATTAAGCTGCAGTATCATTAATGCCAGCAATTAGCTGCAAACTATAAATGGGGCAATCATTTAAACAATGGAAATACTACAGGGGAGCCCAGGGCAGCTGTCAAAAGGGCAATAAAGCTGCAGAATGGAACAGCAGAAAATGGTGATTAGGAGTTGGATGTCAGCAGAAGTGACACATTTTATGACATTGATTGTTGGCCAACTCTCCTCCCTAGCCTCTAAAAATGCCTGAGGCAAAAGGCAGAGGAGTTGGTGGCAGGAAGGGAAAACACTGACTCCAAGACCTACAGCAGCTGGCAAGACATTAAGGAAAATGTGTCACATCTTGAGAAGTCTGCTAAGGAAAGCCAAGAATACTGTTCGACAAGAGAATCTGCTGCTCCTAAGTACATCAGAAAGTCATTTTCACCAGTTAAATCCTTTCGTGTCAGTCGATTGAATTAACTAGCTGGAAGAGAAAATGACTAAGATGGAGCACTGTCATAATTGAACTGACTGTGGAGGAGTTCAGGATGCTCAATATTGATTGGGGACCGATTAGCTCAGGACTAGCGTGTGGTGCAGACTGATGACAATAACATGAGTTTGAGTCTTGTTCCGGCTGAGGTTAACTTGGCATCTTTATCCTTGCTCTGAGAGCGGAAGGCAATGGCAAACCACCATTGACGAAAACAGCTCAAGACAGTAGCATCAAAGGGCGGCATGGTGCCCTGATGGCTTGGCGTGTCCTAGGTGGCTGTTGGCCTGCTTTGTTCTGGTCTCCTCCAGCGCCGAGGTGTCTGCCTTGGTATTGTTTACTTAAATGTTACTCTTCCCAATCAACAGACAAACTCTGCACCTGCTTGCTTTCTCAGTATTGTCCATTTTCCCTGCAATCTGCAAAGTGTCCATTTTGTAATCGGGAAGTGGCCGTCCCAGGTGGCTACAGGGTGACCTTAAGGCCTGCGAGGCTACAGACGGTGAGGGGGGCAAGCGTCCACCGACCTTTAAAGTAAGGCTTTGGAGGTGGCACTGAAAGTCGAGCCCCAGTAATAGGACAGCGCAGAGATGGGGGAGGCGTAGAGCTTAAAGTTAGTGTACTCTACGCCTTATACCGAAAGGGTCGCGACACAGTACCCCCGGATTTCTACGGAATGTGATCCGGAAGCCAGGGAGATTTTCTGGGTCGCGGGTAAAATTGGGAGGGAGCATAGCCTTACCGTATCTGGGTGGATAAAGCTGTCTGTGCTCCCGGAGTCGAAGAGGCAGGCCGTCTCGTGCCCGTTGGTACGGACGGTCATCGTGGATTTCGTGAGATGATGAGGTCGAGACTGGTCGAGAGTGATGTTGACGAGCTTCGGAAGGTGCTGGGTGGGCCGGTCGGAGGTAGCGGTGGTCAGCATACGACAAGGTGAACAGGGGCCCCGGGAGATGGCGGAGTGGTTCCAAAATGGCGGCCCCCATGGGTCGGGCGTGGTGTGTGGCATCGAAGGTGGCGTCAAAGATGGCGGCCCCCATGGGTAGCGCGTGAC
This sequence comes from Scyliorhinus torazame, assembly GCF_047496885.1. NCBI lineage: Eukaryota > Metazoa > Chordata > Chondrichthyes > Carcharhiniformes > Scyliorhinidae > Scyliorhinus > Scyliorhinus torazame. The sequence goes on along the minus strand of NC_092710.1, from coordinate 126,627,893 downwards.
GGGTGGAATCAAAGATTGCGGCGAAGATGGCAGCCCCCACGGGTCGCACATGGCGGGTGGCAGCGAAGATGGCGGTGCCCACGGGTCACACATGGCAGGTGGTGCGGCAGATGGGGGCAGTCCCGACAGACAACAGGCAGCGCTGCTGGGCCTAGGAACTTTAGGGACATGTAGAGCCTGACAGACTTTGGCAAAGTGGCCCTTCCTCCCACACCCGTTGCAAATCGCGTTCCATGCAGGGCAGCGTTGTCTGGGGTGCTTACCCTGGTCGCAAAAGTAGCATTTCGGGCTTCCGGCGTTGGCGGGCTGCTGCGCGGCACAGGCTTGTGCTGCATCGAGTCGGGTAATGGCGGCGCCCACAATGTCCACGAGCGTGCCTCCATGTTCTGGAAAGCCATTTCCAGCGAGTTTGAGAGCTGCACTGTCTCTGGCAGGCCGAGTGTAGCCCCTTCTAGCAAGCGCTGGCAGATGTAATTGAATTTAATGCCCGCGACATAGGCGGCACTGATCAGCAGCTCCGTGTGTTGGACAGCCGATACCGCCTGGCAAGCACAGTTCCGGCCGAGTACCCGCAAAGCACGCAGGAATTCGGCTTGTGATTCTCCGGGGCGTTGTCGCCTCGTGGCAAGGCGGTGCCTGGCGTACACCTCGTTTACTGTCTTTACATACTGTCCCTTCAGCAGCATTATCGCCTCCGAATACGAGGGGGCGTCTCTGATAAGAAGAAAAACTTGCGGGCTCACCCGTGCGTTGAGTATTTGAAGCTTTTGGAGGTCGGTGACGTTGTCGGTGGAGGATCCGAGGTAAACTTCGAAGCAGCTTAGCCAGTGCTCGAATGTCGCAGTGGTGTCGGCTGCTTGTGGGTCCAGCAATCAGGCTTGAGTGATGAATTCATCTTAAATTGATGTGCCATCAATTAACACAAGGCGAGTAGTGAACAAAACTGTGGCTTTAATAAGCTAAACAGAAAGCCTCCTGGCCACTGATCCCGAACTGGGGCAGGGCTGGAGGTCAACCACCTTTATACCAAGCCTGAGGGGAGGCGGAGCCATCAGGCAGTAGTTTACCACAATACATGTAGTACAGTAACAGTTTACCACAATACATATAATATACTAACAATGGTTTATCACAAAGACTTTCCTTTCTTCTCCTAATCTTCACAATTTCTCCCCTAGCCTACATAATTTCCTCCTAAGGGTGGCATGGTAGCACAATGGTTAGCACAGTTGCTTCACAACTCCAGGGTCCCAGGTTCGATTCCTGGCTTGGATCACTGCCTGTGCGGAGTCTACACGTTCTCCCCGTGTCTGCGTGGGTTTCCTCCGGGTGCTCCGGTTTCCTTCCACAGCCCAAAGATGTGCAGCTTAGGTGGATTGACCATTCTAAATTGCTCTTAGTGTCCAAAAAAATGTTATCTGGGTTTACTGGGTTTTGGGGATAGGGTCGAGGCTTGGGGTTCAGTAGGGTGCTCTTTACAAGAGCTGGTGCAGACTCGATGGGCTGAATGGCCTCCTTCTGCATTGTACATTCTACGATTCTAATCACATCCTCTCCACCTCTAAGATCTCCAGCAGCCTCCACAATCTCCTTGATCCATGATCTAACGTGATTGACCAATCCTGTAACTTTTACAACCCCAACCTCCCATTTCCCTGCGATCGCTCCCTCCCATGATCTTTCTCTTTCCATGCGACATCTTCTGTCCAGTCATAATTTTTCCCCTTCCTATGATTTCTCCTTGCCAGATGACTTCTCCCTGCCTGTTGACTCTTTCATCCCCTGTGATGCATCCCTGTCACCCGACCTGTTTTCCAGGTGTTCTGTTGTGCTGCAGGGTTTCCCGTTCAACAGGCATGCAGCTTGTCAATTAGGTTGGCTATCAGTCTGGAAACCTGCTGAAGGAACTCAACATATATCCTGCACGACAGCTCAGAAACCCCAACTTCAGGATATCCCATCTGGGAAGCCTCCCACACCCCCAATATCTTCTGAATAAATATAGCGGCCATTGCTACTGGTATTCCTCAGCAAACAATCACATAATTTCACTCTTTGTCAGTGCGACAATCTATGCTTTGCACCAGCAGTACTAAACAAAGTCCAGATGATGTTGATTGTGGAGTTGAGAAGAAAACGCAGGACGAAATATAGGATGAAGAGGAATGCAGGTGGGTGCTGAGGTGAGACACCTGTTGACCAGAGATACAGCACAGTTCCCGCCACTAGTGTAGCACAGTGACAGACTTCATAGGACTACTTACAACTAGAAATTGCTGCCTGAAGACAATGACCTGCAGGTAATTTTCATGCCGAAATACCTGGGTAAGGGGCTGTTGTCTGGCTTTGGGGAGTCATGGAGACATTTATTGAAGTCTGCCATGGAGCGGGTGTGAAATCCTGTGGCATCTACAGTCTAATCTGTGGATGGGACCACAGGTATAGGTGAGAGCACAACACATGAATACTCACAATGTTACCATAGGGCCTCAGGCACAAAACTAAATGACACTCACTTGGCCAGCTTCAACAAGCTCTCTGACCCCATGGAGGCAAGTCTGAGGTATTTGCAACCATCTTGTTTTGTTATGTTTCCTTTGTAACATAAGCGGCTTCCTTGTGTTGCATTTGTCAAGGAAGGTCGAGACGTGTAAAGAACTTCAACTCATTTATTTACACTATGTACACTTTTATAACTTGAGTTCGACACTACTGCTAATCCTATTGTAGCTACCTAAACTGACTAACCAGCTGCTGTCTTCCACGTGGTGGGTGTGATAATGAATCAACCCTGTGCCTCTCCTCACTGACTGTCTCCACTGGCCAAAGGGGCTGATCATGTGTGTGGTGTCCTTTATGTATGGGTTGGTGTAATGCCCCCCTGTGGTCGTGTCACCTCCTTGTGTATCGTGAATGTCCATTGGTCGCCTCCTATCTAACTTATCTATTGGTTGAGTGTGTGTGTGATGTTTCTGGTGCTCCCTCTAGTGTCTGTCTAGCTTACATGTATTTACAGTGATGCACATCACCACATCCTCCCTTTTTTATATGTTCATATTTTCTGTACACTTTAAGAAAAACTGAACAAAGAACAGGTAGAGAAGGTAAGGTATATACAAGTCATGGGAACGGTGATTAAATAATAAGTCCAAATCATTCATGTGAATCCATAAACCATCAATCATCATGGTCAAATATCTCTCTTGGTTATGAACGCCATCAACAGGAACCAAGAAGTGGTCGAATCACTGCGCTGTCCGATTTGGAGTCTTTTTTCTTTTTGTGTTTGTGGTGGTGCTGTCGGATGGCATCTTGTAGCTGATAGGTTGTTGACATTGAAGAGGTACCATCAACAGTATCATTCGAGGTCATGGATGTGCCAGATGTTGAAGTCGAATGGAACTGTGCATACTGGTTCTGGCCACATGCTGTGCTGGAAGGGTGATTCTGCTGAGAAGCGTTGAAGCATGTCGATTTGGAGACAGAATTGCTGCTCGCATCAATGTCTGGTGATGGTGTGAAACTAGAACCTTGCACCTGATAGGAATATGCTGTCTGGCCAGGCTGGGGTGCAGCAAATCCTGGGCAGTGACTAAGGCATCCAGTCTGTAGTGCAGATTGCGCTGGCGGTAGTCCTCCTTCGGTCTTGATTCCATTAGTGGGCAACCCGTAGTGCTGGCCTGTTTGAGAATATGCTGCATAGACTGCTGGCTGCTGCATGCCTGAATACTGGGTTTGTCCAGCATGAGCTGTCACTGGCCGCACTGTCGGTGTGGAACAAATGTGTGAACATAGCTGTGGTGAAAATTGGTGTATTCCTCTTGGACTGTAGCTGCTGCTTGTTATTGCTGACCCAGTGTGATTGTCACGTGATCCATCTCCTGTCGTTGTGGCATCTGCTGTCACCCTGAGCGTGCCATCACTGAGGTTGCGACACTGCCTGTCTGGAGTAAAGTCTGGCTTACGTGAATCAGAGTCGGCGTTTGGTTGCTCCCCATCTGTAGTCTGGTCTGTTTTTTGTTGATGCTCCCCGTCCGGAGTCTTAGCAGGTTTACTGGAGTCAGCTGAGATTTCTTGAAGCTGCACGTCTGGAGTCAGAACATGCAGGAATGCATTGACTAGTGGAGAAGTTCGAGCAATTGAGGGTGGAAGTAGTGTGGTGTCACCAGAGTCACCAGTGGTCTCACCGTGATCGTCGAGTGTCTCTGTACACACTAGCTGAGGTCTGTCACTTTGCACCTTTTGCATGGGAAGTGGGATGCTGTCGTCACTCGTTTCACATACTGTGGGTAGATCCTCAGTAGCAGCTTGCTGTTCACTAGGGTTGGGTAAATTGTCAGAGTTTTCATCTGGTGGTGCAAACAATGTGGGTGGACTGTCATTGTCTTGCCGTTGTCCTTCATTTGGGCTTTTCTTCTTTGGAATTTTAAATCTTCCCCCAGACATTACAAAACCTTGTTCATTTCCCTCAATTTCTCCCATATGTAGGGCAGCAAATGTTAGATCCAATGTTTCTTTCGTCATTGTACCAGTTTCCAAAGAACAGTCCGTTTCAATTTTCTTCTCAGTTACTTCATATGCATCCTTTTCTAATGTACATGTCTTCATAGTCTCTGGCTCTGATTTTGCTGGGACTGGCGCAGTCACAGTCTCTCTTTTACTGTTCTCAATTGCCCACATTCTACTCCCCAGACATAAATGCTTAATCTCTGGAGTTAATGTGGTACAATGGATAATCGGGTCGACCTTATCTGCATCTTCATCATCACTGGAAGGCACAATTGGTTCACTTGAAACTGCTGCGGGTTTTAAGTGCTTTATCTGGCTACTCGATGTCGGTGTCCTCAGGATTCTTGCTCCAATGTTCTGCTCATTTATCAGTGGAGTATGCAGAGGTTCAATGCGATTAATATTCCCATCAGGGGTTGAAGAGTCATTACTGACTAACTGCTGGTCTCTGTAGTTGGGACTTTGCAGTTTTGTGTTGAAGGGAGACAGTTGTCCCTGCTGTAGATATGATTCAGGTTGCGTTATTTCCATTAAATGAGGATCAATGTCTTGTCCATTTTTTCGATCCGTACTAAAGCAATGGGATCTTTCAGTCTGCTTCTTGCAAGTTAGACATCCAAGCAATTTCTTTAGCAAATCCTCAGCATCCTTCTGTAACTGTGCAGCATTATTAATATCTCTTCGGCTAGAATGATCTTGAATGTCAGCGCATAATCTTTTTTTCTTCGGGCTTGGAAGAGGCGATTCCTTTGGCTTGTCTTCATTTGGGCTTGAACAGTCATCAGCGCTGTGCCCTTCATTGTAGCATTATAGACCGTCATGGTCGTCCTGCTGTGCAGTGGAGCGGGGTAGACTGTTATAGCCTTCTTGCTGTTTACGTGAGCATGGCAGACTTGCATCGTCTGCCGCTAGTTGGTCAGAGGAGGTTGCTCGACCCTCATGGTCTTGTTCCTGCAAGGACTGCGCTCTGGAGTCTTGCGTTTCTGCAATTGTGGAGTCTGTCCACGAGCTTGCTGTGGAGTCTTGTGACACTGGAGTCACGTCTTGTTCCTGCAAGGACTGCGGTGTGGAGTCTTGCATGTCTTCTTTCGTAGAGTCGGGAACCCTGAGCGGGGCATGGACCACGCTCTGTGTGGCAGCAGGCCGCTCTCTGTGGGCTTGTACCGCTTTCTGTCTCTTAATTTCAGGCTGCAACATCATCCTGCACTGATGAGTTTGGACGTCATATCTGCTGGGTTGAAGATCCTCAAATCTGAAAAATGAATCCGCATCTGCGTCGGATTCAATGCGGGGGTCGCCAATGTGCAACATGAAAGGTTCATCCGAGTCGTAGTCGTCTAGGACCATGGAGCTGTCATTGGGCTTGCGACGTCCCGAGAAATGTAACGGTCGGTATCGAAGTATTCGAGGTCGGAATCATCGGTTTGTGTGTAGGTAACTGCTTGTTGCAGGGTTCTTCGGAGGTTAAATTCATTTCCTGGTTCAATTTGAGGCATTGTACTGTCATTCCAGGTGATGGAAGGTTGTTTTACAGCTTTAAAAGATTTTTTCTTTGATTTGGGACGTTTCCCCTTTAAATTGGATTTGGGACGTTTCCCCCTTAAATTGGTGCGGTCTGGGGCCTCTGACGTCACGAGTGACGTAGCACGTAGGAATCGATTGCGCATGCGCAGATCGCCGTTCCTTTACCGATGGCCGTTTTCTTGATTGCGCATGCACAGCGTCTCGCGCATGCGCAAACGAATCTTCTGGTTCTGCGCACTTCTCGCGCAACTGCGCTAGTGTAGTCCCTTTAGCAAGATGGCCGCCGACCTCGACCCAAATCGCTCTCTGGTCCGGGATTACAGCCTCGAGGTGAGTACTGGCGCTTTGCTTACCTTTCCTTGCCGATTGGAGTGTGTTTTCTTCACAGTATTTGCCGAATTTGTCCAGGACTGCCTGGAAGTCGTACCTGTTTTGCCCCTTGGAGAACTTGAATTTTAAAAATATTTCTTCTGCTCTTGCACCGGCGATGGTGAGGAGAAACTCTATTTTTTCATCATCGGCCAGGTCTTTACGTTCGGCTGCCACCAGGAAGAGTTCAAATGTTTGACGGAATAGCTGCCAGTTTTCACGGAGATCGCCGTGGCACTGGAGCTGCTGTGGAACCAGGAGGTTGTACATCTTGCCTGGGTATTGCTGGTTGTCACTGTACGCTGAGGTATGGCTATCTGGATTTAAGCAGTTCATAACCGGTACCATGTTTTGGTATGTTTCCTTTGTAACATAAGCGGCTTCCTTGTGTTGCATTTGTCAAGGAACGTCGAGACGTGTAAATAACTTCAACTCATTTATTTACACTATGTACACTTTTATAACTTGATTTTGACACTACTGCTAATCCTATAGGTACCTAACTGACTAACCATCTGCTGTTTTCCACGTGGTGGGTGTAATATTGAATCAACCCTGTGCCTCTCCTCATTGACTGTCTCCACTGGCCAAAGGGGCTGATCATGTGTGTGGTGTCCTTTGTGTATGGGTTGGTGTAATGCCCCCCTGTGGTCGTGTCACCTCCTTGTGTATCGTGAATGTCCATTGGTCGCCTCCTATCTAACCTAACTATTGGTTGAGTGTGTGTGTGATGTTTCTGGTGCTCCCTCTAGTGTCTGTCTAGCTTACATGTATTTACAGTGATGCACGACACCACACATCTTCAGCCAGAAGTGCCAATTGGATGATCTATCTCAACCTCACCTGAGGACCCAACCAACACTGACGCCAGGACTCAACCAAATTGGTTCACTTTATGCGACATCAAGAAAGGCTGAAAGCACTGGATACAGCTGGATGGGCCATGACAACATTCCTGTTGCAGCCCTGAAGACTTGTACTCAAGAACTAGCCCTCCCCAAGCCAAGCTGTACAGGTACAATACTGGCATTTGTCCAACAGTGTGGATAACTCCCCACGTATGTTCTGTCCACAAGAATCAGAACAAATCTAATCCAACCAGTTACCATCGCTACTCAGCCAAGTAGTGGAAGGTATCATTGACAGTGCTGTCAAGAGGCACTTACACAGTAACCTGCTCACTGCTAAAATATAGACAAAAGAGCTGAATTCCAGATGGGAGATTGTGGCCGAGTGGTATTGTCACTGGTCTTGTAATCTAGAGATCCAGGGTAACTCACTGGGGGACCCGGATCTGAATCCCAAAATGGCAGATGGTGAAATTTGAATGCAATAAAAATCTGGAATTAAAAGTCTAATGATGACCGGCCATTGCCGATTGTCACTAAAACCCACAATGTCCTTCAGGGAAGGAAATCTGCCGTCCTTACCTGATTTGGGCCTAATGTGACTCCAGATCCACAGCAATGTGGTTGACTCTTAAATGTCCTCTCAAGGGTAATTAGGCATGGGCAGTACCCATGGGCACTGCCACCCACATCCCATGAAAGAATCAAAAGAAAGTAATTGCCTTTAACTAAGTGTAGTGTGAACGAGCCTTTGGAAATTTGAAGTTACTGGTCAACAGCTTATCACCATTCTTTCAATGGCAGATGAACAATTAATGCTAACCTTATCAGAGATTCCCACATCCCGTGAAGAAATTGTGAAACAAGGAGTGACAGGTCACATGGCTATTCAGAGTTTTGTGCGAGAACAGTTGAGTGAGTGTGCAGTCGCGGAAGCGTGCTGATAATTGCCATGTATCAGATCGATGGTTCATAAAGCTAACATGACATTGAGCAAGTAAACATCCTTGCACAAGTGGCATTAAGGTGCCAGAGAGCAATTTGGAGAGGCAAACATGAGAATTGACACAGAAATGCCGGAATTAATCAGCAGGTTAGCCAGCATCTTTGGAGGGAGAATTTTCCAGATCAATGACCTTCTGTTGGATATTTTCAGATCACTTGGAGTTCAGGCAGCCTCCAGAGGAAGTCACATTAATTGGAGGACAGAACTGAACATTGTTAGCACCTGTTATCAGTTAGAGGGCAGGTCCAAAGGCTGTTGCACCAATTGGATGATGGGAAGGCGTATTGGAAGCTGTTAGAACTCAACAATCCGATGTTACCTTCTCCCTCCCAACACAATACAACTGAACTGTTTATTTCTGAGATTCATGATTGCAAGTGTGTTTATTTAATGCTTGTCTCCAAATTGGTTGATTTTACAAAAAGGCTGCTGAAATCAGCTTTTATGAATGATACAGTTCATGTCAGAAACTGTCTCGTCCTGTCTTCTGTGAAGGTTCCATTTCAACTTACTGTTTTTGTGACTGGGTTGGACTTTGCCATGGGTTTCTGGACTCCAACATTTAGGGAAAATGGAGTCTTGAGTCTGCACTTGCCAGCAGCGAGGCCGGCTCAGCAATCTTCTGCAAGGCAGCCTCTTAATTGACCGTCTCTCAAATCCTCATCCAGTTGAAGAAAGTGGGCAGTCTCTTCAATGCCTCTGGCCCAGTCAGAGGTCAGGTAGTTCTCGTACCTCAGCTGCTCCATGGAAGAGATGGGCACTGTTTCGGAGGCTGGGGACCTCAACATACAGGTGCCCCCGCTGGCCTGCATGGCAGTGAAGAAATAAAAACATCCAGACTGGTAAGGATGGAGGAAACCCATCACCAGGGTAACGATTGTCCACAATTATCCTCATGGCTGGGGATATAGGGTATGGACCCTCTGGCTCCAATGGACCTAATTTGCTACATTGAGTTGACGGCTTCCACATGCCGCAGGAAGCCACTCCGGCAATGGCAAAATGCAGTCAAAATCATCCCTAACTGTGATCTTAACGATTATTGGTATGTTAATTATATTGTTAGGATACATAGGGGGCGGGATTCTCCAATCCCGTGGCAGAGTATCCACGCCGTTGTAATCGCCGTCGCGTTTTACGACGGCATGAACGGGCCGCTCCCAGGACTAACTCCGGGCCCTGCAGGGGGCCAGCACGGCGCTGGAGCGGTTTGCGCCGCTCCAGCTGCCGATCCCGGCGTGAACTGTGCGCCGTGGGATACGCGCATGCGCAGGTGCGCTGGCGCCAACGAGCACATGCGCAGTGGCCTCCTTCAACGCACCGGCCCCGGCATGGCGCAGGACTACAGGGGCCGGCGCGTAGGAAAGGAGGCCCCCAGCCACAGAGGGGCCAGGCCACATCGGAGGCCCCCCCCCCCCCCCCGGGGCAGACCCCCCCTTTCCTCCCACAGGCCGCCACCCAACCCTTCCACGCCGAGGTCCCGCCGGCCCAGAGCAGGTTAGAAGAGCGCCGGCTGGACTCGCTTCTTTTCTTAAGGCCGCTCGGCCCATCCGGGCCTGAGAATCGGCGGGCTGGCTGCGTACAGCGGCCCACGACCAGCGCCAACCACGCCGGCGCCAATGGCGCTGATTCTCCGCTGGAGAATCGTGTGCCAGCGTCGGGCCAGTGTGGCCCATTCGCAGGGATTCTCCGGCCTGGCCCAGGGCTGGGAGAATCCCGCACAGTGAGAGGACATTGCTTAACTAAGCACTTATAAATAGGGAGCCCTTCCATAACCAGTGGGTGCCGCGAGGGCTGGGATGCATCATCTCCCCCAGGAACAATATTTTGGTTTAGTTAGTTAAATTTCCCTTCAACATTTTGTTACAGTGCTTCACCCCTCTAATTTGTTTAATTCAATGATTTTGGTTTTCTCAAAACAATTGTAAATAGAGACCAGCTGGGACACTGGAGGAGCTATGGGACTGAACAAAATCAATAAAAACTCTCTCTGAAAAGAACAGCGCTTTGTCTTAGTTTGCCTAGGATTCTTCTGAACAAGCCCACCACTGGGTAAGTGCTCTGGTGCCAGTACTGCATCAGAAAAGTCCTGATGCAGATCCCCCCCCCCCATACCCACGCAATTTTCTTGGCCTCGCCACATCATGAGGCTGGGGAAACTGAACCCAATAGTTCATACTGACATTCCAATTAGCTGATGAGATAACCAAATGCCAATTAATTGGTTGAGGTAGAATTAGAAATCTGAATAACATTTTCATAGGTATTTAACTTATCTTGCAAGTTGACGATTAATTCCCCTATGACTGTAGTTGATACAAATCAACTCGAGATTTAGTTTTGACATTTCTTCTTCTTACTAAATATTATTCAATAGTTATATGATTAGTCTGTAGGAATGATGCATGTGGATAATAAAATATGGACTTGGTTTCCTTCTTCATTTCCTACTATTTCAGTGGAGGCATGAACTTGGCTTGGAGAGGTAGTGGCGTAGTGGTATTGTCAGTGGATTACTAAATCGGTAGAGCCAGCGTAGTACTCTGGGGATCCAGGTCAAATCCCACCACTGCAGATGGTGAAATTTTAATGCAATAACAATCTGGAATTAAAAGTCTAATGATGACCATGAAACCCATTGTTGTAAAAACCCATCTGGTTCACTAATGTCCTTCAGGGAAGGAAATCTGCCAGCCTTACCTGGTCTGGCCTACATGTGACTCCAGCCCCACAGTAATGTGATTGACTCTTAACTGCCCCTCAAGGGCAATTAGGGATGGGCAATAAATGCTGGCACAGCCTGCGATGATCGATTAAAAAAAAGAAAGAAAAAAGTACATTCAAGTAGTGCCTTTAACTTAGTAAAACATTCCAATGGTGCTTCACATTAGAATTATTAATTAAAATCTTGCACTAAGACACACCAGGGGATAATAAGACATAGGAGCAAAATTGGGCCATTTGGCCCATCGAGTCTGCTCCGCCATTCAATCATGGCTGATATGTCTCTCATGCTCATTCTCCTGCCTTCTCCCCATAACCCCTGAATCCTCTATTAATCAAGAACCTATCTCTGTCTTAAAGACACTCAGTGACTTGCCTCCACAACCTTCTGCAGCAAAGAGTTCCACAGATTCACCACCTTCTGGCTGAAGAAATTCCTCCTCATCTCGGTTTTAAAGGATAGACAGCCACAGAAGAACATCCCTGCTCTTGCATTCCAGCCATCGCAACATGAATGCTAACATTGCATTTGCCGTCCTAACTGCCGACTGAACCTACACGTTAACCTCAAGAGAATCTTGAACTAAGAATCCTAAGTCCCATTCTGCTTCTGATTTCTGAAACCTTTTCTCATTTAGAAAATAGTCCAAGCCTCCATTCTTCCTACTGAAATGCATAACCTCACACTTTTCCACCTGTATTCCATCTGCTGCTCCATTGCTCACTCTCCTAGCCTGTCCAAATCCTTCTTCAGGCCCCCCCCCCCCCCCCCCCCCCCCCCCCCCGCTTACTCAATATTACCTGTCCCTCTGCATATCTTTGTATCGTCTGCAAACTTAGCAATAGTACCCTCGGTTCCTAAATAGCTGAACAGCTGGCTTGGAATGCAGAACAAGACCAGCAGCATGGGTTCAATTCCCGTACCGGCCTCCCCGAACAGGCGCCGGAATGTGGCGACTAGGGGCTTTTCACAGTAACTTCATTGAAGCCTACTTGTGACAATAAGCGATTTATTATTATTCTTATTCCAGATTTTTAATGTATATTTTGAAAAGTTGTGGTCCCAGCACTGAGGCACACCACTACTTACCGGCTGCCATCCTGAATAAGACCCCTTTACCCTCACTCATTGTCTTCAACCAGTCAGTCAATCCTCTCTCCATGCTAGGATCGCACCCTTAACACCATGGGCTCTTAACCTATTTAACAGCCTCCTATACTATACCTTGTCAAAGGCTTTCCAGAAATCTAAATAGATCATGTCTACTGGTTCTCCTTTGTCAAACTTCCTTGTTAACTCCTCAAAGAATTCTAACAGATTTGTCAGACATGAACGACTTTCACAGGCTGGTGCTGTACTTTGCAGCAGGGTAATTCATTACATTATATAATTTTCAGATCCAGGGATGCACAATAAGCCAGAAGTGGAAGAGCGCAGATATCTTGAAATGTTGAAGTGCTGGAGGAGGGCAGAGAGATAGGGGGACGGCAAGGCTGTGGAGGAACCTGAATATAATGATTAGATTCCTAAAATGGAGGTGTCGTTCAGAGTAGAATCCAGTCTTGTCTTCTTCTGGCAGTCCCCCCAAGAGAGGAAGGCATGGAGTACAGCCATGGAAAGAACCTCTTCCGAGAACCTGGGAGGTTGTTACACTGCAGCTGTCGCTTCTGGCTGACCATCACACACTCTCACAGGCATATTGGAAGGATTTTCTGGTTGTTCTTTGCCATATTATGAATATCCTTTCCTTGGTCATCAGATCCTGGAGTGGGACAGGAACCTAGATCCAAAGCTCAGAGCTTGGTCAAAGAGGTAGGTTTAAGGAAGTGCTTTAAAGGAGAAGAGAGAATAGGATATCAACAGGATGTGGGTTTGGAGGATTAGCCTCAAGGCCAGCTATAACACCAATGTTGTGAATGGTCTGGTAGGGAACAGTGTTGAAGGGAGGAACCAAGGACAATAATGGCGTTGGCCTTCCCAGTCTTTAATTGAAGGAGATTTCTGCCATCATGTACTGGATGTCAGACCAAGTGATGTGACCGATCAGGGGCAGCAGAGTGGTCGACAGATGTGGTGGTGCGGTAGAGCTGGATGCCAGCAGCTTACATACAGAAAACGATGCTGTTTTTTGGAGAAGCAAGAGATGAGGAAGAGGAGGGGACCAAGGACAAATACAGAGATAAATGTGTAGGAGCAGGAAGGCAAGCCATTGCAGGTGATTATCATGGCTGGATAGGTAGGAAATAGATTGGATGAATGCCATTGCATTAACATGGACAGCAATGAAGAGGTATTGCAGGAGGATGGTGCGGTTAACTGCGTTGAGAAGAATGAAGGATAAAAGGGATAGTTTATCATGGCCACAGTCACATAGGATGTTATCTGTGATTTTGGGGAGAGTGTTTCTGCATTGGGACAGAAACAAATATATCTCTCCCTTCCACTTACCCCCTCACCACCCTACTTCCATCTGTCTCACTGGGCTGGAATGATTGATTCCTAGCATCTAAAAATATTAGCAGTAGAAAACTGAACAGAGTTTTTCAAATAAGCATATTATTATAAAGGTTTGGCAAACATCTTTTAAATTCTGCACTTTATTTAATTGGAGATGAAGCCAGCAGAGATAATTCCAGCCCATGATATGGAGGAACATTGGGAATTAAGGAAACTCTCTGCAAACACTTGATTGTGTCTGACAGGCAATTAATTTTACATGAAGGTTGGTTAAGATGCAGAGTTTTAAACATGAATTTGTCACCTTATTGTAAAGCCACAGTGAGGCAATATCTTAGCAGGGACTATGAATAGAATTTTAAAATTTCATTCCATTATTTTCTTTTTGCTTCACGAGATGGGCTGACAGAATATGATTAGTGACATATTCTATCAAGGGCTCACCAACCCGTACACACAAATAATTTAATCCATCTGGACTGTGCAGAACAGGTGACTTTTGAAAAAGTTGAGTCAAATGCTACTTCAGGAGATATCAGTTCCTTAATTTGTGATTTACTGCACAATATATTTGCTGTTTGTAATCCCTGTTAGCGAATGAGAATTTTTTATCTGAAAGACACTTGAAAATTACCAGAGCAGAAGGACTTTTTTTTGCTGTCATAATGAAGCAATGTAGCAATTATAATAATTGCACAATGCCAGATAGAATTCAGAATTTCATATCAACAAATTGGTATAAATATTAATGGTTAACAAACAGAAGACCCATAGCATATGAGGAAGGAAGAATGGAGCCATATTGATTATTAAAGAATCCCAGAGATAAACTGTCCAAAAATAAAACAGTCTAGTCAAGATAACTAGGTTTCTTTAATGCTGCTAAACACATTCCATATTCAATTCTGATAGACATGCGGGGTTGAAATGCACAATACAGGATGAAAAGATGAGAACAATTCTAATTTAGTGGAGAAATGCCAACAACCTCATATAGATAGTTATTGATATCTGATCATATTTTAATGACATTATAGGCTGGACAGCACCGGCGCCACGTGGAACTGGTGCACTTCCAACTGACACCAGCAACTGATTTGATGCTGTTCGGATTGAGAGCCTGACAAGCTGGAGCTGCATATAAGCACTCCACTCCCCCCCCCCCCCCCCCCCCCCCCCGCCCATTCATTCCAGCCAAGAAGATGGCACCACGAAGAGCGGAACTGAGGTTTGCCGACGCAGAGCTCGCGACACTGCTGGATGTTGTGCCCTGGTCTGGGAAGGAGGCTGCAACCCGCAGATGTTAAGCGGGCCTGAGCATATATGGCAGAGGCCGTGAGCACGTGGGCTCCACAGAGGGAAGAAGCTGAACGATCCCCTCAGGGCAGCCTGGGTGAGTCACGTCCGTGCCCTTGGCACCACCCCACCCATCCCCCCCCCCACCAGGTTAGCGGGCAGCAATGAGTGACGATGGACAGCCCCGTGCCCCTGGCACCACCCTAGATGCACACACCCTCATCCCCGCCCCTCACCCCAAAGCTTGCTTCAGCTGGAACCCAGTTCCATGGAGTATCCGGGGGCCATTGGGCACCCCGTGGGAGGAGGAGGTGCTGGGGCAGGTGCCAGTGACAGAGGGAAGGTGCCGGAGTGCAGCATCACCTCTGATTACCCCTCCACTGTCCCTGCTGCATCCAATGGGCAGCGAGCAGAACAGGATGACAGCCAGAAGACTGCCAGTCCACCCAGGGCTTGTCACTTCAGAGAATGGCTGCCAAAGGGAATCCCAGTCACAGGGTGGGAAATGCAGCAGACCACCTCTACTTCTGATGCACAGCCTGGAACGTTAGGGCACGCTTTAGTGACATTTAAGGGGCATCTTGACAAATACATGAATAGGATGGGAATAGAGGGATACGGACCCTGGAAGTGTAGAAGAATGTAGTTTAGTCGGGCAGCATGGTCGGCACGGGCTTGGAGGGCCGAACGGCCTGTTCCTGTGCTGTACTTTTCGTTGTTCTTTGTTGTTCTTTGTAAGGCAAGAAAGTTAGTCACCAGTTAATTTGACACAGGTGCAGCACAAAGGATAGTGTTAGGGGCTAGGGCACAGCTATTATACATATCGCTGCCACAGTTAAATGCATGTACACCGTCATTCCGGACCGTCTCGGACCTCTGTCCGCAAGGTTTGATGGATCGGCTGGGCGCAGAGAGTACGCCGAGTGTGTTTGAGAGAGGGGGGTGGGGACGGGGACCTGGGGCATGGGTGCTGCTGGGCGGCAAGGGCCAGGACCCCTGGTGGTGGGGCCTATTCGGTGGGTGACCCACTATTGCACACCTCGCTTCCACGTCCTCCTCGTCGCACGAAGCACGGCGTTCCTCCACGTCCTCCATCAGCATGTCGCCCCTCTGCTGCACAATGTTGTGCAAGATGTAGCAGGCTACCACAATGCGGGAGGCCCTCCAGGGTCTCCTGGAAGCCCCTCCAGAGCAGTCCAGGCACCTGAACCGCATCTTCAGGATGCCGATTCACCACTCAATCACGCCCCTGGTTGCTGAGTCGGCATAGTTGGCACGGGTTTCCTGGTTGGTCTGCGGCCTCTGGATAGGTGCCATCATTTCTATCTACCATGTACGTACTGTGTACGTTCCCTTGGCTGCAGGAAAATATTTTTCACTGTACTTCAGTGCATGTGACAATCAATCAGCCACGGCCACAGTGAATATGGCCTGTCGCTCAGCAGCCAGTCCCCCCAGGGGAGAACCTTGGCACTGACCGGTGTGTACGATAAAGGTTCTGTGCACGCTGCCTGGGCATCGGGCGCAGACGTGCACGATGTGCATGCAGTAATCACACACCAGCTGCACGTTGAGGGAGTGGATTCCCTTCCTGTTGATGAAAGGCACACCCTCATGACCCATGCCTGCAAGGGGACAGGTTTTCCATCAATCACCCACTGGACCTGGGGCACCCAGCGATGGTGACGAATCCTGCTTCCCTTGCAATCTGGTGGACTCGGTCAACACCGAAGGGGATGTAATGCGCCGCCCGGGCATACAGGGCATCAGTCATGGCACGGATGCACCTGTGAACGAAGGACTGGGAATTCCTTGACAGGTCCCCGCTTGGCGCCTGGAAGGACCCCGTTGTGAAGAATTTCAGGACAACCATCATTTTTTCCAATTAAGGGGCAATTTAGCGTGGCCAATCCACCTACCGTGCACATCTTTAGGTTGTGGGGGCGTAACCCACGCAAACACGGGGAGAATGTGCAAACTCCACACGGACAGTGGCCCAGAGCCGGGATCGAACCTGGGACCTCGGCGCCGTGAGGCTGCAGCGCTAACCACTGCACCACCGTGCTGCCCCCCAGGGCGACCATCAACTTGACGGCCACCGGGAGTGGGTGTCCTGCGGTGCCAGATGCGCCACCACCCAGCACATGTGGTGCACTGTCTCCCACCTCAACCAGAGTCCTCGGCGGCACGCCCTGTCCGGCAGGTACTCGAACAACAGGCACTGCCGGTGTGTCGCCTCCATCGCACCTCCTCCTTGGCCTGCTGGACGGCTGGCTCTCCATCGTCATCGACTCGCCCCCTGTGCCTCTGGGGCAGGATTCTGTTCTGTAGGGTCCTCTCCGAGCATCTCCTGCTCGTACAGCCTCAGGGGATCTACCACAGCTCTGGCGGCAAGACAGATGCCAACTACACCTGGCTCTAATCCAAAATCCATTTTATGCAGGGGGTAGAGGGAAGACATGTTGCCATGGTGAGTACATGCTGTGGCCCTGGCCTCCACTGCGGCCCTTTCCCCCGCCTATCCCATCCCCCCATCCACTCCCCCCTCCGGCCCTCGGCCTACCTCCGGCCGTTGCCCCGACGTCCTGTCTCCTGGTGGGTGTTGGGCTCCCCCAGTGACAAACGCTCTTATCCCCACCGGCGCTTGTCAATGGGGGCTCCCAGACCCGCCACCCATCCCTGCTAGCATTACGCTTAGCAGCCCCTGTCCCAAACCCTCCTGCGTGGTCTGTCGTGGGTGCCCCTTGAGCTGGCTGCATGGCACCTGGCCAGCTAGATAGCGCCGGATTGGGGAGGAGCTTTGCCTGGCACCGGTGGGGACCGTGGCTCTGCTGTACCGGGGGTCCTGCATGTAGTGCACTGGTTGTGCCATCCTGTCCTGGGGTGGTCAGTGAGTGTGCAGCCAGATGGCAGCCTTGCGGGCCTCGCCAATGGCGGCCCTTGCCCGCCCATCCTGGTCCTGGGGGGAGAAACCCCGAACCCACCGCCCGTCGCCTGGTCACCCCCCACAACTGGTAAATGCCCTCCCCCCGGGCCAGCAGCACGGCTGGCAGCACACGGCTGTGCCTTTGGATACTCGGCTTACCTCCTCTCACAGGAGGCAGGAGAGTACCAGATCGGGCCTGTTAATGATAACGACCGTTACTGTACAATTTTGCTATGCCCACGGCGGTGTGCAGCATGGAACAAATTCACGCTGCTGTCAAGGCACGGGAGCAGGGCATTCCGTTGGCCGCTCGGTGCCGGCCTCGATTTTCATGTAGGCGCGATTCTCCGCCCAATCGTGTTTCGCGATTCATGCATCGCGGGATGGAGAATCCCATCCGACATATTCCAAGATATTTCTTTGATATAAATTTGAATATGAACATTTAGAGACATTCCCTCAAAATAAATCAGGAACTGATATTCCAACAATTAGGCAAAGCCTGCAAGAAACAGACTTGTGTGTCTGCGATAAGAAATGTCTACAGGGAAGTTGTAATGCGTCCAAAACAAGGTTAAAATTTGGCTGAAGTTTTGAGAAACAAATCATAGTACTTACTTCGCTCAGTGTATCTCTAAAACAACTTTACTTCCTTTCAGGCATTACCATCGCTCCCTTATTCACTCTTCGTCATTCTTTACTTATTTATATTTCACCCGCCCCTGTTTATTTGTTTCAATTAAGTTTCCCTATCTGCAATGTTCCCCTACCAAAGTCATACTCATTCATTTATTTTTTTGTGCCATTCTCCAGTGCCATCTCACCTGGTGTGTCTTTATTTGTCAAGGGAAACACTATTATTTATTACCGTCACCCTGGACAGCTTTCTGCTCCATTATTTATTTCCTTGGAGATGTTTTCGATCACTTATTTATTTGTCATGCCTATTTGTATTCATGTCGTATTCATAGCTTTAAAACATAAGCTGCACTCAGTGTGGAATCTTCTGGAACTGACTTTTCTTTTCAAAATGGACACAATGGGCTGCACAAAATGGCTGCCGGGAGCCAACTGACTTGTCTGTGGACTCAGAAAAACTGCCATTGTCTTGAAAGAACAACAGGACACAATCCAGACCAGACGTCACTATCGATCTTTGAAAACGATCCAAAAAAGGTATTTCCTGGAATTGAATGGGTCATCTTGAATCCAGAGAACAATTGTCTTAAACCATCAGGGTGGACATCTGCAAACCCAAATTCAGGTTGTGGCATCAATGTAAATCTATCACAATTGGGCACAAGCACAGTGATTGATATCCTATTGTACTGTGTGAGGTCAGCATGCGGTGACTGAATCACCAAAATAGTAAGCAGGTTCTGCACAGAGCGTGGGATTGACATCTGCATAATTTATTAAATTGTTATTTTTTTGAATGTTTTATTTATTTTAAGGGATATGGGCTTGACTGGGAAGACAAGCATTTGTTGCCTATCCCGAATTGTCCTTGAGAAGGTGGTGGTGAGCGGCCTTTTTGAACTGCTGCTGTCCATGGGATGTAGGTAAACCCACAGTGGTCTTCGGGAGGGGATTCCAGGATTTTGACCGAGTGACAATGAAGGCACGGCGAAACATTTCCAAGTCAGGATAGTGAGTGACTTTGAGGGGAACTTCCAAGTGGCGGAGTTCCCATATGTCTAATACGCTTCTAGATTGTCGTGGTCGTGGGTTTAGAAGGTGCTGCCTAAGGAGACTTGGTGAGTTCCTGCAGTGCATCTTGTCGATGGTAAACACTGCTGCCACTGGGCATCAGTGGTGGAGGGAGTGAATGTTTGTGGAAGGGGTGCCAATCAAGTGGGCTGCATTGTCCTAGATGGTGTCAAGCTTCTTGAGTGTTGTTGGAGCTGCACTCGTGCAGGCAAGTGGGGAGTATTCCCTTACACTCCTGACTAGTGTCTTGTAGATGGTGTAAAGTGTTGGGTACTCTGAGACACAGACGAACCAACGCGGTTGCGATTGGTACAACACAGTTTTATTTCTTTTAACTATTTATATAACAAACTCAGGTACTCAGCACATGGTGACTGTCTGAGTGTCTGGCTTGGAGGTCCTTGCCCTGAGCCGTCTCCTGCTGGGCTGCCCAGGAAGTGTCGTGTTCCTTGTTTTGTACTGTGTATGGTCTTGTCTGTGATTGGCTGTCGTGTTGTGTGTGCTAATTGGTCCGTTGATCTGGCCAATCAGTATGTATGTGTGTACGTGCTGTGATGTTCACTTGAATATCATGACATGGTGGACAGGCTTTGGGGAGGTCAGGAGGTGAATTGCTCATCGCAGGATTCCTAGCCTCTGATCTGCCTTGTGGCCACAGTATTTATATGGCTTGTCCAGTTCAGTCTCTGGTCAATGGTAACCCCTCGGATATTGATAGTGGGGGAATCAGTGATGGCAATGCCATTGAATGGCAAGGGGTGATGGCTTGATTCTCTCTTATTGGAGATGGTCATTGCCTGGCACTTGTGTGAAGCAAATGTTACTTGTCACTTGTCAGCCGAGCCTGGATATTGTCTGTGGTAAACCACTGTTGCACCTCTATTAGGTGATGTATGGTAGGACCTGTGCTACAGGTACGTTGGTAGTCCCTACCTGCTGGCTCCGCCCAGTAGGCGGAGTATAAATATATGTGTTCTCCATGCTGCAGCCATTTCGCCAGCTGCTGTGGTAGGCCACACATTTTAGAGCAATAAAGCCTCAGTTGTACCCAACTCAAGTCTTTGTTTCGTGCAATTGATCGTGCATCAATTTATTGCTCTAAGATTTTCAAAAGATGGACCCCAGTATCAAACCGGATCGCCTGCAGCTGGATCCGCTTTCAAGCGACGGCAAAAAGGACTTTCAACACTGGCTAGCTTGTTTCGAGGCGTACATCAACTCGGCGCCCAGCCCTGTCTCGGAGGCTCAGAAGATACAGATCCTGTTCTCAAGGTTGAGCTCCAGCATCTTTCCGCTAATCCAGGATGCACCAAACTACGCCGAAGCCATGACGCTTCTCAAAGAGAATTACACTCAGAAGGCGAACATGCTCTTTGCCAGGCATGTACTCGCCACTCACTCTCAACTCTCTGGTGAGTCCATAGAAGACTTCTGGCAGGCCCTAATCCCACTCATCCGGGACTGTGACTGTCAGGCCGTTAGGGCCACTGAACATTCAAACCTCCTTATGCGGGACGCGTTTGTTACGGTGATTGGGTCGGACCTCATACGCCAGCGACTGTTAGAAGGGGCGACGCTCGGTCTCACAGAGACAAAGAAGCTAGCGCTCTCTATGACGGTGGCCTCGGGCAACATTCAGGCCTACACCCCCAGCCGTGCGGCCCACCCCTCCTACGCATCGTGGACCCCACAGACGGTCGCCCCAGTGGGGGCCTTACCCAGCCAATACGCCTGCGCCCCGCGCCAGCCAGCGAACCCCGGGGGTCCCTGATGTTACTTTTGCGGCCTGCAGAAACACCCCCGCCAACGCTGCCCGGCCCGCGCAGCCCTTTGTCAGGCTTGCGGCAAGAAGGGGCACTTCGCCGCAGTGTGCCAGGCCTGTGCAGTCGCCGCTATCGCCCCCAACCCTCGTTTATGGACAATGAGCGCCGCCATCTTCACCTCCCCAGGCCACGTGCGGCCAGTGGGCGCCGCCATCTTCTCCCCCTCAGACCAAGCATGGCCAGTGGGTGCCGCCATCTTCCCCTCCGAGCAACACGTGCGGCCCATGGGCGCCGCCATCTTGTTCAACCCCCGCCACGTGCGGCCTATGGGCGCCGCCAATTGTCCTCCTCAGGATCTTCAGGCGCCGCCATCTTGTCTCCCACGCGGCACATGGTCACCGCCAGCATTCCAGGACCTGTACCCCCCGGGCTCCCCATCATCCGACACCAGCAATGACCGACCACGACTTGCCTCAGTGACCATCGACCAGTCTCGTCCGCACAACCTGGCCACCGCATCGACCAGCGTTAAAATCAACGGACACGTGACCTCTTGCCTGCTGGACTCCGGGAGCACCGAAAGCTTCATCCACACTGATACGGTAAGTCGCTGCTCCCTCACGTTACACCCCGCCAATCAAAGAATCTCCTTGGCCTCTGGATCCCATTCCGTGGCGATCCGGGGGTACTGTAGGTCACACTCACCGTCCAGGGCGTAGAATTCAGCGGCTTCCGCATCTACGTCATCCATAACCTCTGCGCTGCCCTACGACTCGGCCTGGACTTCCAGTGCAACCTCCAGAGCCTAACCCTGAAATTCGGCGGGCCCCTACCACACCCTCACTGTGTGTGGCCTCGCAACCCTAAAGGTCGATCCGGCTTCCCTCTTTGCAAATCTAACCTCGGATTGCAAACCCGTCGCCGCCAGGAGCAGACGGCACAGCACCCAGGACAGGACCGTCATCAGGTCCGAGGTCCAGCGGCTGCTTCGGGAAGGCATCATCGAGGCCAGCAACAGCCCCTGGAGAGCCCAAGTGGTAGTAGTTAAAACTGGGGAGAAACACAGAATGGTCGTGAACTACAGTCAGACCATCAATCGGTACACGCAGCTCGACGCGTACCCCCTCCCACGCATATTTGATATGGTCAATCAGATTGCACAGTACTGGGTCTTCTCAACGGTAGACCTCATATCCGCCTACCACCGGCTCCCCTTTCGTAAATTGGACCGTCCATACACTGCCTTCGAGGCAGACGGCCCCCTCTATCACTTCCTCAGGTTTCCCTTCGGCGTCACCAACGGGGTCTCGGTCTTTCAAAGGGAGATGGACCGAATGGTCGACCAGTACGGTTTGCGGGCCACCTTTCTGTACCTAGACAACGTCACCATCTGCGGCCATGATCAGCAGGACCACGATGCCAACCTTGCCAAATTTCTCCTCACCGCCACACTCCTAAACCTCACCTATAACAAAGAGAAGTGCGTGTTTAGCACGACCCGCTTAGCCATACTCGGCTATGTGGTCCAGAACGGAGTTCTGGGGCCCAATCCCGACCACATGCACCCCCTCATGGAGCTCCCCCTACTCCACTGCCCCAAGGCCCTCAAACGCTGCCTGGGGTTCTTTTCGTACTACGCTCAGTGGGTCCCAAACTATGCGGACAAGGCTCGCCCACTCATACAGTCAACCCATTTTCCCCTGACAGCCGAGGCACAACATGCTTTTACCCGTATCAGAGCCGATATCGCCAAGGCCAGGATGCACGCAGTAGACAAGACACTGCCCTTTCAAGTAGAGAGCGACGATTCAGACGTCGCCCGCCGCCACCCTCAATCAGGCAGGCAGACCCGTGGCATTCTTTTCCCGCACCCTTAATGCCTCAGAATTTCGGCACTCATCCGTCGAAAAAGAGGCCCAAGCTATCGTTGAAGCTGTGCGGCATTGGAGGCATTACCTGGCCGGCAGGATGTTCACCCTCCTCACTGACCAACGGTCGGTAGCCTTCGTGTTCAATAACACACAGCGGGGCAAGATCAAGAATAGTGAGATCTTGAGGTGGAGGATCAAGCTCTCCACCTACAATTACAAGATTTTGTATCTCCCCAGCAAGCTCAACGAGCCCCCAGACGCCCTATCCCGAGGTACACGTGCCAGCACACAAGTAGACTGACTCCGGACCCTGCACGACAGCCTTAGTCACCCGGGAGTCACACGGTTGTACCATTTCAGAAAGGCCCGCAATCTGCCCTACTCCGTCGAGGAAGTACGGACAATCACCAGGGACTGCCAGGTCTGTGCGGAGTGCAAGTCGCACTTCTACTGGCCGGACCGTGCACGCCTGGTAAAGGCCT
This sequence comes from Scyliorhinus torazame, assembly GCF_047496885.1. Lineage (NCBI taxonomy): Eukaryota > Metazoa > Chordata > Chondrichthyes > Carcharhiniformes > Scyliorhinidae > Scyliorhinus > Scyliorhinus torazame. The sequence goes on along the minus strand of NC_092710.1, from coordinate 126,604,407 downwards.
CCCGCCCCTTTGAGCGCCTCAGCGTGGATTTCAAAGGGCCCATCCCCTCCACCGACAGTAACACGTATTTTCTCAGTGTGGTCGATGAATACTCCAGATTCCCCTTCGCCATCCCATGCCCCAATATGATGTCTGCCACCGTCATCAAAGCCCTCAACACAATCTTCGCTCTGTTCGGTTTCCCCTCCTACACCCACAGTGACAAGGGATCCTCCTTCATGAGAGATGAGCTGTGTCAGTTCCTGCTCAGCAGAGGTATTGCCTCCAGCAGAACGACAAGCTACAACCCCCGGGGAAATGGACAGGTAGAGAGAGAGAACAGGACGGTGTGGAGGGCCGTCCAACTGACCTTACGGTCCAGGAACCTCCCGGCCTCCCGCTGGCAGGAGGTCCTCCCTGATGCACTACACTCCATTTGGTCACTACTGTGCACCGCCACTTACAACACACCTCCTGAACGTCTTTTTGCCTTCCCCAGGAAGTCCACATCCGGGGTGTCGCTCCCGACTTGGCTCGCTGCTCCAGGACCCGTCCTACTCTGTAGGCATATCCGACTCCACAAGGTGGACTCGTTGGTGGAAAGGGTGCAATTGCTCCATGCAAACCCCCAGTATGCTTACGTGGCGTACCCCGATGGCCGCCAGGATACTGTCTCCCTCAGGGACCTAGCACCAGCAGGTTCCACATACACACCGCCCCCCCGGCCCGCACCACCCTCCCCTCCACCGGCGCTCCCAGCAGCAACCCCCCCTGGACCATCCGTCCTTCCCCTGCCCACGCCCGAGGATGAAGAGGATTTTGGCACGCTCCCGGAGTCACCGGACATCAGACCAGCATCGGCATCGCCGCCACCACTACGTCGTTCCCAGCGGAACATCAAGGCCCCGGACCGGTTAAACCTCTAACTGGTCCACTGGACTTCAAAAGACATTTTTCTCTCTCTATCAAATATTGTGAATGTAAATGTAACAAAGAAAACCAGTTGTTGTATATAGTTCTCCACCACCCCTGCCGGACTCAATTTTAACAGGGGGTGAATGTGGTAAACAACTGTTGCACCTCTATTAGGTGATGTATGGTAGGACCTGGACTACAGGTACATTGGTAATCCCTGCCTGCTGGCTCCGCCCAGTAGGTGGAGTACAAATATGTGTGTCCTCCATGCTGCAGCCATTTTGCCAGCTGCTGTTGGCGGCCACACATCTTCGAGCAATAAAGCCTCAGTTGCACCCAACTCAAGTCTTTGTGCAATTGATCGTGCCTCATTGTCCAGGTCTTGCTGCATTTGCACATGGACTGCTTCAGTGTCTTAGGAGTCGCAAATGGCGCTGAACATTGTGCAAGCATAGAGGACATCCCCACTTCTGACCTATGTTGGAAGGAAGGTCATTGATGAAGTAGCTGAAGATGGTTGGGCCGAGGACATTACCCTAAGGAACTCCTGTAGTGATGTCTCGGGACTGCGATAAATGACCTCCAACAACCACAACCATTTTCCTTTATGCCAGGTGTGACTCCAACCAGTGAAGAGTTTTCCCCCTGATTCCCATTGACTTCAGTTTTGCTAGGGCTCTTTCATGCCATATTCAATCAAATCCTTGATGTCAAGGACAGTCACTCTCACCTCACCTCTGGCATTCAGCTCTTTTGTCCATGTTAGAACTAAGACAGTAATGAGGACAGGTGCTGAGTGACCCTGGCGGAACCCAAACTAAGCTTCAGGGAACAGGTTATTGCTGAGTAAGTACTGCTAGATAGCACTGTTGATGGCCCCTTCTGTCACTTTCCTGATGGTTGAGAGTGGACTGATCGGGTGGTTGTTGTTCTGCTTTTTGTGTACAGAACATACCTGGGCAATTTTCCACATTGCCAGGTAGATGCCAGTGTTGTAGCTGTAATGGAACAGCTCCACCAGGGGCGCAGCAAGTTATGGAGCATGTCTTCAGACCTATTGCGAGAATATTGCTGCTCTAAATCCTGCTGTTGTGAGCTCCTGATGAGAGTGTTATCTCCTACTGCTACCATGGAAATCCACACACCTTCGAAATGTGCGCATGTTTCCTACCCACTCTTTTGGAGCCTTAGGTAACAGCTTAGTATTACATAGCCTACCTCCTCAGTTATAGCACTTTATAGAATTATTATTATTATTTTTGGTGAGAAATGCCATGACTCATCTGCAGCTTAGGTGGATTGGTCTTGTTAAATTGGGGTTGCAGGGTTGGGCGGGGAGTGGGCCTAGGTTAGGGTGCTCTTTCGGAGGGCCGGTGAAGAGATGATGGGCCAAATGGCCTCCTTCTGCACTGTAGGGATTCTATGTATCTATCTGCTTGTGGCATTCTTTGAGTCTTCACTCCAGGTATTTTCTTCTAGTTCTTCTTCTCTGTGACTCAAGCCTTTAAGGAGCCAGAATCAAGATGGCGCCGGAGCATGGTGACTATCAGTGAGCTCTCTCCCCCTGTCCCTTTTCTTTTCTCTCCTATCAGCGTTCTGACCTACTAAAACTATTTTCCTCCTCTTACATAATTACTAACTATGTTCTTCAATGTTTTCGTTCAGATCTGAGGATCCTACGAACCTCGAGGACCGGACATCCAAAGCATCCCACACGTGGTGCCACCGCTGGACTGCTGCTCCCGTCCAGCGACAGACCCCGGGCCGGAGCCCCCCAGGCAGCGACCCCCCGTCCAGCGACCTACCCCGGACCAGAGACCCCCCCGCCCAGCGAACACCCAAGGCCCCAGCAAAAACTCTTTAACTTATCTGGCCCAGGAGAACTGCTGCATCCTTTCCCTGGTGGAGGCCTGACGAGGCCTACACCGGAGTCCGACCACGTGGCCATTCCCTCCAGTCTCCGACCATGTGACCTGATCCAACCACGTGGTGTTCAGCCTGCCCAGCATCCTGTCGCACCTGGAGGAAGAAAAGGTATAAGACGGGTCCTTTCCAGACCCTCACCAAGGCCAACCTCAGCGTGACTAGACCACGGGGGTGCAGGGCCTCGCCAGTGAAGCAGGAATGCCCGAGCCAACCCTGGAACAGATACCTGCCCGTCCCCACCTGAAGGCGAACCCAACCTCACCACCCCACGGGACCAGTCCGACTCACGCACAACCTCCTGCAGTGACCCTGACACCGCCACCATCCACGACCCCTCCGAACGAAATCACTTACCTTATGCAAATCCAGCCCTGCCAGCCGAGAGCAGCCGTCAACCCAGGTAGGGGGGAAAACGCGCCAGCCTGAAGGTGAAACTTAAATTACGCGGCTTCAAGACTCCTCTCCCCAGCGTAATCCTGGCGAACGTCCAAGCGATTGAGAACAAGCTGGATGACCTCAACGCTAGACTCACCTCCCAGAGTGAAGTGAGAAACTGCTGTGTGCTCTGCTTCACCGAGACATGGCTCACTCCGGCCACACCACACTGCGCCTTCCAACCCGAGGTTTTTCAACCCACCGACTCGATCGCACGGAGGCCTCAGGAAAGTCGAAAGGCGGAGGTGTTTGCCTCCTGATCAACACCTCCTGGTGCTCGGATCCTGGGGGGCGATACTCCCATGCTGCGCCGTATGGGAGAATCACCGTTCGCGCCATTTTTTCCCGCGGCGCCTGTCGGACACCGGCAGGCGATTCTCCGAGGAGCGGAGAATCGGCGTCATTTGCGCTGATGCGTTTGGCGCGGCACTGGCCACGGGCCGCCGATTTTCCGGCCGCGTAGAAACGGCAGAGTCCCGCCGCCGCCATTCACACCTGCTTGCAGCCGGCAGGAACTATGCGCGTAGGGTCAGGGGCGGCCTGTGGGGTGGGGAAAAGCGCTCCTTCACCGGGAGGGCCTCCGATGGGGTCTGGCCCGCGACCGGGGCCCACCGATCGGCGGGCCGGCCTCTCCAGCCCCGGCCCTATTTTATTACACAGCCGGCCCCTGAACCCCCACACCATGTTGCGTCGGGGCCGGCATGTTGAGGAATTCCCCCGTGCATCCGCGGGTTGGCGCGGCCCAACTGCACATGCGCGGGTTGGCGCGGTGCCCAGTTGGCGCCGGGAAGGGAGGCTGGAGCGGCATGAACTGCTCCAGCGTCATGCTGGCCCCCTGTGGGGGCCAGAATCAGTAGTGCCCACGCTCATTTCGTGCCATCGTGAAATGCGAACACTCTGTCTCCATCTCGGAAAATCGTGCCAGTGGTGTCCCTAGAGTGCCATTGCTCCCCAGACCTAGAATACCTAACCATGAAGTGTCACCCCTTCTATCTCCCACGTGAATTCACCTCTGTACTCATCACAGCAGTCTACATCCCACCCCTGGAGGAAGTGAAGAAAGCACTTGACGAACATTCTACAATCAACAACCAAGAAACAAATCATCCCGAAGCCTTGACAATCGTGGCTGGAGACTTCAACCAGGCCAACCTCAGGAAGGTCCTACCCAAACTCCATCAACATATTTCCTGCTCCACCAGAGGTGCAAACACCCTGGACTATTGCTACACGAGCATCAAAGGAGCCTACCGCTCCATCCCCCGACCTCACTTTGGCAAATCTGACCACAAGTCGGTATTCCTACTTCCGGCTTACAAACAGCAACTCAAGCGTGCTGAGCCAGTCAAGAAAACCGTGCAGTGCTGGTCCGAGGAATCTGAGGACATCCTCTGTGACTGCTTGCCGACTGTGGCTTGGTCCATATTCAAGGCTGTGGCAGCTAACCTGGACAAGTACGCAACCACCATCACAGACTTCATGAGTAAGTGTGTCGAGGACTGTGAACAGAAGAAGACAATACGGGTAGTCCCCAATCGGAAACCCTGGCTCAACCAAAAGGTTCACTCCCTGCTGAAGTTCTGGATGGAGGCTTCAAGTCTGACGACCTGACCTATATAAGAAATCCAGGTACGACGTACATCAGGGATGCAAAAAGACAATACCGTATCAAACTAGAGTTCCAGGCCAATGACAGTAACCCACGACGACTATGGCAGGACCTGCACGAGATCACAGGCTATAAAGCAAGGCCAGGCGGAATATCTGGGGCTGGAGCATCCCTACCCGATCATCTGAACAAGTTCTATGCCCACTTTGAGCAGTCAGCCAATGTATCTGTGCCACCCGCCCAACTGCCCTGGACACACCCATACCCACTATTCCAGCCTCAGAGGTAAGAGGTGCCTTCTTAAAAGTGAATCCGCGGAAAGCGACGGGCCCTGACGGAGTCCCTAGGTGAGCACTCGGAATCTGCGCAGACCAGCCGGCGAGTGTATTCGCAGATATTTTCACCACCTCACTCCTCCACTCTGAGATCCCCACCTCCTTCAAGAAGGCCACCATAATACCAGTACCAAAGAAGAACAAGGTAGCATGCCTCCAAGAATACCGACCGGTGGCCCTAACGTCTGTTATCATGAAATACTTCAAGCGGCTAGTCATGAGGCGGATCACCGCCAGCCTCCCAGACGGTCTCGGTCTACTGCAGTTTGAATATCACCGCGACCGGTCCACAGCAGATACTATCTCACTGGATTAGATTGGATTTGTTTATTGTCACGTGTACCGAGGTACAGTGAAAAGTATTTTTCTGCGAGCAGCTCAACAGATCATTAAATACATAGGAAGAAACGAAAATACATAATAAGGGCAACACAACATATACAATGTAACCACATAAGCACTGGCATCGGATGAAGCATACAGGGTGTAGTGTGAATGAGATCAGTCCATAACAGGGTCATTTAGGAGTCTGGTGACAGTGGGGAAGAAGCTGTTTTTGAGTCTGTTCGTGCCAGCCCTCGAACGCCTCGCCAACAAGGACACATATGTCAGACTGCTGTTCATAGACTACAGCTCTGCCTTCAACACCATTTTCCCAACAAGACTAATAACCAAATTCCGCAGTCTTGGACTTGACCCCTCCCTGTGCAGCTGGATCCTCGACTTCCTCACCAACAGGTCGCAATCTGTCAGGATAGAAAACAGCACCTCCTCCACAATAGTCTTCAACACCGGAGCCCCGCAAGGATGTGTGCTCAGTCCTCTACAGTACTCCCTATACACACATGACTGTGTGGCAAGATTTAACTCCAATTCAATCTATAAGTTTGCGGATGATACGACTGTGGTGGGCCGCATCTCAAACAACGATGAATCAGACAACAAGAGGGAGATAAATCACTTGGTTGCATGGTGCTCCGAAAACAACCTCTCTCTAAATGTTGGAAAGACCAAGGAACTGATCATCGACTGCAGGAAGCGTAGCATGACACACTCCCATCTGCATCAATGGCTCTGAAGTGGAGATGGTCGATAGCTTTAAGTTCCTGGGGGTGACCATCACCAACAGTCTGTCCTGGTCCACTCATGTTGATGCAACAGTCAAGAAAGCCCAACAACGTCTCTACTTCCTGAGGAAGCTAAAGAAATTCCGCCTGTCTGCATCGACTCTCACAAATTTCTACAGATGTGCCATAGAGAGCATCCTATCCGGCTGCATCACAGCCTGGTATGGCAACTGCTCGGTCCAAGATTGCAAGAAACTGCAGACTGTGGAGAACTCAGCCCAACGCATCACACAAACTTGCCACCCCCACATTGATTCTGTATACACCTCTCGCTGTCTCAGGAAGGCAGACAGCATTATCAGAGACCCCTCCCACCAAGGCATTGCCTTCTTCCAGACCCTTCCATCAGGCAGAAGGTACAGAAGTCAGAAGACTCGCACCTCCAGACATAGGAACAGCTTCTTCCCCACAGCTACAAGACTCCTCAACGACTCCCCCTCGGACTGATCTGTTCTCTGTAGGAACACTATTCACGGCACCCTATGCTGCTCTTGCTCATGTATTTGCTTTGTTTGGCCCCTTGTTCCACACTGTAACCAATCACTGTTTTGTCGATGTACCATTTGTCAATGTTCCCTGTTGATTATTCTTGTACCCACTATGTACGTACTGTGTACGTTCCCTCGGCCGCTGAAAAATACTTTTCACTGTACTTCCGTATATGTGGCAATAAATCAAATCAATATTTGTGATATCTGCATCAATGCCAGAGGTCCAACAAGCAGCCTTATTCACTGTACAGCATTTAACCTCACAGATCACCTTGTCTTCACATGGTTTTCCTTTAAAGTTACAAGGTGATAGATTAGCCAAGGAGAAAAGCGGCATATTGATATTGTTACTGGACTAGCAATCCAGAGACCTAGGGTAATACTCTGGGGAACTGGGTTTTTTCGGCATATGTTGAAATTTGAATTCAATGAAAAGTCAAATGATGACCATGAAACCATTGTCGATTGATGCCAAAACCCATCTAGTTCACTAAGGTCCTTTAGGGAAGGAAATCTGCCATCCTTACCTGGTCTGGGCTGTGGTGATGTGCATTAATGTAAATGCATGTAGGCTAGCTAGACACTAGAGGGAGCACCAGAAACACCACACACACACACTCAACCAATAGGTCAGTTAGATAGGACGCGACCAATGGACATTCGCGATGTACACGGAGGTGACACGATGACAGGGTGGCATTACACCAATCCATAGATAAAGGACACCACACACATGATCTGCCTCTTTCCAGTGGAGACAGTTAGTGAGTACAGACACAAGGTTGATTCAATATTACACCAACCACGTGGATTGCAGCAACTGGTTAGTCAGTCTGGGTAGCTATAGTAGGATTAGCAGTAGTGTCGAACCCGAGTAATAGAAGTGTAAATAGTTTAATAAATGTGTTGGAGTTATCTCCACATCTGAACCTTCCTTTGTCAAGTGCACCACAAGGAAGCCGCTTATGTTACACCTACAACATAACAAATCATGGGCTACATGTGACTCCAGACCCACAGAATGTGATCAACTACGAAATTGCCTCGCAAAGGCAATTAGAGATGTGCAATAAATGCTGGCCCAGCTAGTGACACCCACATCCCATGAATGAATGAAAACAAAGCCAAGTCTTGAGAGCATGTCTTAAGCTACAAATTGCTGAATAGATTAATTAAATTTTGAGGCGGGATTCTCCGTCCCGCCAGACTTGTTTTCTGATGTGTCGCACCCCCGTAGACAGCGGGATCCTCCGTCCTGACAGCTGGCCATTGGGGTTTCCCATTGTCGCTAAACCCCCAAGCCATTGGGAAATCCGTGGGCGTGATGCGCTGTCGGCAAAGCGGAAGAGCCCGCCGTTGGAGAATCAGCCCTGCGTTCTGCCACCAGAGGAAAATTGCTACCGATTTACCTTCCCCCTAGGAGCGCAAATCAGGAAACAATTCACTTTTCCTCACCATGGCGAGGAATAGGTTGGATTCTTAGGGGAATTCCGCTATTGGCTGCCATTTTGAGCCAGAGGCTCAATAATGAAGTCCCGCAGCCACCACCCCCCCACCACAGATAAGCCTGCAACCGCCGCCCCCCACCCCCCACCCCGCACATGGCTAAGCATCTCCCCACGTCCAGAGTTTCTGGGTGCACCCCTTCCCCCAAATGCGGGGGTGACACAACCAGCCCCTCTAACTAGGGAGACTCCCGCACAGGGACACCCTTAATAGGGAGACCCCACAGAGAGGCCCTTCCCCCAGAGACCTCCTAACTAGAGGAGCCCCCCACAGACTGCCCAGAAAAAGACCCTTGTCTGAAAGCTAAAGAGCAATCCAAATAGTGCAGTGACAGAAATTACAGTTGTAACTCTTACCTGGAGGTACGAACTTCATTATTATACGTGTCCATTCCTAGAAAGAAAACAGCTGTGACCGGTGTTTAAATCCCTCAGATCAGGCCATTCATTCATTTCTAGTAGTGGGCTGTGATTGGCAGCTTCCACAAAACAAGTGCAGCCTTATTAAGGGGTGGGTGGGGGTCTCTCTATTAAGGGGGTCCTTGGGGGTGTTCTCCCTATTAAGGGGGTTCTGGTGCGACTGGGGCCATGGGGTGGAGGAAGGTTCAGTAGAGGAGGTATTGGAGGTGGTGCTTTGGGGGGATGACCCTTGGATGGACTGTGGGAGCAACTCCCTTGGCCCATCGTGAGGTTCACCACGTCAGGGCCATGTTTGGTGACACCTGTTGGACTGGAGAACCATGGCAGGCGGGAGAATAGAGTGCCGGCCCCGCTAAGTGGATGCAAATGGATCATTAAGACCCATTTGCAATCATTTACATCCTCTCTCTGGCACACGGGGGCAAACCCTGATCCCGCCGCCAGTGGGGGGGATGGAACATCATGGTTAGATCGGCACCCACCAACGGCCGGCACCGGTCCCGATTTTTCCGATTCTCCTCAGCACGGTAGCATAGTGGTTATCACTATGGCTTCACAGCGCCAGTGTCCCAGGTTCGATTCCCGATTGGGTCACTGTCTGTGCGGAGTCTGCACGTACTCCCGTGTCTCCGTGTGTTTCCTCCGGGTGCTCCGGTTTCCTCCCGCAGTCCAAAGATGTGCAGGTTAGGTGGATTGGCCATGTTAAATTGCCCTTCGGTTAGATGGGGTTGCTGGGTTACGGGAATAGGGCTTAGATAGGGTGCAGACTCAATGGGCCGAATGTCCTCCTTCTGCACTGTAAATTCTATGATTCTATGAATATGGTTAGGTTCTTGATTAATAAGGGGATCAGGGGTTATGGGGAGAAGGCAGGAGAATGAGGATAAGAAGATATCAGCCAAGATTGAATGACGGAGCAGACTTGATGGGCTGAGTGGCCTAATTCTGCTCCTATATCTTATGGTCTTATGGTCCACCACATTGGGGACCCCGCTCCCGGCAGCGGGTGGTGGAGCATCCAGGTCAATGTCACAACATAGGCAATCATAGTTATAGGTTATAGGCTCAACTCTCTATTCTCAAAAAGTAATCTATAGATGTATCTGCTGTACTAACCTGAAATGTTAGCTGCACCAACACTGACTCCTGACTTTTATGCAGGGATTATTATTGCCTATCCATAGGAGAAAGTTTATGGTGTCTGCAAGAGTGGGAAATGTGGTGTGCGGGGTGACTGAATTAGGTGGGATACAAAATCTAGATTTCCCGATGGCGGGTTGAGGTGTAGCGATAAAGTCACGCTGGTCTATGGTGAGTTCATATTTGTAATATTTGCAATATGTTTGCATGAGTGCTCAGAAGCACAAAGCCTTTTTAAAATGACTTTGTACCTTCAAGGTAAACTCTGAGGTGCCAGTTCACATTTTTTTACAGGTGCACCTTCGGCTTTGTGTACTGGTGTAAGGTCAGTGGTTTCCTCTGTTTAACTCTACAGCACGAGAGGAGGCGGGCAGAAGGATGGCAGCTCAGGGTTGACAAGGGTGAATCAGTGGTGAGAGGAGGTACTGTGTGTCATGATATTCAAACACACACATCATGATAGATAGACCAACAGACCAATTAGCACACATACCATGACAGCCAATCACAGACAAGAGCAGACACAGTATAAGACAAGAAACACGACACCTGGTGGCCAGTCCATCTGGAGACAAGGACAAGGACAGGACCTGATTAACAAGACACTCACACAGTCACCACGTGTTGAGTACCAAGACAGATCTGTAAATAACAAGTTGGAATAAAACTGCGTTGTACCAATCGCAACCATGTTGGTTCATCTGTACCTCAGAGCACCCAACACCACACTGTGGAATGGGGTCGGGGGCACGGAGAAGTAAAACAGAGAGGGTTGTTTTCCTGGGTGTGATGGGGGTTGAGGTGGTGAGGACAATCAAGATAAGAAAATGAGAGGTCTAAAGATTGGGGTAAGTATTTTCCAAATGCAGTTGCATCTCAGGGTATTGGCTGGCAGCGTCCTTACAGGACTTTGAACTCTACAACATTTCAATTATTCCCACTGAGAATGCTATCCTTCATGCATAGAAGGGAGAACCAGTTGGGCCTGCAAGTTCAGCCACATCCTTTAGAGTGATCAGTACAACACTGAATACTAACATGATCATTCAACAAAGAGGGATTGAAAAAAAATATTGTTTCTTCTATAATAAATGAAATGTCCCCAACTCCCTGGAAGTATCAATTCATGAAAACAATAGAAGAGCATCCTTGTGTGTGCTCATGCAAATTTCTTTCCAGATTAAAGAAATGCTTCCGAAACAAAAATAAAAGAGCTAAGGAAGCATTGAAAAAGAAGAACATAGGAATAGACCAATGTCATTCAGCCCCTTGGGCCTGCTGTGCATTGAATTAGATCATAGTTGACTTGTACTTTACCTCTCTTTCTCATCTATCTACCTCCCTTAACCATGATTTCCCAATCTAAGATAATGCTATCAGTTCCAATCTTGAATCCTCCAATTTGGTCAGAAACCACAACCTTTTAGAAGGAGAGCATTCCAGATTTCTACTTCACTATATGCTCAAAGTTAAGAAAATTAAAGCATTTTTCCCTTGAATGAAGAAGAGTTTCGAGTCGAACATGTAAACAAATAAATCTCACAAGCTGCCTGTATTTGATTTGAATGGTTTGACCTCTCCCTTGGGCACAAGGCCAGACACAATTTCCATACCCTGGATTGCTCTTAGAGTAGATCTGGCATTGTGACAACCGGGAACCAGCAAAGAATTATGACACATTATGGATTTGAAAAATACTTGCTGTCACAGTGCATAAAATATCTCAACTATCGCATTATCCCCATCGTCCAGAGGAATCAGGAATATATTATGACCGTGTGGCAGAATGAAAGCCACGATTGTCCCTGAGGACCATAGGATGCTCTCCCCTTTTGAGAGAGAGCTGACTGGTGGTGATTTAACGTAAGGGCCAACACACCTCAGGCGAGGGGCAAGGTTGAGAAGGCAGGGCCTTAATTAATAATCTCAGTTGGTATGGAAATTGAACCTGCATTGTTGGCATCACGCCGCATAATGACCCAGCCATCCAGCCAACTGAACTAACCGACCTCCAAGGAGGAGTATAATAGTGTTGACCAAACTAATGTATGTCATTACTTACTGTGGAAGAAGCAAAATTTCAATCTAGCAATAGCCTGTATTTGTGGCAACAGGTCACTGACCATGAATTTATCAGGATTGCGTGACTATGGGTTCAGTAATGCGGTAATCTACGGGATGAAGGGAGGGATGTACAGGAGCGAAAGAGAAAATGATTGCAGAGACACAGAGAAAGTTTCAGTTCCATATTGCCCGCTAACCCATTAGAAGTTAGAAGTGACTGGCGCTGAGGCTAAAGTGCTTCTTTCGCTTTCTTATCGTGAAGGTATTTTTCATCTGAAATGGCAGCGGCACAGAGATTGCCACAAAAGGACAATGTGGTGTTGGTTAAATGGTTGAGCACCTCAGCCTCACTGGAGGACTGGAGTTCCAGAGTTACTTCAAATAAAGGAGTGCAGATGGACTATTGTATGGGAAAGGGAGATTCCATCCTGCAGAAGGGGAAAAATATAGAATTAGGAAACAACTCGGATAATATTACCTGCTGAGCAATTTAATGGGACTGGAGGTGGCTATGGGAAGCCCCATGACGCCAGCCAGCGTCCCTCCCAGCTTGGGAATGGAGAAAATACAATAGTGGTTGAAAACAAGTCGAATGAAAAATAAAGTGAGCTTTATTTCGTAGCACTCTGAGAAATGTATAATGTTTCCGGCAGTATAACAGCACAGATAATCAGAGTAAAGGTCATTTTCAATGTAATGTAATTTCAGATGTAGGTTGTTGTTCAGTGGTTGATTGTGGTGTCATTTTCGATCTGCACACTATTTATTGCCACTCAGCGTTGAACATTAATGCATTATTCTGTGGAGATTGGTTGGGTGCAGGCATGTCAGCCAAGAGGATGGTACGGTGAGTTGCAGTTCATCATTCTGCAGAATTGTGTATGTTGATTGGCCGTAATGCAGGCCCTCGGGGATAGAAGTTGGCTGCGCTGACAACCATTGTGGTGGAAAATTGTTTTACAGCAGCTGAGTAAAGGGATATTATGCGTATGGACATTCACACACATTGTCGGGGAATCAGTTATACCACAGAGAATTCTGTTCATGCACACCTGTACTTTTCTTACATGAAACAGAAACTCAATTTTTGTGAACAGACAAACTCTGTCCTCAGTCGCTGATGAGAAGGAATCGTTTTCTGCTTCATATGGGTTTGTACTAATGGGAGGAGTTTTATGCCCCTCCCCCCAGACTGATGTATACAAATGCAGGGAGGCAAGTAAAATGAATTGGGTGCCCATCCTGTCATGATATGCAGACAGGCAGATAATGATACACAGACAGGCAGCGAATGAACACAGAGAATAGGACATGACCAGTGAGCAGGCAGGACACTCAGGTGTGGTATCTCATTATAAAAGGCACGAGGCACTCGCACTCCGCCTCTTTCCACTGATGAGCATCTACAGAGTGAGTCAGGGTGTATGTACAGTATCACACCTCCAGCACGTGGCTAAGAGCTAGTCTGGTTCAGTCAGACAGAGTAACCACACTTAGGTTAGCAGAGAGTCGAACTCATAGAGAACTGTGCTAACTGTGCTACTGGTTCAATAAATCAGATTGAACTAACTTCAAGGTCTGGAGTATCTTTTGGTTAAAGCTGCATCCAGTTGCAGCCTGTGTTATCCCAGAGTACATGACACATCATGCTACCAGGAGACTGCTTAATCTGGGTGGTTTATCTCAGTCCATTCCGTGACGACCAGGGAATGTATCCCGGCACCATGGAGAAGATTCAGGCTCCTCTCCAGCTCAGGACCTCCGGCAATCTCAGTGGCAACTGGCGGACATTCAAGCAAAAGTTTCTGCTGTACATCAAAGCTTCAGACCTCACGGGTGCGTCTGATGCAAGGAAGATCGTACTTCTCCTCTCAACAGCGGGTGATCAAGCCATCAAACTCTTCAACTCTTTTCACTTCACCGAAGGCCAGGACAAGACAAAGTTTCAAACCATCCTGGACAAGTTTGATAGTCACTGTGAAGTGGACACGAATGAAATCTTCGAGCGCTACATGTTCAAACAGCGTCTACAAGGTAAAGATGAATCTTTCAACTTCTTCTTAACTAACCTCCACCTGCTAGTGCTGTCCGGCAACTTTGGTGATATTGCTGACTCCATGATCAGAGACCAAATCCTTTTTGGAGTTCACTCTGATCCTCTGAGAGAGCAGCTACTGAAAATCAAGCATATGACCCTGCCAGTCGCGATTGAAACATGCACAGCGCATGAGCACGCCAAAAATCGCTATGCCCAGTACAAATTGGCTGAAAATGAGAAACATGCCTCCCACGAGGCAGTGAGTGTGCAGGCCATCTCCTGGATGCAGCGCTTCAGCATTGATGAAAGCGGCCATTTTGCGTGCTTTTGCCGACCCCACGCATGCGTGATGCGAACGGGATAACAAAGTGGCCGACACCCGCACTGCGCATGTGCGACAATGCACGGAGCGTCAGGACGTCGACGTCATGACGTGCTCGAACTGCGGCAACGGCCACTTAAAGAAACACTGCCCTGCAAGAGGCAGGCGATGTTTAAACTGCGGGAAGCCTGGACACTATGCAGCCTTGTGCAGGTCTGCACCACCAGTCAGTCTTCCATCCCGCCTGTCGTCCCTACCACCACCTCTCCGGCGGTCGAGAAGGATCAGACGCAAGCCCCAGAGACTGGACTTATGAACATTTGTTTTGTTTGCTATGTTCTGTTTTCTCATATTAGACAGCTGTCATCACATGTAAATACATTCATATATGCCACCGCTTGTAAATATGTTAATATATGCCACCACATGTAAGTACGTTCCCATATGCCAACAAAACGTTAAAAAAAGGGGAGATGTCATGATATGCAGACATGCAGATAATGATACACAGACAGGCAGCTGATGAACACAGAGAACAGGACATGACCAATCAGCAGGCAGGACGCTCAGGGGTGGTATCTCACTATAAAAGGCACGAGGCACTCACACTCCGCCTCTTTCCACTGATGAACATCTACAGAGTGAGTCAGGGTGTATTTACAATATCACACCTCCAGCACGTGGCTCAGAGCTAGTCTGGTTCAGTCAGACAGAGTCACCACACTTAGGTTAGCAGAGAGTCGAACTCATAGAGAACTGTGCTAACTGTGCTACTGGTTCAATAAATCAGATTGAATTAACTTCAAGGTCTGGAGTATCTTTTGGTTAAAGCTGCATCCAGTTGCAGCCTGTGTTATCCCAGAGTACATAACACATCACTTCCCACACCCTACCCGCCTGCTTCCGAGCCCCTCATAATTTGGTGGACAGGTAAGGCATCAACTAACCCGCCTAACCTTTGCCCTATTGATGCCCTTGAGTTGCCAATTAACGGCCATTTAAGGGCTTCTTTTTGCTTCCGCTGCCCTAATACGGTGGATGAGGGACGGCGGAAGGAAAGTGACCAACCCACTACTTTCTGAACTCACGGTAAAAGGCTACCACTTTGGGCTACCTGTGCGAATTGGTGCACACCCCCTACGATGGTGGGGATACCCTTATTGCTTCCCCCTGGTCTCTCACACCTGATCCCTCATGAGCTCCACCCACTTGCTAGGGTACCAAATCCCTCCATGACCAAAACCCATGGATTTACCCAAGTCCAGTATCCATGTTGTCACCTTCCCAGGATGCCCTTGTAGCCCCAGCAGCCGCCACTACCGTGTTCTGGCACTGGTGGGACTACTCAGCTCTTAGATAATTTGATTGGCCACCAGCTCTCAAGGGAGGCACTTCTTGTCCCTGAGGGGCAGAAGCCTCCCTTTCACCTTGTTAAGTTAACCTGTGATACCTCTCACGAGGCCCACGGTGACGACCCAATTGCTCTCCTGTGGGGCTTGTGGAATATCCGTACCACAGCAAGCCCCGCCAGGTGAATCAATCCCTCATCCCTCTTGCCCATCATCCATGGACCAGGAAGCAATACTCCCAAGGGCCAGGATGCAGATACATTCGTGATGGAGGATTCTGGGTCAGACATGGAGACTGAATCACACATAATCTCGGATTGGTCAGTGACACACCGCTGACAGGACCCAACAAGATTGGCACAGATGTGACAACCCCCGACACGTTACCCAGCCCCACAGCCGCCAGAAACAAAGCTGCGGGCTAGACAGCCAAGGAGACCTCCTCCACCTCCAATGACAGAGACACCTATGGACTTCAAGGGGGAGGGTTGTTGCCATGGGCCACACCACCAGGACTGGCCAGCTGTGCAGGAAGAAACTCAGGGTTTCCTCAGGGTGGCCAGGGTGAGTAGGCAGCAGTGAGACCCTGGTACTAACCCCCCGTCCCACAAACCCGGAACCCCGTTCCTCCCCCCACTTGATGGGGTGATTGAACCCCCATCCTGCACCATCTGCCAGCACTCATATCAGCTGCCATGGCTGGGTGCCCTGGCCACGAAGGCCACCAGCTACCCAGCCCCTTGTGCTGCTTGCGTCCGACTGTCTAACCCGTGAGTTTTCTGTCTGCCCATCGGCCCCCACCTCCCAGGTGGAGGTGGCTCACAACCGCCGAGTGATGGAGAAAATCAGAGGGGGTTTTCCCTCACCGCAGCAGAGCAGCGGGCACTGGACCGTATCAGTGGGCCCGGGGGGAGGGCGGTCACCGTGGTGGAGGTCGGTATCGCGTAAGCTATGGAAACCTACAGGCTACTGCGAGGCCTGGGTAGAGTGCACGTGGAGAGGATGTTTCCACTTGTAGGAAAAACTGGAACCAGAGGACACCATCTCAGACTAAAGGAACGAACCTTTAACACAGAGATGAGGAGGAATTTCTTCAGCCGGAGGGTGGTGAATCTGTGGAACTCTTTGCCGCAGAAGGCTGTGGAAATCACTGAGTGCCTTAAAGACAGAGATAGATAGGTTCCTGATTAATACGGGGGTCAGGGGTTATGGGGAGAAGGCAGGAGAATGGGGATGAGAAACATACCAGCCATGACTGAATGGCGGAGCAGACTCGATGGGTCGAGTGGCCTAATTCTGCTCCGATGTCATATGGTCTTATGGAGTTGCGGTTCCTGAACGTGTCACCACGCCCACCCCCACACACCAACCACCCCCCCACCTCCCCGCACACCCACACCACCCCATACACCCAACCGCCACCACTCCCATACCGCTCCCCCCACTGTCCCCTCCACCACCACCCGCCACCTCAACCAGTGGTCCAATCATGCGCCTTGCCTTATGTCTTGCAGGTTGACCTGCCAATAATGAGGATCCCTCTGGTGTGCACTACCCCCAACACCAACCAAAACCCCAATCCCAGGAGGAGAGCTTCGAGAAGTAGGAGCCCTCAACCCACAGCCTGAGTCACCCCGGAGCACCAGTCCGAAGATGACAGTGACTTCCCATCACAGCTGTCCCCAACACCCTCAACCATCCCAGAGACACGCACCTCGGTTGGGCAATTTCGTGAAGAGGCTCCTGGGGCACTATCTGGTGCACACCACACAGTTGATCCTGTACAGCAAGTGGAGGTAGGAACACCCAAGGGGGTGGACGGTCGGAGGGCGGACCAATCCCAGGAACTAGCTGCTGTCCAGATGGGTTTCGGGCTTCTGGAACGGAAAATCCCATCGATGGTGGAGATGCAGTCGCAGAGCCAGGGACTACATGAGGGGTTGTTAGTGAGTATCCAGCACCTGCAGGAGCAGTTGAAGGAGTCAAACCACGTGCAGGAGCAGGAGGTGGTGCCGACCATGTGTGCCACTCAGGCCAACACTGCATGGGTGGTGTCCATGGTGGGGCCTTGGGGCTAAAGGTTTTGGCCATGGGTCAGGATGTCCAAAACCTGGGGCACTCTGCGCAGGTGGTGGCTGAGGCCCAGGGCAGGGTTGCACTATCCGGCATCCATGTGCCAGCACCACATGGACAGTGCAGAGGTGCTCCTGAGTATGGCCCAGCCAGAACGGGTTATTGGCTGAGGGCGTCAGCAGCATTGCCCGGGTGCTGGCCAATGTGGCACAGGCCCAGTAGGTGGTGGCACAGTCGCAGCATGATGTGGCACTGTCCCAGAGAGAGCTGGTCCACTCCCTGTGCTCCATGGCCTGGAGGGTGCAGACCCTGTTAGAGACAGGACCAGCCTCCAGGACTGGCAGCGCCAGGTGGCGGGGGGACCTCAAGGGATGGCTCCACTTCCACCCCTGTCCCATGGAGTAGCCCGGCGGACATTGAGCACCACAAGGGAGGAGAAGGTGACGGGGCAGGGGAGGTGCTGGAAGAGTTGGACTCCCCCCTCCTGTTCCTGTGCATCTGGTGGGCAGCGGGCAGAACAGGGTCACACCACACCACCTGCTGCACCCCCCCCATCTAGACCCAGATGCCCCAGGAGATGGCCACCAAAGGTATTGCCGCAGGCCGCCTGCACTCCTGATGTACTGCCTGGAGATTCACCTAGGTGCAGTGTCAGAGCCTGTAAACCCAGAAATGTAGAGACCAATAAATTGACACAAGTGCAGGTCACAGATAGAGGTTAGGGCACAGAGCTGTATATATTTGTTCACATTGAACACCTGTGCACAATGATACAGCCCGCCTCGGTGCTCTGTCAGAAGTGTGTGAGGGTGGACTGGTCTGGCTGCAAAGGGGAAGCAGGGGGCATGGGGGGTGGTCGGACGTTGGGGTGGGCTTGGCCGTGTCCCAGCTCCATCGCACTCCTCCTCCCACCCCTCAACCATCCCCACTCCCACCACCCCTGGGATCCGATGGGACTGTGCGATGGAATGGCCAGCTCGCATGCAGGGATCACCCGGGTGGATGGAGGAAAGCGCTACCGTGGGCAGGAGTCAGAAGCTGTCAAACGATGCGATGCATCGGAACTCATCACAGAGCGGGTTATCATCATCCTCCATCCCTTGCACCAGGCCGGTGTTACTACTAACCCAGGGCCTGCACCCCACAGTGAGGCAAGTAGAAATCACGGAGGCGGTTTCAAGGTGGGGGAAGGAAGGGTGGAGTTACGCAGGGAGGGTGTTCATGGGAGGGGGTGGGCTGGTGGAGATGAGATGTCCGTGCCGTAGGTCAGTCCTTTAAGCGGTGAACTCGGAGGCGATCAGAGCGTCGCCAGTGTGTTGGCCCTGACGCAAACTTTTTGTGGCCTCCCATGCCAGCCCCAGCCCAATGTCCTTCCCATCCTCAGGAACCGCCAAGTGTGCCAGGTTGAAGGCGTTGTGCACACTGCCTGGGTATTGGGCGCAGACGTGCATAATTCGCAGCTGATGGTCACACACACTGGAGTCTTCGGTGGCTCGCCAGGTCCGGCAGCTCCTCAAATGACAGGCCCGGCCTGTACACACGAGGCCTCATGCGGCACCTCCCTTGCACCTACTCCTCGGCATGTTGGGTGGCCAGTCCTCCATCCTCACTGGCTGGCTCCTGTTCCTCTGGGACAGGCTCCACTGCTGCAGGGTTATCCTCGAGGAGCTCCTCGTAGAGCCTCAGTGCATATCCGCCCAGGGCTGCGGCGACTAGGATAAAGGCCACCATTCCTGCTTGTATTCCAAAGTCCATTGTCTGCAGGGGGTAAAAGTCAGACAGGTTAGCATGGTGCATATCCCCGTGCCCAACCAGGTCCACATGGCTTCACAGTGGCCCCTGTCTGCACGGCGCCCCTGCCTCACGTGTCCCCCCCTCACCCACACCCACCCCCAGCCAGTCCGCTGGCACTCTGCCCACCGCATCCCTGGCCCTGTCAGTACCCAGAACCATGGTGGTCTCTGGCCCTGGTGCCCGTTCCTCCTGCCAGTGGTACCAGTGGCTGGCATTACCCATGCCAGCGGTATGTTCCTTGGTCCACGTCCGGCGCCGCCTACAGTGGCTACTGTGGGTGTTGCCCTTGGGTGAGCCACGTGTTACCTGCCGGCGGGTGGTGCCTGGTGGGTGGAGGGGGCTGGGGTCTGGGTGGTGGTGGGTTGGGGGCACCCATATGGCCGCAGTCACTCTGTACGACCAGGGCCACGGTGGCAATCAGTGGGGTGCGCAGCATGATGGCTGCCTTGCATGCCGCAGCAATGTCAGCCCGTGCTTGGACACCCCAGATCCATGGGGGGGTGACGCCGACACCATAGCCCATTCCCTCGTCACCCCCATCACTTCCCGCTGCCCCCCACTATCCTGACGGAGGCCCCCTGCCAGCGACAAGACCGGCAGCCTCCGCATGTCCTACCTCCTCTTTCTCCCTCATCAGCTCCGGCGCCTATTTCCCGATTTTTAAAGCCACGAGTGAAACTCACTGTCGGTAATTCCCGCCGACGGACATGGAGCATCACAAGGTCCCCGAGAATTCCACGTCAGGCCAGCTAATGAGATGCAAATGGCGTTTACTGTACCTGCGGAGTAGGATGAATTGATGCCGCTGTCGAGACACCGGAGCAGGGCATTCTGACGTGCGCCCAACGCCCGCCACGATTTTGGCTTCACGACCAATCGCCTTTTCGAATTTGGCGTCGGCCCACAGAGGATTGGCCACCCCTCATTCCGGCGAGTAATGCGCCCCAAGAGCAGGGTCTATGGGACCAAGTCACCAGCCAAGCAACATCATGGCCAGACCCATTGGCCAAGAGCCACTGCAGCCCAGGGAGGCATCTTTCCTTAGCTCCAGGAGAAAGACTCTTAATGGTGCTGCACCTGTCGCCGCAGGAACCGTGGGGACCGGGAGCACCAGAACCGTCAGCGAGTGCGTTGCCCTGATTCAGTGACATGTCTTCCCAGAGCCAGGGCTTTACACTTAGCACCACCCAGGATGATGATTGCAGGCAACTAATTTGCATTACTGCGCCAAACGTAGTTCCCATCAAAATCACCATCCTGGTAAACGGCCACCCGTGAGAGATGGACATAGACACAGGGGCTGCTGTCTCGGTCATTGGACAACAAATGTGCCAGAAAGCCATACGGGGATCCAACACCTGGGCCTAAGGGACACTAAGGCACGATTGGTGCCATATACCGTGGAGACATTGTCCATTATTGGAACAACAATGACTCCGGTTACCTACTGGCAGTTCATCTGCCACTGATAGTGGTTCAAGGGCCCGGACATCTGTTGGGCAATAACTGGTTACAGAGGCTCCGCCGAGACTGGCAGCAATTCTTTTTGATGGGTACATGTGGGTTGTACGATGTCCTGGAAAAATACCCAGAAGCTTTCCAAGGTGAATTGGAGAAATTAAAGGGAGCCATGGCCAAACTTTACACGGACCTACCCAAGTATTTTAAGGCCCGCCCAGTTCCATTTGCCTTGCTTTTGAAGGTGGACTTCAAGCTCAGCCAGCTGGAAAACCTGGGGATAACTCACCCAGTTCAATTTGCAGAGTGGACAGCACCCAGTGGCCCTGGTGCTGAAGCCAGACAAGACTCCACCTGTATGGTGATTCTAAAATGACAGTGAACAAGATCTCCTGGTTGGACAGGTACCCATTGCCGCGCATGGAGGACCTTTATGTGAAGTTGGCTGAGGGTCATTCTTTCTCCAGGTTGAACATGAGTCATGCACACCTCTAGTTGTAGTTAAATACAGAGTCCAGGAAATATGTGGCCATCAATATCTACAGGGGGCTGTATGCATGCGCGAGGCTCCCGTTTGGGAGTGCAATCTTCCAATGGGTTATGGAGAGCATCCCTCAAAGACTCCCACCAGCGGAAGTTTACTTAGACAACGTACTGATGACTGGAGCCACTGAGAAGGAATGCCGTGGAGACATTGTCCATTATTGGAACAACAATGACTCCGGTTACCTACTGGCAGTTCATCTGCCACTGATAGTGGTTCAAGGGCCCGGACATCTGTTGGGCAATAACTGGTTACAGAAACCTGAGTCCTCTGCCGTTTCACGGAGGGAGGTGTCAATCTTGTAATGATATGTTAATTGCCTGGGATGCAAGGAGTTAAGAAGTTAATGATAATACTTCTTACCACTAGAGGGAACCACAGAACAGTCATATATATATCATATGACTTGGGGATTCTGGGAGTAGAAGATAGTGAGATAGTAAGATTGCATAGTTTAATATAGAAACCTTCTCCTTTTGGAATGTGATCGAATCTTGGTGAATAATGTAATAAATTTATAGTTTTGTTCGTTGACAAAGCTTTGTGTTCTTTATTCAACACTTCGCATCCAAGCCATCCAGGTAAAGCAAAATAGAGAACAACATGTTACCAGAAGTGGACAACTTTAAATAGTAAATAACACAACGCGCAAGTACGTCTTCCAGGCAAAAGAGGTCATATACCTGGGGTACTGTGTAGATAAGGACGGTTTACACCAGTGGAGGAGAAGGTTCAAGCTATCAAGCAGGCCCCCTCGCCAGAGAATAAAACAGAGCTTCGGTCATTCCTTGGGCTCATCAATTATTATGGTAAGTTCATTCCAAACCTGGCAACCATACTGGCAGCATTACATGCACTCTTAAAGAAACATCAGAAATGAGCATGGCGGGCTCCAGAAGAGGCAGCCTTTGCCACAGTAAAATGAAAACTGTCGTCCTCTCGGCTGCGAGCACATTATGGCGCTTCCAGCCTGCTCCAAATTTCATGCGATGCATATTGCATCAGGGTGGTGTTGTTCTATCGGGTGCACTCCGGGACGGAGAGGCCAGTAGCCTATGCATCAAGAACCTTGGCTGATGCAGAGGACCAGGTACGCTCAGATGGAAAAAAAAGAACTGACAGTGATCTTCACAGTGAAAAAGTTCCATCAGTATGCTTATGGGCAGCATTTTGCGACATCATGGAACACAAACCATTGCTTGGCCTCTTCAAAGAAGACAAGGTGATGCCACCGATAGCACGGCCAGTATCCAATGATGGGCACTATTGCTGGCAGCGTATGAGTTTGCCTTTGAGTATAGCCCAGTGTGCAGATTGAGCACATTTATTCCCAGCTGATTCCCATTGCCAACATGCGCCCATCCCCACCAGTAGAGGACAAATCCATGTTGGCGCTAAGTTTTATGCACACATTGCCGGTCACAGCCTCACAAATTGATGTGTGGGTGCTGTGATGATATGCATCAGGCAAGTTTTTACACAATGTTATGCATGACCTCCGACCACGAGGTGGCGTTATAAACCCATCACGTGACGTTATAAACCCATCACGTGACTGTGATCTAGGAGTTGGGAGTAGGTCATGCTGGGAGATAGACGTATTTGCATTAGTTCCACAACAGTTGTTTAGTGTTAGTCGTTCGTTATTTAATTTATCCTAGTTATCTTATCACGCAGTATTTCTACAATAAATTATTTTAAACTACATGTTCTGTAGTTCATTATTCATTTTGGCCAGTCTACAGAAAATGACAGATGCAGAAGGACCCTATGTTGGCAAAGTTGCAGCACATCGTCCTACATGGGGGACTGCAGGGAAAACTGTCTGAAGAACTGTGGGTTTTCACAACCAACCAACAGGAGCTTAGCATTGCAGATGGCATTCTTCTCTGGGGAGTCAGTGTACCCCACCCACATATACAGACCGTCCCTCTGATGCGCTAAGCGTCAAGAACCACAAAGACATGTGAGACTTTAACTCAGGCTTTAATATACTACATGGGAGGCTTACCCGACACAGACGACCCCAGACAGAATGGGGCCTGTCCCAGAAGAGGGTTCTTATACTAACTCCCGGGGGAGTGGCTAAGGCGGAGCTCTCCGTGGCCAGGTCGGGTTACCTACCAGTGACCGAACCTCTGCAGAGTTACAGTACAATACACAGTATTACAGGGCCACGTTACGCACAACTATTATATACTATGTACAATGGTAGGCAAGTGCAGTGGTGTATCACCACCCCCCCCCACCCCCCCCCGCAAAGGCTTCCCTCCCCCCGAAAAGCGACCCTTATCCGGAAGTTAGAGAGCAGTCCAGAGACAGGGGCAGTGGGAAGCATTATAGCTGTAATACTTACCTTGCAGTTCCACATGTCCATTCCTGGAAAGATAGCAGCTGTGCCTGTGTCTGGTTACCACAGATTATCCACCACTTCACGCACCATCATTGAGAAGCTACGCCAGTCGTTCAGTGCCCATGGTATCTCGGAGGTGCTCCTCAGTGATAGCGGCATCCCTTTCAGCAGCGAGGAATTCTCAAAGTTCATGCAGGTGAATGGAGTGATACAAATTTGGGCTACGCCGTACCACCCATCGTCTAACAGCCTGGTTGAGCGGATGGTACAGACCTTTAAGAGGGACATGAAGAAACAAGCTACTGGGTCCATTGAGACAAAATAGGCACATTCCCTGTTCAACTATCAGACCATGCTGCATATAACCACTGGGGTAGCACCGGCACAATTACTGATGGGCCGAAGACGACAAACCCGTCTAAACCTAATCTTGGCGGGAAGGTGGAGAAGAAACAAAGGCATAATTCACTGTTTGGGTACAATGGGTGTCAAGAATTCCAACTATTTAAATGGCCTTTTCTACAATCATATTTTCCTTCGCCTGTAGTATGTCTGAAAGGCATCATCAGCCACTCCAACATCTCGGCCCCTCAGATGTTCTGACTTAAGGTCACCGTGGTCACGGTCTTACACTAATCTATATAATTCATTCATAGAGGAGTCAATCTGTTCTCCAGACTGTTGGACACATTTGTTGAATTTCACTCTCTCTCTAAAATGTCCTTGCTTCTTAGATTAAAATATGTATCAAAGGATTTCAGGAATTCTTCAAATTTATCTGAAGGTTTGTTTATTCCCTGCTTCGCAATGGTGTCATTTAATCCTGAGGATATTATGTATATTAAGAATCTTTCATGCCAAAGTCCACAGTTTTGTGTTTGGTCTGGCCCTTGGATCAGTCCAAATTAGTCCTTTAATGTTGATTTGTTGTCCATCGTTGCTCGAAGGTTTAGGGGAGTACAGCTTTAAATGCTGTGTAGATTTTTTAGGCAGCACCACTGTAACCAATTTTTCAAAGTGTCTTCTTATGTTTGTCACATTTTAGATCACTCCTGCGGCATTACTGCCCCGACCTCTTTTCCTTTAGTTTTGTGCAGCAACTTAATCAACTATTCTTGGCCATCCCTGCGGTATCAGTAGATTTCCAGGCATTTTGCAAGCGATTCCTGCTAAGGTTTTTAAACTTTCCGCTACTATAATTTGGTCTTCTTATGTTTTTTTAAATACATTGAAAGTGCCCAATTCTTTTTTTCCCAATTAAGGGGCAATTTAGTGTGGCCAATCCACCTACCCTGCACATCTTTGGGTTGTGGGGGGTGAGGCCCACGCAGACTATTTGAATGGCTTTTTCGACAATCAAATTTTCGTTAGCCTGTAGTATGGAAAATGTGCAAATTCCAGACAGACAGTGACCCGGGGCCGGGATCGAACCTGGGTCCTCGGTACCATGAGGCAGCAGTGCTAACCAATGTGCCACCGTGCTGCCCTTACAGCGAGCCCAGCCGTCAGATGGAATGGTGCCAATTCTGAACCCAGGCTGGCCCCAGTGCTTTCAGAAATAGGCTACTCTGATCTTTTTTACAGCACTGAAGCTTTGCAAACTAGTCCTGGCTCAGGACTGATATTTCTTCTGCTCACCCCTGTTAAGTCCTTTCACTTGGCACTCTGTGAGCAATCAATGTGGTGCCTTCAAGCTGCACATTGGAATTTCTTTTGTCTGCCTTTCTACTTC
Organism: Scyliorhinus torazame; assembly: GCF_047496885.1. Classification (NCBI taxonomy): domain Eukaryota; kingdom Metazoa; phylum Chordata; class Chondrichthyes; order Carcharhiniformes; family Scyliorhinidae; genus Scyliorhinus; species Scyliorhinus torazame. The sequence continues at coordinate 126,578,798 of NC_092710.1, read as the reverse complement.
CAATCGGCAATGGCGCTTCAATCGGGAACCTCCCTCTGTGTCTCCACTTCGGGTGCTTTCAGTCAGGACAGAATGCTGCTCTCTTAATTGTGCAACACTTGAATTTCTGCTCCAGCTTCTCTGAATTTCTGTGTTTTCCACTAGCTGCCAGCATTAGGTGACACAAAGACGTTTTGTGCCTTGTTTGGTTGTACATTAAGTATTTCTTTTTCTAATAGAATACCTACAGTGCAGAAGGAGACTATTGAGTCTGCACTGACCCTCCGAAAGGCCCACACCCCCTCTCTATCCCCGTAACTCTGCATATGATCATAGCCAATCCACCCGGCGATTCTCACCCCGTATGTCTATTACAAACCCAGATCAGACCCCGGCTAGAATGCTGGACCAAAAACCCAAAATTTTAGTTTATTTCTAAGACTGTGCAGAAAGAATGATTCACTCCAGGAGTATTTGCATGAAAAAATAGGGATTTGGTATTTTTACAATATTAAACTCTTTAGCTTCACACTCAAATAGAACCATTACCCCTTAAACACTATCATAGAATCATAGAATTTACAATGGAGAAGGAGGTGATTTGGCCCATCGAGTCTGCACCGGCCCTTGGAAAGAGCATCCTATTTAAGCCCTCTCCTCCACCCTATTCCCGTAATCCAGTAACCCCACCTAACCTTTTTGGATACTAAGGGACAATCCACCTAACCTGCTCAGCTTTGGACTTTGGAAGGAAATCGGAGCACCCGGAGGAAACCCACACAGACATGGGGAGGAAGTTCAGACTCCACACAGACAGCCACCCGAGGCTGGAATTGAACCCCGGTCCCTGGAGCTGTGAGGCAGCAGTGCGAATCACTGTGCCATCCAAATTCAGTTCCCCATTACACAAAAGAAAAGAAACATACAGCTCTCAATCCATCTTAAAATCAGTATGGCATAGAGTAATGCTTACGTTACAGAACAGATGTGGCTCCTGTTATAACCCCTTCAGACTGGCTGAATATTTTCAAAAAGCACGTTCACCTGGCATGTTTCTGCTTATTCCTTGTCCTCAGGCAACACTGCTCTGCTTTAAATATTATTACTCTTATATCCTACTGTGATAGAATTGTGGACTTAGTGTCAGGCAGATCAGACTTCAACTCCTCCCCAGAGCATTACAATATCTCTGTATCACTTGGCTCCATCCAGCAAGGCATTATAATGTCTCTGTATCACTTGTCTCCACCCAGCAATGACATAATTTCCCCAAGCTGAAAAACAACTTAACTCCCCAAGCTGAAAGCACATTAACTCCCCAGGGACTTTCCCCAGTCAAACCATAGTGCATTAGCCCAGACTGAAAACCATTATTCCTCTGGTCAATTTCACCTTCTGGCTCCAAAATGCTCCCAGGCACTTAAAAACAAAATCCTTTTTTAAAAACATGACCACTGCAGTCAAACATACAATAACCCCAGGGTTTTAAACCTTGAATTATCCCAATATTCAGAAGCCAATGTTCCTAAAATTCTCCATTCATCACTTACATTTATCTAACAACTCATATTGAGAAAGATTTCTCAAACTCATTTATGGAATGGACAATGAAAAGAAGAACAACCAGAGGTGTTAAGAATTCCTCAGGGAAAATTTGAATTGTTGAGGACTCATGAACGAATGCTACTTGGAAAGAAATGTTAGCAACATGTAGTGCATACAACTGTTTCTTAAGTTCTAGCTTTGACTCGGTGGTAGCACTGTAAGATTTTGTGAAGTCTCCTAATTTTTAGAACCTGTAATATGGATTTTATGCTGTAAACACAGTTGAAGATTAAATAGTTCTGTTTTGACTTACTGTTGGATAATTAACAGTCAAAGTTGTTGGGGAACAGGAAAGCAATTGTTTGTGAGAAGTTATGCTTAATGAATTTATGACTCCAAAGGTGCCGTAAAGTCTGAATTCAATGTTTTTTTCTGTTTTGAAGAGGTAGTTAACAGCATTGAACTTAGGATGACACCTTGGCCGAAATTCTCCAACCGTTCATGCTGGCCAGATGTCTGATCCCACTGGGAGCATACCCTCTCCCATGGATTTCCCGGCAGCGTGGGGTGGCTTCAATGGGAATTCCCATTCAGAGTGGTGGGAGCAGAGAATCTGACTGCCAACGAATGGCACGCTGCCTCCCGCCATTGAGAGGTCGGAGGATCCCGTCCCTTACGTTTAAACAACCCATGCATAGCTGAATTGATCTGATCCAGATATGATGGTGTTATAATAGGAAGTGGTCTTAACTGTTGATGTTAATAGTTTTAGTATGAGGCTTGGGTTAAGATATGTTGACAAGGAAGTGTAACTTTACTTATAACCTCTCGGTATCTGGAAGGAAATGTGTATTTGTTTGTGATGGAATGTAAACGTCTTGATTCTACAACCCGTAAAGCAAGGGCTCTAAAGGTAGGGTAACACAAGATGATTTGCATCCTACATAGCCAATAGGGGGTTTGAATTTGGACCATCTCTAAAAATGGAAGGGGGAATGGTAATCGTAATCCTTATTGGGACAGTGATGCCACATCTTAACATCACTTCAAAGACAAGGAAGAGAACATCGCCCATACTGACAACGCCAAGATTTCCTGGGATTTTGGGAAAGGAGAAACTCCTATGCTGTCTTCGCTGCATCTTGTTAAGTATATATAAAATCTTGCTCAATAAATTCTACTTGATTCATAAATATTACTGATGCATACCTTGTCGGTCAAGCATAACTTAGGACCCGAATGTTAGAAATAAAAAATTCGAACATTAGAAATCTCTTTTAAATTAAAAGGGTTTTACACTTCGAAATCCTAAATCTTATGGCATTCACAGCTCCAAATAAATGTACTGCTTCAAGCCCAGGGCCAGGTGTTAAGCATACCTGCATTCTTCAGTGACCGACTGTGGGAATACTGCATTGGTGGAGGGGCATGCCTGACATCCATTTGGAAAATAAAGGATCACTTGGCATTATTCCAGGAGCAGGAAGTTTCCCTGAGTTTCTATTTTCCCTCAATCGTTGTCAGTAAAAAGAAACTCCTCCTTGCTGTTCATAAGACCTTTCTTTGAAAGGATTGACCACTCTGTTTACCTATATATCAACATTTCAAAATTCATTGGCTGTGAAGCATTTTGTGATGTCCTCAGGATATCAAAAGGCAATATTTATATACAAATTACGCAACATAAATCCATGTTATTTATTTCTAGAAGGAAAAGAATGGTATTACATAAATTGTGTTATACACACTGCGGTGGCAGAATGAATGCACTGCAAGGAGGAATCAAATGACTGTATCTTTATAGACCACAGTTTTTTTATTTATGATTAAAACTGGTGTACATCTGGAATTTGCAAAGGTTTTGGAGCCTGAGATATGAAATAATTTATTCCTTTGTGTCATGGAAATTATAATAAAGACAAATTCTTCGAGGTTCGAGTTAAGGAAATTTATTTGCACAAATATTTGCAGAGAGAAGAGTGGCCTGGCTGCTTAGCGATTCCACAGCACTTTGAGATTCGGCCAAAGAAAGAATACCTTTATAGTCTGAAATAAACAGCTTGAAGTAAACAGCCATGTTTATATTAAAATAGACCTTGGAAAGTATGTAAGATGAAATACGTAGTACGTATGTTCTAGCCCTTGGCTAAAAACAACTCGAGTATGCATTATGTTATCTTTCAGAGGACAATGTGTGATCATAATAAGGCCGAGACCAAAATACTAAGCAGTATTTTGTTTACGTTACCTGACCTACTTATTTTCGTTCAAAAGCAGTGTTAAACTATCGTCAAGCATTTCCCAGCATGCTTCTCAGTGGGCAACTCATTAATTTCCCTTCCACACTTTGTGAACATTATTGTCATTTTTGTAGGAGGGAGAAGTAGGTCTGAGGCTTTTTCTCTGGGCTTCCCATCAATCACTGACATTGTGATCACTCCTTCTGTCACATACTGCCATGTTTCTTTTGCAAATCTGAAGACAGTCTTGCCCAACCTAAAATATGTTCATAATTTTCCGTAACAGCTCACGGAAATGCTCAGCGCCCATTCAGCTATGCCTAATTGAGATTTATTCCTTCAATCTCATGCACTCAATCGTTTGTTTTATTTGTTCCACTGGTCAAAGTTTCCGTTAATTCTTCAGCCGGATTCCAATGCGATCTGTTCAGTACTTGCGAAACCCAGACAAAACACTGGGGAATTTAAAACACTAATGAGACCCAAACGTATTATGTTAGTATTTTCTAAAATATTTATCACTGGTTCAAAATTCAATTGGCCTGAATTAGGCCCACTTACAAAACTGGCCACACAAGTCACTCACCACCCTGAATTGGAAATATATCACCTTTCTTCCACTGTCGCTGGGTCAAAATCTGAGAACTCCCTCCCTAAGAGCACTGTGGGTGTAACTACACCACATGGATTGCACTGGCTTAAGGTGGCAGCTCACCTCCACCTTTGAAAGTGCAACTAGTGATCAGCAATAAATGCTGGCGTAGCCAGTGATGTCGACATCTGTAAAATTTATTTTTAAAAAGATTTTGGATCTATATTGTCAGATTTCACAAATTGTGCTTGTTCCGGAAGGCTCAACAAATTATGTACACTATCTTCAGTGCACAGATGCAGGGAGTGAAGTTTCGAAAGTGTTTTCATAACGATAGATATTTAATTACCAAGCAGCTTAATAAATATGCACCAAGGATATTATTAAATGATTCAGTATAGTTTAGTTTTCAGCAATTTTAAATACGTTTGCTCACAGGTAGCAAAACTTTAGTTAAAAAGTTTTTTTTGTGTTAAACTTATTTTGAACAGAAACTGCACCAGGTTTTAATTAGAAAGGGACGCAAAAGAGATAATGACACTACACTGCCCAAGTGTTGGATCAAATAAGATTTTTTCTTTGTAATTATGCTAATTAATTTTCATGGAAATTTGAAGAGTACATAAATAGTTATATTTTAAGTGCATTTTGAAAGCAACAATGGAAACTTGACCACAATTTTATTAGAAAAGATGCCTTGCATTTACAAGGCATCTTTCATGATTACATAATGTCACAAAGCTGTTTTACAGACAATAAAGCACTTTTGGAATGCAGTCACTGTTGTAATGTAGGAGAATTAACAGCCAATTTGCACACAGCAATGTGGTAAGGACCAGATAATCTGTTTCTTGTGATGTTGATTGAGAAATAAATATTGATCAGGATGCTGGGGATGGAAGTTGTAATCTTGTAGTCTCTCTGGACAGCTCCCAAACCCAAGAACAAGAGAGCAGACTGTAAGGATTTTATGCAAACCAGCATCTAGAGACTCCATTAATGTGTGGGAAAATCAACATAAATCAGATTAAACAGAGCAAAACCCCAGCCACCGGCTGTCATTTAATCCGTCGCTGCACAGAATTACAGATGGTTAAGATTAAGTTTACCAACGGAATATATTGCAATTGGTCTATTACTGCGACATCTGTTTGATTTATTTTTCTGACAGGATGATAGGAGAGTACAGAGAATCAGTGCTTTGAAAATTTGCACATCGCCAAGTTTTAACAGCCATAAAAATGAAACTATTACTCACAAAGTGAAAATGAAAGATCTGCAAATGATTTCTATTCACACAATTTGGGTTGAGCATGACTTTTCTCCCATTATATAATCCAATGTTACTGAAAATCAAGTCACTGAAGCCATATCGCACAACTTGCTGAAAGGTTATGCAACTGCGACTGCTGAATTAAGATAGCTTTCCTTCAGCTGAAAATAGATTTTCCGAGTTATCTTCATCCTGGATTGTTTATGCAATGCTGGGAGAACATGGAAAATCAGAGTGTGATGGCTGCTCACTCACTGAAAAGCTTCCTATTCATTTGTGGTTGTTATCAACATAGTTAATTAAATAATGGGATATATCTCAAGCGCATTTGACCACAAGCCAGAAAATCAATTCTATTCTCGCAAAAATCACTGGTGAAACCTTGGAGAGATCTTCCCAAACACCAGGACCGAGTTGGGGCAAGATGGCGGGTAGGCGGGTGCTCCAGGCTGCGTGGCCAATAAGAGAGCCGGAATCTCAGAACCCGCAGCAGCTCCACGAAAGGTCAAGATGGTAAAGAACGAGAGAAGTCACTTCACTTTTCTGCTGGGTCAAGCAGGCAGCTCCTGGTTAATGAGTGAGATCCCCTCCATTAGTAGTGTTGGAGATCCCAAGGTGACCTTTGCCCCTGGCAACTCCATCCTCGGGCCTTGAAGCCTTCCATTCCAATGCAAATTGCAGTGACTAATGTTTAGTGACCTATTTCTTGAATTCTCAAATATATCCTTGCTTTGCGCTCGCTATGTAGAACAACATTAACATTCATCATAAAAAATAAGGAAGGTAAAAAGATGTAGAAGCACTGGAGAGATTATAAAAAATATTTACGAGGATTCGCCAGAACTTATCATAGAATCATAGAATTTACAGTGCAGAAGGAGGTCATTTGGCCCATCTGGCCCTTGGAAAGAGCACCCCACTTAGGCCCACGCCTCCACCCCATCCCCGTAACCCAGTAACCCCATCTCACCTTTTTGCACACTAAGGACAATTTATCATGGCCGATCCACCTAACCTGCACATCTTTGGACTGTGTGAAGAAACCGGAACCCCCTGGTGGAAACCCATGCAGACACGGGAAGAACGAGCAGACTCCACACAGACAGTGACCCAAGCCGGGAATCGAACGTGGGACCTTGGAGCTGTGAAGCAACTGTGCTATCCACTGTGCTACCATGCTGCCCTTATAGACTGAGAAATAGAATGAGAGATTATAGGTGCAATTCGTATTATCTCCGCCGGAGCAGAATTGCGCCTGATTTGAGCAAATCCTTAGATGTACAAATTTATGTATGGCAAGGATTGTGGCTCAAAATGGCGGCCGAATTGCGAGGTCCCGCATTGCAATTCAGCCCCCCGCCCCCGAGAACCCTTTAACAAAGAGACTCCCCGAGACCTGCTAAATAAAGAGACCCCAGAGAACTCCTAAATAAGTTGATCATGCCACCCCCTCCCCCCCAGAGTCCACTTCAAACAGAATGAAGTGCTTTCCAATCACCTCCCTTCACGGTTTATAGAATCATAAAATCACTATAGTGCAGAAGGAGGCCATTCAGCCTATTGAGGCTGCACTGGCCCTTTGGAAGGGTATACTAGCTAGGGTCAGGCCCCAACCCTAATCCCTTAACCCAACAACCCCACCTAACCTAACCTTTTGGACACTAAGGGGTAATTGATCATGGTCAATCCATCTAACCTGCACATCTTTGGACTGTGGGAGGAAACCGGAACCCCCTGGTGGAAATCCATGCAGACACGGGAAGAACGAGCAGACTCCACACAGACAGTGACCCAAGCCGGGAATCGAACCTGGGACCTTGGAGCTGTGAAGCAACTGTGCTATCCACTGTGCTACCATGCTGCCCTTATAGACTGAGAAATAGAATGAGAGATTATAGGTGCAATTCGTATTATCTCCGCCGGAGCAGAATTGCGCCTGATTTGCGCAAATCCTTAGATGTACAAATTTATGTATGGCAAGGATTGTGGCTCAAAATGGCGGCCGAATTGCGAGGTCCCGCATTGCAATTCAGCCCCCCGGCCCCGAGAACCCTTTAACAAAGAGACTCCCCGAGACCTGCTAAATAAAGAGACCCCAGAGAACTCCTAAATAAGGAGACCATGCCAACCCCGACCCCCCGCCCCCCCCCCCCCCCCCCAGAGTCCACTTCAAACAGAATGAAGTGCTTTCCAATCACCTCCCTTCACGGTTTATAGAATCATAAAATCACTATAGTGCAGAAGGAGGCCATTCAGCCTATTGAGGCTGTACTGGCCCTTTGGAAGGGTATACTACCTAGGGTCAGGCCCCAACCCTAATCCCTTAACCCAACAACCCCACCTAACCTAACCTTTTGGACACTAATGGGTAATTGATCATGGCCAATCCATCTAACCTGTACATCTTTGGACTGTGGGAGGAAACCGGAGCACCCGGAGGAAGCCCACGCAGACATGGGGAGAAAGTGCAAACTCCACACAAACAGTCACACGAGGCCGGAATTGAACCCAGGTCCCTAGAGCTTTGATGCAGCAGTGCTAACCACTGTGTCGCCATGTCGCCCATTTTTGTTTTAGTGATTTGGCATGGTCAGCTAGAAATTGACAGCACTTATCTCTCTTTGAAGTGGTCCAGGTGCTGTCAACCAAAGCTTGATATTTATAAACATTGCCGTTAGAACAATCCAGAGTTACTCAACTATGAAGGAAGATGAATGAAACAATGCTGACAGATGGGCTGCGTGGAAGCTGTCAATCCCAGCCTAGTAAAATCAATATCAAAGAGAAATGAATTAAAGGCTTGCAGGTCAAACGGCTGAGGGGGGGTTCAATACAGCTGATTGGTTTTCCCTTTCCAGGAATTGACAGGTGCTGCTTCCTGAGCAGCAGGTGTATTGCACAGGTGAGTGTCCAGTCTCTGACTAGACTGCTCTCTAGCTCCAAGACAGGGGTCTCCCTTCTGGGGGGTGCTTCCTGACAGGGGTCTGTTGTCTGAGGGACTTCCTGACAGGGGTCTGTTGTCTGAGGGGCTGCCTGACCGGGCTCTCTCCTCTGGGAGGCTTCCTAACAGAGGTCTCTTTTCTGGTGGGTTTTCTGACAGAGGAGTTTCTTCTGGGGAGCCTGTGGACAGCTGGTTAATTTGGATGTGGAGGTTTTGTGGAAGAACCATACCCTCCTACCGCCCCCATCACCTCTACCAAGACTTTCAGGAAAGATAAGTAGGAGACAATCATGTAGCTCAATATTTTTTCTGAAATATCTTGAATATATGTTGAATGAGAAACAGACACAGGGGATGTAAACTTGTTTTAAGAGGTGTGCCTCCATTTTTTGTAGTCACCTGTCGTCATAGAATCGAATCAATGTAATACAAAGCCAACTATTCAATGAATAATGCCTGTTGCTGACTGTACACTACTGCTCCTTATGATACTACACATTGTTTTGGTCACAGTGTGAAACAGTGGATGAACACAGTGATATTCGTGACAACTGCAGTTCATTTCTCTGAACTAATCAGGGACCCTTTTACTCAGATCTCACAATTTCTTAAAATTCTTCAACTTCTAGTGGTATGTCATATGGGGAGATCCTCTAGGGTGAACAAATTTCGTAAATGTAATTGTGCAACGTGCATACCCTTAAGAATCCACTCGATTTCCCTTCCATTTAAAACACGGTTGAACCTGGATCCATGTCTACGCTGTCCAACCTATTCAGCATTCAAAGCTTTCTATCAGGTCATCACTTCAATTCTAAAGAAAAGGCCCCCAGCTGACCAATCTTTCCCGATAGCTGTCGGGCGGAATTCTCTGCCTCGTGCCGCAGGTAGTGTGTCAATGTGTCAATGAAACCAGCCCTAAACCTGAATGTTGTCTAGGTCTCACAGCACACGGCATGGTCTGCATCATTAGGTGCTTCTGGCAAACTCTTCTACACTCCTCATTGAGCCAGGGTTGGTCTCCTGGCTTGATAGTGCTGATAGTGTGAGTCACGTGCCAGCCATGATGTCATAAAATTGTCGAGTCGTATTGAAGATTGTACACCACTGTGCTGCCACCGGTGCCTAGTTGCTGTCATTTGGACAAGATGTCATTAGGGTTGGTGATGGAGCAGTCTGGGAAATTGGTTGTAAAGTGCAAAACGGAAGTACGCCAGACTGTTGCTGGAGTATTCTGTAGGACACTTCTCCCAGATGTTAATGAGGACTTTGCAGGATTGCCTGAATGTAACTTTGTTGTGTCTTGTTACTGGGTCAATGCCGGGTGGCAGTTTTACTCTTATTATAACATGTTATTGTGCTTTTGCGTTACTTGTTAGGAGATTTAGAGGGTAGTTAGTCAACCATATTTTCATGGGGCTGGAGTCTCAGCTAGGCCATATCTGGGAAGAACAATTCACTAATATCAAAGACTTTTAATGCAATCGGGCGTGGTTAGATGGTCACTATTTTTGGTGCTAACTTTTATTCCAGATTTATTTAATTAATTGCATCAAAAACCCCAGTTTCCATGGTGGGATGTGAACTCTTGGCTCTAGAGTATTAGTCCAGGCCTCTCAATTACTAGTCCAGTAATCTAACTACTAGACTACCTTAGCCATAATGTGCAGAGGGCATTAATCTAGTAAATAATGACTTGACAATGTTCGTTGGCAAGAGCATCAATAATTGTCTCTGGGAGATGAAGAGATATACTGGTGGTGACTTTTACTGCAGGAAGGCAGGTATTGTTCAGCTGAAGTGCTCTTCAACGAGCTGCTGTTGAAATGCTCAGATGTCAGTAACAGCTTTCTCATCATCCACTATATCAATATTTCTCAATTTGGGATCTGCAAAATCCTGGGGAATCATTGGATACATCCAGGAGTTCCATGGTAGGCCCAGGCTTATGTATTAAAATTGAAAAATGCTATGAAACCGTTTGTCCAATCAGAGGCTGGTTTATTCCTGCATTGGCTGCAGATAGGATCACTCGATAGTTAGAGGGAGGGGACTCAATAGTTAGAGGGACAGATAGACGGTTCTGTGGCAACGAAAGAGATTCACGGATGGTATGTTGCCTCCCGGGTGCCAGGGTCCGTGACGTCTCAGACCGTGTTTTCAGAATCCTTAAGGGGGAGGGGGAACAGTCACAAGTTGTGGTACACATCGGTACCAACGACATAGGTAAGAGAAGGGATGGGGATTTAAAACAGGAATTTAGGGAGCTAGGGTGGAAGCTGAGAGCCAGGACAAACCTTGTTGTCATCTCTGGTTTGTTGCCGGTGCCACGTGCTAGCGAGGTGAGGAACAGGGAGAGAGTGCAGATAAACACGTGGCTGCAGGGATGGTGTAGGAGGGAGGGTTTCAGTTACGTGGATAATTGGAGCACATTCTGGGGAAGGTGGGACCTGTACAGACAGGACAGTCTGCACCTGAACCAGAGGGGCACTAATATCCTGGGAGGGAAATTTGCTACGGCTCTTCAGGGGGGTTTAAACTAATTTGTCAGGGGGATGGGAAAACGAGCTGTAGTCTAGAAGCTAGTGCTGAGAGTATTGGTACTGAGGAGGGTATCAAGATCGCAGGAGTGTACCGGTAGACAGAAAGGTGGGTTGAAGTGTGTCTACTTCAATGCAAGGTGCATCCGGAATAAGGTAGGTGAACTTGGAGCGTGGATTCTTACTTGGGACTACGATGTTGTGGCCATTACGGAGACATAGTTAGAACAGGGACAGGAATGGTTGTTGGAAGTTCCGGGGTATAGATGTTTCAGTAAGAGTAGGGAAGGTGGTAAAAGGTGGAGGAGTAGCATTGTTAATCAAGGATAGTTTAACGGCTGCAGAAAGGCAGTTCGAAGGGGATCTGCCTACTGAGGTAATATGGGCCGAAGTTAGAAATAGGAAAGGAGCGGTCACATTGTTAGGAGTTTTCTATAGGCCCCCAAATAGTAATAGAGATGTGGAGGAAGAAATTGCAAAACAGATTATGGATAGGTGTGGAGATCTCAGAGTAGTTGTCATGGGTGACTTTAACTTTCCAAATATTGATTGGAACCTCTATAGGTCGAACAGTTCGGATGGGGCAGTTTTTGTACAGTGTGTGCAGGAGGGTTTCCTGACACAATATGTGGCTAGGCCGACAAGAGGGGGGGCCACGTTGGATTTGGTACTGGGTAATGAACTGGGCCAAGTATTAGATTTGTTTGTGGGAGAGCACTTTGGAGATAGTGACCACAATTCGGTGTCTTTCACTATTGCAATGGAGAGGGATAGGGCCATACGGCAGGGCAAGGTTTATAATTTGGGGAGGGGTAATTATGATGCGATTAGACAAGAATTAGGGAGCATAAAATGGGAACAGAAACTGTCAGGGAAAGGCACAAATGAAAAGTGGAGCTTGTTCAAGGAACAAATACTGCGTGTCCTTGATAGGTATGTCCCTGTCAGGCAGGGAGGGAATGGCCGTGTGAGGGAACCATGGTTCACAAAAGAGGTTGAATGTCTTGTCAAGAGGAAAAAGGAAGCGTATGTAAGGATGACAAAACAAGGTTCAGTTGTGTCACTTGAGGATTACAAGGTAGCAGGGAATGAGTTAAAAAAAGGGCTTAGGAGAGCTGGGAGGGGGCATGAGAAGTCCTTGGCGGGACGGACCAAGGAAAACCCCAAGGCTTTTTACTCTTATGTGAGAAATAAAAGAATGACCAGGGTGAGGTTAGGGCCGGTCAAGGACAGTCGTGGGAACTTGTGCATGGAGTCAGAAGAAATAGGAGAGGTGTTAAATGAATACTTTTCTTCAGTGTTCACCAAGGAGAGGGGCCATGTTTTTGAGGATGAGAGTGTGATACAGGCTGGTAGGCTGGAGGAGGTAGATGTTCTGAGGAAGGATGTATCAGCAATTTTGAAAAACCTTACCATTGACAAGTCCCCTGGGCCAGATGGAATATATCAAAGGATTCTTTGGGAGGCAAGGGATGAGATTGCAGAGCCTTTGGCTTTGGTCTTTGGGTCCTCACTGTCCACGGGGATAGTGCCAGAGGACTGGAAAGTGGGAAATGTTGTTCCTCTGTTCAAGAAAGGGAATAGGAATGACCCTGGTAATTATAGGCCGATTAGTCTTACTTCGGTGGTCGGTGAGTTAATGGAAAAGGTCCTGAAGGATAGGATTTATGATCATTTGGAAAGATGCAGCTTAATCCAGGATAGTAAACACGGATTTGTGAAGGGTAAGTCTTGCCTCACAAATTTTATTGAATTCTTTGAGGAGGTAACTAAGTGCATAGATGAAGGTAGAGCAGTTGATGTCGTATACATGGATTTTAGTAAGGCGTTTGATAAGGTTCCCCATAGTCGGCTTATGAAGAAAGTAAGGAGGTGTGGGTTAGAGGGAAATTTGGCCAATTGGATAAGTAACTGGCTATCACATAGAAGACAGAGGGTGGTGGTGGATGGAAAATTTTCAGGCTGGAGACCAGTTACCAGCGGTGTACCACAGGGATCAGTGCTGGGTCCTCTGCTATTTGTGATTTTTATCAATGACTTGGAGGAGGGGGCTGAAGGGTGGGTCAGTAAATTTGCTGATGACACCAAGATTGGTGGAGTAGTGGATGAGGTGGAGGGCTGTTGTAGGCTGCAAAGAGACATTGATAGAATGCAGAGCTGGGCTGAAAAATGGCAGATGGAGTTTAACCCTGATAAGTGCGAGGTGATTCATTTTGGTCGAAAAAATTTGAATGCAGATTACAGGGTCAACGGCAGGGTTCTGAGGAATGTGGAGGAACAGAGAGATCTTGGGGTTCATGTCCACAGATCTCTGAAGGTTGCACTCAAGTGGACAGAGCCGTGAAGAAGGCCTATAGTATGTGAGTGTTTATTAACAGGGGGCTTGAGTTTAAGAGCCGCGGGGTTATGCTGCAACTGTACATGACCCTGGTGAGACCACATTTGGAGTATTGTGTGCAGTTCTGGTCACCTCACTATAGGAAGGATGTGAAAGCATTGGAAAGGGTGCATAGGAGATTTACCAGGATGCTGCCTGGTTTGCAGGATAGGTCTTATGAGGAAAGGTTGAGGGAGATAGGGCTTTTCTCTTTGGAGCGGAGGAGGATGAGAGGCGACTTAATAGAGGTTTATAAGATGATGAGGGGGATAGATAGAGTGGATGTTCAGAGACTATTTCCCCGGGTGGATGTAGCTGTTACAAGGGGGCATAACTACCAGGTTCAGGGTGGGAGATATAGGAGGGATGTCCAAGGTAGGTTCTTTACTCAGAGTGGTTAGAGTGTGGAATGGACTGCCTGCTGTGATAGTGGAGTCAGACACTTCAGGAACTTCCAAGCTGTTATTGAATAGGCACACGGAGCACACCAGAATGACAGGGAGTGGGATAGCTTGATCTTGGTTTCGGACAATGCTCGGCACAACATCGAGGGCCGAAGGGCCTGTTCTGTGCTGTACTGTTCTATGGTCTATGTTCTATGTTCTAATGCGGCTATGAGCAGCCAATGCACTGGGAAGCCAGCCTGTGACTGGACGAGCTGGAAATAGCTAAACGGAAGCTCTCCAAGGTTCAGGCTAAGGCGAGAATAATGAAGAGAGCTCACAGCAGAGCAATATTGGTAATGGTGTGGTGTGAGAGAAGGAATGATCATGGGGTAAAAGAGTAAGGGGCCATGGAAAGGGAGCATAAAAATCCATAGGGCATGAGAGGTAGCAGCATTGGAATGAGGGGGAGAGAGAGGTCAGTGTGAGTGAGAGAGCAGCGAATGTGTGAGTGTGAAAGAGAGAGAGGGAGGTGAGATTGTGAGTGTCTATGTGTATGTGTGTGTGTGTGTGCACTGTTGCCTTACAGCGCCAGTGACCCGGGTTTAATTCTGGCCTCGGGTGTCTGTCTGTATGAAATTTGCATGTTCTCCCCGCATTTATGTGGGTTTCCTCTGGGTGCTCTGGTTTCCTCCTACAGTCCAGGTTAGATAGACTGGCCATGTTAAAATTGTCCCTTAATTTCCAGGGATGCGCAGGTTCGATGGAGTTATGGAGGTATGGTGGTGCTCTTTCAGAGGGTCGGTGCAGGCTGGATGGGCTGAATGGCCTTCTCCAGCACTGTAGAGATTCTATAGTTCTTTGGTTCAAAGGTGTGTGTGAGAGACGGAGCTGATTGCGCGTGTTTATCTGAGAGTGTGTGTGTGAGTGTTGACTGTGGAAGAGAGAGAGAGAGAGGTGAGAGTGTGTGCATTTTGGAGATGTGTGTGTGTGAGAGGTGAGAGTTTTGTGATGTTCTCTGTTTTGTAAATCAGGATGTCTTGAGAACGTAATGTTGAACAAAGAACATCAAGCAAAGTTAATGAAAATGAAAATGAAATGAAAATCGCTTATTGTCACAAGTCGGCTTCAAATGAAGTTACTGTGAAAAGCCCCTAGTCGCCACATTCCAGCACCTGTTCGGGGAGGCTGTTACAGGAATTGAACCGTGCTGCTGGCCTGCCTTGGTCTGCTTTCAAAGCCAGCGATTTAGCCCTGTGCTAAACAGCCCCTCTGTTGATTTATTTACACTACTTAAATAAGATTTGAACAAGTCAACAAGGTATAAGTTATTAAACTAAACTGTACAATATCTCTATCCACAGAACTCTACAGTATGCAACTAATTTCTCTCACTCCCAAACACTTTCTCCAGAATCCCAAGAGTCACATGATATTTATATGACTGTTCCTTATCTCTATCTGGTGGTGAGAACGAGTAACATCAAACTGTTAACCCTTTGTATTCCTTACAATATACATATTGTTACAAGTGTGTGTGTATGTGTATTTTGTAGGTTTGTGTGTGTGTGTTTGTGAGAGAGGTGAGAATGAATGTGTATGTGAGCACATGTCTGATGTTCCTCAATGTATACAGAAAAAATATATATTTATAAATTTGTTTTGTATGTATGTGCAATAAAAATAATAGTTTAATTCGTCAACATAATTAAATATTTCTCAGGGGTTCCGGCAGTACTCTTGGAAGGTCAAAGGTGTTCCATGCCTGGAAAAGTTTGGAAAATCCTGCACGATATCATCAATGTTGTCCCTCATCATATAGAAGTACCTTGGCCAGTGGTAGATCAACGTAATGTACTCATTCCAGCAAAACATTATGAAAAATACTACAAACCACTTTCATCTGGCATCCCTTGGTGACTATATCACAGGAAGCCAGCACATCTATTCAGCCAGTGAAACCAATGCTTGAGGCTTTGATGCCTATTCGGTGAAAGGTGAGGTTCATTCATGGATCTCCTTTTCGCCCAGTTCACCCACTGAGTCTGGGATGCTGAGAGGAGCTGTCAGCAAACTATGCTGAGAACAGCCCTTATTGTCAAACAGCCAGCCTCGCACTTTGCTGTGAATGGGCAAGGATGGAATATTGGCAGAATCGTCATGGCAACTGTCAAGAAAACGCGCAGAGAACTGCACGATGCACTGTTGGCTGAACATTAATGAAATGGAAACTTGCAATTCACGAAGGGAATTGGGTTGTGTGGAGAAGCCTACGGACATGAGTGCAGTGAATTAGGCTTTGCGTTTGGGTGAAGCCTGCACTCTATGCAAACTTCAGAGCACTATCATTATATTTTTGCTTATTCATAAGGAATATGATGAAGTGTTTGTTTAAATATACAAGGCACCTCACCTGTCAAATACAAGTGTTCACTGCAATCTCACTGTTAGGTGGTTATTTAAGCCCAAAACTGTGTGTGTTTGGATAAAGTGAGGTGTAAACACCTTTAAAAATCTCAAACCTGACCCCCTACAACCTCTAATCCACTCTCTTGGGTTGAGGTGGACGTCAAATAGGGTGGGAGTGGGATGGAAGTAGACAATAAACTTGCTATCAGGAGGTGGATTGATCATTTAAATATTACAGTGCAGTTGCGTCCTTCATACTTAAGAACAAAGAACAAAGAACAAAGAAAAGTACAGCACAGGAATACAACCTTCGGCCCTCCAAGCCTGCGCCGATCATGCTGCCTGTCTAAACTAAAATCTTCTACGCTACCAGGGTCCGTATCCCCCTATTCCCATCCTATTCATGTATTTGTCAAAATGCCCCTTAAACGTTACTATCGTTCCTGCTTCCACCACCTCCTCCGGTAGCGAGTTCCAGGCACCCACTATCTGTGTAAAAAACTTGCCTCGTACATCTCCTCTAAACCTTGCCCCTCGCACCTTAAACCTATGCCCCCGAGTAATTGACCTCTCCACCCTGGGAAAAAGTCCCTAACCATCCACTCTGTCTATGCCCCTCATAATTTTGTAGACCTCTATCAGGTCACCCCTCAACCTCCTTTGTTCCAGTGAGAACAAACCGAGTTTATTCAACCTCTCCTCATAGCTTATGCTCTCCATACCAGGCAACATCCTGGTAAATCTCTTCTGCATCCTCTCTAAAGCCTCCACATCCTTCTGGTAGTGTGGGCGACCAGAATTGAACAATATACTCCAAGTGTGGCCTAACTAAGGTTCTACTGCAACATGACTTGTCAATTTTTATATTCAATGCCTCGGCCAATGAAGGCAAGTATGCTCTTGACTATTTTCTCCACCTGTGTTGCCCCTTTCAGTGACCTGTGGATCTGTACACCTATATCTCTCTGAATTTCAATACTCTTGAGGGTTCTACCATTCACTGTATATTCCCTACCTGTATTAGACCTTCCAAAATGCATTACCTCACATTTGTCTGGATTAAACTCCAACTGCCATCTCTCCGCCCAAGTCTCCAAACGATCTAAATCCTGCTGTATCCGCTGACAGTCCTCATCACCACCTGCAATTCCACCAACCTTTCTGTTGTCAGCAAACTTACTAATCAGACTAGTTACATTTTCCTCCAAATCATTTATATATACTACGAACAGCAAAGGTCCCAGCACTGATCCCTGAGGAACACCACTAGTTAGAGCCCTCAAATCAGAAAAGCACCCTTCCATTGCTACTCTCTGCCTTCTATGACCTAGCCAGTTCTGTATCTATCTGATCCCGTGTGACTTCATCTTTTGTACCAATCTGCCTTGAGGGACTTTGTCAAAGGCTTTACTGAAGTCCATATAGACAACATCCACTGCCCTACCTGCATAAACCATCTTTGTGACCTCCTCGGAAAACTCTAGCAAGTTAGTGAGACATGACCACCCCTTCACAAAACCGTGCTGCCTCTTGCTAGTACATCCATTTGCTTCCAAATGGGAGTCGATCCTGTTTCGAAGAATTCTCTCCAGTAATTTCCCTACCACTGATGTAAGGCTCACTGGCCTGTAGTTCCCTAGATTATCCTTGCTACCCTTCTTAAACAAAGGAACAACATTGGCTATTCTCCAGTCCTCCGGGACATCACCTGAAGACAGTGAAGATCCAAAGATTTCTGTTTAGGCCTCAGCAATTTCCTCCCTTGCCTCCGTCAGTATTCTGGGATAGATCCCATCAGGTCCTGGGGACTTATCCACCTTAATATTTTTCAAGACGTCCAACACCTCGTCTTTTTGGACCTCAATGTGACCCAGGCTATCTACACATCCTTCTCCAGACTCAACATCCACCAATTCCTTCTCTTTGGTGAATACTGATGCAAAGTATTCATTTAGTACCTCGCCCATCTCCTCTGGCTCCACACATAGATTCCCTCCCCTGTCTTTCAGTGGGTCAACCCTTTCCCTGGCTACCCTCTTGCTTTTTATGTACCTGTAAAAAGCCATGGGATTTTCCTTAACCCTATTTGCCAATGACTTTTCGTGACCCCTTTTAGCCCTCCTGACTCCTTGCATAAGTACCTTCCTACTTTCCTTATATTCCACAAGACTTTGTCTGTTCCCAGCCTTCTGGGCTTGACAAATGCCTCCTTTTTCTTTTTGACGAGACCTACAATATCTTTCGTTATCCAAGGTTCCCGAAATTTGCCAAATGTATCCTTTTTCCACACAGGAACATGCCGGTCCTGAATTCCTTTCAACTGACATTTGAAAGCCTCCCACATGTCAGATGTTGATTTACCCTCAAACATTCACCCCCAATCTAGGATCTTCAGTTCCCGCCTAACATTGTGATAATTAGCCTTCCCCCAATTTATCACATTCATCCGAGGTCCACTCTTACCCTTGTCCACCAGCACTTTAAAACTTACTGAATTGTGGTCACTGTTCCCAAAATGCTCCCCTACTGAAACTTCTACCACCTGGCCAGGCCCATTCCCCCAATATCGGGTCCATTATAGACCCTTCCCGAGTTGGACTATCTACATATTGTTTTAAGAAGCCCTCCTGGATGCTCCTTACAAACTCTGCCCGTCTAAGCCCAAAGCACTAAGTGAGTCCCAGTCAATATTGGGGAAGTTAAAGTCTCCCTCCACAACAACCCTGTTGCTTTTACTCCTTTCCGAAATCTGTCTACCTATCTGCTCCTCTATCTCCCGCTGGCTTTTGGGAGGCCTGCAGTAAACCCCCAACATTGTGACTGCACTCTTCTTATTCCTGATCTTCCCATATAGCCTCGCTGCCCTCTGAGGTGTCCTCCCGCAGTACAGCTGTGATGCTCTCCCTAACCAGTAAGTGCAACTCCTCCACATTTTTTACCTCCCCCTCTATCCCACCTGAAACATCTGAATCCTGGAATGTTTAGTTGCCAATCCTGTCCTTCCCTCAACCAGGTCTCTGTAATGGCAGCAACATCATAGTTCCAAGTACTAATCCAAGCTCTAAGTTCATCTGCCTTACCTGTTATAATTCTTGCATTAAAACATATGCACTTCAGGCCACCAGTCCCGCTGTTTTCAGCAACATCGCCCAGTCTGCTCTTCCTCAGAGCCATATTGGCCCTATTCCCTAGTTTGCCCTCAATTCTTTCATCTTCTGACCTATTGCTCCGATGCCCACCCCCCTGTCATACTAGTTTAAACCCTCCCGTTCGACACTAGCAAACCTCGCGGCTAGGATATTTATGCCTCTCCAGTTTAAATACAACCCGTCCTTCTTATACAGGTCAGACCTTCCCCGGAAGAGCACCCAGTGGTCCAGATAACTGAAACCCTCCCTCCTACACCAGCTGTTTAGCCACGTGTTTAGCTCCTCTATCTTCCTATTTCTAGCCTCACTGGCACGTGGCACAGGGAGTAATCCCGAGATTACAACCCTAGAGGTCCTGCCTTTTAACTTTCTGCCTAGCTCCCTGAACTCCTGCTGCAGGACCTCATCCCCCTTCCTGTCTATGTCCTTTAGTACCAACATGTACCACCTCCTCTGCCTGTTTGCCCTCCCCCTTCAGGATGCCCGCTACCTGTTCAGAGACATTCTGGACCCTGGCACCAGGGAGGCAACATACCATCCTGGAGTCTCTTTCACGTGCACACAAGCGCCTATTTGTGCCCCTGACTATATAGTCCCCTATGACTATTGCTCTTCTGCGCTTTGACCCTCCGTGCTGAACATCAGAGCCAGCCGTGGTGCCACTGCTCTGGCTGCTGCTGTTTTCCCCTGATAGGCTATTCCCCCCCAACAGTATCCAAAGCGGTATAGCTGTTCGAGAGGGGGACAACCATAGGGGATTCCTGCACTGACTGCCTGCCCCTTTTGGTGGTCACCCATCTCTCTGCCTGCACCTTGGGTGTGACCACATCTATCTAACTACGATCTATGACACTTTCCGCCACCTGTATGCTCCTAAGTGCATCCAGCTGCTGCTCCAACCGAATCATGCGGTCTGTGAGGAGCCCTAGTTTCTGCAGATGTAGCCATCCGGGACACTGGAAGCCTCCTGGACCTGCCACATCTCACAGTCAGAGCACTGCACCCCCCTAATTGACATTACATTAACTAATTAATTAATTAAATTAAAAAATACATTTTCAAAAAGTTACTGTTAAGCATATGTTTCCTAGCACTAGATTTCTACTATAAATGTAAATGCTAAATACAGTACTCTGCGGGCTCTGGCTTAGATACCTCTCTAAATTATGATTAAGTAATTAATTAATTATGTTTAATGAGTTTGACAATGTTTAATTTTTAAATTTAGCGCAGATTCCCAACCAGCCAATCAGGTCATAGCTTTCCTGTGATGTCTCTTTTCAGTTCCCCGCGCCCCCCCTCCCCTCCACCCAGTCAGATCACTCAGAGCAGCAGAATATCTATCACTTAGGCGGCGGAATGTGGCGACTAGGGACTTTTCACAGTAACTTCATTTGAAGCCTACTTGTGACAATAAGTGATTTTCATTTCATTTCATTACCTGTTCCCAAGCTGCTCCCCGGCTCTCTCTGTCTCGCACCCAAAAATGAAGGCCGCTGGAACCTGGGGGTAAGTTTATATCACTTACCTGTTCCCAATCTGCTCTCCGGCTCTCTCTCCCATTCCCGGAAATGAAGGCCGCTGGAACCTGGGGGTAAGTTCATATCACTTACCTGTTCCCAAGCTGCTCCCCGGCTCTCACTCCCCCCCTCCTAGGCAAAAGAAAAAGACTGCCATACAGTGTTACTGTACATATATAAAAACACCTAAACCATGCTGGAGGAGCCTAAGGCAAGCTCGATCATCCTAAGCCAGGACTTCATTAAGATAAAGAAACACAATAGCGTCTCAATGAACCTGCCTTAAGACTTCTGCAAACAACATTCCTCTTGCAGCTTCTGATTATAGGGAAATCAGTAGCTACTCCCTGAAGTGATTAACATTCGTCTTCCTACTCATAATGAGAGCAAAGAACCTCTAGAGAGACAAACTATTTCCTTGTTGTGCTCTTGTTAGAGGATTGATTACCTGAGCTGAGTCCTTGGAAATAATTCCATTTTTCTCCCTGATTCTGACAGGAGGAATACATTCAGAACCAACTCATTGAATGTTCACTTTATCTTGGACGAAGTCACATGTGCTAATAGTATAATCACAAAATGGGTCATTTTAGGCAGATTGGAAGATAAGTAACAACCGAGACAAGTAATTGATCAAACGGATGCCAACTAATTGCATTTAATGAAGAGGAGTACCAATTGGAAGTTTCATAAGGTTTGCAAAGCGCAATCAGAATACGTGGAATAAAACACAGGAGGGGCAATTTTTGGGTGACTGATTGCATCAGAGTGGAATGGTCCAATGCTCACCCTTCATGTCTACAATACTGGCGAGTTGCTTGCCAATAAGGGGATGGTGAAGCTGGTGACTCCCCTGTTGGCTTGAGCCAGAACTAATGAGTTTGAAGAAAACAAAGAACAAAGTACAGCACAGGAACGGCCCTTCGGCCCTCCAAGCCTGCGCCGACCATGCTGCCCGTCTAACCTAAAATCTTCTACACTTCCGGGGTCCATATCCCTCTATTCCCTCATATTCCCCAAGAGGGAAGACAATCATCGACTGGGGTTGGGGGGGGGGGGGGCGGGGGAGGGGGGGGGGGGCGAGGTGTATTGGGGAGGTGGGGGCGATGGCAAGAGTGAATGGTGCAGTAGTAGCCTGGATGTTTTTTTGTGATTAAAACTTTTTTTTTAAACTCCTGATTCCTCAGCAGCCTCCTGTGGTCCCTTTAAATTGCTGTTGGTTGAGGGGCAGCACGGTGGATAGCACTGCAGTCTCACGGCGCCGAGGTCCCAGGTTCGATCCCGGCTCTGGGTCACTGTCCGTGTGGAGTTTGCACATTCTCCCCGTGTTTTCATGGGTTTCGCCCCCACAACCCAAAGATGTGTAGGGTAGGTGGATTGAACAGGCTAAATTGCCCCTTAATTGGAAAAAAAAATGAATTGAACACTCTACAAAAAATGTTTTTAAATAATTTTTTTTTTTAAATTGCTGTTCGTTTGTCACTCAACACCAAGCCCACACGTCATGCACTGATTGGCAAAAATATTGTTGAGCTCCTACAATATTTTCAGGCCTCGATTTAAATATTAGGTCAGATTTCCCAATCAGTGGAGAAGCAATGGTGCTAGCTGCTGACTTTGCAAAAATTTGCCTTCAAAGATATAATGTGCTCTGTGGCATGAATTATCCCTTTCCCAATGGCAGTTTGAATTTGGTGTCAAGTCAAGAGGACCTCCAGGCATCCAGCAGCAGCATCAAGCAAGTTAAACAGCCAATCGTATTGAAGTATTTTTACAGACAGCAAACGAGGAAGTAAATGAAAACTCTGAATTCCTCCACTTTAAATGTAAAAATTGAAAATAAATGATTGGAACAGGCATATCAGATGAAGATAGAAGCTGAAATATCAAAAACACTTTTTTTAAAAGCTGAAAAGAAGTTTTTTTTTTAATCATTATGCAAAAATTCAACATTCAATAAACAAAATCACTCATTCAAACCAATGCGGCTACTTAGCCGTAATTATGAAGTTTGTACTATGTTAAAAACCTGGTTACAGCGCATACAATAGAGTATTTCTTCATCAAAGTTCTTAATGGTGAGACTAATATTTAAAAACTGGAAGTTATCACCTTTTCTATGATTTCTAACTGTTTATATTCTCAGTCGATGTCATCAGTGCACCCTGTGGCGAAGTGTGCACTCACTGACATCAATTCACTGGATTTCCACGTTTAACTGCACACATGTAGACTCCAGAATTGCTGTCAGTTTGATATTTCCTTTGGAAATCACAGTGAACACTGTCAGTTTCAGCATCCTTATCACCAGAAAATCCGGGTTATTGAAATAAGGTTTTCATCTATTTTGGACAGAAACATTTTCTACCCATTTTGGAGCCCGATTGGAAATCAAATCAGGCAGGACTCTGGTGGCCAATGGATGGGAGTCAGTTGAAACTTTTGCCTGACAAGCAGTCTGACTTTAGCATGAGTGGAATGGTAGGCAAACAAAAAATGGCATCAGAATGAGAAAAGACGACCATGCTCAATCATCATCATTCTTAACACAATTATTTTAACACTTGGGAGAAAGTTCTACTTTGACATTTGGAGCCTGGGGAGATGGACTTGAGTTTGACACAGTTGCACGTCAGGTAGCTGATGGGCAGAGTGATTGCATTGCCTTTTTAAAAATAAATTTAGAGTACCCAATTCATTTTTTCCAATTAAGGGGCAATTAAGCGTGGCCAATCCACCTAGCCTGCACATTTTTGGGTTGTGGGGGCGAAACCCACGCAAACATGGGGAGAATGTGGAAGCTCCACACGGACAGTGATCCAGAGCTGGGATCGAACCTGGGACCTCGGTGCCGTGAGGCCACTGCGCCACCGTACTGCCCAGATTGCATTGTCATTTTGATGGCTTCACACAAGACGTCTGGGCCATTTACATAGTTGGCACTCATTTGACTGGAAGTGGAGACCTGTCAAAATTGAACAAGTGCTCAGCTATCAAGAAGGATACCCCTAACTTAAGGGTCAAATTTAAAGAGTGGCCAGTGACAGACAGGGTGATTTTGATGGGTTCAGGAGTCTCTTTTTACCTATTTAGAGGCTGCAGTCCTAAGCCACTGGTTAAGATGCTCTGGCCTAGGGTGGCACAGTGGTGCAGTGGTTAGTACTGCTGCCTCACGGAACCCAGGACCCGGGGTCGATCCCGGCTCTGGGTCACTGTCCGTGTGGAGATTACACGTTCTCCCGTGTCTGCGTGGGTCTCATCCCCACAACCCAAAAGATGTGCAGGGTAGGCGGATAGGCCACGCTGAAAAAGCACCCTACCTAGGCCCACGGCCCCACCCAATCCCTGTAACTTAGTAACCTAACCTTTTGGACTCTAGGGGGCAATTTTAGCACGGCCAATTCACCTAACCATCACATCTTTGCACGGTAGGAGGAAACCGGAGTACCTGGAGGAAACCCATGCAGACATGGGAAGAACGTGCAAACTCCACACAGACTGTCATATGTATGATTTCATTACAAAAGAAGCTCACCTGTGTCCTCGACATAGTTACAATATTTTTTTTTAAGTACATACACACAATTCAGTACAGCATTGTGTTCAGCCCCTGACACTTAGCTTAAAGCTCAATTGGTTAAAAAGAATGAGCAGAATAGAGTTCAGAAAACCTATTAGCAAAAAACCTGAGGTGAAAGCTGAACATAAATAACACAGCTGTGATGGTAGTAAATGTACTTAATACCGAGAGAATTCATTGTAAACTTAAACCATTTGTTGAAAGTGTGAATTGTGCCAGCACGGTGGCACAGTGGGTTAGCACTGCGGCCTCACGGCGCCAAGGTCCCAGGTTCGATCCCAGCTCTGGGTCACTGTCCGTGTGGAGTTTGCACATTCTCCCCGCGTTTGCGTGTGGTTCGCCCCCACAACCCAAAAGATGTGCAAGCTAGGTGGATTGGCCACACTGAATTGTCCCTTAATTGGAAAAAAATGAATTGGGTACTCTAAATTTTTTTTTTTTAAAGAAAGTGTGAATCGCATTACTCTAATGCAACTTACTTCAGTGAGGACAAACAGTCAATGAAGGATGTGGTAATAATTTGTCCATGAGGTGTTGACTGGCCGATCATTCTTTGAAGCAAGCAACATGAGAAAGTGTGGACCAATCATTTTCCACAATCAGCTTAATTTTCCCTGTTGTGGACTCCATCCTGCTTATTTAATCATTTCATGGAAAGCTTTTCAAAATATTTCCTCGACTCTTAAACTCGACATTCTCCAGTATTTCAATCTGATCACCTCCTTGCTACCAGTGAAAAATCAGTGCTCCCAGAACAGGAACACTCAAGGTTCGTGAAGTCTTTGATCATTTGTTCCAATTCAGGTTAGATTTATATAAAACCATCTGCTCAATAAGCAGGGTAAGAGCAGCACCTGTCAGCAGAGCTTAAACCCAACATTTGAAAAATGTGCCTTTTATATATTCTGCCCTTGCAGAGAAGCTGAGTACCTGAGAAATAGAATTTGTTGCCTGTTTGTAATATAAGACTTAGATTTTTTTTAGTATCTTATTACATTGTGTCCCCATTCTTCAAACAATAACTTGCTTTCAAAACATAAGAAACTAGAAATTTGGCTCTAAAATGCCTATTCTGAAGGATACCATTTCATGTCACAGACAGTTGTGGTGCTGGCCAGATGCTACTTTGATGAGGGTTAAACAAGAAGCATCCTTTACCCACACAGAAAATATTTTGAGTCCATTAGTATGTACAAATAGCTCCCGGGTTCGATTCCCGACTTTGGTCACTGTCTGTTAACAGTCTCTTATTTGGGACTTTATCAAATGCCTTCTGGAAGTCCATATAAACAACTTCAATCATCTCCTGTGCCCATGCCTTAGATTATGGCTAATCGAACTGGTTGCCCTTTCTGAACAATATTCACTCGTAATATTTCCTCCTTCTCCATCCTTAGAATTGCTTCATTGGCAGCGCGGTAGCACAGTGGTTTGCACAGTTGCTTCACAGCTCCAGGGTCCCAGGTTTGATTCCCGGTTTGGACCACTGTCTGTGTGGAGTCTGCATGTTCTCCCCATGTCTTGCACGGGTTTCCTCCAGGTGCTCCGGTTTCCTCCCACAGTCCAAAGATGTGCAGGTTAGGTGGATTGGCAATGATAAATTGCCCTTAGTGTCCAAATGGGGTTACGGGGATAGGGTGGAGGCGTGGGCTTACGTTGGGTGCTCTTTCCTAAGGGCTGGTGCAGACTCGATGGGCCAAATGGCCTCCTTCTGCACTGTAAATTCTACGATTCTATGATTGGTCATGTTTACAAACAGACCCATACCATCCATCTGCGTAACCAAATTTTCACAACTCTCTAGTCTTTGGATGTCTGCTTGCCTCAAGTTCGATATTTCAGCCCACATAACAAGATATTCCAAATCACAATCTTGATAATTCTTTTCTGAAGATCTCTACTCAGATTCACAAAATCAAACATGGAGCAATTGAACACTACACCATGGACAAAGCATCTCTCCAGTCAACTCTGATCACCTTCACCACTTTCAATAGCTTTTGTCAGTTCAACCAGTCAAAAGCTTTTTCTTAATCCACAAAGCAGGTGAATGCTTCTTGCTGATATCCAAATTTATTTTGCTTAATACTCACACCACAGCTATAGCCTATGTCCAGAACCCTTCTAAATACAAATTGATTACTGTCAGTATAATGGCTTTCTCTGCCTTTCAATCTATTTGCTGGGATTTTTAACATTACCTCAATTGCATATACAAACAAATGGTTATGGTGCCATACTCTCTGAACTTTATGGTACTTGGCTTCTCCAATGGGACCATCCTGCTCCCCCAAAAGTCTTCAGCCATTCTCCATTAGTGTCCATTGCCTTACACAAGTTAATTAATCCTTTTGTTGCCGTCTCTCTCGGTCTTTTTTCATTTCTATCGGGAGTCCATCACATCCTTGGACTTTCCCACTTCTGTTTACAGTCTATTTTCTTCAGCATTTTTTTCTGAGACCGTAATTCCTTTCCCTTTCACCATGCCTTTTCTCAGCACTTTCTAAGATAGTTGAATTTCATTCGATCTCACTGACCTTGGCAATTGCTTTTTGAACTGTTCAGTAAACCTTCACGTTTTCTCCACAGATTTGCAAAATTTGTTTCCCTCAGAGACCTGCATTTTCTTTCTATCCTTCCATCTATTTAATTGATGAACGGAAGATTTTTTTAAAAAAAAGAACTTGCCTGCATCTCATGAATGGCACAATTAAGATCTAAAGATCACCCAATAGTATCGATTTGTAGAATTTTTGAGTCAGTTATGGCAGGAGCAAAGAGAGAGTAATATTTCCTTGATCTTGACCCTAAAATACATTTTTCAAGACAACTTCAATTTCAAAAGAATAGTTCTTGCTACACCAGAGTATATTTTTAATTTTCCAAAGTCAGGAATTTTTGAGGCTTATATGAGTGCAGTGACAAAATGTGATTGCAAATGTTTCCAGCTTCAGCCTGGAAGGCGCCAGACACAACAAAACTTCATCACTATGGTTAACTTCACTGTCATGATATTCAAACATACATCATAACACATACATAATGATAGACAGACCAACAGACCAATTAGCACACATAACACGACAGCCAATCACAGACAAGAGCAGACACAGTATAAGACAAGAAACACGACACCTCCTGGGCAGTCCATCTGGAGACAGCACAGGGCCAGGACCTCATTAGCAAGACACTCACACAGTCACAACGTGCTGAGTACCAAGTCAGATGTGTAAATAGTTAGTTGGAATAAAACTGCGTTGTACCAATCGCAACCGTGTTGGTTCGCCTGTACCTCAGAGCACCCAACACCTCATTCACCATCACTGGTAATGCAGTCATTCCCCTCCAAGGACCGGTGAGTGTGTTTTTCATGTTGCTGCATTCATGTTCAGCTGTGTATGGTTAGGGGAGGGCTATTGCTGGGGGGCTGAGCCCCAAAGTGACACTTTAAAGCAATGTTTTTAGAAGTTATTTTACCCGGGAGACACTTTTTCCAACCGGCTGACCTTCGGGACCCATGTTGGCCGATCTTCGCAGCCCACGCCGGTCGACCTTCACAACATGTCATTTTTGCTTCCCTTTAATGCAAAAGGGGAGCCTGCCTGGTCCTCATGATCTCACTCCAATCGGGTTCAAAGAGGGAGAGGGCAATGGATATCAGGTGCAGACTTCAGCCAGTTCCTTTATGCCATCTTCATTCTTTGTGAGAAGGGAAAATCCAACATCTCAGTTGTAGGTCATCATGAAGGATAATAGCAACAAAATGTTTGTTTTACTCAGCACTGGACACTCTTCGGAGATGCTACTCCAGAATGCTGACAGACTCATGGATTTTTGCCATATTTTTCATGTGGTATCACAGGTCAGATATAGCAGTCATATTTTAATTTGGAATCAGCTATATGTTTCACCCTGAAAAGGAATTTTTCACCACTTCTATTTCAAAATCTTGAAACTTCTCCTCTCATTTGCCAGTACTTCCCTGCATATAACACACATTGGGCTTTGCATCCTTATTTGTATTGGCACAATTGACAAAACCATACCTGAAGAAATGCTGCTTTATTCCCGAGTTAAGTTTCTTCTTTATAGACTGTTAACCAGAGGTCCTGAAACTCTGTACAGAGCAAACATCAGCACTGCTCTGTCCTGCTCTGGATTCTCCTGAGCCGCTCGCTCCAGCAGATTCAGATGTGAGATCCTGTCCAGTACGTAGCCTACATATTTGTGTCGCTGGCCATCATCTTCACAGTCTTCTTGCCTTGCTTGCTAGCAACTCGAAAATGGAAGCAGCTCTCTTCATTGATTTGGTGTCAAAAGCACATAAAGGACGTTTGACATCAAGTGTAAATGCAGGACGTTGACCTGCTCACTGCTGCCACTTCTGGCCGAAAGACTGCACATAACCACATTTCTTTTCATTTAGAATATGGTAGCGGCCGCCATTCTCAATGTAAAAGCCGACAGCAACCATTGGACGTTTCTGCAGCAATTGGGACCATCGTGGGAATGGCGCGATCGTTCGTTCTGTAACCCTCCTGACACTCGTCTGCGACCCACCCACAGGTCACACTTTGAAAAAGCCTGCTTTACAGCATCAAATCAGCACTGCACACCGATTGACATCATAACCAGACAGCTCAGTGTAATTCTACAGATGTTCACGGCACAAGCGTTGTAACAGCTGCACCAACATTGAATCCATTGCGATTCAGCCTGTAGATGCGGTACCATAATATTTACCTCTAAGAGCAATCATAGCACCCAAAAGTAGTACGAATGCCCCAGATTGTTAGCAAGTGACTTCTAGTAGCAATTGGCAGTCAGATTATGAAGCTCGCTTTTGTTGGAGACAGTAAAAAGTTGACAAGAATTGAGCAGGACAATATATCACATCCTCCTGGCTATGTAGTCTATATGTACAGTCCTAGCCATCTCAATGAATTACATATATTCAATAGCACATAAGGGGGAGTGGATTTCCCGGACATTCTCGCCAGTGGGATCTTCTGTTCCCGTTGACGGCGAACCTTTGCCGATAGTTTCCTGTCAGCAGAGGAAGGATTCAATGGGAAATCCCATTGACAGCAGTGGGTCCAGAAGACTCCACCGCCGGCCAACGCCGGGCCACTGGGAAACACGCTGCTGGAGGTGTGGAAAATCCACCCCTACCCCCCCGCCCCCACCAAGGTGTTTTTAATGATTTTATTTTGCATTGGATGCCTTTAGAGATATTCAAGCTAAAGTTACCCTTTCTGTAATGCATAATCTTCAGAGTGTGGATGCAATTTATTTGTTATGCAGTAAATGATACAGATAGTATTTGCAGCAGTGTTGCCTCAAAGAAAATGACCACTACCAATCTATTATTTGGACATAAATGTAAATGAAAGGCATGCTAATTGCAAATTATATGATTTTGCAATCCTTACAAAACAAAAGCTAATTTTGTTGATAAAAAAAGACTTTACACAGTTTTGCAAAATTTAAGCCTGGAATGGTTATTAATACACAAGTCAGAAATGGGTGTACAAAGCTCCGTAACTACTTGAACATTTGCAGTATGTTCACTTGTAATATTCGTAACTGAAAATTACAAGTGAATACATAAATATGTGGTGATCTAAAAACATCAGATGGCATGGATTTATTTTCAAGCTGTGTATATCTTGGAGACAGCAATTAATTCTACTAATTAAAAAAGTCTTAGCATTTTTTCTTATCCTGCTTTTCATATGGAAAAGTGCACATAGTTTTAGTCTTTTTCCATCTGTCCATCTAGTGTGTCTGACTTTATTCCAAAAGTGACAGAAAAAGAATGGTAATTCATTGATCTTTACAACATCTCACAGGTGACTACTCCAGATGATGCATTACTTTTTCTTTTGAAACACCATTTAATTAGGGAAAAAAAACAAAGGCAATTCAGCATTATTGGAATAATGCCAAAATCAGCAAAATGAGATCTGTCCCTCTTCCAGTTGCTTTAAAAGAAAACAAACGGCCCTTATTTTCTCTGTGAGGAAGCATTAAGCAGTTTATTCAAAATCTAGGTGTAAGAGTCAAGGCCCATATTGCAAAACAAACCTGGAACAATGT
This sequence comes from Scyliorhinus torazame, assembly GCF_047496885.1. NCBI lineage: Eukaryota > Metazoa > Chordata > Chondrichthyes > Carcharhiniformes > Scyliorhinidae > Scyliorhinus > Scyliorhinus torazame. The sequence continues at coordinate 126,548,171 of NC_092710.1, read as the reverse complement.
AAGATTGAGAAGTAATGGCGAGGTGACACAGATTGAATTTTAAAAGCATGCACATTGTGAGGTAAAGTTCTTGGTAAGAAAACTCAAAATTCAGGATTGCGATGCGTTGCTAAAACATGGCTGTTTTACTTTCCAATGCCCTCTGCTGGCAAATGCTGGATTGAACAAGTATGGCAGCCTCACATGAACAACATCATTTCCGTTTTTGGTAAGTGAGAGGTAAATGAGAGGCCAGTTCCGTGAGGCAACAGAATATTCAAACTTCCAGAATGAGCTGTTGTGTCACAGCATGTATATCAATGGTTCGTTTTCAAAAGTGTGAACAACGTAAATAATAAATTTAAACAGAATTTGAGCGTTCAACTTCACCGGTAACACTTGATCTTATTGCACGGGGTGGCACGGTAGCACGGTCAGCATTGTTGCTTCACAGTGCCAGGGCCCTGGCTTGGGTCATTGTCTGTGCAGAGTCTTCACATTCCCCCTGCGTGGGTTTCCTCCCGGTGCTCCGGTTTCTTCCCGCAAGTCCTGAAAGACGTGCTGTTAGGTAATTTGGATATTCTGAATTCTCCCTCCGTGTACCTGAACATGCGCTGGAATGTGGCGACTTGGGGCTTTTCACAGTAACTTCATTGTAGTGTTGATGTCAGCCTACTTGCGATAATAAAGAGTATTAGAAGTAATCTTTTCTACTTGTTCTTTTCCCATTTTCCTTCAAGCCAAATTATAGCAAAATTTCACTATTAGGTCTGCACTGTAAATTCTATGATTCTATGTAAACTTTTGTGTAAGTTTAACAAAGTAGCGCGGACCTTACACTCAGTCCTACAATGAGATAGAAGATTTTTTCACTAACTGTAAGTCATTTATTTTGTAGCATAATCACTTTAATTCCTTCAGTCCTCAATCATGTTCACATACGTGTTGATAATTCACTTCAAGGGGTAGCTCCATTGCCAATCGCACATAGGATGTGCAAAGGTGGTTATTTCCAGTGGTCAAATGAGGAGACACTCTGTAATATAGAAACATAGAAAATAGGAGCAGGATTGAGCCATTCAGCCCTTTAACCCTGCTCTGCCATTCAATATGATCATGGCTGCCCTTCTATCTCAATTGCAATTAAAAATGATGCAACACTTGCTTCTAAGACTTGCTCTTGGCTGTAACTGTATGGATCCCTTTTTTTTCAATTTACACATAAGTCTTGCAACTTCTCCATTAGCTCTTGGCCTACAGAAAGTAATTTTTCAGTGAGTGAAGCACAGGTAGTTTGCAGATTTGCTGGCTCATTTCTGTTGAATGGGGATTCATTGTCACTTCTCTTCAATTTGAGGGACTCCAAACAAAGCCAAAATCTGGTCAAGCTTTCAGGATGACTTTTTTTTGAGGTAGATGGAATTATTTCTATTGTGCTGTAGCTGGCTGAGACAACAGCCAGGCATCCACCAATGGGCGAATCTGCAAAATCAACACTAACGTCAATCCATGATCCTGGAGGTAATTCAGACATCGAGCGGACATCAGAGATTTGACATTTTTGCCATGTCAAGCAACCACAGTGATTACTTTTGTGCTCCACCATGTGGTCAATTCCTGGGAACCATTCCTTTTGCTGAAGGAGTTGATTGGTTTTGACAATTCCTTGGTAACTGTGAAATGACGATACAGTTGCTGTAGAACACAAAATCCTTGGATGCAACTGTCAGCTTATTTCAAACATTGTGAAGACCTTATAGACCAATCTTTTTTGTACGTGTTCTCTCGTCCTCGGTTATCCACTTTTGTGATTCTATAGTTGTAATACATGGATGCAATGCTCATCTAGTTTTGTTGCAATTTGTATGTCAACTAAATTTAGCGACTCTGGCATGTTGTTTACTCTTCGTTAACATGTTTCACAACCTTTTCTTCACAATTAGTAGCATTGATTATTGGCAAAGGATCCCATAAAAGATAACCTGAATTTTTGAGCTTATGTGATTGATACTCAGAGTGAAACTCATATTCTTCTAGTTTGAGTATCTAGTGCTCTATTTGAGTCTGTTTTATATAGATTGTTGAACAGGCTTATTGTGGACAATGATTGGCTACCATTTCAAATTTGCTTCTATGCATAGAGGTGAAAGTGTTAAGAAAAGCCATCTGATTGAGAGTGCTTCTCTCTCTGTTTGTGAATAACATTGCTCTATAGGCCTGAGCGATCTACTTGCCATCGTGATGATTGGTGGACAATGTGCCTGTCTCTCTGAATAAGAACTGCTCCCACGCCAACTGGGCTTACACCCATGGTTAGCTGGACGGTTTACTCAGGGTTGAAGTCAGCATGTGTGCAACTTGCTGAAAATCATTTTAATCTGGTGTACAGCTTGCTGGTGTGGTCCAGTCCACTCCCACTTGGTGGATTCTTTAGCAGATCACCTAAGAGGGCTAACATCATGACAAGGTCAGCAATGAAGTGACTACAGTATGTGATGAGCTCAAACAGATTCCAGACTTCTTCATAGAATCATAGAATCTCTGCGGTGCAGAAAGAGGCGATTCGACCCATCACGTGTGCAGCAACCATTCGAAGGAGCACTCTACCCATCCACCCGGCCCTATCCCAGTAACCCCATAACCTAACCTACACATCCATAGACACTAAGGGGCAATTTGCCCATCCAGCTAGCATCTTTGGACTGTGTGAGAAAACCGGAGCACCTGGAAGAAACCCACACAGACATGCGGTGAATGTGCAAACTCCACACAGACAGTGACCCAAGGCCGGAATTGAACTCGGGTTCCTTGCACCGTGAGGCAGCAGTGCAAACCACTGTGCCACTGTGCAAAGTCTGCAAGATCCGCAAGGTTTGTAATGGTTTCAAATTCCTGTGGACAAGTCAAGGTCCTTCACCATTGAACACAAAATTGAAAGATTCAATCCTGGTTTTATTAAACAGAGAGTGATCTTTGTTCAGGGCGAGGCTGTATTCTGTAAGACATTGCAGGCATGATTGTCTCAAGTCAAGGACATGTCTCAAGTACACTTTCAATGTGACAGTAGATGAGAATATCTCACTGATGTTCAGTGTGCCTTCAAGTCCTTTAAGGCTGAATTATGTGCTGAAATACTTCAGCTAATAAATGGACTCCAAAGTTGTGGATCTTGTATGGAAAAGGTCTAATATGAGTGGGCAATATTGCAAGTTACACCGATTCTTCGGCAAGCTTGATAGCCTGCATTGAGGGCAAGATAAGTAAAATGTTTTGCTCCGTTCACTTTTTCTATGATATCATTGATAGTCGGGATTAAATATCTTTCTTGTCGTATGTCTGGTTTGGTGAGTGCATATCAACAAAAGATTCCAATCTGATTTTCGCACTTGGATTTCTTGACAGCTTGTATGTGTGAGACCCAAGGGGTGTGCTCATCCCCAACTTTCCCAGTGATGTCAAGGTCAGCTAAGAAGTTTCTTCGCTGTCTGCTTTCTGATATAGGTGTATGCTTAGCAGCTCAATAGGGTTTATGTGTAGCTTGCATGTAACTAACACCTTAAACTTTGTAGGCCGGTTTAGCTCACTTGGCTAGACAGCTGGTTCGTGATGCAGAGCGAGGCCAGCAGCGCGGGTTCAATTCACCTGTGGGCTGATGTTATTCACGAAGGGCCTGCCTTCTCAACCTTGCCCCTCGCCTGAGGTATGGTGATCTTGAGGTTAAACCACCACCAGTCAGTTCTCTCCTTCAAAGGTCAAAGCAGCCTATGGTCACCTGGGACTATGGCAACTTTATCTTCACCCTGCACTTTGCCAATACCAGTGAAGCACAGCGTGGTTAGCACTGCTGCTTCACAGCGCAAGGGACCTTGATTCAATTCCGGCCTTATGCGACTGTGTGGAGTTTGCACATTCTCCCCGTGCCTGCATGGGTTTTCTCCGGGTGCTCCGGTTTCCACTCGCAATCCAAGAAGTGCTGGTTAGGTTACAAATTGCGCCTTAGTGTCTAGGGAGGTGCATGTTAGGTTACAGGTTTACAAGGATAGGGCGGGGTGCTCGCTGGAGTGGACCTGGAAAAAGTGCTCTTTTGGAGGGTTGGTGCAGACTCAATGGGCCAAATAGCCTCCTGCTGCACTGTAAGGATTCTATGATTCAATTATATTGTTCAGGAATGTTGTTGGTACACCTAGGAAATGTGTATGTAACAGCAAAGATGTACAGACTGGAAACAGTTAAGTGTGTCACCTTCTCCAGAGCATTCCTTCTCATGCCTTTGAATGTGAAAGACTTTTTAAAATCCCCAAGAACTTTCAGTGGTTTGTCACTGTTATATTTGTGTATTCTCTGGTTTGCAGAGGATGGTGTGTGTTGAATGTTCCATGTCGTTGATAGATGCTTTTGTATCTATGAGAACATTTATTTCTGAGCAGCCCGTGGTCAGTGCCACACATATTGGTCGCTATGCCTGAAAGAGAGCACAAAAATATTCAGGGTTATCCATTTATACATTGATTACATTCTCTCACCCTTTTGCCATGGTGCACATACATGGGGCGGGATTCTCCGAGCCTCCACGCCGAAATCGCGTTAGGCACGGGGGCGAAGAATGGGGAGTCAGACCGCAATTGGGTCCAACGCCTTCCCGTGACTTTCCACGGACCGGAGAATCGCCGCCAGTCGTGTGTGTGCGTGGTCAACGCAGCGCTGGTCAGGGCCATTGAAAGAGGCCCGTGCGCCGATTCTCAGCCAGTAGCTGGCCGAGGTCCCATCAGCGTGGTTCCCTCATGGTTCCACCTGATGGGCACTCAGAGTGGCGGCTGCGGACACAGTCCATGGCGGCCCTGGTGGGAGGCGGGGGGATCTGTCACCAGGGGGAGATTGGGGGGGCCTCCAGGACAGTCAGGGTTCCGATCGGGGGCCACCGATCGACGGGTGAACGCGATCTGGGGGGACCTATATCATTGGGGCCGGCTTGCTGTGTTGATCCGCCATGTTGCGCGGACACACGGCCGGAAGTGCAGGACCCCATATTAACAGCCGGAGCTGCATGGACTACTCCAGGGCCCTGCAAGCCCCCTTCAAAATGGAGAACCACTCTGTACTTTCTCCAGGAAAGTCCAGAATGATTTGCGCCCGTTTTATCGCTGGCGTGAGGCCATAGCCCCATTTTCAGAGAATTCCGTCCATGATGTCTGTCTGGTAGTATTGGTCTTATCTGTTGCTTTTGCCGATAAACAGCAAATACAAGCAACATATTGCATATGCCACAAGGTTCACAATGTTTTCTATATCAGATGTGGATCAGCACCACTGCAGTAGCAACACTGGGTGAGACTTTCTGACCCTTACTGCCAGTGGCATCGCCCGATCCCTGGTGAAGGGTTACCCGGCGGATGAGCCATACAAAACGCCATCGACAACGGTGAAACCGGAAGATCCCACCAACAGCCAATGGAGAGCCATGCCCACTGCTAGAAAACGCACCATGGAATGGCCAGAAAATACGACTCATTATTTGGACAAGTCGCAATACTATTTATGAGAGTTATTGTTGTTTTACAGATGGTGTCCTGGCATGTGAGCAATGAACAGTGTTCACATGATTTGAACTTGGATTGTGATAGTTACTGCAGCCTCGCCTACAGTAGCTGTGGATTCTGAAAGTGATAGTGTTCTTGCTAACTCCAATAGCTAAGACAGCTTTCTGCCTTTCAAGTTTTTTTCTGCACAGTTGACTAGAGAGACAACGTCTGATTATTTGCATTTTTATTTCCCATTTGACATGCTCAAAAAAATTGCATTTAGTTGCTAATCACCTCAATCATGTGCAATATTGATCAATTGTCTTGTTTGTTCCTTGGTGCATTGGAAGACATTTGTTTCCTATATTGCATTCTCCTCCAGCATCAAATACGTTGTTGGGCTATTTTGTGCTGAGTCATAATCATCTCGCGCAGTGTCTCAAAATTATTTTCCAATTTTTCATTTCCATAATGGAGAAGTAGGGCTTTTTTGATTCACTTGTAATCTGTAATTGCAAGCCTGCCATTGTTCCTTTGAAGTGTCGCAGGGACTTCTGCCAATCTGTGAATGCAGAGGATAGCTTGGAATGCGTGTCAAAGTCTGAAAGACTGGGCGCAGCCATTGCCACATTAATTATCAGTGCATCAAAAGGTGTGCGTCCAAAGACCCAGGATCATAAATGTGAAAGGTTGAAAGATACAACTTTTCCAGATCAAACCAAGGAGTGAGTGAGAAGAAAAAGGGATTATATGGCTGAACCTAGGATAAAGATGGCTGGATATGAATATCCTCCCTTATTTTCTGAAAGTGATTTGTACGACCAATGGAGAAGTGCAGTAGTTATGTGGACTAAGGTAACTGTTTTGGGAAAGAGAAAACAAGGTATGGCATTGACTCTTTCTCTACCATATGGCAGTAAAATCCAAAACAAAGTGCTTTCTAAGCTGGAATTCATAGAATTTACAGTGCAGAAAGAGGCCATTCGGCCCATCGAGTCTGCACCGGCTCTTGGAAAGAGCACCCTACCCAAGGTCAATACCTCCACCCTATCTCCATAACCCAGTAACCCCACCCAACACTAAGGGCAATTTTGGACACTAAGTGCAATTTATCATGGTCAATCCACCTAACCTGCACATCTTTGGACTGTGGGAGGAAACCGGAGCACCCGGAGGAAACCCACGCACACACGGGGTGGATGTGCAGACTCCGCACAGACAGTGACCCAAGCTGGAATCGAATCTGGGACCCTGGAGCTGTGAAGCAATTATGCTATCCACAATGCTACCGTGCTGCCCAATTGGAAGAGTTAAACTCAGACGAAGGTCTGGAGACTTTATTACATTATAGGGATAAGATTTATAAGAAAGATGACTTGTTAAGTGCGTATGAAGCATGGTCGGATTTTGATAAGTTCCGGAAAATGGAGGATATCTCCATGGAAGACTATAGAATGGAATTTGGCAGACTATATAAAAGCCTGCAGAAACACAACCTGGAATTTCCACAGTCTGTGTTGGCCTTTAAATTACTTGACTGTGCTAGAGTGAGCAACATGGATAGGCTCCAGGTTTTGACAGGAGTTCAGTTTACTGATAAGGTTACCTTATTCGAACAGATGACAAAAGCTTTACAAAAGTTTCTGGGGAAACATTCAATTCCGATGGCTCTGATGACCCAAATAGGTTAGCCTGCAAAAAGGCAGAATATGGAAGATACACTACTAACAGGATGGCAAAATCGTATGGCTACGAACAGGGCTCAAGACTATAGAAGGAGAGTGAGACAAGGATATTATGAAGACAGAAACTCAGTTAGAACCTACAATAGGAAGATGAACCCCAGAAATGCATGGGGCATGAGAAATCGATGTTTTTGATGTGACTCTCAATACCATTATGCTTTCAACTGTCCAACGCGTTATGATAGAGTGTTTGAAGTGACACATGACACGGAAGAGTCAGAAGAGGAAAAAGATAGTGACCAGAAAGAAGGCATTGTCCTATTGACAAGCAATTTTACACCAGTAATGAGGGTGTTGGTTGCAGAATCCTTCAACTGTGCTGTATTGGACGGTGGCTGCACATCTACTGTGTGTGGAATTGACTGGTTACAATGTTATCTGGACTCTTTGAATGCTGAAAATCGCAACAAGGTTTAGGAATTTGAAAGTTCCACAAGTTTCAAGTTTGGGGATGATAATACTCTGAAGTCGCTGAAAAGAGTGGTGATCCCTTGCAATATTGCCGGAGTGAATCATTTCATTAGCACGGATGTTGTATCAAGTGAGATACCTTTGCTTCTGAGCAGACCGTCGATGAAGAAAGCACACATGAAACTGGGTATGGAACAGGATAAGGCAACAGTTTTTGGAAAGACGGTGGACTTACAATTTACACAGTCGGGACACTATTGTATTCCATTACTGACAAATAATATTTCAAGTAGAGTGGTTAAGGATGTGTTAATGGCAGTTGAAAATGGGACTTTAGCTGATAAAAAGCTTGTGGTATTAAAACTGCAAAGGCAATTTGCACATCCGTCTCCTCGGAGGCTGACAAATTTATTAAAGGATGCAGGGGTAAGGGATGACGACTATACTAAACTGACAGAACAGGTGAGTGACCGCTGTGAAGTTTGTAGGAAGTACAGAAGGACACCAGCATGACCGATAGTATCCCTACCTTTGGCCAGGGATTTCAAAGACATTGTGGCCATGCACCTTAAGATCTGGGATACTGCAAAAATATATTTATTTTGCATTTTTTAGATTTAGCAACCAGATTTAGTCAATCAACGAAAGTACGAAGTAAAGAAAAGAGAGTAATTCTGGATCAAATCGTGGAAAAATGGATCGGGACAGGAATGGGTCCATCGGCAAAATTTCTTACGGACAATGGGGGAGAATTTGCTAATGATGAGTTTAGGGATATGTGTGAAAACGTGAATATCAGAGTTATGAATGCGGCTGCAGAAAGCCCATTTAGTAATGGTGTCTGTGAAAGAAATCATCGATGACATGCTTCGGAAAATTTTGGCAGATCGACCAAATTGCAGGCTAAATTCAGTTTCAGCATGGGCAGTACATGCAAAGAATTCATTGCAGATGGTTGGGGGCGATAGTCCTTATCAATTAGTGTTTGGTAGAAATCCTAAAATTCCATCCATTTTGGATGACTAGCGTCCAGCTTGGGAGGGGACTACAATTAGCTCTGGTTTTGCTGAACATTTAAATGCATTACATAGCAGCAGAAAAGCTTTTTTGGAAGCAGAAGTCTCTGAAAGAAGTCACAGAGCTTTAAGACATATCGTACGGCCATCAGATGCCGTTTTTCAGCAAGGAGACATGGTATACTATAAGAGAGACAATTCTAATGAATGGAAAGGCCCAGGGAAGATCATAGACATCGACGGCAAAACAATTATTTTGCAACATGGTAATCAAACTGTTAGGGTACATTCATCAAGGATAATGGGTACAGATTACAAATTTTCAAATTTAGACAGAGCAGACAGACATGCCGAGGAACCAGAGTCATCTGGTACGCATGTGTTACAGAACTATGAGGACCAGTTAACTGATATAGACAGGGTTTCTGTAGAGGAACACAACACTTCTGATGAATTAGAACAGGCCATTTTTCCGAAAGAGCAAATGCCAAAAGTTGGTACAAAAGTGACATACTTGCCTGAAGGATCTAGTCAATGGAAGGATGCAACTGTTATTAGTAGAGCAGGGAAGGCCACTGGAATGTATAAACATTGGTTGAATGTACAGCATTCAGGGGAAGGAGTCAAGACAATGGATTGGGAAAACAAAGTTCAAAAATGGAGGGCACAGAAACGCAGTGCCAGTTCAGATAGTACATCGGATAGTGAACAGGTCCGCAGGAAAAGGCCGAGAACTATTGAAAGGACTTCCCACAGCAGAAGGGAAAGATCAAGCAGTAGCAGTACAGAATGAGATACCAGGTGGGAGAGGGAATATAGTTTATCAAGATCGCGGAACATGATTAAGAATACGAATACTAATAGGAGTAGAAGCCCACATGCACGTGAGATTTTGGTGGCTTCAAATAAATTTGATGAAAAAGTTATCAAAGATGCTAAACAGCAAGAATTGCACAGTTGGAGCGAATTTGGGGTATACACAGAAGTACCAGATAGGGGACAAAGAGCTCTATCCCACAGATGGATTTGCATGGAAAAGGTTCTTCCGGATGGAACTTATAAGGAAAAGGCCAGGCTTGTGGCAAGGGGATTTGAAGAAAACTTAGAAGATCAGGATTTAAGGGTAGATTCACCTACAGCAGGAAAGGTTATTTTACAGATCTTCTTGGCTCTATTAGCCACAAAGGCATGGGAATGCAAATCTATAGATATAAAAGCTGCCTTTTTGCAGGGGCATCAGCTCCAGAGAGACATTTTTCTCCGTCCTCCTAAAGAAGCAGCTAACATAGAAGGGGTACTCTGGAAGTTGAACAAATGTGTATATGGACTAAATGATGCATCTAGAGTCTGGTATTTTTCGGTAAGGTCAATTTTGTTAAAGTTAGGCTGTTGCCAGTTGAAAGCAGATCCTGCAATGTTTTACTGGCACTATAAAGGAAATCTTTCTGGCATTTTTATGATGCATGTCGATGATTTTTTGTGGGGTGGGACTAGTGATTTTGAAGCTATTGTAATCTCTGGTTTGAGGAAAGAATTCAGGGTTGGAAATCAGGCTTCCGGTGCATTTAAATATATTGGACTGGAAATCGGACAGACTAAGTTAGGGGCAACTTTACGTCAGCAATCTTATTTGGAAAGCATCAGCCCAATAGCAATTAGTCGTGGCCGGGTTTCACAAAAAGACCCAATGGTTTCAAAGATAGAAAAAGAGCAACTGCGAGGTTTAATTGGGCAACTGAATTGGTTAGGTAGACAGACTAGACCGGATGTGAGTTTTGATGTCTTAGAGTTGAGTACAAAAATGAATGATCCCAAAGTGGAAGACATAACAAGAGCAAATAAAGTGTTGGCCAAACTAAAAATGCAGCAGTGTGTTTTGAAGTTCCCGGTTATAGGTGACCGTAGGCACTTGAAACTCACAGTTTATAGTGATGCGTCCTATGCAAATTTATGTAATGGGGTTTCAAGCGCAGGTAAACAATGGTAAAAGTTGCCCGCTTGTGTGGGAAACAAAGAAAAAAAGGAGAGTGGTAAAAAGCACTTTGGCTGCTGAGATGTTAAGTCTTGTAGAGGCGGTGGATATGGCCTTTTATATAAGTCAGATATTGACAGAAATTTTGGGATTAGGGGATTTGGGTAATATACCTATTGACTGTCACATTGACAATAAATCCCTGTGGGAAAATGTGCACTCTACAAAAAGTGTCAATGAAAAGAGATTACGGATAGGCATCGCAAGTTTGAAGCAGATGTTGGACAGAGGGGAAATAACAAAAATTAAATGGGTCGACAGTAGCTATCAACTGTCAGACTGTTTTACGGAAAGAGGGGCGAGTTCACAGAAACTTTTGGATATTGTTAATGAAGGGCGCTTGTTTCTTGACTGGTTTTTTTTTTCTTTCTCGTCCAAACAAAAAAAAACTGAAAAAAAGGGGAGAAATCATGTGTGTTTTTGAGTTTCTTGAAATTTTGTTTTCACCTAACTATTTTTTTTTCTCCAAGGATAGGGAGACTGTTAAGTAATGGGTTAAAAGACATTGCAATTAGTTGTCTCATTTATGTTAAGTATCCCTTAACTGACACTGATATGTAAAGGGGCTTCAGGTGGCCTCTGTCAGGTGATGTGTAGTTAGAGTTTTGTGCAAAGTCTGTTAGAATGAAATAAATGTTTGTTGGTGAAAAAGGAACAGAACTTTGACTCTTCATATCACAGCAACTAAAACGTCTAACACAGTACAGGCAGGCTGAAGATGACAGTGGCTAGATCCAGAAGCTGGGAGTAGTTAAATATCCAATTATTTGAAGATACCACTGGTGAATCTACTCGATCTAGGTTGTGTAAGAAGTGTTAAGCAGATTTTACAGATAAGTGCCAGTCTTGATGACAATTTGCCTGTGGAACTCAAGTTGGTCATACTGACAGCGGGGATCAGACTACATTGTAAAGAAGAGGAGCTAAAATCTTTGTTACCAAGTTTTGAAGGATTTTGTGACTGAGATTGATGGCATATGTATGCTGAGTGGACGGACAAGTCGATTCATAAGATTTTTCATAGTTGCTTTTGCCATTTAATGTGTAATTTATAGTTTGCAATGGGCAACATTTTGCTTGTTAATTCATATTTAACTGACATTGATTCCGGGTTTTAGAATATAGGTGAGTACCCAAGGCCGTATTTAATGTTTACTTTGTTTGACTCTTGTACAATAAAATAAATCTTTTGTTTTATACTGTGAAATATTGTGGCTTAATTCTTTCAGTAATTAACTGGAATTATGGATTTCTTCAAAAAATATGATTACTGATTTGAATTAAGATTTTAGCATTAGAGATAGCATCACGTGAAAATTTGCAGATGACATAAAACTTGGAAGTGTTATGAACTGTGAGGAGGATAGTGATAGACAGGCTGCTGGATGGGCGGGCTTGTGGCAGACAAAATATAATGCAGTGGAATAGTGAATTTTAGCAAGAAGAGCAAAGAGAGGCAATATAAATAAAATATACAATTCAAAAGGAGTTGCAGGAGGGTGTTAACGGTTATATGTGCACAAATCATTGAATGTAGCTGGGCAGGGAGAGAAAGCTGTTAAAAAGGCACATTGGTCTTAATAAATACAGGCATAGAGCATGGAGCAGGCCATGTGGGAAAGAGCCCAAAGGCAGGCAGGCGCTAAAGTTTCAAGGCATTTTCCTGGAGTTGGGATCCAGGTCCCCCAATTACAGATGGGTAGCCAAGTGAGCTAGTTAAAGGCATATGTTTCAGGATTCCCTCTCTCCCAAACCTCTAACCTCCCAATGCAGCAGGAACAAGAGCAGCTGCTTGAAGACCGCCTCCTGCTGGCAGACTAGTGATGGACGTTGGAGTGGACAGTTCCTCAGGCAGGTCGTTGAAGCCTTCCTCATCTACCTGGCCGCAATTCAGTCACAGGCTGCACTGTGGAGGAAATCTTACCTCCATAATGGTGGCCCAGCTGCTAGTGCCACTTTTGCATTTAAAGGTTTAAAAAGTCGGAGAGAGAGGGTGCCAGGTGACTGCTTCCTACTCAGTGCAGGGGTATCCCCTGCATTTAAACCCAACATTGGTACCTGGGCCAAAAAGACAAAATGCTGCTCTTGCAGTAGTAAAGCAAGGGAACCAGGATGAGTCTTTATTGAACACTAGTTCAGCCTCAACTGGAGTATTTCAAATCTAGCCAAATCTAGCAAGGTCTTGAGACTGGGTGCAGGATTCAAGGATATTTAAGGGAAGATAGTTTTCAGTTATGTGGATAGGGAGTAGCTGGGACTTTTGTTGTTAGAGAAGAGGGTGGAGAGGCGATTTGATGGAAGTGTTCAAAATCATGAGGCATCTCGACAGAATAGATAAGGAGAAACAGTCCCAATGGTGGACAGGTCACGGGCCAGAGGACACTAATTTAAGGTAAACAGCAAAATAACCAGACGCGAAGTGAAGAAAAAAACATTTTACACAGTGGCCTAAACCTTTTGGTCCTGCCTGTCTTCGGAATTGTCGCAGGCAGGACAGATATTTTGATGGACAAGTGAAAGGCCTGTTTGGGTTCCTTTTCTGGGAATTTCCAGTCCCTGGGCAGGCAGGACTGGAAAATCCCATCAGTAAGTGGTTAGCATTGCCTGACAGCATGATGGAGGCAGTTTCAATTGTGGCTTTCAAAAGAGAATAATACAAGGACCTGAAGCAAAAGCAATTGCAGAGTTGGTGGTGGAAAGATCAGGGATATCGGAGTGGCTGTTGCAGAGAACCTGCATTGACGGGATATAACCATTCTATGATTCTGTCTCATTCCAACACATGGAAAAAGAAAATAACGGGGGCATTAAAAAAACGTTCAAATGAGCAGTAGCGATAAAATAGAGAAGACTTGAAATGCCACAATGATAGGAAAGAGGTGGGATCATAGACAGAAGGGGAGGAATCTGCATTAGGCACCTCACTGTGTCTTCCTTCCTATCCTGACCTGGTATACAAATTTGTGTATTGCTCTTGTTACACATCTTTGCCTCTTCAAGCTTTGTGTTCTATTTTATGTTCTATTTTAAAAGCTCCATTTAGCTTTGATTGTACAAATATTCTTCCATGATATTTCATTTCTGATTTGTTTTCATCGTTACTATGGATCCTCTTTCTATATGGTGCATATCAATCCCTACCGATGGGATTAGAATACTAAGGTTGATATTTTTGACCGGCGTAGATGTAATGGGGTGGAAGGCCTTTCCTGTGCTGTACACCCCTATCACTCTGTGATGATTGCTAAGCCTCTGCTGTTTTTTACCCAATTGATAAATGATTATGGAGAAAGTCCTATGTAAACGTATTCTCCAATGTCAGTGTGTTAATTGTGGCAAACTATCTTGCCTTGGCTGAGAGCTGATATATGGCAGCATGGCTCATGTGTTTGATGTGTGTGGACCTCCTCCAAGATACTTCAAGGTTACTGTTTTCATTATTTTTCCATTACTAGTTGGAAACTGATAATATTTGCAGTGTGGACATATTGCCTGCATACCTGAAAAAGAATTTCAAGGTTATAATCAAATCAATGATTTTCAGTAACATCTTCAACTGGGGTCTTTGAATTTATAAAAGTAGATTGATGCACTGATCCAGTTTTTTTTGTGGACATTTTGAAGTTAAAAGTAGTGCTACATGAGGTACAATATTACTAACTTTAAATGAAGGAAATGGAAAGCTGACACAATCTGCAGCACCATCAGTTTTGTGTCAAACTACAAAGAAATGTTGTATCTTGCAGAACAAGGGTAGAAATACTTTTTTAACAGGTGTTTTCTGAAAATAAGAACATAAATTGTGCTCATTGTGTGACTACTCATCAGTTACAAAGGAAAATCCATGTTTTATACATTTTGCTCAAAATCTATCCAATGTGAATTTCATCATATCGCCAGATTTGTACTTTGAAAATTTGTTCTGCTTGATATCTAAATTCAAAAGGCTTAAACAGAACTAAACGTGCTTAAAAATCACAAGCCGCTCTCGCCATGTCGGTCAAGTCTGCTTGGTTTCTAAATAACTAATATATTGTATGGATTATTGGTTCTTTGTGAAAGTGTGTTTTGAAAGCACATTTAATGAAGGAGAAAGCCAAAAGTTGGTATGCCATTGTGACAATGTATTTTGGTAGAATTCATACCCTAATGAGGTTGTGAGTTAACAGCTTTGTTTTAAAAAGATATTTTAATAACAATGCTTCTTAAATAGCTTCCGAAAAAGAGTCATATTGGACAGGAAGCGTTAACTCTGCTTCTCCCTTCAGGGATGCAGCCAGATTTGCTGAGTTTTCCCCGCATTTTCTGTTTTTATTATTACTTGAACAGCTTTCTGTTCTGAGTTATCATGCAGATAGGATAGTGTCAGTGTGTTTCCAATAGATGGAATTGGGCCTTGGACACTGAGAGCAGGAAGACATAGATAGTTTACTCTGAGGAGCTGCTGCTGAAGGTGTAGTAGGTAGAAACTATTTCCTGGTTAAAGATCTCAAAGACAGTTGCAATAGTAATCTAGGCACTGATTCTGGTGAAACTAACAAACAACAAAGGCCCGTAACTTCTGCAACGTTCGCGACTTAAATCACTGGTACGCCGCGCATGCGCGGCGTGACAACCTGGAAGTGTGGCCGTTCAGAAATGTGCGCTAAAAGCGCATGCCGTTTAAACTCCCGGCCAATTTTTTTGTTGTCTGCTTGAAGCTCTGCGCTGCTGAATGAAAAATCCAGCTGCAGCACTAACTTCAGCTACTTACCTGGATTTTTGGTGAGTTTTTACACCTTTTTATATACACAGAAATCTTTCAGTCTAGCAGGGACAGGAGACATCAGGAGACATTTTCTTGGTAGGATAATGTTTTATATTATTAGTGTTTAGCGTGTATAAATATGTTTAGAATGTAAATGAAATGAATGGAAGATATTTTGTTTTAAACTTTGGTTTGTCATGAGGCTGTTCATTCCATTAAAAGGGTACTTTACTGTATAAAGTGAGCTTGAAGTCACTGACAGTGAAATAACTTTTTTTTAAACCTCGCTAATGAGTAGGATTGTTCATCTAAGATACTCATTGTTACTTTCCATGGGTTCTGTGGGTCCTTGTGTGGCTGATGTGCCCAATCCTGGAGTTGCATCTTCAATCACTCAATTGGCAGAGTTTCCAAAAGGTGGGATCGGTCCTTGGACACTAAGTTGCCGGTATTCCTTTCTCAGATTCCTTTACTGGGCCTCCTCTTGCCGTCAGGTGTTCTTGAAGAAATGTGACCCTTCAATCAGGAGGTTCTCTTCTGAGCAAAGGTCTTCCAGGCATTGATGTCTAAGTTCCATTTCTTGAGGTAAGCCGACAAGGTGTCTTTGAAGAGCTTCATTTGTCCTCCTCTTGTTCGGAATCCTTCCTTGAGCTGGGTGAAGGAGATTTGCTTTGGCAGTCAGAATTCTGACATCCTAAGCATATG
Organism: Scyliorhinus torazame; assembly: GCF_047496885.1. Lineage (NCBI taxonomy): Eukaryota > Metazoa > Chordata > Chondrichthyes > Carcharhiniformes > Scyliorhinidae > Scyliorhinus > Scyliorhinus torazame. The sequence continues at coordinate 126,532,017 of NC_092710.1, read as the reverse complement.
GTCAGCCCAGCAGAGTTGGTTTTGGATGATCATGGCCTTGGTACTGGTGCTATTGATTCCTTCAAGGGCACTAATCTTAGCACGCCTGTCCTCCCAGCTGATTCAGAGCTAAAGTACATTTGGATTTTGCAATGTATTTTAAGCAGAGTTGTTTACAAGTTTCCTTAATGTAATGTACATCCTTAGAAGCCTTAGTGGTTACTTCAAGTACTTTAACAAAGTTTAATGCCTTAGTTGATATATGCAAGCCTCCTGTGAGCTAATGTAAACTATCTGTCTGACAGGAATTGCAGCAAGTAAATTACCCACCCTTAAGAGTGTACTGCCAAAGGACATCCCAAAATAATGTCAGAGGAGATGTGTGCCAGGACACTGCGCTTCAGCAGTTGCTGCTTTCAAACGTTGAGCTTGTCAATTAACAATTGTCATAACCCTCCACTTCCCCCGCCTCTTCCGTCCCTCCCCTTTCCAAATAGATAGGACCATTGTGTTTAAGTGAGAAAATACATAGTGAAAAAATATAACGTTGAGGCAGTTTTATGACATTGTTCAGCTGATAAAGTTAAATGTTAAGGTGAATGTTAACTGGTTTCAAAGTTTTGTATTTATAAAATTATTTTTGTTAATAAATATTTAGCATTAAACTTTATAAGCTTCTGCAAATGTCTTACTGAAACATCAGAACGCAACATTTAATCGAGGTAATGATAAATGAATAAGATAATTGGAGTAAAAAAGGCACACACTTATTAACATGGGTAACATGACGGCACACTAGTTAGCACTGCTGCTTCACAACACCATTGTTCAATTCAGACCTTGGGTGACTGTCGTGTTTGTACATTCTCCCTGTTTCTGCAATGGTTCCCAGTCCCTTGGAATAGAACCATAGAATTCCTACAGTGCAGAATGAGGTCATTCAGCCCATCAAGTCTGCACCAACCCTCTGAAAAAGAGTACCTACCTGGGTCCACTCCCTCACCCTATCCCTGAAACCTAACCTGTACATCCCTGGACACTAAGGGACAATTTATCATGGCCAATCCACCTAACCTGAATATCTTTGGACTGTGAGAGGAAACCAGAGCACCCTGAGGTAACCCACGCACACACGGCGAGAACTTACAAAGTGCACACAAACAGTCACCCAAGGTGTGAATTGAACCCAGGTCACTGTGAGGCAGCAGTGCTAACCACTGTGAAACCGTGCCCTTGCCGTTTCCTCTCAGTGCTTTGATTTCTTCCCACAGTCCAAAGATTTACAGCTTAGGTGGATTAGCCTTGCTAAATTGCCAATAGAATCCAAAGATTATGTCATCTTATGGGGATAGGGCGGGAGCATGGGTTTGGTTGGGTGCTCTTTCGTAGTGTCAGTCCAGACGTAATGGACTGAATGACTTTCTTATGCACTACAGTGATTCTATAAATGCTAATCAAATAAAAACCAGATGAAACAAGGACAGTGTCAGCAAAAGGCCCTGGGACGCTTTTAAAATCTTATGACCATAATCTAAATTAAAACATACAAACCTTCTTAAGCATGCCGCACGTAAAGTTATATAATAATATAGTGCAGATTTAAATAGTTTAACAGATTTAAAACAATAACCAAATCTATATTCATTATAAACCATGACCATTAATCATAAAAAAAAATTTAAAAAGATTCAACAACAATAATAATGCCTGTTTAAAAGAAAGAGCAAAGAAGCTGTTTGAAAAAAAATCTACATACATTTAAAACACTTGTTAAAATAGTTACCCTTTGTTCTCTATCTAAATCTATGTTTAAATGCCTGCCCTCAATGGGCGTCCCCAAACTGGCCATTAAATAACTTCAAACTCACTTTATACATTAAAGTACCCTTTTAATGGAATTAACAGCCTCATGAAAAAACAAAGTTTAAAAACATATATATATGTTCCTTTCATTTGATTTGCATTTTAACCATATTTATAATTGTTAAATACGATCAATATAAAACATTAACCTACTAAGAAAATGGGTCCCGATGTCTCCTGCCTCTGCTAGACTGAAAAGTTTCCTTGTAAGTAAAAAGGTGTAAACACTCACCAAATATCCGGGTAAGTGGTCCAAGTTAGTGTTGCAGCTGGATTCAGACATGAATGCTAAAAGCGTGCAGCATTTAAACTCCCAAACATTTTTTTGGTCTGATTGAAGACTTGCGCAGGTCTTCAATCAGACCAAAAAAATGTTTGGGAGTTTAAATGCTGCACGCTTTTAGCATTCATGTCTGAATGCCCACATTTCTGGGTTGTCACGCTGCGCATGTGCAGAGACTTAATCACAAATCCTCCATGAAGCTATGGGCCCCTACATCCTCCACACTGGGACTGGTCAGATAGATCAAAAATGTTATTTTTTAGTGTTGGACATTCTTATTTTCCCAATTGGATTCAGACATAGAAGCCATCTGTGAGGAAACAACATTTCAGTGTATGGCATCTATCAAAATTCACTGCACCTACCTTTCTTAAAATGTATTAATTCATGTGATGTGCGCAGCACTGGCAAGGCTAACATTTATTTCCCATCCCTAATTGCCCTTGAGAAGGTATTAGTGCACCTCCATCCTTGAACTGCTGCAGTTTGTATGGCGTAGGTACACCCACAGTGCTGTTAGGGACAGAGTTCCAGAATTCCGACCAAGCAGTGAAGCAGGATTGTCAAAACAGTTCCAAGTCAGGATGATGTGCAATTAGTTATTTTGAAATTGTGTGACAAATGTGCTTGGTTTTAAACAGGAAGCAGAAAGGACCCTTCTTGGCAGCTTTCCTGCAAAAAAATGCACTCCTCCCCAAAAACCAATAATGGTTCTATGGTGATTGACCGTCTAGTTAAGTATGTTTGCCGATACGAATGTTGAGCAGACATAATGTCAATGCTTCTAAGAATGAAGCTACAATGCATCGATCAAAAGAATAGGATTTTCAAAACCCAATCAATATGATTCAAGTGGATTATGTGGAAATAGTTTAAACGTATCCTATATCCAATATTATTTCAAAGTTCCTGCAGGCAAATATTCACAATGTCAAGTGTTAAAATAATAACAACAGATTGCATATAGATAGTGCCTTTATCATAGTACATCATCCTGAGTCACTTCATAGAAATGTTGTCAAGTTAAATCTGACACTTGGGGGGGAATTTAGCAGCTCCATTATAGTGCCGTTCAAAGCTCCATTGATTTCAGCGGGACTTGAACATCCCACTGGTGGGAGGGGCTGTAAAATTCCACCTAAGTTCACAAAAGGAGATATGAGGAGGAGAAGGAAATAAAAGCAATGGGTTGAAGAAAAATGGGTTCTGGACAGGTTGAGGGATTTTGGCAGTGTATTCCAGAGCTTAGCGTCTCAGTTAATGAAGATATAGTTGGAAACGATAAAGCATTAGAAATGGATGTGCAAAAGGCTACAATTGGTAGCTCGAGTTGGTGGAGCACAGAGATCTCAGAGAGTTGCAGAGCTTGAGAAAGTTACAGAGATAGGGAGGGAGTGAGACAAAGAGGAAAATGAAAAGAAGAACAGGACATTTTAAATTGAGAGCTTGCTGGACAGGGAGATATGTAGGTCACAAAAGTGATAGGTGATTAGGGACTTGGTGTTAGGATACAAGCAGGACCGTTTTGTATATGCTCACATTTAAAGGGCAGGAGATGAGGAGTTGGCTGGGAGAGCATTGGAATTGTCAAGTCTGGATAACAAAGGCATAGATGAGGGTTTCAGCAGGGGAGAAGCTGAGGTAGGTGAATACAGGCAATATTCCAAATGGGGAATTTGGCAGTCATTTTGAAGAAGAGGAGATGGGTCAGGAATTCAGCTCAAGGTAAACCACAACACCAAGGCTGCGAATTGTGCTTCAATCTTAGACGGTTGCCAGGGAGAGGAGTGGAGTCAGTGACTAGGAAAAATCATAAACAATGGCTTCAGCCTTCCTAATTTTTAATCGGAGGAACTTTCTGTCCATCCAATTGGGATATCAGACAAACAATGTATCAAATCCAAGGGAATCCAGATGTCAAGAGAATCCATGGAAAGGTAGAGCTGAATGCTGTCAGTGCATGTGGAATTCTGCCTATCACTGAATAGATAGGGCTGAATCCAGGGTGCAATCCCATCCATCCAGCTAGACATCAGAAGGGAGGTGTTGGGGTGATAGTGTGCCCAAACATCAATTGTGTCAAACATTTCAGACAGGTCAGAAAGGATGAGGAGGACTTCCATGTTGCACCAGGAAAACATGAATTACAAGATAGGTGGGCCCAAACTTGGGAGACAACAACATCATTAAGGGCTTTGAAGCAGAAAGGGAGAGTGGAAGTTTCCAAGGACAGAGGGCAGGAATTTTAAGGGAGCACGATGATGGCAGATTCAAAGAGGAGAGGGACAGTACCTGAGGAAAGGATACAGTTAATAATATCAGATAACATGGGGAAGAGGAAGGGAAGTTGGCTGGTCAGCAGTTTGTTGGGAATAACATTGAGGCAGTATCAGCTGAGACATGGTTGGAGGTAGATAGCAGAGAATCCTGTTTGACCTGGTGGATAAGAGAAAGGGAAGGAATTCGGGGAGCTAAACAGCCAGTGTCAATCTTACCAACAAAATGTATTTTAGCCCTTCACACATGTTGGAGATGAGAGTGGAAGGGACAAGGGAGAGAGAGGGGTTTATGAAGGTTTATTAACTTGTAATCAGTTAAGTGCAGCACGGTGGCGCCGTGGGTTAGCATTGCTGCCTCACGGTGCTGAGGTCCCAGGTTCGATTCCGGTTCTGGGTCACAGGCCGTGTGGAGTTTGCACATTCTCCCAGTGTTTGTGTAGGTTTTGCCCCCAAAACCCAAAGACATGCAGGGTGGGTGGATTGGCCATGCTAAATTGACCCTTATTGGAAAAAATGAATTGGGTAATCTAAATTTATTTTTCAAAAACAACTTGGAATCAGTTATATATCAACATGCAAATAAACTTCCTGTGTCAAGGGGCTGATGTTTCCAATTTCCATACAATACTATATGCAACAAACTAGCATGGCCATTTATTGAGAACAATTTATGATTTTGCAACTTGCGTGGATTTAGAGACTTGCTACATGACGTTTAATAATAATAATATTTATTAGTATCAAAAGTAGGCTTACATTAACATTGCAATGAAGTTACCATGAAAATCCCCTAGTTGTCACACTCTGGTGCCTACTTTTGGCCCTGGTACCTACTCGGGTACACAGAGGGAGAATTCAGAATGTCCAATTCACCTAACAAGCACGCCTTTCGGGACTTGTGAGAGGAAGCCGGAGCGCCCGGAGGAAACCCACGCAGACACGGGGAGAACGTGCTTTATACCAAGCCCCAATTCGCCAACTTATACTCATTTCTATAAATACTCGGTGCTATCGAGTACAGAGGAAAAATTACCCAGTGATTCCTATACTACACGGTGACTGTTGTTTTAAATTGACCTTCTCTGAAATAAATAACCCATTTCCTTGTTCAGGATGAGCATCCATTTGATGCATTGTACAGGTAAGATTGCTTATTTATTTCCTCCTTTCGCCAAATGCATGAGAAAAATGTCAGATATTCAATTTTATATTTGTATGAGTTTAAGTGAAGTAGCTTTTTTTCAATGCTCATGATATTTTTGGATTCCACCATTAAATCAGTAAATGATTTTTTATTTAACCACTGCTTTTTTCAGTGAGATTAGGTGCAATCAATAAACATCCTTTCATTGGTGATTGTGATTGATCAAACAGCATTTTGGAGTTGCATAAATTTCTGAACACAGACAGAAAAATAACACAAAATGGAATCTGTTTTCTTCATTTTTATCAAATGGAAGGTGATACTAAATGACGAAGTGGTAACACATAAGATTACAGAATAGCTCATCAATCAAAAAGGTGCTGCAGCAAAAAAAAATAATAAATGCGCCAAAGAGTTTTATAGTCAACAGTTTAAAACATTAATGTTTTTCATATCCTACTGTACTTGTTAGAGGTTTGCAACAATCGCACACATTCCTTAAATCTTATTCCAGAAAAACAGGTCAAAAAAGGTGCAATTATTTTTTTTAAAATAAATTTAGAGTACCCAATTATTTTTTTCCAATGAAGGGACAATTTAGCGTGGCCAATCCACCTAACCTGCACATCTTTGGGTTGTGGGGGTGAAACCCACGCAGACACGGGGAGAATGTGCAAACTCCAAACGGACAGTAACCCAGGGCCGGGATTCGAACCTGGGTCCTCAGCGCCGCAGTCGCAGTGCTAACCACTGTGCCACATGCCGCCCAAAGGAAAATTATGACACTTATTAAATTGTTACTCCCCAACAAGTATCCATGAGCTCTTTCAGAATAAGAATATAAGAGGATGTATTTTTAAGTTGCAAACATATTTCCAAATATAGTTTCAATACACTGGCATCTCGTCTTTCGCCATTCAAACACTCAAATGATACACCCAATAGTTCCGCTGTCAGGAAAATAAATTGAAAGCATCCACAGAAACTGCAAAACATTCATGGCAATATTGCCACAGTAACCATAATTAAACTTTAATTAGTTCATTTAAATGATTATATTCAGATTTCGTCTGAGTAGCAAAATGTCAGCAACGTTGCAGCAAAACATAAAACCTCTGGGATTTAAATGTTGCAAGTTATTTTTATGTCTTGTTAGCACTAAAGATTCTTGTGTATTGATTTTGCTGTTCGTAAAATATGCCCAAAATAAGGAGAATCAGTTCAGTGACTATTGGCTGCAGAAAGTAGGTCATAAAATAATTCCAAAAGAAGATTCACTAATGTGACATGTGGCTACTTTTTTAGATTTGTTCAATGGATGTGAGATTTGTTGATAAGGTCAGTATTTGTTGTTGTCTCCCCCCCCCCTTGTGCAAGTAGTGATCAGCATAACTATAAGGAGCGGTTGAGGATCCTAGGTCTGCACTCAATAGAGGTTAGAAGGGTGAGGGGGATCGCATTGAAACTTACATAATACAATGAGGCCCAGATAGAGGGAAGGCGATGTTTCCACCAGTAGGGGAAATTAGAACCAGAGGGCACAATCTCAGACTGAAGGGACGATCCTTTAAAACTGAGATGAAGAGGTATTTCTTCAGCCAGAAGGTGATGAATCTGTGGAACTCATTGCCGCAGAAGGCTGTGGAGGCCAAGTTCTTTTTTATATCGGCATCGCTGGTTAGGTCAGCATTTGTTCCCAATCCCTGAGAACATTTAAGAGTCAACCACATGTGGGTCTGGAGTCACATGTAGGCCAGGCCAGACCAGGTAAGGACGGCAGATTTAATTCCCTAAAGGACATTAGTGAACCAGATGGGTTTTACAACAATCAACAATGATTTCATTCCCTAAATTTCATAGATTTCAATAGATTTCATTCCCTAAAGGACATTAGTGAACCAGATGGGTTTTACAACAATCGACAATGATTTCATGGTCACCTTTAGACTTCTAATTCCAGATTTTTATTGAATTAAAATTTCACCATCTATCATGACAGGATTCGAACCCAGAACCCCAGATCATAGATCATAGAATTTACAGTGCAGAAGGAGGCCATTCGGCCCATCGAGTCTGTACTGGCTCTTGGGAAGAGCATCCCACCCAATCCCCATAACCCAGTAACCCCACCCAACACTAAGGGCAATTTTGGACACAAAGGGCAATTTAGCATAGCCAATCCACCTAACCTGCACATCTTTGGACTGTGGGAGGAAACCGGAGCACCCGGAAGAAACCCACGCACACACGGGGAGGATGTGCGGACTCCACACAGACAGTGACCCAAGCCGGAATCGAACCTGGGACCCTGGAGCTGTGAAGCAATTGTGCTATCCACAATGCTACCGTGCTGCCCAGAATCATGATTCTGAGTGTCTGGTTTACTAGTCCAGCGACAATACCACTACGCCACTGCTTCACTGAGTGTCTTTAAGACAGAGGGAGATAGGTTCCTGATTAATAAGAGGATCAGGGGTTATGGGGAGAAGGCAGGAGAATGAGGATGAGAGACATATCAATCATGATTGAATGATGGAGCAGACTCAATGGGCCGATTGGCCTAATCCTGCTCCTATGTCTTATGGTCTTACAATGGAGTGGCTTGCTAGGTCTTTTCAGAGGGCAGCTAAGATTCAACCACATTTGGTTTTGGAAAGAGGTGAGACTGGGCAAGGACAGCAAATTGACTTACCTAAAGAGCATTCGTGAATCAGTTGGATTTATGACAATCTGGAAATTTCATGGCCATTAGTACCGATGTTAATGTTTGATTCCAGATTTTATTCATTGTTAAAACTTGAATTTCCGAATTCGGATTTGAATTCATGCCTGAAGGGCAATATTCCAGACCTCTGGATTACTAGTTCAGTAACATAACTACAATATTATTGTATTTCCATGCCACCGGTGATCATATTAATAAATATACTTTTATTTTCTTGGACAATGGTTAATGTATAAGGCTAGAAATTGATAGTTGTAGCACACACTAATGTGTTACAAATTTCACTGCAATTCCTCACCGTAACTAGCCTGTAGTCTGAAAAACCGTGCAAGAGCACTCGGCCCACACCACAGCTGTGTGTGCAGTTTGGAGAAATCAGTCAGATGTAACAAACTGGCTCTTTTTACAAATTTCTTGCAGATATTAATATGGTTGGACGTATAAGCTCACTAATAGGAATGAATGGACTCAGTATCTGAAGATTGTTTATTGCAACGTGAACCATGCCTGCCTCCTTTGATGATGGCAAATATCACAATTAACATTGACAGATCGAGCTGATAAAATAAAGAATCTGACAATTGACATGCAAATGTCCTCCATATATTTCATTTCACTTGTGCAGCCAATGGATCAGCAAGGCATTGATTGGCACTAAGCCCTTAGATTAGTATGAGCCCCTAGAAATATATGACTCATTTACACACTAAATGCTGCATTTACACAGTGAGCCACAGGGAATATCGAAAATTCATTAAGCTCTTTCCGTTATTGTTGGGAGATTTCATACCTCCCTGCACACTTAGGTACTGCAGGAAGTGAGCATTCTTTGAGTGAAATTTTAGAGAAAGTGAAGCTGGGGCGGGGGTGGGGGGGGGGGGTGGGGGGGGGGGGGGGGGCGGGCACGGCACTTTCAGTTTTATTTCCATTGCAGAATAGGGACAACAAAAAAGAAAAAGGATTCCAGTGCCAGAGATCACCACACCTTTTCCAATCATTAATGCCCAGGGAACAAATTTCAGACTTCTGATGACCCATGTGCTTAGGGTAACACATATTTTCATTTTGTTTGATATCCCTTTAAGACTAAAGTGGTCTGGGGAGTGTTCCAAAAAAGACTTAATTGGTTTTTTTAAAATGATGACATAATTAGATTCCAAGAAACGCCCATGTGGCCTGGTGTTACCATGGGGATGAACAGCGAAGAAGAAAAACGTGAATGAAAAGTCAATTGCTGTGGGGTTGGGTCAGCCAACATTTTCTGTTTGCAACTTCAGAATACACTGATAATTCGGGTGAGAGAGAATAAGCAGGGTTCTCTCTGAATGGAACAGTTTTCTGTTTGGCAGTTTTAGAACAGAATGGTGCAGGAGCAGAAATCTTGAGAATAGAGCAGAGACTGTGTTAATGTGTGGAATATACAGTTGGGAAGGACAGAACACTTAAAGACAGGAAGGGCACGAGATTGTAGATTGGACAATACCCAGTACTATTGTTTTAGTGTTGCGAGAACCCAGCAGACCATGTAAAGGATCAGGAAAGGAAGTGTCTGGAGGTTCTGTCGGGATTGGTGTGACCCGAGTGAGAAGGGATTTGTAGATATGAGCCTTGTTGATGATAACTGTATCCGGGGAGATCAGCAGAAATATGGCTGCTGACAAATGCAACACAATGGCGACCTTGCTTGGATGAGAAGTGAGTGATCATTAAATAAGGTAGTCAAATGATGTTGTACATGTTCCCACATTTATAGAACATGGAACATACAGTGCACAAGGAGGCCATTCGGCCCATTGAGGCTGCACCGACCCACCTAAGCCCTCGCTTCCACCCTATTCCCGGAACCCAATAACCCCTCCTAACCTTTTTGGTCATTAAGGGCAATTTAGCATGGCCAATCCCCCTAACTTGCACGTCTTTGGACAGTGGGAGGAAACCCACGCAGACATGGGGAGAACATGCAGACTCCTCACAGACAGTGACCCAGCGGGGAATCGAACCTGGGACCCTGGCGCTGTGAAACCATAGTGCTATCCACTTGTGCTACTGTGCTACCCAGGAACAGGAGCTAATGTGAGTACTTGTACCTACTTGAGGCGTCTCCTCGTATCAACAATTTAAAAAAAAAATGTTACAGGAAGCATTTTTAAATATATACATAACAAAGAAGAAAAACACAAAAAACAACCGCGGCAACAGAAAACAGCCAAAACATCCTTACACAACCTCAACAATCTTCCCCCCCGCTTTACCCGCTGATACACCGGCGCCTGCCCCCCATTTTTTTACTTTTAACTAAACCTAAACCGAAAGCCCCTTCCCCCCGCAGCTCAATACTCCCTAAAGAAGTCGAGAAACAGCTTCCACATTGAGGTGAACCCCTGAACAAAACATATGAACATGGTTCGCCTCCACCAAACTCCACCTCTCAGCTCACTCTATCTTCGCCTTGTGCACCCGGATCAAGAGGAACTCCCCCTTACCACCGCCTTCACGTCTCCCACAACGTGGAGGTACAAACCTCCCCTGTCTCCACCCCGAATGGTGAACATGATTTTCTATAAGTGCAGGAACTCTGCCAAATCGCTCAGCCACACCCCTGCACTCGGTGGCTCCGAGTCCTGCAGGAACAACAAAATCCATCTCTGAACTATCAGGGAGGCAAAGGCCAACATGTCGGCCTCTCTCCCCATCGGCACTCCTGGATCCTCCAACACTCCAAATATTGCCACCTCCGGACTCAGGGCTACCATTATCCCAAAATTTTTGACATTATATGCGCAAATCCCGTCCAAAACCGCCTCAAACTCAGACATGCCCAGAACAAAGGACATGGTTCACCTCCACAAAACTCAACCTCTCAGCCCACTCCACCCTTACACCGCCTTCACTGCCTCCCACAACGTGGTTGTGAAAACCTCCCCCATCTTAGTCTGCTTCACATACTTCCAAATAGCCGCTACCTTTTCGCAAACCTCCTTCTCTGCTAATAAACCCACATCCAACCTCCACTGAGGCCATTGCGGTCTCCCCTTTGCCACCCGCAAACCCACCCAATGCGGCGTGTGGTCAGACAACATGCCCGCTAAATTCTCCGATCCAATCACTTCCGCCAACAGTGCCTTGTCCAGGACAAAGAAGTCAATCCGGGAGTGCAACTGGTGGATGTGCAAGAAGTACAAAAATACCTCCCCCCCCCCCCATAATGAGCCAGTGTGTGTCCAGGTCTGGAATCTTTTCCAAAACCCACCTCAAAAACTCCACATCGTCCCAATTTGGGGCAAACACATTCACAAGCACCATGGGTTGCCCCCTCCAACCTCCCACTCACCAGCATAAATCTACCCCCAAGGTCTGTCACTACATTCCCCACCTCTTATTGATCAAGACTGCCACCCCCCTCGTCTACTTTCCAATCCGAAATGGAATACCTTCAACACCCAGCCCTTCCAGAACCTCGTCTGGTTCCCCCACCTTCAAATGTGTCTCCTGAAGAAACACCTCGTCCGCCTTCAACTCTTTAAATGTGTGAAAACGCAAGACCTCTTAATAAGCCCATTCAACCCCCAAACATTCCACGTAATCAACTGGATCAGGGAAGCTCCCCGCTCTCCCCCATCTCCCCCGGTCAGCCATCGCCCCTATTTAACCATCTCCCCCCAGGCCTCGCTCACCTTCTGGGCCTCCCCAAGGTGTCCGCCGCACCCTTAACCAACTGTCCACACTAACTCCACCCACTTCAGCATCCTTCCCTTCCCACCCCTCAAAAATAAAGAAAAAGAAAACCAATCCGCAATCCCCCTCCCCAACTCCGTCCACAGATGACCCCCCACTTTACTCTCATTAACTAGCCTACCTGCTAGCATGGTATTCCCCACTCGAGGCAATTGCCTACTCCCTTACTCCCTACCACTCCTCACCGCAATCCTCCAAGAATAGTTGAATGCACAAGCCACAGCCAAACATAGTAAATACAACAATACCCCCAGCATACACACCCGCATTCCCCGTACTGACATCTCCAATTTCAGTGTCCCCACATGTTTTCCTGTCCATTGATCTCTCGTAAATCAACTTGCCTCCTCCAGCATATCAAAATGAAATTCCAATTTCTATGCATGGCCCACAGACGAGCAGGATACAACCCCCCAAACCTCACACACCTTTCTTGAAAAGGGCCGCCTTGACCCTGTTGAACCCAGCCCGCCACTTGGCCAACTCTGCACCCAGGTCCTGGTAACCACGCCCCATGTTTCCTTCCCAAGTACATTCTCTCAACTGCTTTGTGCAACACAGAATCTTCTCTTGGTCCAGAAAACAATGAAAACGCCCCACCATCGCCCACGGCCTCCTCCCCAACGACCTGTGCTTCATCATTTCCCTCAGCCACCTCTGGTCCTCTGTATGAGCACCATCTCTGCCTCCAACGAGGCCAACCAGTCCTCATGAGCCAACAGCACCTCCTCCACCTTCTGGATCTCCAAACTCTGCGCCTCCAGCCTTTGCTCCACTCACCCAATTATTATTATTATCAACAATTTAGAATGAAATTGATCTTTTCATTTGGAACATTTATCATCTGTTAAATACTGTTTGGATAATGTCAATTTTAGTTGGTTTTGTACAGTAAATATTTTAGAAAGTTAAATCTTTCTCTCGGTTTTCTTTCATTTGGCTTCATGGGGATTCCTTCCTTTTAAAGTTAATCGGTCTTTGCACAAACATAACAAACTGGGAACTCCTCTTGGATCTCAATGCTGAGAGGGGATAATAAGTACACTGGAATGTTCCAGAATGTAAACCAACAAGATTTCACACTTATTTTAGCCGTATTCAGTGAAAATCAAAATGGCTACCATGACTGCTCAGGGGCGTCATTCTACGACCCCCCGTCGGGTCGGAGAATGGCCGTTGGCCGCCGTGAATCCCGCCCCCGCCGAAGTCTCCCGTACCGGAGATTGGGCGGGGGCGGGAATCGGGCCGCGCCGGTTGGCAGGACCCCCCGCTCAATTCTCCGGCCCGGATGGGCCGAAGTCCCGCCCAGAAATTGCCTGTCTCGGCGGCGTAAATCAAAGCTGGTATTTACCGGCGGCGGCATGAGCGGGCTCCGGGGTCCTGGGGGGGGGCGCGGGGCGATCTGGCCCTGGGGGGTGCCCCCACGGTGGCCTGGCCCGTGATCGGGGCCCACCGATCCGCGGGCGGGCCTGTGCCGTGGGGGCACTCTTTCCCTTCCCCCTCCGCCACGGCCTCCACCATGGCGGAGGCGGAAGAGACCCTCCCCACTGCGCATGCGCGGGAAACTGTCGGCCGCCGCTGACGCTCCCGCGCATGCGCCGCATTTCCGCGCCAGCTGGCGGGGCACCAAACACCATTTCCGCCAGCTGGCGGGGCGGAAATCCCTCCGGTGCAGGCCTAGCCCCTCAATGTTGGGGCTCGGCCCCCAAAGATGCGGAGCATTCCGCACCTTTGGGCCGGCGTGATGCCCGTCTGATTGGCACCGTTTTTGGCGCCAGTCGGCGGATATCGCGCCGTTGGGGGAGAATTTCGCCCCCGATCTTTCGGAAACAAACTGATTTATCTCTTGGTGTCTTGGAAAAATTAATAACAATTTATTTGAATGCAGTGGCAGAGGAATTAAGTGTTATCTGTAAACCAACAAATTGCTTTCTTTTACATCAAATACATGTGATGACTGTAGGAAATTGGTATAAATATTGTATGTTGTATCTGCTGCAGTAAGGTTTTTCAAAGCCTGGGTTAAGGTATATATTTGTTGCAGTAATATTATTAAAGAACTTACACTATGGGCGCGATTCTCTGAGCCCCGCACCGGTCCAGAGATCGCTGCAACCATGCCACGTTGCCCCGACGCCGGCGCGCAATTCTCAGAGGTGTGGAGAATCGGCGCCATTTGCCCCGGCGCGTTTGGCATGGCACTGGTCGCGGGCCGCGATCCGTGGCCAGGCCGCTGATTCTCCGGCCCAGATGGGCCGAGCGGCCGCGTGGAAACGGCAGAGTCCCGCCCGCGTCGTTCACCCCTGGTCGCTGCTGGCGGGAACTCTGCGCAATGGGTCGGGGGCAGCCTGTGGGGTGGGGAAAAGCGCTCCTTCACCGGGGGGGGACTCCGTTGGGGCCTGGCCTGCGATCGGGGCTCACCAATTGGCGGGCCGGCCTCTTCCCCCCCCCCCCCGCCCCGCCCCACCCCCGGGCCTATTTTGTTCCGCTTGCAGCCCCAGAAGCTCCACGCCATGTTGAGTCGAGGCCGGAGCGTTGAAGAAGTCCCCCGCGCATGCGCAGGTTGGCGCGGCGCCCATTTGGTGCCGGGAAGGGAGGCTGGAGCGGCGTGAACCGCTCCAGTGCCATGCTGGCCCCCTGTGAGAATCGGTAGTCCTCGTGCCCGTTTCGCGCCGTCATGAAACGCAACGGCGTTCACGATGGCGCAAACACTTAGTCTCCATTTTGGAGAGTCACGCCCTATGTGTCTACTAAAACTATCATTAAGAAGTTATAAAAGGTTAGGTCATGATTGATTATAATCATTTCATTGTTTATATATTGAGGGCTACTAAAACACTTTTATGATTGCTGGAGATTCTCTGGAGAGTAGATAATTTATGACGGGCTGTATTTAGTCCTAGCTAAGCAGGTTATGGAACTTAGTGGGATGCAGATGATGTAATTAAGGGGAGGAGCCAGGTATATCTGTAGTTTTGCAGTTTGCCAGAGGTTTTGAGTCTGTCAAGACAGAAGGATTTGAAGTTGACCAGCAGTTTTGCCAAATTCCACCAGTTTGCTCAGAAGTGTAGTAGTTACTATCCTGAAAGGATCTCTCTCTCCAAAGGTCTACACAAATAAGCAATTAATCTGTTTGTTAACTTTATTTATAAGTGGCATTTGAATTGTATTGGGTTGATTAATTGGAGTTAGTAGCACGTAGAGACTAAGTTTAAGTTTTCCCTTGTCTTTAAGAGCTGATGAACTGATTATTGTAAAGCTATTTCCATTGATTCACAACGACAGTCACTATGGTCATTCTGTGTTTAATTTAAAGTTTGTTTTAAAAAAACTTTATTGGACACAGTCATCACTCCTGGGGTGAAGTATCCTTTCCTCACATTTTGACAAATTAAAAAAAAATTATTTGTGATTCTTGTCCTGTACCCTAACAAGTGTTGGGATCTGGTCTGGTATCCTAATATACATGAATGAACAGAACAGCACTTTCACTTAGTTTTGCCAATCCCATGGCATATGGCAATTAAAAATATAATTCCATGCTTGTTACCAGGCTAACCTTACTTTACGTTCAGTAATTTGTGAACTGGTTAGCAGTAATACTGCCGATTGCAGACCACGTGCTTTGTCTCTCAACCTACAGTAAGGGTTCAGTCATGGCTCAGTTGATAGCATTCTCACCTCGGCAGTGAAATCTAGGTTGACATTCATGTGCAGTACTGACAGAGTGCTGTGCTTTTGGTGGTGTTGTCTTTCGAATGAACTGTTAAACCAAGGCCCCATCTACCCTCTCAAGTAGACTTAAAATATACCATGGCACTGGAGAAAAGTTTAAGGGCTGGATTCTCCGCAGCCTGACACTGAAAGCGCGGCCAGCACCGGGACGGAGAATCCAGTTTGACTCCGTAATTGGGCCCGGAGCCTGTTCGGCGATTCTCCGGGCACCGATAATCGGCGTCACCCCGGGAGGATTGCCGTGCTGCTGGGGGGGGGGGCATTGCCAGAGGCCCACTCAGCAATCCTCCACTCCCGACCGGCCGCGTTCCCGACGGTGTAGAACTAATCTGCTATTGCCGGTCGGGATGCTCGCGTGGCGGCTGCGGATTCAGTCCGCGGCCACCCTGGTCGGGGGCGGGCGAATCGGAGACCAGGGGAGGCCTTTTGGCGGCTGGGGCATTAATGTGCGGGGGTTGAGGCTCGGGATGCGTGGCAAATCGGGGGGGGGGGGGGGGTCTCTTTCTTCGGTCTGGCTCCGCGGTCCTAATCTGCCATGGAGCACAGCGTGGTCGCTGGAGGCCGCCGCCGTGCGCATGCGGGGCCTCTGACCCGGAGATTCGGGGGCCCGAATCTGCAGCAAAAGCTGCGAGATTCACTCCGGGTCCCTGCTAGCCCCCTGCAGGGCTGTGAATTCGTTTAACTTTTTTGCAAGAATTTCAGGAGTAAATGCTGACGCCGGCGTGGGACATAATGGAGAATCCAGCCCGTTATCCTTGGTGCCCTGGGCAATATTTTTCCTTCAATCACAAAACAGATTACTAGTCATTAACATATTCCTATTTTGGGGAGCTTGTTGTGTGCAATTTGATTGCTGTGTATTCTACATCACAACGATGATTACACTTCAAATGTACTTAGTTGGCTGTAAAATGCTTTGTGACATCTGGTAGACATGAAAGGTATAATATTGAGCTGGTGCATAATACCTTACCAGTTCAACAGCAGCAACTGCGCCAATTGTAATAATATTGCCAATTGTACAGAGTTGCTGCTGTTGAGCTGGTACATAATACCTTACCAGTTACTTTATTTTATTTTTTATTTCTTTTTATTATTACTTTTTTTTTTATATGTTTGGGGCTAGTTTAGCACAGGGCTAAATAGCTGGCTTTTGAAGCAGACCAAGGCAGGCCAGCAGCATGGTTCAATTCCCGTACCAGCCTCCCCAAACAGGCACCGGAATGCAGCGACTAGGGACTTTTTACAGTAAATTAATTTGAAGCCTACTTGTGACAATAAGCGATTTTCATTTCATTCCATTTTCATTTCATTGTGTGTGCCCTTCTCTTTTATATATATATATATATGTATCTTATTCTGTGTACATGACAGCAAATATACTTTGTTCAAAAACCCAATAAAAAACATTTATAAAAATAAATGAAAGGTATAATATAAATTCAAGTGTTTCTTTCTTTATTGGCTGTTGTGGTAGCATAGCCTCTTTAAGGGGGTGAGGTCCATTGACTATGTGACTGACTTGGGCCAATCACGAGGGAGCAGGTGAAGCATGGCCAATGGGGAGTTTGCGTGGACCCTGGGAGCAAGACCCTGGGCTGTGTGGACCAGGGAGCTGTAGAGTAAAGACCTGTCGTATCGTGTTTTGTGCCTGTTATGTAACTGCCTTTGTTTTTCATCAATAATTCCCTTTGTTTACTAATGGAAGCCTCCTGTATATGTCTTGAGCCATCACGTTGGTGGCGAGGTAAAAGTTTTTGATTGCAGGTGACTGTCGTTGTGAATCAAGGGGGTGGAAGGAAGGAATAGTTAAGAAAACAGAAAAACCAGCAAGAGTCAGAAATCACTTAAATCGTGAGTGGAAATGCCTATCATTGGGAAACTAGACCCCTTTGACCAACAGGTTGAATCATGGAGTAAGTATATTGAATGACACCGTTTCTTTACAGTGAATGAGATAAAAGGGCAGCACGGTAGCATTGTGGATAGCACAATTGCTTCACAGCTCCAGGGTCCCAGGTTCGATTCCGGCTTGGGTCACTGATTGTGCGGAGTCTGCATATCCTCCCCGTGTGTGCGTGGGTTTTCTCCGGGTGCTCCGGTTTCCTCCCACAGTCCAAAGATGTGCAGGTTAGGTGGATTGGCCATGATAAATTGCTCTTAGTGTCCAAAATTGGCCTGAATGTTGGGTGGGGTTGCTGGGTTGTGGGGATAGGGTGGAGGTGTTGACCTAGGGTGCTCTTTCCAAGAGCCGGTGCAGACTTGATGGGCCAAATAGCATCCTTCTGCACTGTAACTTCTATGATTCTATGAAAGGTGAGTACAAGCAGACGGTGATACTTCTGACAGTTTGCAGGCCCCATATCTATAATTTGATGAGGAACCCCACGGCCCCTAAGGCACCCAACTTGAAGATCTTTGACCAGATAGTGAAATTGGTGAAAGAATATTAAACCCAAGGCCCTCGATTATCCCTCAACGTAAGTTCAACTCTGCAGTGAGGAGCCATGAGGCAGCACTGTAGCACAGTGGTTAGCACTATGGCTTCACAGCGCCAGGGTCCCAGGTTCGATTCCCGGCTTGGATCACTGTCTGTGTGGAGTCTGCACGTTCTCCCCGTGTCTGCGTGGTTTCCTCCGGGTGCTCCGGTTTCCTCCCACAAGTCCCGATAGATGTGCTGTTAGGTCATTTGGACATTCGGAATTCTCCCTCTGTGTACCCGAAGGTGTACTGTGTGGCGACTAAGGGCTTTTCACAGTAACTTCATTGCAATGTTAATGTAAGCCTCCTTATGACAATAAAGATTATTATATTATGTTATGAAGAGTCTGTCTCAGTTTTCATAGTCAGGCTTTGCCAGCTGGCTGAGCAGTGTGAGTTTGGGACGGTGCTCAGTGACAGGTTGCATGACCAGCTGGTTTATGGGATCCATAACCTCAATGTCCAGACGAAGCCTTTGGCAGAGACCGTAGGTACATTGGGAAAGGTGTTGGTATAGCTCAGGCAATGGAGTGCACTGAAAACGATGCCACTGAGCTTTAAAGTGTGGCTGAAGCGAAGTTTAACCTAATATGGGGAGGTATAACCACGAGGTCGATGGTGGGATCAACAGACACAGCTCAGAGTCAGACATGGCCCTCGGTACAGAACCAGAACACAAGAAGCGGGAAGAAATCAGGGCGCCAATCCGAATCCGAAGTGGACTGCCACTGTTGCGGTGGGAACCATCTCCAGGAGATCTGCCATGTTTGGGACTTCCTGTGCTTCTGATCTATCCCAAGGGGGCACATTCAAGCATGTTGAAGCGCGAGGCAAAGCACACCATTGCAAACAAAAATAACAGCAGCAATTCACAGTGCCACTGAACATAGTGGCAAAGAGCTCTGAAGAAGAGAATTTGATGCATTGGGTGAGTACAATCAAATTGAGTAAAACAGCTCTGATTAAAATCACCTTAAGAGTGAATGGTAGAGACGTTAAAATGGAAGTTGGCACTGGGGCTTTGGTGACTTAGTGGGTGAGTAGATTTTCCAGTATCTGCGTGCAGGAACAATCATCATGAAGCGAGAAGAATACTGCAGCCAAACATTCATCATACGCCGGAGAGATTTTGAAGATCCTTGGAAGAACCAATACTCCAGTGGGCCTACAGAGGGCAGGAGGTCAATCAGCCTTTGATCATCGTGCAAGAGCCGGTCTGTTGGGGAAAGACCAGTTACAGAGGATTAAGCTCAACTGGCTGGAAATCTTCCAAATATCTGACAGCATGCTCCAAAATGTCTTGAGGCCAGGAAAAGACACGGTCATTGAAGAGCTCGTACAACAGTGCCACCCTTCAAAATGCTTCAATCTTTGTCGCCTTTGGCTGCCCAGTCAAGGCCAATGTCGTTTGTGGTGAACGTTAACAGGAAGTCCATTAAGAAGCACACTGCCCAGCTGAGGAGTTTGAGAGGTGTTAACCCCCAGCATGGAGCTGATGAGTTCTTTGAGCATCATGGATGCTCCTGCAGCTTATTCCAGTCAAGGGAAGCTAGAAGCTTCGACTCGTGTTCAACCAACTATATTTGTCGAGGCTGGCGGGGGTTAGTTCGCTCATTGTGGAAGTGAGCTTTTTTTCTTCTTCTCCTTTTAAAATAAATTTAGTGTACCCAATTATTTTTTTTCCAATTAAGGGGTAATTTAGCGTGGCCAATCCACCTAACCAGCGCATCTTTAGGTTGTGGGGTGAAACCCATGCAGACATTGGGAGAATGTGCAAACCCCACACGGACAGTGACCCAGGGCTGGAATTCTAACCGGGTCCTCAGAGCCGTAATCCCAGTGCTAACCACTGCGCCACTGCGCTGCCCCTTTGTGGACGTAATCTTACCTGAGATGGCGTGAACAGGATCATCCAATCACCCAAGCCTCTGGTTGGGCTTCGGAAGTCGGTTATCTATCTGCCTCTGCCCTTCATAAATAAACCCTTTTTGTTTACGACTGAAAGTCTCCAGTGTGCTTACTGCATACTCCGAGGTCTGGATAGAGTGAATGTGGAGAGGATGTTTCCACTAGTAGGAGAAACTAGAACCCGAGGGTACAGTCTCAGACTGAAGGGACAATCCTTTAAAACAGAGTTTAGGAGGAATTTCTTCAGCCAGAACACATTGCCGCAGAAGGCTGTGGAGACCAAATCACTGTGTCTTTGAGACAGAGATCGATAGGTCCTTGATCAATAAGGGGATCAGGGGATGTGGGGAGAAGGCTGGAGAATGGGGATGAGAAAAATATCAGCCATGATTGAATGGCGGACCAGACTTGATGGGCTGAGTGGCCTAATTCTGCTCCTATGTCCTCTGGTCTTATGGTATGCCTCGAGCCACCACAAATGTGTTTGCTCCCAATGCTGCACATGCGCAGTTGTATGCACAGCCGTTATCTTTATAGGGAGCAATGTTCAGCAGGGCACTGCGTGGTCATCACTGGTCCTGGATTTGCACATCACCAGCAGCATCAAGTTAACGTTTTAACAATCTCCTCCATCTGTAGCTCACCCCAAATTAATTACGAACATGGCTAAGAAAAAACGAGTGGCAAATGGCTGTGTCCAACTATCCTCATCGCTAACCTGTTGAAATGACACATCACATTGATGTCTATTTAGAAATGGCTGGGGGGGGGGGGGGGGGGGGCGCTGCGGAGAGAATGAGCGAGAAAGCAGGAGAGGCAGAGACAGTGAAATAGCCTTGCCTTAAGTATCTGCCCGCCACGGGGCTCAGGAAGTGTGGAATTGCTTGAAATTTCAGACAAGACATTTATTTAATTAGTTCGGAGGGATGGTCCGCCTGGTTGCGTTATGGTTTTATTTTGTGTGGTATAAATCATTTTGGGGATACATGGGCAATGAAATGAGGTTAATTATTTAAAGGTTTGAAGCCTGCCGAAATTAAGTTGTTACCGTTTATGAGTGGAATTTTGTCTCCTGCAAATGACGTCATTGGATTCCTTTTACAAAAAATTCCAATTAAGGAGCAATTTAGCGTGGCCGATCCACCTACCCTGCACATCTTTGAGTTGTTGGGGTGAGACCCACGCAGACAGGGGGAGAAAGTGCAAACTCCACACGGACAGTGACCCAGTGCCAGGATCGAACCCGGGTCCTTGGCGCTCATTGGATTCTATGCATGCGCTGACAAGTGCTCAAGAGCAGGCGGCTACCGGCAGCCATCTTGCATGGGCAGCTTGGGTTTGTAGAATATACAGCATTCTTTATTACAGCCTCCTTTGCTTGGACAGAAAATTAGTCTCTTCTGCCTATTTCACAGTTTTAACTCTGCCAACAGTCTTTGGTTTATTTTTTATGCACCAGGAGAGAGGAAAACAGTGCCTTAACCTTCAACTTCTTCCTCAGCTCTCATTGCCAATGATTGGTTCACGACACTGACAAATATGGGGGCTCAGCTGGACCAGAAATCCCTCGGTTGAGTATCATGATATTGTCAGTTTAACTTGACCTACTGCTGTGCGTAATGAGTAGAAGTAAGCCAACATTTTAGGTCCGCACAGTACGAAGTCTTACAACACCAGGTTAAAGTCCAACAGGTTTGTTTCGATGTCACTAGCTTTCGGAGCGCTGCTCCTTCCTCAGGTGAATGAAGACATTTATTTAATTAGTTCGGAGGGATGGTCCGCCTGGTTGCATTATGGTTTTATTTTGTGTGGTATAAATCATTTTGGGGATACATGGGCAATGAAATGAGGTTAATTATTTAAAGGTTTGAAGCCTGCCGAAATTAAGTTGTTAAGACCTCTTCATTCACCTGAGGAAGGAGCAGCGCTCCGAAAGCTAGTGACTTCGAAACAAACCTGTTGGACATTAACCTGGTGTTGTAAGACTTCGTACTGTGCTCACCCCAGTCCAACGCCGGCATCTCCACATCATAACATTTTAGGTGTAAACCCTGACAATCCTTCTGACTTAATGTGTTGTCACTCCTCCACAAGCACCTATGAGCTTTTCTCAGAATAAGACTATTAAAAGAGGAGTTTATAAGTTACAGACATATTTCCCAATATGGTTTCAATACACTAGCACCTTTTTTCAAACAATCCATTGAACATCTTACATACAGTGTTATTTACCTTAACAGGTGCCTTGGCTGACGGACTTAATCAACACCCCAGATAGTACTGAGGAAGGACCTTTGAACTTTTTGCATCAACTGACTGACCTACACTTCTCCACAATTGCTGTTTGACCTGCTGAGTATTTCCTGCTTTTTTTCACTTTTCATCCAATGTATCTTTTTTGCAGTTCATACTTGCGATGTGGGTGCAAAGTCAGCATTTGCTGCCCAGCCTGAACAGAGGTGATGGGCTTAATTGTCCACCACCATTCATGATTGTGCGGAAAGGCTGCAGAGCTTTGGCCTGATCTGTTAATGGTGAGATCCCTTCTCTCTGTCAGTAATGTAGTTTTCCTGGGAGTTAACCAGCAGCCTGGATGGAACCTGTAGCTTGGATAAAAGATAGATTACTGAAAAAAATAAAGGATGCCGCAGATTGTGTAAAAGGGTTTCCTTTACTCCACTCAGACTGGTATTGGGTGTCACAGATAATTGCGCGTGTCTCTCTCCTGCAGGTGTTGAAACCATAACCCAGAAGTGTCGCACTGGGATAGCTTCGCAAGAGAGAGGGAACAAGTCTCATTGTTTATGCCTAACAAGTGGGTTTGTCCTTATGCCACGCCAGTTACCTTGACTGCCACCTTCGCCTGTTTGAGTCTCTCTCCTGTTGATGGTGAAATATCACCCGGAAGTGCCCAACTAGTGCAACTTCACAAGACAGAGAGAAAGAGGGACCACTGTTTATCCCTAACCAGTCGTCCCTCTTGAATGAGCGTGTTCGAAGCGCTCAGGTTCCTTTTGGGTCCTCGACTACAGAATTATGTTCTGGCAATTATTGCAATTCAAGCAGAGCGGACAGTGAAAGAAAGGTGAGACTACAACAATGGTAGATTTAAAACTAAATAATTTATTCAAGAAAATTAGGCCCTCCACAACTCAGACTATACGACACAAACACCGGTTTTAAAAATACGATGGGAAGCAAGAAACTAAACGGCGTATCAAAAATTCTTACTTTTACACAAATTTACTTCAACACACACAAACATATATATATATCCACTCACCCACCCCAACCTCAACAATCTAACCTAATTGGGAGTTTCTGTGGGTTGAGGGAGTATACTCACCGTTCCCAGGGAGAATAGTTAAACCGGCATGGATGTCTCTGGTTCTTCATCCAAAACTGACTGGTCCATTTGGCTGCTGGGCCTTGATCCTGGTGTTCCTTCAGTCTTGCAATCTGGTGGCAGCCTCGTAGCAAGTGAAGAGAGAGCAAAAGCAAGAGTGCGAAAGCCACTGAGTCCTGTGTTTTTAAGGGCAAAAACTTGAATGGAGCTGACTGGCCCCTCCCACAGGTGAGTTCCAGGACAATGGCCTGCTAATTGTTGACAGGGTGAAAATTGATTTGAACAGTGTCTCCACAAAAAGTTCCATAATGTCTCCGGAGACTGCTGATCTCTTGCAAATGGCTCAAGTGGATGGTGGGGACAACTTTAAGCGTTTTCCATTAGCATCGTGCGATTTTGTCTGGCCAGGGCAAAACTGATTTCCATCCCATTGTTTCGCTTGGAGTGAATTTGGGCCGTTTAGATCTTCCCGCATAATATTTCCGTTGGCCCTGTCATGACTCATGGCCTTGCTTTGTTCCTATGTGAGATGAGTCTGAATCTTCAGGATGTCCATTCTGCTGTCTGCCTGCAGACATGGATTCTGTTTACTGTACAGCATGTCCTTTTAAAATGGAATATATCCTTTCCAATTTTGTCCAGTTCATTTTTGTTCAGCTGACGAGATGCAAGAACTTACAATTGACAAATATAATTCACAAAATCAATTAAGATAAACTTAAATACTTTTACAAAAAGCAATACACCATGATTGGCATTTGAAGTACCTGTGTGTGCACCCAGTAAAGATATTGTCACTGTCGGCATTATGGAAATACAGCTGTGAAAAAGCCAATAGGTGAAGCAAACATGGTACAAAACAATTTGCAAAGAGAAATCAATTAATTTTGGAAGAGTTGCCGCGTTATTAGCTGTGACAATATTGGTGATTCTGTCAAAATGTGTATTAAGGCAGGAGGAGAGGTGGTAGGAGCAATATGAGTGGGATTCAGTAAAAAAAAAACAAGAACAGTGAAATAATAATTGGCAACTCCCAGTATCTGCAAGCTTAAGGTGAATAGGTGGACAATTAAGAAGGACTGTAAGGAATGATAATAGTGGATTCTAATGCCAGAAGCAAAACAGACTTACTGGAGACAACTGGAAGTAGATGTGGAAATCCCCCCCAAATTGCAATACTCAGTGATTAGACCCTAAAATGTAAAAGAAAAGGACATTGAGACGGTTCTTCATTAAATTATTGTTTAACAAGTCATTAGAAATGACTCAATTCAAGCTCAAGGAACAGAACCTCATCTTCCAATGAGGCATCTTTACAACCTTCTGGTCTCAAGGTTGAGTTCAACAATTTCAGACCAGGAATCTGTCCCCCATTTTGATTCTGCTATTTATTTTGCCAAGTGTCTCTGTGGATTTTGCGTTTCAAGTTTTTGCTTTAGGATGGAGCTGTTAATTATTCTGCCATTTACACATGCTCTGAAAAAATGCTTTGGGCGGGATTCTTCGTTGACCGATGCCGAAATCGGGAAAGGCGATTGAGCGGAGAATCGGTTCCAACGGCAAAATCGTGGCAGACTCCGATTTGTCGCCAACTTGTGATTCTCCGTCAGCTCGATAGCAGTGTAAATACGTTCCGGAATGCATGTGCAGTAGACACCGTTTGCATGTCATTAGGGGGCACATCCCGGTATTCTCCGGGGGACTCTGCGATTCTCCGCCTCCGATAGCCTAGTTCTCAATGGCGCAGTTCACTTCTGCTTGTAAAAATCGTGAAACTGGCATTGTGGCTGCTGAAGGAAAGAGAGAGGAGCAACTTTGGGTTGCCAATCCGGACACTGGCCGTGCTGGCTGGGGTAGCAGAGGCCCTGCCGGGAGAGAGGGAGGGAGATGGGGTGAACAGGCCATGTGGCCGGGATGATCCCTCCATGGCATTGGGGCGGTGTCCACGCACGGACCACCATTATGACAGCCATCTTGCTGCAGGCCACTGACCACCACCTTGGCTCCTGGTTCTGCAGTGTGACACCGGCCGTATGGGTGCCCCCACCGCCTACAAGCACCTGTCGATGGCTAGCCGCTGTGGTGTTCCAGCACCTCCCCTGCGGGAGTCACCGGCACAGACCCCAACACCTCCTCCTCCCTCAGGGTGTCCAATGGGCCCCGGGCTACTCCTTGGGACGGGAGTGCGAGTTGAGCTATCCCCTGAGGCTCCCCCAGTACCTGGCGCTGCCAGTCCTGGAGGCTCGCTCTGGTCCTGACCAGGTTCTGCATGCTTGCGGCCATGGAGCACAGGGAGTGAACCATCTCCGTATGGGACTGCGCCACATCAAGCTGTGACTGTTCCACCATCTTCTGGGTTTGTGTCACATCATCCAGTGAATGCGCCATCTCCCTCTGGGACTGGGCCAGCTTCCTCTGTGTCTGTGCCACATCGACCAGTGCCTGGGCAATGCCGCCAATGCTCCAGCCATGGCCTGCTGTGACTGGGCCACGCTCAGGAGCACCGCTGTGATTTACAGGTGGCTTTGGTACATGGTTGCCTTTGAGGTGGCAACCCTGTCCTGGGATTCGGCCAGCACCTACACAGAACGCCCTAGGCCTTGGACATGCTGATCCATAGCCAAAATCTTCCCCTCAATGCCTCCACCGCGGACGCCAACCGTGCGGTTTTGGCCTGGGTGGCACGCATTGTCGGCACCACCTTCTGCTGCTGCACGCGGCTTGACTCCTCCAATGGAGCCTGCAGGTACTGGATGCCCCCCCCGACAACCCCTCATGTAGTCCCTGGCTCTGCAACTGCATCTCCACAATCGATGTTCCAGAAGCCTGAGACCCATCATGATGGCAGCTAGTTCCTGGGGACGACCTGCCCTCAGACCGTCCGCCCCCTTGGGACTTCCTACCTCCACCTGCTATACCGGATCAACTGTATTGTGCGCACCAGAGAGTCTCCAAGGAGCCTCTTCACTAACATGGCCAACTGAGGTGAGTGTCTCTGGGATGGTGGAGAGTGTTGCAGACAACTGTGATGGAAAGTCAGTGTCATC
This sequence comes from Scyliorhinus torazame, assembly GCF_047496885.1. Taxonomy (NCBI): domain Eukaryota; kingdom Metazoa; phylum Chordata; class Chondrichthyes; order Carcharhiniformes; family Scyliorhinidae; genus Scyliorhinus; species Scyliorhinus torazame. The sequence goes on along the minus strand of NC_092710.1, from coordinate 126,505,492 downwards.
ATCCGACTCGAACTCTGGGGTGTCCTGAGTCGCGGGCAGATGTTTGATGTCCGAGCTGCTCCCATTACTGCTCGGCTCATGGGGGGTCTCCAGCTGTGGCATTGGCTGGGGGCGGGGGGGCGGGGGGGGGGGGGGGTGCAGAAGTTCAGATGCTTTATTTCCCCAGACTTTTGGGTTGTTTGTTGAGCGAGCAGTTTGTTTTCTTTTTAATTTGGTAGGTCCTGCAAGACACAAGGCAAGAGGCATGATTAGGCTGCGGGGCGGGGGGCGTAGTGGTGGGCCTGGGGGTTGGGGGTGGTGGTGTGGGGGTGGTGTAATGAGAGGGTGTGGGTGGGGGTGAGGCTGTTGTGGAGCGGTGTTGGGGGGAGGTTGACACACGTGTCACAGGGAACCGCAGCTAAGCGGCTGAACTCCACCTCGGTGACCCCCCTTTCCTCCGGGCTGCCAATCACATGCAGGGCCCTTTGCTTTGCCACGGTGAGGGGCCGCAGGTCCGACAGTCCCCCTCCTGTCTTCACCCACCCCCGGCACGGCATTCTCCTGGGGCGGGTGGGGGGGGGGGGGGGGGGGGGGAACCTGTAAAACGACAGTGTCAGACAATCCGACACTTGCAGCCCAGGGGGTGGGTAGGTGATAGTCTCAGTGGCCAGGTCACCCTGCCACGGCGGCCAGTATGGGAACCCTCATGTGGCGCAGGGTAGGGGTTTGGTCATCTTTTGTAGGTATGTGGCCCGTCTGGATGGTGTTGCCCACGGCACTCACGGCCTCTGCCACTTGTAACCAGGCACGACGAATGGCGGCAGCTGGCAGCCTCCTTCCCTGGCCGGGGTACAGGGTCATCTGCTGCTCCTCTACCGTGTCCAACATGGTCTCCAGCTCGGCGTCTGTGAATCATGGTGCCGCTCTCCTCGCTGCCATCTTGTTGGTTGGGATGGTGCGTGTGGGGCTAGAATTATTCATATGCGGCCGCAGCTTGCCAGACTCCTGAGTGTCAATCACAAATCTGGCGAATCCGGCACCTTTTCCCATTGGAATTGATTGTGTTCTACATGGCGCCGGTGCTAGCCCCTTAACATCAACAGAATCGATCCAGATGTGGCGCCGGTTTTTCTGTCGGATTTCGCGTTGGTGACAACATTGTGGGCTGGATTCTCCGGTTTTGAGGCTCTGTCCGGAGGAAGTGTCTAGTTTTACAATGAAAAAGTCGCTGCTGTCCCCGCACCAATGCTCCGCAGAAATGGCTGGAGAATTGCCGGATCCGTGGCCGTGCATGTGCACGGCGACGACCTGCAGAGGTTGCGCCGTACAACATGGTGCCGGCCGCGTGTGGACCGGGCCTGCCAGATAGTGACCCCCTGTGACCACCCTCGCCACCCCCCTGACCACCCCCACCAGTCCCCCCCCCCAGCTCCCGCCGAAGCCGCCCCACCCCCCCCCCCCCCCCATTCTGGCCAGCAGGACGGCTCCTTCCCCGATTGCGGCGAAAACTCAGAGCACATGTGACCCCACGCCGTCAGGAAGTCGGTCCATCGGGGGCGGAGCATCGGGAGAGTGCCTTCAGGTGGTGGCTTGAGGCCGTCCCAACGACATGCGCCGTACTCACCAATGACCCCGCTTTGGAAGGGCGGAGTATCCGAAAACAGGCGCCACCCTCGATTTCGACGTCAAAAGGGATTCTCCACCCAATCACCGAATATAATTTCGGCGGCATCAAGCTGAGAATCCCGCTCTTTGTCTCAGAAATGGAGAATCCCGCCCTTTGTTTCATTCCTGAACATTATCACCCCCTTTGCCTTTTGTTCCATGACATAGAATTCCAGATTCACAGAATTGTTACAGTGCAGAAGGAGGCCATTCGCTCATCTTGTTTACTCTCCATTATGACTAGTGCCATTTTCCTGCCTTTTCCATCTTTGCCATTTAATCTCTCCCACCTTCTATCCCATCCCAGACCTTCCTTTGTGTTCTTCCTCCTACTGCCCCCCTCTCTATGGCATAAAACACATGCTATTTCTGCGTGCTTCGCTTCTGAAGAGGTACATTAGACTCAAAACGTTAACTCGGTTTTTCTCTTAACAGATGCTGCCAGATCCACTTATTTCCAGCATTTCTATTTTTTGCGTCAGAAATGACTACTCATTTTTATCAGTGGCAGCTAACAACACCAATGATGACAACAATATGTGTTTCTTTTGAACCTTTCAAGCAACAATATGTCCCAAGGCACTTAACAGAAAATAGACCAAGTCGTAGATGGGTGATGAATGCATAATCAAAATATAAAGTTGTTTGAGGAGGCAGTGTAGAAAAGTAGAAGTGAAATACTGAAAGCTCTGTCACCAGGGGAGGACTGCTGAGGGTTGTTTGGTGTAAGAGGGCAATCAGGCTGAAACATGAAGTTGCCGAGGTGCCAGTACACAAGGGGCTGGATTGTCCGTTCAGAAGACTATGGAATCACTTCTGTTTCGTAGTGGCGCAAGCGAGGTTGGCAGCTAACTCCCATCACCCCCCTCCCCCCCACATAAATCCTGTCCCCTCCTAACAAGCAGGGGAATCCTCATCACTTCCCCCACCAACCACAGAAATTGCTGGATCATCCCCCCACCACCCCCCCCCACCCCAACAAAGAGCGCATGACCCAATGCTCCCCCACTGATCCCCTACCAGCGAACCCCAGCAAAGACATCCATCAGAAACAACCCACTAAAGAGTCCATCAGGGGCCCTCATAAAAGACCCCACCACAAGAGATCCCCCAAAACAGAGAACACCCCCAGAGCAGAGAACACCACCCATAGCAGAGAGCCCCCATGATGCAGAGCACCACCCCCACCACAACATAGAAGAGGGCCCCCTCCCCAACCTCATCAATCACCCCTGCCTGGAAGCTAAAGTGCCATTATGAGCAGGCGATCCAATCGGGCAGCTGATCCCCTCCTCCTGCAATGCAAATCCTGCAACCTGACAAATACGGACATCCTCCACCCTCCCACCATGGGAATTTCTGGGTCACCCCTCCCGCCCACATGGAATCCATGCATTAAAGTGACCTGACCCACTCCCACCGACCTCTGCAGAGACCCCCCACCAGAGACACCAATCAGACCCTACCATTAGCAACCCCCATTAGAGACCCCTATCAGAGACCCCCTGTTATGGGGGGGGGGGGTCTCTGTTATGGGAGAATCTTTATTATGGGGTTCTCTGTTATGGAGGTCTCTGGTGGGGTTCTTTCATGGGGGAGTGTCTGGTAGGTGGACTGAGGGGTAGAGTGGGCAAGATTTGCATTGTGGGGGGGCCCTCTGATGAACTTTCGGGCACCTATCTTAAATACGAATTCCACCGTGTCAGGGCCATGCTGGCAAATACTTGTGCCAATCCAAGCAAGATTGCATCATGAAGGTGTGGAGAATCTGGTATCCAGCCGCTGGCATGGCACAAATCTGGGTGACACGGCAAATGGGGGAGCGGAGCATCGGAAATGGGACAGCGCCAGGTGCCGATCCCGTTTCTGTCGGGTTGCCTCTTTCAAAACCCCCACCAAGTCAGCAAATATCGCACTCATTCTTCATCATTCCATTCCCTTCCCCACAGGGGAGGAGGGTGGTGGAAATATGATACCCTGAATAAGGGGGCTTGAAAGGAAACGGAGAAAAGCAAGAAGTAACCATTTGCTTCCTGAGCACATAGCAAGTAGCCATCGTCCCAGATGGCCATAGGCCTTTCCCGCCAGCTGGCAGGGCGGAAATCAGTCCGGCGCGGGCCTAGCCCCTTAAGGTTAGGGCTCGGCCCCCCAAGATGCGGAGGATTCCGCACCTTTGGGGCGGTGCGATGCCGGACTGATTTGCGCCGTTTTGGGCGCTGGTCGGCGGACATCGCGCCGATTAGGGAGAATTTCGCCCATGGTGTCAATTGTTCAGGGAGATGGGGACATTCACACCTCCCAGCTGCTGACTAGAACAATTAATATCAATGGCCCAAATGTCATATGGCACAAAGTCATGAAGACTTGATTTCAACAGTGAGTGAGATATGTTCACAATGATAACTTCCAACATTCTTTCCTTGCCAGTGCTCATCTTTTATAAGAACATAAGAACTAGGAGCAGGAGTAGGCCATCTGGCCCCTCGAGCCTGCTCCACCATTCAATGAGATCATGGCTGATCTTTTGTGGACTCAGCTCCACTTTCCGGCCCGAACACCATAACCCTTAATCCCTTTATTCTTCAAAAAACGATCTATCTTTATCTTAAAAACATTTAATGAAGGAGCCTCTACTGCTTCATTGGGCAAGGAATTCCATAGATTCTCAACCCTTTGGGTAAAGAAGTTCCTCCTAAACTCAGTCCTAAATCTACTTCCCCTTATTTTGAGGCTATGCCCCCTAGTTCTGCTTTCACCCGCCAGTGGAAACAACCTGCCCGCATCTATCCTATCTATTTCCTTCATAATCTTATATGTTTCTATAAGATCCCCCCTCATCCTTCTAAATTCCAATGAGTACAGTCCCAGTCTACTCAACCTCTCCTCGTAATCCAACCCCTTCAGCTCTGGAATTAACCTAGTGAATCTCCTCTGCACACCCTCCAGTGCCAGTACGTCCTTTCTCAAGTAAGGAGACCAAAACTGAACACAATACTCCAGGTGTGGCCTCAGTAACACCTTATATAATTGCAGCATAACCTCCCTAGTCTTAAACTCCATCCCTCTAGTAATGAAGGACAAAATTCCATTTGCCTTCTTAATCACCCGTTGCACCTGAAAACCAACTTTCTGCGACTCATGCACTAGCACACCCAGGTCTCTCTGCACAGCAGCATGTTTTAATATTTTATCATTTAAATAATAATCCCTTTTGCTATTATTCCTACCAAAATGGATAATCTCACATTTGTCAACATTGTATTCCATCTGCCAGACCCTAGCCCATTCACTTAGCCGATCCAAATCCCTCTGCAGACTTCCAGTATCCTCTGCACTTTTTGCTTTACCACTTATCTTAGTGTCGTCTGCAAACTTGGACACATTGCCCTTGGTCCCCAACTCCAAATCATCTATGTAAATTGTGAACAGTTGTGGGCCCAACACTGATCCCTGAGGGACACCACTAGCTACTGATTGCCAACCAGAGAAACACCCATTAATCCCCACTCTTTGCTTTCTATTAATTAACCAATCCTCTATCCATGCTACTACTTTCCCCTTAATGCCATGCATCTTTATCTTATGCAACAACCTTTTGTGTGGCACCTTGTCAAAGGCTTTCTGGAAATCCAGATATACCACATCCATTGGCTCCCCGTTATCTACCGCACTGTTAATGTCCTCAAATAATTCCACTAAATTAGTTAGGCACGACCGGCCCTTTATGCACCCATGCTGCGTCTGTCCAATGGAACAATTTCCATCCAGGTGCCTCGCTATTTCTTCCTTGATGATAGATTCCAGCATCTTCCCTACTACCGAAGTTAAGCTCACTGGCCTATAATTAGCCACTTTCTACCTATCTCCTTTTTTAAACAGTGGTGTCACGTTTGCTAATTTCCAATCCGCCGGGACCACCCCAGAGTCTAGTGAATTTTGGTAAATTATCACTAGTGCATTTGCAATTTCCCTAGCCATCTCTTTTAGCACTCTGGGATGCATTCCATCAGGGCCAGGAGACTTGTCTACCTTTAGCCCCATTAGCTTGCCCATCACTACCTCCTTGGAGATATCAATCCTCTCAAGGTCTTCAACTGTCATAGCCTCATTTTCATCAGTCACTGGCATGTTATTTGTGTCTTCCACTGTGAAGACCGACCCAAAAAACCTGTTCAGTTCCTCAGCCATTTCCTCATCTCCCATTATTAAATCTCCCTTCTCATCCTCTAAAGGACCAATATTTACCTTAGCCACTCTTTTTTGTCTTATATATTTGTAGAAACTTTTACTATCTGTTTTTATATTCTGAGCAAGTTTACTCTCATAATCTATCTTACTCTTCTTTATAGCTTTTTTAGTAGCTTTCTGTTGCCCCCTAAAGATTTCCCAGTCCTCTAGTCTCCCACGGATCTTTGCTACTTTGTATGTTTTTTCCTTCAATTTGATACTCTCCCTTATTTCCTTCGATATCCACGGTCGATTTTCTCTCTTTTTACCGTCCTTCCTTTTTGTTGGTATAAACCATTGCTGGGCACTGTGAAAAATCACTTGGAAGGTTCTCCACTGTTCCCCAACTGTTTCACCATAAAGTCTTTGCTCCCAGTCTACCTTAGCTAGTTCTTCTCTCATCCCATTGTAATCTCCTTTGTTTAAGCACAAAACACTAGTGCTTGATTTTACCTTCTCACCCTCCATCTGTATTTTAAATTCCACCATATTGTGATCGCTCCTTCCGAGAGGATCCTTAACTATGAGATCCTGAATCAATCCTGTCTCATTACACAGGACCAGATCTAGGACCGCTTGTTCCCTCGTAGGTTCCATTACATACTGTTCGAGGAAACTATCGCGGATACATTCTATAAACTCCTCCTCAAGGCTGCCTTGACCGACCTGGTTAAACCAATCAACATGTAGATTAAAATCCCCCATGATAACTGCTGTACCATTTCTACATGCATCTGTTATTTCTTTGTTTATTGCCTGCCCCACCATAATGTTACTATTTGGTGGCCTATAGATTACTCCTATCAGTGACTTTTTCGCCTTACTATTCCTGATTTCCACCCAAATGGATTCAACCTTATCCTCCATAGCACCGATGTCATCCCTTACTGTTACCCGGATGTCATCCTTAAATAACAGAGCTACACCACCTCCCTTCCCATCCACTCTGTCCTTCCGAAAAGTTTGATACCCTCGGATATTTAACTCCCAGTCGTGGCCATCCTTTAACCATGTTTCAGTAATGGCCACTAAATCATAGTCATTCACGATGATTTGCGCCATCAACTCATTTACCTTATTCCGAATACTACGAGCATTCAGGTAAAGTACACTTATGTTGGCTTTTTTACCTCTGTTCTTAATCTTAACACCTCGATCAGTAACCTCTCCTAAGTTATATTTCCTCTTAACCTTTCTCCTAATTTTCCTTGCCGTCGAACCCATATCTTCCTGTAACAACCTGCCGCGTCGCTTACCATTAATGTTTTCACTTCCCGTTTTATTTCTTTTAGTATTCCTGGTCCTATTCACTGAGCTCCCCTCAGTCACTGTACCTTGTACTGTCGCCCTTTTTGATTTTTGACTATGGCTTCTCTGCCTTACACTTTCCCCCTTACTGCCTTTTGTTTCTGTCCCTGTTTTACTACCTTCCAACTTCCTGCATCGGTTCCCATCCCCCTGCCACATTAGTTTAAACTCTCCCCAACAGCTCTAGCAAACACCCCCCCTAGGACATCAGTTCCAGTCCTGCCAAGGTGCAGACCGTCCGGTTTGTACTGGTCCCACCTCCCCCAGAATCTCCAATAAAGCTTTCACAAGTACAGCTGGAGCTGCCAGAGGTCATGGACCACGGTTCCTCAGAGAAGCCACATCTTTCTGAGGGTCCATTGTCATGGGTCTGATGGAAGCTATGCCCCAACTCAGAGACTCAAGCTTTGGTTTGACCAGTGATCCGGCCTCATGAGAAGGGATATAAATTATTCCCCTGTTACCACTCCAGGTCTGACCGTAACAGGGTTACGTGGTGAATTTAGCAAGGATGAATTTAGCAGGATGTGCTTAACCATTCATGTGCTGATTGCTAAGACAGTACGCTCACAGGTATTCTTGAATTCAAAACACAAAATAGATTAGTTTTATTTGAGTTAAAAACCCACCCAGGTAAAGCTATAAAGATATTTTAAAAGGTTTCACCTGTGCCTGACCTTTTCAACATACATGCACGCACACACCACACACACAATTATATACACTATACAGTGGTTGTTTACTTTCAGCCAAATTACAATTTGATGCAAAAAGGTATAAAGAAATAGTGGGAGCTCATTGTTATGAGTCCTTTGCTGGTATTTGTGTTGCAGCAGACATTTTTCCAGTTATCTTGAAATACCATGGGTTGAAGCTCATCGACAACTGCAATTACTGGAGACAATTTATTTTTAAACTTAATCCATCTTTTCCCCAAGTTGATGACTTTTGCACCTGAGGTTCCTTATGGTAGAAATATCTTGGTGCTAGATTTTTGAACTGCAACAGTGGGAGAGAGAGCGAGCGTTCCTGAGACACCGGTGCAGATTTGTGGAGATCCACGCTAGCAAATCAGGCACCGCACCTGGACCGATTCAGCTACTCTTCAGGGCCACGTGCAACACAATCGATCCCAATGAGAAACGGTGCCGGATTCGTCGGAGCCGGGATTCACACTCATGAGGCTGACAAGCTGCAGCCGCAGATACACACTTCACTCACCATACACACCATTCCATTTGGACAGCACGGTAGCACAAGTGGATAGCACTGTGGCTTCACATGTTCGATTCCCCGCTGGGTCACTGCCTGTGCGGAGTCTGCACGTTCTCCCTGTGTCTGCGTGGGTTTCCTCCGGACCCTCTGGTTTCTTCCCACGTCCAAAGACGTGCAGGTTAGGTGGATTGGCCATGATAAATTGCCCTTAGTAACCAAAAAGGTTAGGAGGGGTTATTGGGTTACAGGGATAGGGTTGAAATGAGGGCTTAAGTGGGTCAGTGCAGACTCGATGGGCCGAATGGCCTCCTTCTGAACTGTATGTTTGTAGCACAATCAATCACTCACGAGACGAGATGAGAAGGAGTCAAACGATGGCTTTATTACGCAGACTTGTTCCCCAGCAGCACAGTTACAGAATGCGGCTACTAGGAGAACCCGGGCACTTATACTCCGCCTTACTGGGTGGAGCCAGCAGGCGGCTGATCCAATCAGGACCCAGCTTCTATCCACCAATAGCCTCTCGGCATCACAGGGTACCTTAATACCCCTAATACATACCACCACATTCACCCCTTGTTAAAAAAGAACCCGGCGGGGTAGTGGGCCGTATGGTGGTAAGCGTTTACAGAGTCAGTCCCTAGGATGCCACTAACACGGTGGCTATGCTCCAATATCAACTACTAGTACTACTTACAACGCCGCTTTCACTGGGCAAACAAAACAAAATTATTTACAGAGGCATTTCTTGCTGTACTATGCTGATTCGATGAGTCGAATGGGTGCCTTGGTCGTCCTCGCCGATCGTCTTAGCCCCGGTGGTGATGCAGGCGCTGGTTCGGGCCCATCGTCGCTGGGAGTGTCGCGATGCCACTTCCTGCTCCAATACCCTTATTCGGGGCCGGGGGAAGGACCGATCCACCCGGTAAGGGGGCGGCTGTGGGGTGCGCCGGTGGGAGGGAGGGGGTGATTGGTGTTGGGGGGGGTGTGTGGAGCTCCAGAGGGGGTGACTGGTGTTGGGGGGGATGTGGAGCTCCGGCGGGTGCCAGGTCCCGCAGGGAGACCGTGTCCTGTCGGCTGTCGTGGTACGCCACGTAGGCGTATTGAGGATCCGCGTGGAGGAGATGAACCCTCTCGACCAACGGGTCCGATTTGTGCGTCCGCACAGGCTTTCGGTGCAGGATAGGTCCCGGGGCTGCCAGCCAGGTCGGAAGTGACGTTCTGGAGGAGGACTTCCTAGGGAAGATAAGGAGGCGTTCGTGAGGTGTTTGATTTTTTGTTGTACACAGCAGCGACCGGATGGAGTGGAGGGCGTCCGGGAGGACTTCCTGCCAGCAGGAAACTGGGAGACTTCTGGACCGTAGGGCCAGCAGGACGGTCTTCCAGACCGTACCGTTCTCCCTCTCTACCTGACCGTTCCCCCGGGGGTTGTAACTGGTCGTCCTGCTCGAGGCAATGCCCTTGCTGAGCAGGAATTGACGCAGTTCGTCGCTCATGAAAGAGGACCCCCTATCGCTCTGTATGTAGGCGAGGAAACCGAACAGTGTAAAGACCATAAGACCATAAGACATAGAAGCGGAAGTAAGGCCATTCGGTCCATCAAGTCCACTCCACCATTCAATCATGGCTGATTTCAACTCCATTTACCCGCTCTCTCTCCACAGCCCTTAATTCCTCGAGAAATCAAGAATTTATCAACTTCGGTCTTAAAGACACTCAACGTCCCGGCCTCCACCGCCCTCTGTGGCAGTGAATTCAACAGACCCACCACTCTCTGGCTGAAGAAATTTCTCCTCATCTCTGTTCTAAAGTGACCCCCTTTTATTCTAAGGCTGTGCCCCCAGGTCCTAGTCTCCCCTGCTAATGGAAACAATTTCCCTACATCCACCCTATCTAAGCCATTCATTATCTTGTAAGTTTCTATTAGATCTCCCCTCAACCTCCTAAACGCCAATGAATATAATCCCAGGATCCTCAGACATTCATCGTATGTTAGGCCTACCATTCCTGGGATCAACCGTGTGAATCTCCGCTGGACCTGCTCCAGTGCCAGTATGTCCTTCCTGAGGTGTGGGGCCCAAAATTGCTCACAGTATTCTAAATGGGGCCTAACTAATGCTTTATAAAGCTTCAGAAGTACATCCCTGCTTTTATACTCCAAGCTTCTTGAGATGAATGACAACATTGCATTTGCTTTCTTAATTACGGACTCAACCTGCAAGTTTACCTTTAGAGAATCCTGGACTAGGACTCCCAAGTCCCTTTGCACTTCAGCATTATGAATTTTGTCACCGTTTAGAAAATAGTCCACACCTCTATTCTTTTTTCCAAAGTGCAATACCTCGCACTTGCCCACATAGAACATAGAACATAGAACATAGAAAATACAGCACAGAACAGGCCCTTCGGCCCACGATGTTGTGCCGAACCTTTGTCCTAGATTAATCATAGATTATCATTGAATTTACAGTGCAGAAGGAGGCCGTTCGGCCCTTTGAGTCTGCACCAGCTCTTGGAAAGAGCACCCTACCCAAACTCAACACCTCCACCCAACACCAAGGGCAATTTGGACATTAAGGGCAATTTATCATTGGCCAATTCACCTAACCCGCACATCTTTGGACTGTGGGAGGAAACCGGAGCACCCGGAGGAAACCCACGCAGACACGGGGAGGACGTGCAGACTCCGCACAGACAATGACCCAAGCCGGAATCGAACCTGGGACCATGGATCTGTGAAGCAATTGTGCTATCCACAATGCTACCGTGCTGCCCTTAAGAACAAATAAATCTACACTATATCATTTTCCCGTAATCCATGTACCTATCCAACAGCCGCTTGAAGGTCCCTAATGTTTCCGATTCAACTACTTCCACAGGCAGTGCATTCCATGCCCCCACTACTCTCTGGGTAAAGAACCTACCTCTGATATCCCTCCTATATCTTCCACCTTTCACCTTAAATTTATGTCCCCTTGTAATGGTGTGTTCCACCTGGGGAAAAAGTCTCTGACTGTCTACTCTATCTATTCCCCTGATCATCTTATAAACCTCTATCAAGTCGCCCCTCATCCTTCTCCGCTCTAATGAGAAAAGGCCTAGCACCCTCAACCTTTCCTCGTAAGACCTACTCTCCATTCCAGGCAACATCCTGGTAAATCTTCTTTGCACCTTTTCCAGAGCTTCCACATCCTTCCTAAAATGAGGCGACCAGAACTGTACACAGTACTCCAAATGTGGCCTTACCAAAGTTTTGTACAGCTGCATCATCATCTCACGGCTCTTAAATTCAATCCCTCTGTTAATGAACGCGAGCACACCATAGGCCTTCTTCACAGCTCTATCCACTTGAGTGGCAACTTTCAAAGATGTATGAACATAGACCCCAAGGTCTCTCTGCTCCTCCACAATGCCAAGAACTCTACCGTTAATCCTGTATTCCGCATTCATATTTGTCCTTCCAAAATGGACAACCTCACACTTTTCAGGGTTAAACTCCATCTGCCACTTCTCAGCCCAGCTCTGCATCCTATCTATGTCTCTTTGCAGCCGACAACAGCCCTCCTTACTATCCACAACTCCACCAATCTTCGTATCGTCTGCAAATTTACTGACCCACCCTTCAACTCCCTCATCCAAGTCATTAATGAAAATCACAAACAGCAGAGGACCCAGAACTGATCCCTGCGGTACACCACTGGTAACTGGGATCCAGGCTGAATATTTGCCATCCACCACCACTCTCTGACTTCTATCGGTTAGCCAGTTCGTTATCCAACTGGCCAAATTTCCCACTATCCCATGCCTCCTTACTTTTTGCAGAAGCCTACCATGGGGAACTTTATCAAATGCCTTACTAAAATCCATGTACACTACATCCACTGCTTTACCTTCATCCACATGCTTGGTCACCTCCTCAAAGAATTCAACAAGATTTGTAAGGCAAGACCTACCCCTCACAAATCCGTGCTGACTATCCCTAATCAAGCAGTGTCTTTCCAGATGCTCAGAAATCCTATCCTTCAGTACCCTTTCCATTACTTTGCCTACCACCGAAGTAAGACTAACTGGCCTGTAATTCCCAGGGTTATCCCTAGTTCCTTTTTTGAACGGGGCACGACATTCGCCACTCTCCAATCCCCTGGTACCACCCCTGTTGACAGTGAGGACGAAAAGATAATTGCCAACGGCTCTGCAATTTCATCTCTTGCTTCCCATAGAATCCTTGGATATATCCCGTCAGGCCCGGGGGACTTGTCTATCCTCAAGTTTTTCAAAATGCCCAACACATCTTCCTTCCTAACAAGTATTTCCTCGAGCTTACCAATCTGTTGAATTTCATCAGCCATTTCTTGGACCGCTCACCTAAACTGTCTAAATCTTTCTGCAGCCTCTCCACCTCCTCCATACTTCCTGCCCCTCCACCTATCTTTGTATCATCGGCAAACTTAGCCAGAATGCCCTCAGTCCCGTCCTCAGATGGTACAGAGGGCTTTAATGACCGTGGCCGCGGTCATGTCGGGGCAGGGGATGGCGAAAGGGAACCGGGAGTATTCGTCAATCACGTTCAGGAAGTACGTGTTGTGATCGGTGGAGGGAGGGGGCCTTTGAAGTCCAGACTGAGGCGCTCAAAGGGACGGGAAGCCTTTATCAGATGCGCTTTATCTGGCCGGTTGAAATGCGGCTTGCACTCTACGCAGATCTGGCAGTTCCTGGTGGCGGTCCTGACCTCCTCGATGGAGTAGGGCAGGTTGCGGATCTTTACGAAGTGATAGAACCGAGTGACCCCCGGGTGGCAGAGGTCCTCGTGGAGGGTTCGGCGATGGTTCTCTTGTGCGTTGGCACATGTGCCGCGGGATAGGGCATCGGAAGGCTCGTTCAGCTTTCCGGGGCGATACAAGATCTCATAGTAATAGGTGGAGAGTTCAATCCTCCACCGTAAGATCTTGTCGTTCTTAATCTTGCCTCGCTGTGCATTATCGAACATGAAGGCAACCGACCGTTGGTCAGTGAGGAGAGTGAATCTCCTGCCAGCCAGGTAATGCCTCCAATGCCGCACAGCTTCCACTATGGCCTGGGCTTCCTTTTCCACTGAGGAGTGGCGGATTTCTGAAGCGTGAAGGGTGCGTGAAAAAAAGGCCACGGGTCTGCCCGCTTGATTGAGGGTGGCCGCCAGAGCTACGTCGGACGCGTCGCTCTCGACTTGGAAGGGGAGGAACTCGTCGATCGCGTGCATCGTGGCCTTTGCGATATCCGCTTTGATGCGGCTGAAGGCCTGGCGGGCCTCTGTCGACAGGGGAAAAACCGTGGACTGAATTAGCGGACGGGCCTCGTCCGCGTAGTTGGGGACCCACTGGGCGTAATAAAAGAAAAAGCCCAGGCAGCGTTTCAGGGCCTTGGAGCCGTGGGGGAGGAGGAACTCCATGAGGGGGCACATGCGTTCGGGGTCTGGGCCTATAACTCCATTTCGCACTACGTAACCGAGGATGACTAGACGGTCGGTGCTAAGCACGCATTTCTCCCTGTTGTATGTGAGATTCAGGGCGTTCGCAGTCTGGAAGAATTTGCGGAGGTTGGCGTCGTGGTCCTACTGGTCGTGGCCGCAGATGGTGACATTGTTGAGGTACGGGAACGTGGCCCGCAAACCATACCGGTCAACCATTCGGTCCATCTCCCATTGGAAGACCGAGGCCCCATTAGTGACGCCGAATGGAACCCTTAAAAAGTGATAGAGCCGCCCATCTGCTTCAAAAGCCGTGTATTTGCGGTCGCTCGGGCGGATGGGGAGCTAGTGATAGGCGGGCTTAAGGTCCACCGTGGAAAAGACCTTGTACTGTGCAATCCAATTGACCATGTTGGATATGCGGGGGAGAGGGTACGCATCCAGCTGCATGTACCTATTGATGGTTTGACTATAGTCTTCGACCATCCTCTGCTTCTCCCCGGTCTTTACAACTACCACCTGAGCTCTCCAGGGACTATTGCTGGCCTGGATTATGCCTTCCCTCAGCAGCTGCTGGACTTCTGACCAGATAAAAGATCGGTCCTGGGCGCTGTACCGTCTGCTCCTAGTGGCGACGGGTTTGCAATCCGGGGTGAGGTTCGCAAACAGGGAAGGCGGGTCGACCTTGAGGGTCGCGAGGCTGCAGATAGTGAGTGGGGGTATAGGGCCGCCGAATTTAAACGTTAAACTCTGGAGGTTACACTGAAAATCCAACCCCAGGAGTGCGGCAGCGCAGAGGTGGGGGAGGACGTAAAGCCGGTAGTTCTTGAACTCCCTCCCCTGGACCGTGAGGTTCGCGATGCAGAACCCTTTGATCCCTACCGAATGGGACCCTGCCGGCAGAAATTTTTTTGATTGGGTGGATCGGAAGGGAACAGCATCTTACTGTATCGGGATGTATAAAACTCTCCGTGCTCCCAGAGTCGATCAGGCAGGGCGTCTCGTACTCGTTTATAAATACTGTTGTTGTTGCTGTTTGGAGCATTCGGGGCCGCGACTGGTCCAGGGTCACCAAAGCCAGTTGCAGTTGCTGCATCGGGGCGTTTTCTTCAGGCCCCGTGGGGCCGTCCAGCCCAGGGCCCTGAGCCGTCAGCCAAGATGGCGGCGTCCACGGGTTGCACACGGTCGGGGGTGAACAAGATGGCGCCGCCCATGGGTCGCACGTTGCCGGAGGAGCACAAAATGGCGGCGCCCATCCCTCCCGCATGGAGTCCGGGACCCAAGATGGCGGCGCCCGTTGGCTGCACATGGATCGCTGGGGGGGGTTGAGTTTGGGGTTCTCCCCCGGAGATTGCGGCTACCCCCCGGGCCTGGCACACTGCTAAAAAGTGCCCCTTTTTGCCGCACCCTTTACATCGGGCCGAACGGGCCGGGCAGCACATTCGGGGGTGTTTCTCTTGCCCACAAAAGTAGCAGCGGGGCCCCCCCATGTGATCTGCTGCTCTGGCAGCGCAGGCCTGCGGGGGGGCTGGGGGGTCCCGGGGGTTCGGTCGCGACGGGGGTCCACGGTGCCCAAGGGACTGCCGCACAGTTGGGGGCGTAGGCACGGGCGCTCTGCGATGCCACATCGAACAAGGCCGCGAGGGCCCGTGCCTCTTTGAGGCCTAGTGGGTCTCTTTCCAGCAATCGCTGGTGAATTTGGGATGAACTGTAGAATTCGTCCAGCGATTCCCCGGAGATTTGCCGTCTCGTTGCGAGCTGGTGGCGTGCGTAGACATGGTTTACGGGCCGAACGTAGATTCCTCTCAGCATGGCGAGCGCTGCCTGGAAATCATCCGCATCCTCTATGAGAGTGTAGCTTTCCGGGCTCACCCTGGAATGCAGGACCTGCATTTTCTGGTCTTCTGTAGGTACGCCGGGGGCCGTTCGGAGCTTTCCCTGAAAACATCCTAACCAATGTTTGAAAGTGGCCGCTGAGTTTGCCGCGTGGGGGCTGATTCGCAGACACTCCGGAATGATTCGGAGCTCCATGTCCTTTAAAGTTTGCGTAATAAATTGTCGCACAATCAATCACTTAGGAGACGAGGTGAGAAGGAGTCGAACGATGGCTTTATTACGCAGACTTGTTCCCCAGCAGCAAAGTTACAGAATGCGGCTGCTGGGAGAACCCGGGCCCTTATACTCCGCCTTACTGGCTGGAGTCAGCAGGCGGCTTATCCAATCGGAACTCAGCTTCTATCCAGCAATAGCCTCTCGGCATCACAGGGTACCTTAATACCCCTAATACATACCACCACAATGTTCTATGTTCTATTCCAGCGAACAAGATGGCAGCAAGGAGAGCGGCCCCAAGATTCACCGACGTCGAGCTCAAGACCCTCCCGGACGCGGTGGAGGAGCAACGGTGAGCTCTTTGTTCCAGCTGGGGGAGGACGCTGCCAGCCGTCGCCATCCACCGTACCTGGGCGTAGGTGGCAGAAGTGGTCAGATCCGAGAGTAACACTATCCAGACTGGCCAGCAGTGCTGTAAAAAACTGCACAACCTCCTCAGGGTGGCCAGGGTGAGTAGGCAACAGTGGGCGTTACCATTGAGTGGGCCATATGATGCCCCGCCAGCGGGTGGTGGCCAGATGGGGGGGGCGGGGATGGCAGAGGGTGGGATGTGGGGGTGGCGACAGGTGTCACTCTGCAGAAACAGGAGCCGAGGTGCGTGGTCAGTGGGTATGCAGTAAGACAGCTGCCATTCAGACCGCGACAATGGCGGTCTGTGCCTAGACACTGCCCCAGTCCCGTGCCAGTTCATCCTGGCCATACGGCCCATTCCCTATACTAATAATCTTTATTATCACAAGTAGGCTTACATTAACACTGAAATTTAGTTACTGTGAAAAGCCCCTCGTCGCCACATTCCGGTGCCTATTTGGGTACACAGGAGGAGAATTCAGAATGTCCAAATTGCCCAACAGCACGTCTTTCGGGACTTGCGGGAGGAAACCGGAGCACCCGGAGGAAACCCACGCAGACACGAGGAGAACGTGCAGACTCCGCACAGACAGTGACCCAAGCTGGGAATCCAACACTGGATTCTGGAGCTGTGAAGTAATAGTGCTAACCGCTGTGCTACTGTGCCACCCACCAAGTCCTTCCGCTCTCCGCATTGGCCCCCCCACCCCAGCCAGCCCTGCCAGTGTCCAGCCAGGCAGCCCACAGTTGCTTCTCTCCGTGTCCTACCTCCTCTGTCTCCCTCAACAGCCACCGCGCCGGTTTCACGATTTTTAAAAGCACAAGTGAACCACATCGTCCTGAACTCGGCCCATCAGAGCCGGAGAGTACTGGGTCGGGCCCGCTAATGATATGCAAATGATGTTTACTGTACCTGCGTTCCGCAGCGCATTGACACTACTAAAGAATTGATGGAGAATTGCGATTTGGCGCTGTGATTTTTAAAAAATGTATTTTATTACAAACATGTATCAAACAGGTTACAGCAAATACACACCCTGGGAAACATACTTCCCTACAATCAACTATACAGTCTGTACAGATTTTTCCCCTTTTTCACCCTCCCCTCCTCCCCCCTCCCCCCTCCCACCCCCTCCTCCCCCATGACAAACAGCGTTTGATAAGGTTCCCCACGGTAGGCTATTGCAGAAAATACGGAGGCTGGGGATTGAGGGTGATTTAGAGATGTGGATCAGAAATTGGCTAGCTGAAAGAAGACAGAGGGTGGTGGTTGATAGGAAATGTTCAGAATGGAGTTCTGTCACAAGTGGAGTACCACAAGGATCTGTTCTGGGGCCGTTGCTGTTTGTCATTTTTATCAATGACCTAGAGGAAGGCGCAGAAGGGTGGGTGAGTAAATTTGCAGACGATACTAAAGTCGTTGGTGTTGTCGATAGTGTGGAAGGAAGTAGCAGGTTACAGAGGGATATAGATAAGCTGCAGTGCTGGGCTGAGAGGTGGCAAATGGAGTTTAATGTAGAGAAGTGTGAGGTGATTCACTTTGGAAGAAATAACAGGAATGTGGAATATTTGGCTAATGGAAAAGTGTGGATGAGCAGAGGGATCTAGGTGTCCATGTACATAGATCCCTGAAAGTTGCCACCCAGGTTGATAGGGTGGTGAAGAAGGCCTATGGAGTGTTGGCCTTTATTGGTAGAGGGATTGAGTTCCGGAGTCAGGAGGTCATGTTGCAGCTGTACAGAACTCTGGTACGGCCGCATTTGGAGTATTGCGTACAGTTCTGGTCACCGCATTATAGGAAGGACGTGGAGGCTTTGGAACGGGTGCAGAGGAGATTTACCAGGATGTTGCCTGGTATGGAGGGAAAATCTTATGAGGAAAGGCTGATGGACTTGAGGTTGTTTTCGTTAGAGAGAAGAAGGTTAAGAGGAGACTTAATAGAGGCATACAAAATGATCAGGGGGTTAGATAGGGTGGACAGTGAGAGCCTTCTCCCGCGGATGGAAATGGCTAGCACGAGGGGACATAGCCTTAAACTGAGGGGTAATAGATATAGGACAGAGGTCAGGGGTAGGTTCTTTACGCAAAGAGTAGTGAGGCCGTGGAATGCCCTACCTGCTACAGTAGTGAACTCGCCAACATTGAGGGCATTTAAAAGTTTATTGGATAAACATATGGATGATAATGGCATAGTGTAGGTTAGATGGCTTTTGTTTCGGTGCAACATCGTGGGCCGAAGGGCCTGTACTGCACTGTATTGTTCTATGTTCTATGTTCTAAACATGGTCACAAACATCTCCCACTTTTTCTCAAACCTCTCCTGCTGAGCCCCTTAACTCATGCTTTATCTTCTCCAACTGCAGCAAGTCGGACAGGTCACCCAACCATGCTGCTACCCCCGGTGGCGATGCCAACCGCCACTCCAGTAAAATTCGCCGCCGTGCAATCAGAAAGGCGAAGGCCACGGTATTGGCCTTCCTCCTCTCCATGATCTCCAGCTTCTCTGAAACCCCAAATATCGCCACCAAAGGGTCCGGGTCCACCTCCTCCTCCACTGTCCTGGCTAAGACCGCGAACACTCCCACCCAGAATCTTCCCAGTTTTTCACAACCCCAAAACATGTGCGCATGATTCGCTGGCCCCCGCCCACACCTCTCACACTCATCTGCTACCCCCTGAAAGAACCCACTCATTCTCGCCCGAGTCATATGCACCCTGTGCTCCACCTTAAACTGTATCAGGCTCATCCTTGCACAAGAGGAGGTCCCGTTTACCCTATGTAGTACCTCAGTCCATACTCCCCAATTGATCTCCCCTCCCAACTACGCTTATCATTTCTCCTTGATCTTCACCACCCACTCGCCTCCCTGATCTCCCAGCCATTTTTATATATCTCCAATTCTTCCCTCCCCTTCCACACCCGGAAGCAGCAGTCGCTCCAGCAGGGTGTATCCTGGCAACCTAGGGAAACCCTCCAGACCTTTCGCACAAAGTCCCTAACCTGCAGATACCTGAACTCACTCCCCCTCGGCAGCTCTACCCTCTCGCTTTGCTCCTCCAGACTGACGAACCCTTCCTCCAAATACAAATCCCTCACCTTGACCAGCCCCACTTCCCTCCACCTCCTTTACACATTATCCACCCCCCGGCTCAAACCCATGATTCTCGCACAGCGGCGTTAGCACTGACATTCCTTCCACCCTCCTCAATTGATTCCTTATCTTCATTGTGGACTGTACCACCGAGCTCCCTGAATTCCTACTGTAGCCATCTGGGATGGCCACTTCCAAGACTCAGGCAGGCTCACAGCCTGAAATGTATATTCGTAAGCCAGAAGTCCAGACGGTATCGAAACTCTGTCCAATTAGCATTGTAATGGGGCCGGTTAGCATTTGATGGCCCTCTTCACCAAAACAAATGACTGGTACTCAAGCAACCGGGACAGTCCCAGACATTTTGGCGCCACTCCCTGTTCAAGGGAATTGCAAACAACGGGGTCAGTGACCGCTTGGGACCCGCCCAGCCATCCAGATCCCCGCCCACTTATTGGCTAAGGAATCGAACAGAGCGATCAGGGATCACCCAATTAGTAAGGCCCAAATCGAAGGACCGACCAAAAGAGCGCGAAACTCCCCCGAGTATAAGAAGAAGAGTTCGCCATATGTTCGCTCTCTCTTGGTCTTGGTACCCCGGTCACGGCCATTGCCAATTGCAGCAACACCAGAAGCAAGTCCAAGTTCAATGCTCGCTACCAGACGGATGAGCCTAGCTGGGCAGCAGTTACTCCTTCGAACCCGATAGATCCAGAATTGAACAGCGGCCACTGTTTTCTGACCTAAGCCGGGTGCCTGAAGTTAAGTACAGGTTGTCTTAGTCGATAGGTGTAGTTAACTAGTAGCGTTTATGTTGCATGACTAAATGTGTGTAAATAAAGTATCCTTGACCTTGAACTAACTAACTGGTGTTTGGCTCTTTGATCGATAGCCGGTTGAAACTTGTGGTGGTATCATTTGCTACCTGGTGACTCTAAGCATTAGGACATAGATAACATAGAAAGAAGGGAAAATTCACTGATTGCTATAATTGGAACAGAGCCACAGAAAAGACAAGTAAAAGAAACGCGCAACAGTTATTGGCGACTCTGGTGGGATTCGACCCAGAAGTGACCATGTCACTCCGAGAGAACCCACAAAAGCATTTGAATTAGAATCCAAATTGGCAAAAAGAAGAAACCATAAGCGAAACCAGTATCGATCAAACCTCCAGAATTCGGAAGTGTGTAATTTGCATGCGTACTAACAAAGGGACATAAGGTAAACTCGATAGATTTTGTTGCGTGAAACGTTCGGGAGTTGCGTAAACCGGAAAATAGCTTAAGCCGTACCCGTGTTTGCACCACTGCTTTATTCCCCTTGTTCCAAATTTCCGGGAGACAGAAGTAATTGTAGGGTTGGCCATGAAGGCAATGAAACGCCTTATGTATCCACAAGAGCCGAGGTCGCAGCGACCAATAGATCAGAACAGTGTCCCGTATGGGAAGAAGAGATTAGGAGATACCTAAAGGGGAAAGGATGGCCCCTATGGTCTGAGTTTTGCGCGAATGAAGAGACAGGTCCTGGCAGCATAGGACGGACTTGGTGGGACAGCCTGACCATGATCCATAAGAAGAGTTTGACTAAGGTTCGTAAGCCGATGGCAATCATGTCCTGTCTGGCACAATTGCGAGGGACAGAGGAGGTCGTGAGGACGCTCCACAGACAGCTTGAGGAGAAGGAGAGAAGTAGAGAGGGAGGTATCAGTGAAAGCAAGAGATTAAATGTACAGCTCTGGGAGCAGTTAGCGGCGAAGGACATTGCAATGGATGATGTCAAGAGGACACATCAATCCTGTCTCGCCCACCTTAGCAGCTTCCAAATCCAGTACGATAAGGTCTACCAGGACACACAACGTGCTGTAATGGTAAGAGAAGAGACAGAGAATCAGGTACAGCAGTTAAAGAAACAGTGTGATGATCAAAAGGCAGCCCTCCGAGCACTCCACAGTTCCACCACGGAACAGAGGCAGAGTTCGGTGGATCATGCCAAATGCAGGCAGCAAATTGCAAAGTTGCAATCCCTGCTATTAGTTCAAAATGGGTTTAGAGACACCTTTGGCCCACAGCCAGACCAGGAAGACGGCCCCGATTGGCAGGAACTCAGTGAAACGGCCCAAAGTAACGTAAGCGAGACTGAGAATCAAAATAGAGCCCCAAGGCCCCGAAAATAAAAGCACCCCCACCATCGACTGCACAGGCAGCACCCAACCCAATGATCCCCATTACCACACAGCACAGGGTTACCACGGGAGGCCAACCCGATTTTGTGTACACCACGCCATTAACGATCATCCAGTTACGAGATGCCCGCGAGAAGATAGGTACTTTCCACCCCACATCGGACCCACATCACTTTTCCGAGTTAGTAAAACAACAAACCCTCATGTACGGTTTAGACGAGCAGGAAGAGGTAAAGCTCATAGTTATGTGCTTAGACCCTTCAGTTAGTTCAGCCCTTCCCGACCCACAAAATGTAGGAGGAGGTAGCCTCCAAGAAATGAAAACGGCCATTTTAGACGCCACAGGATATAATAGAGGAGACCCAGTAGACGGACTCAACCGTGCAGGCAGGAAAAGGGAGAGCATCCAACAGCGTTTGCTGGACGCCTTTGGATTCATTTTACTGTGGTATTTAGTGCGTTAGCCCGCGCCCATTTATCAGCAGACAATATGGCCAAATGGACCCGTACGTTAGTATCCCATGCCACAGAGGCAGGACAGAAGGCATGCGCCAGTTAGAACCCCTCAGACCCAGCACACAATGAAGTGTGGGTTCTGAAATGATTGTCCAGAGCTTGGGAACAGTCTGTACAGAGAAAAACAGAGCAGGAGAGAGTAGACGCCACAATGAATCCAGTAAGGGCACACCAAGACCCCGCATGGGTAAATGAAGGCAGAGGTACAGCGCAACACCCCAAGACACAGGAATGCTATAATTGTGGACAAAAGGCCATTACGCCCGAGAATGCAATGCCCCCCCGAAGCAGCAAAGGAATCAGCACCCAAACGCCCCCCCCCCCCCCCCCGCCCCCCAGGAACAATACCCGACCCATTCACAGCGTTAGCACCCGACCAGATAATTTGGCCATGAATGGCACTGACTGACGGTGTTCGGGCTCCCCAACATGGGTCTGCGATACCCTTTGGGATAAGTCCGGAAGATCGGTAGTTGCAGGCACAGTCCGTGGACGCCCCATAGAGTTCCTTTGGGACACAGGAGGGTCCCGAACCACGGTAAACTCCTCCATCATGTTCCAGAAAGAGATATGGCCCACTATGGATACCATTACCCTTAGTGGCTTTACAGGTCACCTCCAGCAGGGACACATCACAACCCTGTGGACATACAGCTCGGTAATATTAGGACAAAACATTTGGTTGTTTTAGTAGCCTTGCACCAGGCAGCAGAACACATCCTAGGCATCGATTTCACGAGCGTACACAACCTTTCATTCGACCCAGTCAACCGATGCATATGGAAAATGGGTAGAGCAGTGCGAGCCCCCGCCATGCTCACAGTAGGAGATTATGCCCATAGAATCAGCTCAGTAGGAGCGTACTGGTTTGATCCACAAACCATTACAACAGCCAAAGCGGTTAGAGAGGTCTTGAAAGGACATAAGGCAGCATTTTCCCAGCACAAGCACAACTACGACAAAATCCCAGGTGTAGCAAACATTACAGGTCCCGATCCCAAGCCCCAGAAACAGTATGGCTTCCCCCAGCAAACCGAGGGAGAGCTAGCCACGATAATTCAAATTTTATTGAATCAAGACGTGATTCAACCCGTTGCATTGACAAATAATGCCCCAATTTGGGGCAAGTAAGAAAACCCGATGGATCATGGCGACTGACCATCGACTACAGAGAACTGAACAAAGTGACTCCCCTAGCAGCCCCCACCGTTGCCACGAGTCCCGAGATCATGTTGAAACAGGGCGTCCAGTCAAACTTTTTTACAGTGTTAGATATCAGTAATGGCTTTTGGTCCATTCTACTGGACAAAGCATGCCAGTATAAATTTGCATTCACCTTCCAGGGACAGCAGTACACGTGGACGTGCCTTCCACATGGCTTCCACAATTCCCCCTCCATTCTTCACAGACAATTGGCAAACAGATTATCTAAATTTTCCCACCGTGAATGCGTTGTTCAGTATGTGGACGACTTGCTCCTACAGACGGACACCAAGGAAGAGCACATCTCGCTTCTTTCTGAATTATTAGAACTGCTCACATTCGGATGCCAGAGAAACAATTACAAATTACAGTGGGCAATACTCGAATGGGTTTGGTGTTGTGGTCGCTTGCTTCTCCCGGACGGATCTCACTGCCGTCTCGCGCTCACCTCCACTTCTGCCGTAACTCCCGTCTTTCGTCTTTATTCTCCTCGTTCCATGCTCCTGGAGATGCCAAGTTCATTATTGTATCCCATGCCTTCCTTCCGGCTCTCATTTCTCTGCCTCCCCCCACCTCCCTGGTTCTCCTCTCTTGTTCCCTGTTTCTTCCCCCTCCCCCCCCCCCCCCTTCTCCCCTCCTGTGGTTTGCCTTTATTTCCTCTTAGGTTTGGCTGTCCCCCCCGTCCACACACCCCTCTCTCCCTCCCAGTCTATCTCTCCCTTTCACGCTTTGGCGACTTTCCCCTGATTCTTGGCTACCTGGCTATTCTTCCTCTTGTTCGTTGGCCACAAACAGGCCCCGGAACAATTGGGTGAATGGCTCCCACGTTCTGTGGAAGCCGCCGTCTGACCCTCAAATGGCGAATTTGATTTTCTCAATTTGGAGAGATTCTGAGAGGTCGGACAGCCAGTCTGTAGACCTCCCGCAAACAGTCGCCTAGTTATGTGTTGTAAATAGTTTTGCCAGGTGTACAGAGTTGCTGCTGTTAAGCTGGTGCACAATATCCTACCAGTTATCCGATTTTATTTTTTATTGTATTCTCTTTTTACTATTTACTATTTTCTTTTCTTTGGTATGTTTGGGTGTGCCCTTCTCTTCTATATATGTGCATATATATATGTGTATATATGTTTCTTATCCTGTGTACATAATGGTAAATATACTTTGTTCAAAAATCCAATAAAAAACATTTATAAAAAATTAACCCCAAGAAAGCCCAGACCCTTCAGGAAAAAGTCACATATTTAGCTATGGTCATCACGCATGGGAAGCGTGAGATAGAACTCAAACGCATTGATTCCATTGTAAATTTGCCCTTGCCCCAAAACGTTACAGCACTCTGGTCATTTTTAGGACTGGTTGGATATTGTAGGCACCACATAGACGGATTCGCCACAAAAGCAGCCCCACTTTCAGAGCTCCTAAAGAAACAGGCCCCATGGAAATGGCTTCCACAGTACACGGATGCCGTGAGTACATTGAAACGCGCCCTGAGCACAGCCCCCACTTTGCAAGCTCCAGATCCCCACTCCCCATACGCGATAGACATATCGACCACAGGCCGAACCCTTTCGGCCGTACTCCTGCAGGAAAGGCACGATCGTCTAGGACCCGTAGCCTACGCCTCACGAGTCTTAGATCCGGTGGAACAAGGATATTCAGCCTGCGAGAGGCACCGGTTAGCAGTTTTCTGGGTGGTACAGTACTTCTCGTACATAACCGGACTCAACCCAGTAACCATTTTGACCGAGCACCCCACGACACAGCTTTTATTGGATGCAGACTAAAAGACGGCACAGTAAGCCAAATTCGAGCAGCGCGATGGACCCTACTCCTACAGGGAAGCGACATCACTGTAAAACGGACAAAAACTCACACGTTTCTGGCCGACAATTTGCATTATGCAGAAACCCCACATGAGTGCGAGATCATAGCCCCAAAGCACACCACAGGACCCTTTGTTCCCAAGTCGGTACCAAGAAAGACAGGTATCGGACCCCAGCCACAAACAAAGCACTGGGAATTTATGTAGATGGCTCCTCCACAGTCCTTGAGGGAAAAAGGATAACAGGCTGTGGCATTTACATAGAGGACGCGCAAGGACGCGCTTTAGAAGAGATAGCTTTAAAGTTGCCTGGACACTTAGGTTGGCAGGCAGCTGAGTTAGCAGCCATTGCTTACATTGTCCAGCACCCCGATTCGTTCCCGACCCCTGCAGACATATATTCGGACAGTTTGTATGTTTGCAACAGCCTAACAGAATTCCTACCCCTGTGGGAATCGAGAGGATTTATTTCTGCCGACAGAAAACCTCGACCCTCAGCCCCACTGCTCCAACACATCCTCCAGACAGCTAAAGGCAGGAAATATGGCATCGTCAAAGTAAGAAGCCACCATCGTTCCTCCCCACCCGGGAATGTGAAAGCTGACGCCCTAGCGAAGGCAGGCTCACGCCATAGCCACTTTTGGCATCCCCCCGACAGTGCCCCAGTACATGCAGTTCAGGTCTCACAGACCAACATCCAAGACCTATCCCAGGCACAAGAAGAAAAAGAGGCATTAAAATAAATTTTAAAAGGAAACTTCCCAGCTCCCTACGAAAAGTTTAGGAATTCTTTGACGGTCCATGAGGGACTCATTTTAAAGGATGGAATTTATGTAGTCCCCACCCAGGACAGGAATGAGATAATTTGCAAGTTCCATGACGGACATGGACACCAAGGGATTGAATCCACCCTTGCCCACCTCAGACCCCTCTGCTGGTGGCCTGATTTGAAAACCGACGTATCCCATTACATAGAAAACTGTTTAATTTGTGCTCAAAACAACCCCGATAGGTATGTGAAAAAAGCCCAGCTACGAGACACCCACACTGTAAATGGGCAGCACGGTAGCACAAGTGGTTAGCACTGTGGCTTCACTGTGCCAGGGTCCCAGGTTCGATTCACCGCTGGGTCACTGTCTGTGCGGAGTCTGCACGTTCTCCCCGTGTCTGCGTGGGTTTCTTCCGGGTGCTCTGGTTTCCTCCCACAATGCAAAGACGTGCAGGTTAGGTGGATTGGCCATGCTAAATTGCCCTTAGTATCCAAAAAGGTTGGGAGGTGTTATTGGGTTACGGGGATAGGGTGGAAGTGAGGGCTTAAGTGGATCGGTGCAGACTCGATTGGCCGAATGGCCTCCTTCTGTACTGTACGTTCTATGTTAAATGGCCCGTGGACAAACCTTCAGTTAGATTATATTGGTCCCCTCCCCCCCCAGCAGAAATGGATACAAGTATGTGTTAGTGGTGATAGACACATTCACGAAATGGGGCGAAGCGTTCCCCTCGAGAAAAAACACAGCCAAGACCACGGCAAAGATCTTAACAGAGCAAATTTTTACAAGATGGGGACTCCCCCGTAGTATTGAGTCGGACCAAGGTTCGCACTTTACCGGAAGGGTCATGAAAAATGTGATGACGATATTTGGGATTAAACAAAAGTTCCACATTGCCTATCACCCGCAGTCCAGCGGCATTGTGGAGCGCATGAATCAGACACTAAAGATCACACTTCGGAAAATGGTGCAGCAGCACAACACAACATGGGACACAGTGCTCCCATTCGCACCGATTTATTAGGAACACAGTGTCGAGCTCAACAGGACATACTCACCATACACTCATGACCGGACGAGCCATGAATGGTACCGAATACTTATTCGGACTTGGTTTGGTCAGCCCCACAGTCACCGCCCTGACCCATGAGAAAACAGTCTAGCACATGGTAGAGAATATTAAGGCAGCACAGCTCGATGCAGCTGTTCGACTAGGCGCTAAACGAAAGCAGAGTAAGACCTGCTTTAATAGCCGGTACACCTGACAGAGTATACAGTCGGACAGCAAGTAATGATCATCTTATACAACCCCAGCTCATTCCTCTCCCCTAAATTTGCAGGACCCTCTTCAATCTCAGACAAAGTAAGCCCCTCATTTTATAAAATCACATATCCAAAAGGAAAAGCAGGATGGTACCATGTAAATCAGCTGAAGGTTTATGGGACGCAGTGCAGCCACTCTCATCGCCTCTCATTGGCGATGGCAGACAATAAGAACCCGCCCATTGACAACCCAATTTCCCCCTCCCACAGCAGCAGCAGCACGTCCACAGACATGACCTTGACCATGCCCCCAGAATCAAATTTCACCCTGACGCTTGATTCGGCCTCTAGTGACCCGAACAAAGCTCCCACGAACCAGGCCCCAGTCACGACAGGCCCAGAGACCCCGACCACGATATGCCCAGCCCCTTTGAAAGGCTTTATTTGCCCACACCGGAAATTGACCTGCCACCCGACAATAGCGACAGCCCTCTTGCAGCCTCCCTATGGAACATGAAGCACTGGCACCGTGACAATTCCTGTCATCTGACTAGGAATGATGAAATGGACCCCACATCGGCACACGCCGCGTTAGCTCGCAAACTTCGTGAACGAGTTTGGAACCCGGGAGATGGCGACAACTCCAAGTCTGACTCCCACCATGGTAACCCCTTCGAAAATCTTTTTGGAATGGAACCTTGAGTGTCCAGATGATGAGAGTCAGGAACCAATTGAGATTTACGGTGTCCTGTACTCTGATGGAACCTGCCCGCTTTTATGTTTAGTTTGTGTTTAAATGTTGTTCGCTCTCTCTTGTATGATTTTGTGTGTCGTTCTCATGGACGCTTTCTTGATGCAATCATAACAACTCTTCCGACACCACATGGCAGTTAGTGAAACAAGTTTGTCTGGAGCCCATATAGTTACAAATTCTTACCGCTCTTGGAAGGTTACTCAGGCAGTGAGGTAACGGCACTTATCCCCACCCTGCCCGAGGACCCCCTATACATTTGGTCAGCCAAGCTTGGGTAGTGGAGCAACGGCACTGATCACCGCCCTACCCGGGGATCCTACCCATTCTTGCCCTGCCGTGGATCATATGCACCACCCCATTTGGATAATTATTTTTGAACTCTTTTGCTGTTCCTTTTCTTCCCTGTGGTTTAAAGAATGCTTTTTGCCACAACTTTTGCCCTCTCAGGCAACCCTTCGGTTGCTATCCCCCACATACTATTTACATGTCAGAAACACTTGGTTGGAAAAGCAAGTTTGCAAAGAATGGAGAAATTGTCCGCCCACTCAGCCCATCGACCATAGGTTGCGAGAGTACTCGCACTGTAACACAGAATTTTTTCAGATGTCTTGTCTCCGCAAAATGTTAGTTTAAAAATAAAATTAGGGAGTCACATATGGTGACTCCCCCCAGGACACCAATCTTGGTCCTGCGCAGATGTAACCCATCCAGTTTGTAGTGGTCCAACCTCCCTCAGAAACGGTCCCAATACCCCAGGAATCTGAAACCCTCGCCCTCACACCATCTCTTCAGCCACGTATTCATCCAATAGGTCCTGCTATTTCTGCTCTGACTAGCATGTGGCAACATGGTAGTAATCCTGAGATCACTACCTTAAAGATCCAACTTCTGAACTTTCTTCCTAATTCCATATATTCTGTTTTTAGGACCTCTTTTTGTTGCCTATGTCATTGGGACAGATGTGGACCACAACCACTGGCTGTTCACCCTCCCCCTCCAAAATTTCCTTTAACTGCTCTGGGCCATCCTTGAACCTAGCACCAAGGAGACAATATACCATTGCGGAGTCTGTTTGCGGCCATAGAAACGCCTATCTGTTTCCCTTATAGTTGACTCTCCTATAACTATTGCATTCCCACATATTGAGTGAATGCTACGAGTGCTGTATTTCTGAAACCACTGAGGTCTGAATGAATCTACAATAACGTTTTAAACTGAAAGTAAAGTTTGAAGAAGAGTAAGGCGCTGGAAACAACCATCTGAAACAAAGATTCTTTATCCCTCTTAAGATTTTCACCCCTCATCCCCACTCTGTGTTTGTCTGTCTTGAGTATGAGTGTAGAGGGTGGGGGCAAGTTAAAGTGGGGAATTAGGAATTAGACCAGTTGTATTTGCTGCATATTTCATTATAGTTCTTGTTATTAACAAAAAATAATTGTGTTTACATTTACAAACCTAGTGACTGTACTTATTGGGCAGCCAAGGGCCAATGATTTGGGGTATTTTATTAATTGATTCACTTGTTGCGGTCCTGGGTCAAGTGGGGCTGGAATTGGCCGGGCACTAGCCCAAGGTGCCGTAACAATGGGCCAAGAGCATCTCAGCATTTAGAGCAGGGATCTCTACCTCAGCTCAACCCACTGCACTATGTAGAAGTAGCTGACAAATAATGATTTGTATTTTCACAAGGGTACGCAAGGGCACATGGGTACCAAGGAAACTATTGTGTTGTTATGTTTCAGTTGTTTATTTAGCTCACATAAATATTATTAATTTTTACCAGGATTCCGAGCCAAATGGTTTGATGGCAGTGGTGAGATCATAGAACCATATCATAGAATTTACAGTGCAGAAGGAGGCCATTTAGCCAATCGAGTCTGCACCGGACCTTGGAAAGATCATCCTACTTAAGCCCACACCTCCACCATATTCCCTCGGGAAAGGCCTTTGGTGCCCCGCCAGCTGGCGCAGAAATGACATCTCCGGGCGGCGCATGCGCGGGAGCATTAGCGGCCGCTCATGGCATCCCCGCGCATGCGCTGTGGAGGGAGTCTCTTCCGCCTCCGCCATGGTGGAGACCGTGGCGAAGGCGGAAGGAAAAGAGTGCCCCCACGGCACAGGCCCGCCCGCGGATCGGTGGGCCCCGATCGCGGGCCATGGGGGCACCCCCTGGGGCCAGATCGCCCCGCGCCCGCCCCAGGACCCCAGAGCCCGCCTGCACCGCCTTGTCCTGCCGGTAAGGTAGGTGGTTCAATCCACGCCGGCGGGACAGGCATTCTAGCAGCGGGACTTCGGCCCACCCGGGCCGGAGAATCGTGGGGGGGTCCCGCCAACCGGCGCGGCGCGGTTACCGCCCCTGCCGAATCCCCGGTGCCGGAGAATTCGGCAACCGGCGGGGGCGGGATTCATGCCAGCCCCCGGCGATTCTCCGACCCGGCGGGGGGTTGGAGAATCTCACCCCTGATGTCCAATCTAAGGCAACATAGGTGACATCCTGATTAAAAGCAAATTACTGCGGATGCTGGAATCTGAAACCAAAAGAGAAAATGCTGGAAAATCTCAGCAGGTCTGGCAGTATCTGTAGGGGGAGAAAAGAGCTAACGTTTCGAGTCCACATGACCCTTTGTCAAAGCTAAAATGATGTGGAGATGCCAGCATTGGACTCGGATGAGCACAGTAAGAAGTGGGTAAAGTGTGACAGAGATAAATGTGGGGGGAAGGGAAGGGGAAGCAAAGAGGACAAAAGGTAAGGAAAGGTGGATAAGATGAGGGGGGGGAATACATATATAAAGAAAGACTAGAAATAAATAAAATGTAAAAGACAGTTAAAATGAAATAGGATGAAAACAAATGGGTTGAGGTGGGGTAGAGCTAATCATCTGAAGTTGTTGAATTCGATGTTGAGACCGGAAGGCTGTAGCGTGCCTAACCGGAAGATGAGGTGTTGTTCCTCCAGCTTGCGTTGAGCTTCACTGGAACACTGCAGCAGGCCAAGGACAGACATGTGGGCATGGGATTTTCCTGCGGTTTCTCTTTCGATTCGACATCCTGATCTGTCAGAACAGACCTCCAAAGTGTAGAAATTAACCTCTCAGTACTGTGAACAAACCATCTCCCACTCGCAGACCAGAAAGTATCTGTGTGTGCTGAATACTTCCTGGCATATTTGCATGAGTTTGATTCATGTCGCACTGTATACAAATTTTGCTTCCATCAAGCGAAATTCAGGAAGCCCAGGAAACCATGGGTATAACATTAAAGTCGAAAGTATGTTGAAATATCAGTCTAATTAAGTGGCTGACATATTGAAAATGTCAACCCGCCTGTCCCAAGAAGGCTGTTGCCCAGAGCCTCATCAGTCAGTGATGTTGGAAGCAGCTTCTCAATGCACGGTCGGTTTGAATTCCCATTCACACCCTGTTATAATCCGCATGGGTCTTATGGGATAGGGACGATTAACTACCCCATGGACCTAGCAGAATACAAGCTCCTCCGATAAGGGGATGGGAGAACCTTAACAATACTTGGCTTTGTATAAATAGAGTCGGCCAGTAAGGCAGCGACTAGCGAAGACCCAGAAGGGAACTACTGGAGCTGTACATAATAGTAATTGCAAAATGTTTTAACCTATTCGGTGTGAACTCTTCGTTGTCCTTACAAAACACCCAATCCCATGCATTCTAGATAAGTACAATTCACTCCTATGTGCAAAGAAGTCACCTGATCTTAATTTCTGTCATGATTGGCAAAGCAAGTAAACTATATTGTCCAGACTCTTAAATGGTTGTTCTTTGAAGGGAATTCAAAGGATCAGTTACCACATGAACAAAAAAATGCCAAAGGCGTGAAGAGCTGTAAATGTCAGTTAGGCAAGGTTGACACCACTCTTGTTGCCAAATCAGGAGGTTGCGTGTTCAAGCTCCACTCTGTATCTGAGCAAATAATCTAGGCCAAGCCTAGATTGTCTCCACTGAGACAAGCCTTCTTAGAGATCTTATTGTTTGATGGCAGGATGAAACTGAGATCTGGCCTGTCTGTTCGGGTGAACATCAAAGATCCAATGCCACTATTTGAAGGAGAGCTAAGATTTATCTTTTTATTCTGGTCAGCATTTCTCCCTCAAGCAAAATGACTGAAACAAAACTAATTAATTGATCTTTCTTTTCCTTTTCTCTTTATGAAGTCTTGCTGTGCCATTTGCCTATCTAACACTAGTGACTGTTACCTCATTGGTTGTGAAGTGATTTGAAACTTCCCAAGGACATGATAAAACACCTTCCTTAACATTCTAACTGGAGCTAGAAATATTCATATCACAGATAATTATTCTGGAAGAAGAGTTAGCTAATGATCGTATTTGTTTACCAGGCAGACTACAACTAAAAGACCAGTGGCAATGGTAGTTAGAACATAGAACATACAGTGCAGAAAGAGGCCATTCGGCCCATCGAGTCTGCACCGACCCACTTAAGCCTTCACTTCCACCCTATCCCCGTAACCCAATAACCCCTCCTACCCTTTTTTGGCCACTAAGGGCAATTTATCATGGCCAATCCACCTAACCTGCTCGTCTTTGGACTGTGGGAGGAAACCAGAGAACCCGGAGGAACCCCACGCAGACACGGGGAGAACGTGCAGATTCCGTAGGCAGTGACCCAGCGGGGAATCGAACGTTGAACCCTGGCGCTGTGAAGCCACAATGCTATCCACTTGTGCTACCGATGCTATTTTCAAAACAGCACTGTGCATAATAATCATAGAGTCATAGACAAAAACCAGCTCCTAGTCACAATCAGAAAAGCAAGCCTACAAATGCCTTTGTAAAGAAGAAATAAAGAACCTACATGGTAGAAAAGAAGACACTGAGACTATTGCAAATAAAAGTAATCACCTAACAATAAAGGACAACCAAATAGGATGAAAGAGATAGCTCTGTATAATGTTATAGTTAAAGTCCCAGACGAGCACCTGGTCAACACTTCAAGTATCATAATGGCAAGTTTTAGTTCAACAAATTTTGTAGGCTAAATGAAAGCTCCTTGATTGTTTATTAAAAGCTATCCAATTACTTTGCTGTGATGTTTTTCAAGGAATGGGATCTGTCACCCTGTGTGGACTGTCCAAAATGTGAATCCAGTCCACATTTTGGGGCAATTTTCAACATTTCCACCTGAGATCAATGGGCCAAAAATCAGTTGGGTTCTACAAGATGCAAGTGATTCTTGCTGACAGTGGCGTAGTTGAAAATCACCTCCCACAAGGTTGACCTTAAGTGTCCCAGCAAGCCCCTCAATTCAAGGCTTCAACATATCCTCAGCAATAAAACCTTTGCAGCATTACCCATGTACCAGAGATAAATGCAGGAGTAAAAGTATATCAAGTTGAATTGTGTCCCTTCTTTGTTGAAATCTCTATGGCTTAAATTTACAGGATGGCAGCGGCTCGGAACACATCTCTGCCGACTCTGGCAGCTCAATACCAGGTTGTACTCTAACAAGTGTTAATTGGCTGAAGGCAGGACTTCTACTCTCTATTGGGAGAAAGTCCCACTTTAGAGAGCTGCTGGCCAATCTCAGTGCTGGAAGAGGGAGTATAGGGAGTTGCCTAATACGAAGTCCTGGGAACCAGAGGACAGGTAAGTGACAGGAGTCCCAGGCATGGAGGGTAAGGAATGTCAGGTGTGAGGGGATGAGTGGGGTCTTGGGGGATAGGCTGGGGGGGGGGGGAGACAGAGGGATGTCCTGAGGTCACTGGGCCTTAAGGAGAGAGTGTCACCTGTAAGAAGGGGACTTCAGATGGAGGCTCATCCATTAACCTTCCTGCCTGAAATCCAACTTTGTTTTATTTCGGCCTTCCCCCCACCCCAAACTGCCATCTAGTGGGCGGCACGGTAGCACAGTGGTTAGCACAGTCCCAGGGTCCCAGGTTCGATTCCCGCTTGGGTCATTGTCTCTGCGGTGTGTGCATGTTCTCCCCGTGTCTGCTTGGGTTTCCTCTGGATGCTCCAGTTTCCTCCCACAGTCCAAAGATGTGCAGGTTAGGTGGATTGGCCATGCTAAATTGCCCTTGGTGTCCAAAAAAAGGTTAGGTGGGGTTACTGGGTTACGGGGATAGGGTGCAGGTGTGGGCTTGGGATTGGTGCTCTTTCCAAGGGTCAGTGCAGACTCTATGGGCCGAATGGCCTCCTTCTGCACTGTACATTCTATGATTCTACATCCACTCATCAGCTTACAAAATTGATACTGGGGTGGAAAAGTGTGGTGATTTGTGGTGATTGTCCCTTTTCAGAAAACACAATTGAAGATGGTCATCTGGTTTGGGGGACTGAGAGTGGGTAATCACCCCAGTGGGTAGAGTCTTCTCAAGGCAGAAGACATGTAGGGACTGGGTCAACCGGCTGCTCTTTTTTGAACTTTAAAAAAAAGACTTTTAAACCTTCACTTGTACTTCTTATTAATAGATATCTTTTGCGTTTCTAATGAAATCTGTGAATGTGCAACACTACATCTGACAACGAGGATAAAAATAGGATGACACAGCCTTTGGTCCAACACCTGTGAATACCCTATTTTAATGAAAGTCTGAAGGAAAAATGCTCACCTGAATACATGTCTTTGGGCAAATTGACCCATTTGAGATGTTGACATATTGCTAGGCCCTAAGTCATGCAGAATAAGAAAAGATGGACAGTGTAATGACTTAGGCCAGGCCTTTGAGATTGGCCAATTAGAATACGAGTTCCCTGATTAGTGGCCCAATCAGGGAACCCCTTTCTGTGTGTACAACAAGGAGTGTCAGATCCTCTGCCCTCCCGGTGTAGACAGCAGACTGAATGGTCATGGTTGTTCAGCTGTTGGGTTGTAAATTAAAGGAATTCTGGTGACGGGACATCTGCCTCCGTGGACTTATTACAGACAGTTCCAAGTTGAGTCGGCAATGGGGACAACACGATAAAAGCCCTGGGTCAGAATCCACAAGAAGGGAGAGCGAAATGCAGAAACGTTCCTCAACTCACATCGTAGACGAGGAGGCGAGGGTGCGCAGGAAGCTCAGTGCATTGGAGAGACTGAGAGGCAGAGGAAAACCAAACCTGAATAGGCTGGTCCAGTCAAGAGGTTTAGAAATATAAAGATAGAAATAAGAGAACATAACCTCCGGAAGCAAGAGCTGTGATGTTGAGGAAAATAGAACTTGAGTTGAAGAAAAACAGAGTTACTGCAGAGTTTTGTGAAGAGACCGAAGCGCACAGAGAGCAGCGTTTAAAGTGAAAAGGGGGAAACGCCACAAGGAGCTGCAGCAAGGTGTCCCAAAAGTGGGGGAAAATTAAGAAGCTGAAGCTGAACCAATCAGTGGGGGTCCGTGCTAGCGGTCCCTGCACGGATGGGCTGCAGGAAGCGATGTTTTGATGTTTTAAAAAGGAGATAAGCCCTCAACCTGGTGAAAAAGAAAGTTCAAAAGCTTTAAAAACAGCCCCTTGGACCTCAAGAATGGTGGATCTTCCAGTGAAATTGACCAAAATAAATGGACTCATCAGAAAGCAGAAAGAAAACTGACTCTCCAAACAGCCAGAAGAAGACAAAAGGGCAGAGGCCTCTGAAAGAGCTTTCCATCAGTACATGTGAAGTTTTAAAAGTCTTTTTAAAAAGTTCAAGAAAGAGCAGCCATGTCAGCGCCAGGACTTCAAAAGAACCCAGCAGCTGCTGACAGCTCAGTGAAAAAAAGTGATAGTCTTAAAACGGTCATGCATTTGAATGGGTAATGCATTTGAAGCAGCAACACCCATAAAGCAGCAACCACAAGAAGAAACAAATGGCTATGAACAGGAAAATTTGAGAAGTTCCCAGATAGCGGGGAACATTCAAAAAATGTCCGTAGGCAATGAAGACCTCCACGAAAAGGCAACAGAAGACATCAGAGGAGCCAATGAAAAAATCATGGAAGAGGCACAATGGAGGCAACAAAGATCTCAAAGAGGAGGCAGTAGAAGACCCCATAAAGTGGGTAAAAGTAGCCCACAGAAGAAGGGCACTGAAAGATCCCAGAAAGAAAACACAAAGATTCTAGAAGGGGGGCACTTAAAGATCCTGTAAGTCCCCAGAAAGTCAATTAAATCCCCAGAAGGAGGACTATGAAAGACCCCAGAAGGAGGGCAATAAAAGACCCCAGAAGGAGGGCTATGAAAGACCCCAGAAGGAGGGCAATAAAAGACCCCACAAGAAGGGCAACAAGAGAATTACAGAATGGAAACAAGTCAACACTTTTTGTCGGAGACAGACCTGACCAACGGTGAAATCAAAAAGTTAAGACAAGTAGAAATGAAGGTTCTATTTGTGAAATGTATATGTCCAAAAAGAACATGATGGATTCCCCTTGGAAGAAATGCAGAAATTGAAGACTACGAAGGAAACTAGGAATGATTGAACATAAAGAGGGATCAGCAAAAAGAATTAAATCTCTGGGGATGACAATAAAACAACAAAGTAAAATGACTGACAGCAAATTTTAAAAAATTGTTGCAAAATTTACAAAATGAAGTTAAGAAGGAGAAATAAATGAGACAAGGTAAATAAGCCAAACTCCATGGAAAAAAAAACAACCACAAAATAAGAGCTGGTCCAGTGAAAAATTGAATCAGAAGAATAAGCGCTTGAAGAAGGAAGCTTGACAATGAGAAATTAACTGGAGGTAAAAACATTGAAATTGACAGCAGAATCAGCAATTCAGGCAGGGGAGGAAACAGATTTTGTGCCAGAACAAGATTGCTGAAATGGTCACACTAATAGAAAAGCACAAGCTCCAATATGATAAAATGAGCAATAAAAAACATGCTGAATTGAAATGCTGGAAGGAGAAGAAAGTTTATCACAAGACCTAAGTACCAGAAACAGACCATTCCTTCACATGAGACAGACCCAGATTGTGAGGCAAGTGTCAAAACATAAGACTGCGTTGTATCGTTAAGATATGTGCCTGCATGCATTCTTATGTAAGGTGCTTGGCAGAGCAATGGGACTGGAGAGTGGCCCCACCCAGAGTGAAGTACGTAGTCACATGGACAGAATTTGGTAAGCAGCAAGTCTGCATGGAGGAGCTATATGGTGCACAGTTAAAGCCTACCAATAAAAGTGTCCATACTTAAACACAGGCATCAAGATCTCAGTAAGCCATCACTACAATAATAAAAACCCGAATTAAGAACATAATTTGAGACAGTGTCATAATATGAAATTTTGGTAGTAGATCCCTGGAATTATTGTCTCTGAGACCGAACTCCTGTCGTACCCAGTAGACATGGAGAGACAGATTATTCATAAACACGTGGATCATTTGAGGAGTAGGCAGTGTTGCCATCAAGAAATGTTTCTGAACCCGTTAGCACCAAAATACCTGATCGACCTCTTAAAAACATAACTGATGTCTCAGTGGAAGAAAGTAGTAATGAACTGCCTGTGCCAGAAGGGGTAGCAGTTATTGTAGTTGCGGTTGATCCTGTAGAAGCATCTCAGACTGCAGAATTATGCTGTACTGCATGGAACAGAAAACACCTCAAAAACGTAGGGCTGGATTCGCCAGTCCCCCAGCTGCTTGTTTCTCAATGGTGCGTATTTTGCTGGCAGCGGGATTCTATCTTCTCACTGAATATCAGTGGGATTTCCCATTGAAACCACCCTAAGCCGCCATGAAACCCATGGGCAGGGATGTGCTGCCAACGGGAAAAGAAAATCCCGATGACTGGCGAATTCCTGCCTTGATTTATAATTGTCCAACTTGTTTGGTTAGAATTTAGAACTGGATAATGTAATGATTTAATATTATATAAAGGAGTTGAAGGGGAAGGGATGTGGTGATTTGTGGTGATTGTCCCTTTAAGGGCAACACAGCAGAAGAGTGTCACCTGGATTTGGGGACCAATTAGGACGAGAGTGGGTAATCACCCCGGGGGTGAAGTCCTCTCCCAGGAAGAAGACATCTAGCGACTGGGTCAGCAGGAAGGGCTGCTTTATGGCAACCATGTGGGCTGCCTGCCTCTGTACAGTTTTTCTGATTAATAAATACCATTCTTATTTCTGATAAAGTCTGTGAACATGCATCATTACATATGGCCCTTAAGAAGCCATTCAGTGGCCCTTTAAGGGCCTTAATTGGGGTAAGAGCAGGCTTCCCATCAGAGACCCTGCCTGCCCCAGTGTGAGACCGCATTCAGGTCAGAACAGACTGGAAACCAGAGGGAATCCCATCCATAAAATGTCACGCTCCCCCACCGTCTCAGAACCTGCCTGCAGGAGGAGCATATAAAATGTTGGCCCATGATTTCATAACTGAAGATCTTTTGCTGAACTCTTTGACACAGAATGGGATACAAAATAATCATCAACCTAAATAGGGGGCGGTATGGTGGAGGGAGAGCAATGAAGACATTGCAATAGGGCAATGTAAAATATATATTCTGCTGACCTATGAAGAGCTGTAGAACAACATGGCAGCATGACGCGATGCACAATTGAAAATGCTTCACGCTCACTCATCTCAAAAAATGAATCTGAACAAGAAAGATCTAACAAGCAGAATTTATGCTTTGCCAGAAGGCTCAGAAGCCTAATTTTATCACTGGCATGTGGTGAATAATGTTCACCCAATGCAGGGCTGCAACTGTCAAGAGATGGGAATGTAATCATTTGACACAAATTGCAAGCCGTTAATCTATCCAGTTCATGCTGATGCACACTGTCTAGATATGCATGATGCATGGCAACTTAATATTTCTGGAAGGTGCCAAGTGAGATACAGATGCAGTCACAAAATGTAATTTAGAAACAGATTGCCAGTTGTAATCTCAATCTCAGGTACGTATCTTTAATTGGCTGGTTGAATTGGAGTCTGGAATAATTAGAATAATTCCAATGCTATGAATTCAATTGAACGTAGCATCAAATTAAATTGTCATTTTTGTTAAAATATGTAAATGTTCACGCAAATTACATGTGGCTATAATAAAGGCACTGAAAAGAAATGTTGCAAATGCTGAAAATCTTTAAACAAAAGCAGCAAAATGTTGCAAAGATAAAGCAAAGCTGTCAACACCTGTAAAGATAAAACCAGGCGGGTTCCTGTGGTGAAAGGGTGAAAACAGGTGTAAATGGCTGCTGTGCTAATAAGACAGGCCTGTTGACTGTTTTTTCCTGCTTGTTTTAAGATTTTTATTTCGGAAAATCATTACTGTAACTAGGTACAAAAACACATCACAACTTAATCTATTTACTGACAACCAGTATCCAAAATGCTATTATAGTGTGTGGAAAATTAAGTTCCAGTGAATCCATTCTTTGCTGTGGACATTGTGCAGTCAGATGATGTTGGCACCTTTCAGCATAACACAGCCCAATGGTTTTCTTGAATTTGATTTCATATGAATGTCCTCTGCATCATCCAAACCCTCATCAAAGTCAATTAGACAGCCTTCTTTCCACATGCTGACCTGTTCATATAACCGTACTTGAATCCTGGGTTGGTTTTGAAGGTATCTGGTTGCACGATCACGTTTTGCACTTTCCAAACCTGCCCGGGTTAAGCCATATCGCCGGCTCCGTCCTCTCTGGGTGGCGTTGCCTGACATCCTGGGCTGAGTGATGATTACCATAACTTACATGTTCCTGGAGGAGATAAAACAGACACCTGATGTTTAGCATGCAACCATAAGTTGTTTTGAAGCAGTATAGGTGGAAGAGTAGGCGTGACTGGCATCCTGAACATTTCAGGACAAGGGCCCACAGGTTCTAATGAAGGAGTTCCAGAGGGGAAGAGAAGTCCTGTACCCACAGAAACCCACTTCACCCTTCATGTCCCTCCGTCTGGCAGTAGCTGCTCTGCCTGACCTTATCTTCTTTTCCTATTCCTCCTGCAGACAGGGTAGACGCCTAGCAAGATTCCCATGACCAAGCACTCACTTTCTCCTGGTAACTCCGATAAGGTGTCCAATAAAGGAGACTGGTGCAGCACACACTCTTTTTAAAATAAATTTAGAGTACCAATTATTTTTTTTCCAATAAAGGGGCAATTTAGTGTGGCCAATTTATCTACCCTGTGCATCTTTGGGTTATGGGGGGGGTGAGACCCACGCAGACACTGGGAGAATGTGCAAACTCCATATGGACAGTCACCAGGGGTCGGGATCGAACCCGGATCCTCAGCACCGTGAGGCAGCAGTGCGAAAGGTTATTATTTGAAGCTCCACCCATCAAAGTGCTCTTCAATGAGTACAAACAGGCGATTTAATTGCTAACCAGGCCTTGAGAACGAGATATACTAAAATGTACTAAAGTAAAGTTACAGCTCAAGCTCCCATCTTGGCCACCTCAGAGGCTCTTTAGTACCCAGTGTATCTGAGAAAATTTGTCCAGAAAGTTAATGCTTGTGCTTAAACTCTCATCAATTAGGTCATATGGCCCATTGAGCCTGCTCTGCTATTCAATCATGGCTGATATGTTTCGCATTCCGATTCTCCCCATAACTCCTGGTCCCCAAGTTAATCAAGAACCTATCTATTTCTGTCTTAAAGACACTCAGTAACTTGGCCTTCACAGCCTTCTGCGGCAAAGAGTTTCACAGATTCACCAACTTTTGCCTGAAGAAATTCCACCATATGTTAGTTTTACAGGATTGTCCCTTCAGTCTGAGGCTGTGGCCTCTGGTTCTAGTTTTTCTTATAAGTGGAAGCATCCTCTCCACATCCACTCTATCGAGGCCTCGCAGTATACTGTAAGCTTCAATAAGATCCCCCCCCCATTCTTCTAAACTCCAACGAGTACGGACTGAGTCCTCAACCGCTCCTCATGCAATTGTTGCATATACGTGTAAATGGAATTGTCATGAGAATGTCACTTTAAGAAATGTTTGTCTGCTCAAGTTACTGCAGTGGTGTCAGAGTGTGGGTGGAGCTGAGCTCTGGTTCTGCTTTTTAGTTTCACTTAGAGAAAAGCTTGGGTGTGCCTGTGTTTTTTGGTTTTGTTTTAGTGTTGGAGCTGCAGCCAGCCAAAGAAGGTGTAATGTTGTTCTCTCTGCTATGTAAAGACTATCTATTGATCATTTGGTGAATTCAGAGTAATAACTGTTCTCAGTAGTGAATTTAAAACTTATGTGCTTCTGTTAAAAGGTTTTTTTTGTCATATGGATGTTAAAAGGAAAGTTTAAGGATTACTTAGTGTTGTATTCTTTGGGGGTTATATTTAAATTGATGGTTGCTAAGATGTTTACTGTATGTTTTAAAAAGGTTAACTGAGTTCATAGAATAATCATTGTTCTGCTTGAAAAAATACTTTGCGATGGCTGCTGCGCCACACCTGTAGTATGGGCTGTGTGCTCCCGATACCACAATCTATGAAAAGTCATGGATCAGGTGAACTCCATGATACACTTTGGGGTTCTCTAAACCCTGGCCCATAACAAATTGGGGGCTCGTCCGGGATAAAAGTCTACCTATTGGATTGGCTTAGTGAACTTAATGTCAGTGAGGGCTGAGCATATCGTGGTTGCTTTTCAGGTGTGGTATTTCAGTTTAAGTATGGAGTGTGTTGTGGACAATGGCTCTTTCAGAGGCTCTGAAGTTTTTGGGGGTGGAGACGGTCACACACAGTACCTTACGGACAGAGGCTAAAAGCAGACTGTTAGATTTGGCAAAATCATCGCAGTTAATATTACCTGGCAAAATGCGACAAGGTGAGATAATTATGGCGGTGGCTAAGCATCTAAAATTGCCTTAGATACAGTCTGACTCATTGGAAATGGCAAAAATTGAGTTACAGATCATGCAACGTGAACATGAAAAAAGATTAAAGCAGCTTGAAAAGAAAGAGAGAGAGAGGTAAAAGAAAGAGAGAGAGAGGTAAAAGAAAGAGAGAGAGAGGAAAACGAAAGAAAGAGAGAGTTTGAACTTCGTAAAATGGCCATGAAACATGACAGTCAGTTAAATTTGGCGGATTTAAAGGGAAATGTACAGTTTGAGGATAGTGATGAGGATAAAGAGAAAGAGCGGCAAAGTCGAAGGCTTGATGGGGATCTATTTAAATATGTCCAAGCATTGCCAAGGTTTGACGAGAAGGAGGTAGAAGCCTTTTTCTTTCCATTTGAATGGAATGGAGAGTAGGTCTTACGAGGAAAGGTTGAGGGTGCTAGGCCTTTTCTCATTGGAACGGAGAAGGATGAGGGGCGACTTGATAGAGGTTTATAAGATGATCAGGGGAATAGATAGCTAAACAAATGAATGGTCACAGGACAAGTGGGTATTACTGATTCAAACAAAGCTGGTAGGTAGGGCTAGTGAAGTGTTTGCATCACTATCAGAGGAGGTAACTTGGGCGTATGAGGAGGTGAAAAAATTCATCTTAGGTGCATATGAACTAGTGCCTGAAGCCTACAGACAGAGATTTAGAAATTTAAGGAAATAATTTGGTCAAACATACATGGAGTTTGAAAGGATCAAACAGAGTAATTTTGATAGGTGGATAAGGGCTTTGAAAATAGACTAAACGTATGAAGCTCTCAGAGAAATTATAATTTAGGAGGAGTTTAAAAATTCAATTCCTGATGGAGTGAGAACTCATCTGGAAGAGCAGAGGGTTAAAACTGCGAGATTAGCAGCAGAAATGGCAGATGATTATGAAGTAGTTCATAAATCAAAGCTTGGTTTCTGACATCAGTTTCAGCCTGTGAGGGATAGGGGCAGCATGGTAGCATTGTGGATAGCACAATTGCTTCACAGCTCCAGGGTCCCAGGTTTGATTCCGGCTTGGGTCACTGTCTGTGCAGAGTCTGCACATCCTCCCCGTGTAGTTGTAGGAGATTCAATGGTTAGGGGAATAGATAGGAGATTCTGTGGTCGTGAGCGAGACTCCCGGAAGGTATGTTGCCTCCCGGGTGCCAGGGCCAGGGATGTCTCGGATCGTGTCTTCAGGATCCTTAAGGGGGAGGGGGAGCAGCCAGAAGTCGTGGTGCACATTGGTACCAACGACATAGGTAGGAAAAGGGGTGTGGAGGTAATAAACAAGTTTAGGGAGTTAGGCTGGAATTTAAAAGCCAGGACAGACAGAGTTGTCATCTCTGGTTTGTTGCCGGTGCCACGTGATAGCGAGGCGAGGAATAGGGAGAGGGTGCAGTTGAACACGTGGCTGCAGGAATGGTGTAGGAGGGAGGGCTTCAGGTATTTGGATAATTGGAGTGCATTCTGGGGAAGGTGGGACCTGTACAAGCAGGACGGGTTGCATCTGAACCAGAGGGGCACCAATATCCTGGGAGGGAGGTTTTCTAGTACTCTTCGGGAGGGTTTAAACTAATTTGGCAGGGGAATGGGAACCGGATTTGTAGTCCAGCAACTAAGGTAGCCGATATTCAGGACGCCAAAGCGTGTAATGAGGCAGTGGGGAAGGGAACACTGACAAGGGAGAGTACTTGCAGGCACGGAGATGGGTTGAAGTGTGTATACTTCAACGCAAGAAGCATCAGGAATAAGGTGGGTGAACTTAAGGCATGGATCGGTACTTGGGACTACGATGTGGTGGCCATCACGGAAACTTGGATAGAAGAGGGGCAGAAATGGTTGTTGGAGGTCCCTGGTTATAGATGTTTCAATAAGATTAGGGAGGGTGGTAAAAGAGGTGGGGGGGGGGGGGGTGGCATTGTTAATTAGAGATAGTATAACAGCTGCAGAAAGGCAGTTCGAGGAGTATCACCCTAATCAGGTAGTATGGGTTGA
Organism: Scyliorhinus torazame; assembly: GCF_047496885.1. Taxonomy (NCBI): domain Eukaryota; kingdom Metazoa; phylum Chordata; class Chondrichthyes; order Carcharhiniformes; family Scyliorhinidae; genus Scyliorhinus; species Scyliorhinus torazame. The sequence goes on along the minus strand of NC_092710.1, from coordinate 126,461,842 downwards.
AGTCAGAAATAGGAAAAGAGCAGTCACCTTGTCAGGAGTTTTCTATAGGCCCCCCAATAGTAGCAGAGATGTGGAGGAACAGATTGGGAAACAGATTTTGGAAAGGTGCAGAAGTCACAGGGTAGTAGTCATGGGTGACTTTAACTTCCCAAATATTGAGTGGAAACTCTTTAGATCAAATAGTTTGGATGGGGTGGTGTTTGTGCAGTGTGTCCAGGAAGCTTTTCTAACACAGTATGTAGATTGTCCGACCAGAGGAGGGGCAATATTGGATTTAGTACTTGGTAATGAACCAGGGCAAGTGATAGATTTGTTAGTGGGGGAGCATTTTGGAGATAGTGACCACAATTCTGTGACTTTCACTTTAGTAATGGAGAGGGATAGGTGCGTGCAACAGGGCAAGATTTACAATTGGGGGAAGGGTAAACACGATGTTGTCAGACAAGAATTGAAGTGCATAAGTTGGGAACATAGGCTGTTAGGGAAGGACACAAGTGAAATGTGGAACTTGTTCAAGGAACAGGTACTACGTGTCCTTGATATGTATGTCCCTATCAGGCAGGGAAGAGATGGTCGAGTGAGGGAACCATGGTTGACAAGAGAGGTTGAATGTCTTGTTAAGAGGAAAAAGGAGACTTATGTAAGGCTGAGGAAACAAGGTTCAGACAGGGCATTGGAGGGATACAAGATAGCCAGGAGGGGACTGAAGAAAGGGATTAGGAGAGCTAAGAGAGGGCATGAACAATCTTTGGCGGGTAGGATCAAGGAAAACCCCAAGGCCTTTTACACATATGTGAGAAATAAGAGAATGACTAGAGCGAGGGTAGGTCCGATCAAGGACAGTAGCGGGAGATTGTGTATTGAGTCTGAAGAGATAGGAGAGGTCTTGAACGAGTACTTTTCTTCTGTATTTACAAATGAGAGGGGCGATATTATTGGAGAGGACAGTGTGAAACAGATTGGTAAGCTCGAGGAAATACTTGTTAGGAAGGAAGATGTGTTGGGCATTTTGAAAAACTTGAGGATAGACAAGTCCCCCGGGCCTGACGGGATATATCCAAGGATTCTATGGGAAGCAAGAGATGAAATTGCAGAGCCGTTGGCAATGATCTTTTCGTCCTCACTGTCAACAGGGGTGGTACCAGGGGATTGGAGAGTAGCGAATGTCGTGCCCCTGTTCAAAAAAGGGACTAGGGATAACCCTGGGAATTACAGGCCAGTTAGTCTTACTTCGGTGGTAGGCAAAGTAATGGAAAGGGTACTGAAGGATAGGATTTCTGAGCATCTGGAAAGACACTGCTTGATTAGGGATAGTCAGCACGGATTTGTGAGGGGTAGGTCTTGCCTTACAAGTCTTATTGAATTCTTTGAGGAGGTGACCAAGCATGTGGATGAAGGTAAAGCAGTGGATGTAGTGTACATGGATTTTAGTAAGGCATTTGATAAGGTTCCCCATGGTAGGCTTCTGCAAAAAGTAAGGAGGCATGGGATAGTGGGAAATTTGGCCAGTTGGATAACGAACTGGCTAACCGATAGAAGTCAGAGAGTGGTGGTGGATGGCAAATATTCAGCCTGGATCCCAGTTACCAGTGGTGTACCGCAGGGATCAGTTCTGGGTCCTCTGCTGTTTGTGATTTTCATTAATGACTTGGATGAGGGAGGTGAAGGGTGGGTCAGTAAATTTGCAGACGATACAAAGATTGGTGGAGTTGTGGATAGTAAGGAGGGCTGTTGTCGGCTGCAAAGAGACATAGATAGGATGCAGAGCTGGGCTGAGAAGTGTCAGATGGAGTTTAACCCTGAAAAGTGTGAGGTTGTCCATTTTGGAAGGACAAATATGAATGCGGAATACAGGGTTAACGGTAGAGTTCTTGGCAATGTGGAGGAGCAGAGAGATCTTGGGGTCTATGTTCATACATCTTTGAAAGTTGCCACTCAAGTGGATAGAGCTTTGAAGAAGGCCTATGGTGTGCTCGCTTTCATTTACAGAGGGATTGAATTTAAGAGCCGTGAGGTGATGATGCAGCTGTACAAAACTTTGGTAAGGCCACATTTGGAGTACTGTGTACAGTTCTGGTCGCCTCATTTTAGGAAGGATGTGGAAGCTTTGGAAAAGGTGCAAAGAAGATTTACCAGGATGTTGCCTGGAATGGAGAGTAGGTCTTACGAGGAAAGGTTGAGGGTGCTAGGCCTTTTCTCGTTAGAACGGAGAAGGATGAGGGGCGACTTGATAGAGGTTTATAAGATGATCAGGGGAATAGATAGAGTAGACAGTCAGAGACTTTTTCCCCGGGTGGAACAAACCATTACAAGGGGACATAAATTTAAGGTGAAAGGTGGAAGATATAGGAGGGATATCAGAGGTAGGTTCTTTACCCAGAGAGTAGTGGGGGCATGGAATGCACTGCCTGTGGAAGTAGTTGTGTCGGAAACATTAGGGACCTTCAAGTAGCTATTGGACAAGTAGATGGATTACGGTAAAATGAGAGAGTGTAGATTTATTTGTTCTTAAGGGCAGCACGGTAGCATTGTGGATAGCACAATTGCTTCACAGCTCCAAGGTCCCAGGTTCGATTCCGGCTTGGGTCACTGTCTATGCGGAGTCTGCACATGTCCCCGTGTCTGCGTGGGTTTCCTCCGGGTGCTCCGGTTTCCTCCCACAGTCCAAAGATGTGCAGGTTAGGTTGATTGGCCATGATAAATTGCCCTTAGTGTCCAAAATTGCCCTTGGTGTTGGGTGGAGGTGTTGAGTTTGGGTAGGGTGCTCTTTCCAAGAGCCAGTGCAGACTCAAAGGGCCGAATGGCCTCCTTTTGCACTGTAAATTTAATGATAATCTATGATTAATCTAGGACAAAGGTTCGGCACAACATCGTGGGCCGAAGGGCCTATTCTGTGCTGTATTTTCTATGTTCTATGTTCTATGTGTGTGCGTGGGTTTCCTCCGGGTGCTCCAGTTTCCTCCCACAGCCCAAAGATGTGCAGGTTAGGTGGATTGGCCATGATAAATTGCCCTTAGTGTCCAAAATTGCCCTTAGTGTTGGGTCGGGTTACTGGGTTATGGGGATAGGGTGGAGGTGTGGACCTTGGGTAGGGTGCTCTTTCTAAGAGTCGGTGCAGACTCGATGCGCCGAATGGCCTTCTTCTGCACTGTAAATTCTATTCTATGAAACTGGGGACATGACAAATACTCAGGTGGTCAAGGTAAAGGTGATCTGATAGGAGTTAATAAGGAGAGTGTACTTCAGATTAAACAGAAAATCCATGAGGGTGGAAGAGACATGAAAAGTTTCAAATGTTTTCACTGTAATAAACTAGGCCATGTAAAGTCACAGTGTTGTTGGTTGAAGTAAAGTACTGGGAAGGCTTATGTTGTAAAACAGGATAAGACAGTGGGGTTTGTTAAAGTGGTAAAAGAAAGCGCAAGTGAAGCGAAGGAGGTGCAAAAGATTGTGCAGCCTGATCAAGAGGTGATTGATAAGAAGGTGCCAAAGAATTTACTTACGTGGTTAAAGTTTACTCATGTGTATCAGGAGGAGCAGGTAAAGTAGTCACAATTTTAAGAGAAACAGGAGCCAGTCAATCTTTAATGGTAAGAGATGAGGAGTTATGTAGTTTGGGAAGAATATTGCCAGAAAAGGTGGGAATATGTGGAATTCAGGGTGAGAGGAGTAGTGTTCCATTATATAAGGTAAGGTTGGAAAGTTCAGTGAAGAGTGGTGAAGTGGTAGTAGGAGTAATAGAGAAACTATCTTGTCCAGGAATACAGTTTATCTTGGGTAATGATATAGCTGGATCGCAGGTGGGAATGATGTCTACTGTGGTTGATAAGCCAGTGAAAAATCAGACAACTGAAGTGTTGAAGGACGAATATCCTGGGATTTTTCCAGATTGTGTAGTAACAAGTTCGCAAAGTCATAGGTTAAAACAAAAGGAGAAATCAAAGAGTGAAGATGAAGTTGAAGTGCAATTATCAGAAGCAACTTTTGATCAGATGGTTGAAAAACAACAAGAACAGGTAGAGGATGACGCGGATATTTTTAGTTCAGGAAAATTGGGAGAGTTACAACAAAAACATATAGAAATAAAACGATCAGAAAGTAGACACGGACGAGGAATCTGAGTGTATCCCAGTGTTATGACCGTATAAGTGATGTTTTGATGAGAAAATGGAGATCTTTACATATGCAGGCAGATGAAAAGTGGGCAGAAGTTCATCAAGTAGTATTGCCGGTAGGGTATAGAAAGGAGGTGTTGCGAGTTGCACATGAGGTACCAGTGGGGGGTCATTTGGGAATAAGGAAAACTCAAGCTAAAATCCAGAAACATTTTTATTGGCCTGTACTACATAAAGATGTAGTTAAATTTTGTCAATCATGTCACACATGTCAAATGATAGGGAAACTTCAAGCAGTGATAAATCCAGTGCCCTTAACACCCAGTCCTGCATTTGAGGAACCTTTTACAAGGGTCTTAATTGATTGCGTAGGACCACTTCCTACAACAAAAAGTGGGAATCAATATCTTTTGATTATAATGCATGTGTCTCCTACATTTCCAGAGGCCATTCCAGTACGTAATATTACAGCTAAAAAGATTGTGGAGTAGTTACTTGAATTCTTTACTGGATATGGACTACTCACAGAAATACAATCGGATCAAGGTTCAAATTTTACTTCAAGGTTATTCAAAGAATTTATGGATAGCTGAGGAATAAAAAAAATTAATCAACTGCGTACCATCTAGAATCGCAGGGAGCATTAGAAGGGTGGTATCAGACATTAAAGACAATGTTGAGGGCTTATTGTCACGATTATCCAGAGGATTGGGATAAAGGAATTCCATTCGTAATGTTTGCAATTCGGGATGCACCTAATGAGTCAACCAAATGTAGTCCTTTTGAACTAATTTTTGGTCATGAGGTAAGAGGACCCCTTAAATTGATGAAGGAAAAATTGGTGAGTTCGGAAATTGCATTATTGGATTACGTGTCAAATTTTCCGGAACGATTAAATAGAGCAGGTGAATTGGCTGGACAGCATTTAAAAGTTGCACAAAATGTGATGAAACGGGTAGTGGACAAGAAATCCAAAGTTCGTAGTTTTGCCAGTGGAGATAAAGTTTTAGTCTTGTTACCATTGGTAGGTGAACCTTTAAAAGCTAGGTTTTGTGGACTTTATCAGATTGAAAGGAAATTAAGTGAGGTGAATTATGCGGTAAAAACACCAGATAGAAGGAAGACTCACCGAGTGTGTCATGTGAATATGCTTAAAAGGTACTGTGAAAGGGAAGGAGAGCAAAAGGAGGAGGTTTTAATGATTCTAACTCAAAGTGACAAACCAAATCCAAATGACTTTGAATTTGACATACCTCAAATTAAATTGGAAAATGAAGATTTTCTTAAAAATTGGGATAAATTGATGAGTTACCTTCCAGAGCAAAAACAGACAGACCTAAAAGAGTTACCGATATCACATGGGCAAATTTGTAGAGTTAAATTGGGAAGTACTAAAATGACTCTACATGATGTAGATGTGGGAAATGCTGTTCCAATCAAACAACATCCATATAGACTTAACTCTTTAAAATTGGCACAGGTTAACAAAGAGATTGAAAGTATTCTTATAAATGGCATAACTGAAGTGGATTGCAGCCAATGGAGCTCACCCATAGTGATGATACCAAAACCACACAGTACCCAACGGTTGTGTGTGGACTATAGAAAGGTTGATGCAGTTACAAGAACGGACTCCTATCCTATCCCACGTTTGGAGGATTGCATTGAGAAAGTGGGACAGTCAGCTTTTATTTCCAAATTGGATTCATTTAAAGGTTACCTTTATCTGAAAGGGCAAAGGAGATTTCAGCTTTTGTGACTCCAGATGGTATATACCAATTCAAAGTTATCTCATTTGGCATAAAAAACGCCCCAGCCACATTTCAATGGTTAACTACCAAAGTCGTTTCAGGATTACCCAATTGTGCGGTATACATTGACAATCTTGTAATTTTCAGCCAAACATGGAAAGAACATTTAAAACATCTGATGGAGTTATTCGATCGACTTCAGGAAGCGGGTTTGGTGGTAAACATAGCCAAAAGTAAATTTGGAAAAACCCAAATCACTTTCCTTGGCCATACAATCGGACAGGGTCGAATAGTCCCACGGGATGTGAAAACAAAGGTTATTGGGGAGTTTCCGATATCCTTGACACGACGGAAATAATGCAATTTTTTGGTATGAGTGGAGTTTACTGGAAATTTGTACCGAATTTTAGCAGTGTGGTCGCTCCACTGACGGTCTTGCTCAGGAAGCGTAACAAATTCCAGTGGACAGTGGAGTGTCAACAGGCATTTGACGGCCTGAAGGCTGTGTTAACCACTGCTCCTGTGTTAGTCATCCCAAATTATACAAAACCATTCAAAGTGGCGGTTGATGCGAGTGATGTGGGTGTAGGTGTGGTCCGTCTAGAAGACGACGATGAAGGGCTAGAGCGGCCTATTGGTTATTTTTCAAAGAAATTGAATTCTCAGCAGAAAAAGTATTCCACGCTTGAGAAGGAGACTTTGAGTTTGGTGCTGGTTTTGCAACATTTTCACATTTATGTGACCAGCAATCCGTCTGACACCGTTATATATACTGATCATAATCCATTGACGTTTTTGGAGCGTTCCGGAATAACAATGCCAGGTTGTTTCGCTGGAGTTTATTGTTGCAGCCATTTCATTTAAAAATAGTACATGTGGCAGGACGAGAAAACGTGATAGCCGATGCTTTGTCACGAATGTGATGAAAAGAAGCAGGTTCGTTGGAGGAAGAGGAACAAAAAAAACATGGAAGCGATTATTAGACCTGTTTGCGTGTGTTGTTTTTTGAAACGAAAAAGTATATTTACTGGGCGGGATTCTCCGACACCCCCCGCCGGATCGGAGAATCCCTGGGGGTGGTGTCAATCCCGCCCCGCTGCTCAGACGCCGGCCGCCGTATTGTCCGGCCGGCGAGAAATCGCGCCGACGGGAATCGTGCCGCACACCTCGCAGAATCATGGTGACGCGATGGGCCCCGGGGATACACCAAACCTCCGGCCCTGAAGGGCCGAAGTCCCGCTGACGTGACAACAGGTCATGCCGCCGTAAATTAAACTTTTTAACGGCGTCAACCAGTCGTGTTGGCTGACGCCGGCGAGCGAGGATGGAGGGGTCGGCGTAGGGCCGCCGCCGGAGAGGAGACGGCACAGCAGTAGCTGGGGGGGGGGTCATGAATGCACCCCAGGGGCGAGGGTGCGTGCCGATGATCAGGGTCGGAGATCAGTTTGGGGGGAGCGGGTTTGGGTTGGGCAGGGGATGGGGGATGCCGGGGATGGGGGATGCCGGGGATGGGGGTGCCGTGGATCGGGAGTGCTGGGGATCGGGGTGCCACAGCTCGGGAGTGCCGGGGATGGGGTGCCGTGGCTCGGGAGTGCCGGCGATGGGGTGCTGTGGCTCGCGAGTGCCGGGAATGGGGGTGCCGGAAATGGGGGCCGTGGATCGGGAGTGCCGGGGATCGGGGGTGTCCGGTGGGAGGGGGGGGGGTAGCCTGGGCAGGTGCCAGCTGGCAACAGTGGCGACATTGGAGCCCATGGCACCTGACTGAGGAGGGGGATATGGGCAATGGTGACATGTGTGACCCCCGCCCCCCACCCCCTGAAGACCGTTATGTTTGGGCATCACCCAGCGATGTTGGCCGCTGTGGCGGGAGCTGCCCTTCTACATGTTGTCCTATGGGAGCTGGAGCAGGAATCCAGGGAGGTGGTGGAGGCTGCCGCAGAGGAGCGTCCTGCAGAGCAGCAGGAGGCAGCCGCCAGGCTGGAGATCCGCCCACCCGACAGGATGAGGAGGGGGAGGTAGTGGTGGTGCCACGGCGGCAGAGGCACCCGTGTGTACCGGCGCCGCTCGTCATACCAGGACCTCACAGACCAGGCATGAAGGAGGAGACTCAGGATGAGCCGGGAAACCGTCGCCCATATCTGCCATCTCATGGCACATCTGGCAACGTGTGGCACTGGGGGAGGACACACTCTCCCCGTGGTCGTCAAGGTTACGGTGGCCCTGAACTTCTACGCAAAGGGGTCGTTCCAGTCGCCAAGTGGGGACCTGTCCGGCATCTCCCAGACATCGGTGCATAGGTGCATCTGCGCAGTGACTGACGCCCTGTACGACATTGTGAACTGTTATATTCAGTTCCCTGTGGACCACGCCCACCAGGATGCCCGGGCAGTGGGCTTCGCTGCCATGGCCACAATACCCATGGTCCAGGGGGCGATCGATGGGATGCACATCGCCATATGGCCACCATCGGATAACAGGGCCCTGTTCACGAACAGGAAGGGGACCCACTCCATGAACGTGCAGGTGGTCTGTGACCACCGGATGAGGATCATGCACGTCTGCGCCCGGTACCCGGCCAGTATGCATGACTCCTTCATATTGGCACAATCGTCATCCCCACCATGTTCGAGGGACGCCCCCCCCCCCCCCACCCCCCCCCCCCCCCCACCCCCACCGGCTGAGGGGCTGGTTGTTGGTGTCGCGGTATCCACACTACTCACCAGAACTGACTTTATATTCAATCATGTGTTAACTCTATATTAAAAGCTGATGAAGTGTATTAACTCTATATTAAAAACTGATGAAGCCATGTATTTCTTGTAAACCATAAAATTGATGCTACTTATCACAATAATGTCTTTCAACAAGTACTACAGACATTACCTTTGTAGATGCCCAGCTGCAGTGAGCTTATTAGTCTAGTGGCCTTGTCTAGTGGCCTTGCCAACTACGGGAGGCTTCTGTTTGTCTAGAAATGGCTGTTGGGGTGTTAATCTAGTATCTTCAGAAGCAGAGGTCTGCTAATGTCTCCCTAGAACTCCCCAAGTAAAAACCCGACAAAATGTTAAGCAAAAATCTGTGGAGGCAATCGCTTCAAGAGCTGTTTAGAAGATTGCTGAGTGTTTACCTGACCAAGCCGCTGCCGTTATCTCGACTCGTAGAGTTCTGCTCTTGGTTGAGTATTGAATTCCGAGTCTACTAGTTGTTGTAAGTATGAATTGTTCATAGCTTAGGTAACTATGTAGTTAGGGAATTCAAACGCTAACTCATCTATATCCTGTATTTGCCGAACTGTATCATTTACTAAAAACTTGTATTACCCTTATTCTTTAAATAAATTGTGTATATATTTTACCATACAGATCCGTGTCTATTTTCATAAATAAGTGTGACATTTAACTAAGGCTCATCATATTCTCACCTCTGAGGCTACTGGAGGATGACTTACGCATACCCGGCTCTCAGAATAAGAAAGATTTAACTGCAGTTAAGGATAAGATAGCCCCCTAAGTGATAGTCTCTCTCGTATACTGAAGGTAGTGAAAGCAAGGAACATTGTTGATACTATAATTAGACACCCCAAACAGCGAGTCTTACTTTAGATATTGACAAGACCTTGTCTGGTAGCTTACAACCTCAACTAATCGGGAGGATCTTAGGTAGAATACTCCTCGACTGTCACATCTGCCACCCAATCTTGGGCCTCAAAAAATAGACACAACAACTCTGTCGCTAGAATGTAGTTAATTTATAAACCAACCTAAAAAAATGCAAAAATAGACCCTTAAGTAAGGTCAGAACAATATAAAACGAAGCGCTAATACCAGCAAAACTAAATTGAATTTGACTACTATAGTTAAACTGTGTTTACTAGTAGAAAAGACCAAGTATATATTCTTAAAATACTTTGGCTGTGGCAGCTCATGCCCACCTATGGCGCGACCATCGAGTAATTGCTGATGCCCTCGCGGGACAAACATTTAATGTCCCAAAAGGAACATTACTGGTCGATCATTTACTCGCACTGCAACCTCCTTTCATTGACGGACAGAGGTTTACGCTAGAAATAACAGAATTTTTCTCAGGGAAAAACCACAGACAGGATTGCCAGCTAGAATTAGCAACCCACCTAATCAGACCAGGTTGTCGTGTACAACCTAATGACTTAGTACCGTTTGTGGTATGTCACTCAGAAGATATAGACCCACTCAATGCTAGCAGGGTCTTTGGGTTAACAGTCTTGGGCAGCACGGTAGCATTGTGGATAGCACAATTGCTTCACATCTCCAGGGTCCCAGGTTCGATTCCGTCTTGGGTCACTGTGCGGAGTCTGAACATTCTCCCCGTGTGTGCGTGGGTTTCCCCCGGGTGCTCCGGTTTCCTCACACAGTCCAAAGATGTGCAGGTTAGGTGGATTGGCCATGATAAATTGTCCTTCGTGTCCAAAATTGCCTTTGTGTTGGGTGGGGTTACTGGGTTATGGGGATAGGGTGGAGGTGTTGACCTTGGGTAGGGTGCTCTTTCCAGGAGCCGGTGTGGAGTCAATGGGCCAAATGGCCTCCTTCTGCACTGTAAAGTCTATGATAATCTATGAGTACATGCTTATCCCGTTCCAGTCCTGCAAACCCCTGCCTTCGAACCAGGGAATCCCTAAAGGAGACGCTATAGTTATTCTTAGTGACCTTAATATCCCCACACTTCTGACACCGGCTCAGACAGATATAGCGAGAAGAGCCATTGCAGGGATGAATCATACCCTCCTAACAGCACCTAACAGGCGGACCAGTAATGACCATCATTACTGTCAGGATGAGATCAGTAATTGGGGAACACACCGTGTCCGTGTTTAAAGATACCTTCGGACCAATTCCCCCAGACAATAAATAAGCCCTTAAATGGTGTTTTGAAAAATGTCCCTGCTAGAAATATTTTTTGGACCTCTAGCACCAAGAGATAAACAACAGCTACTGCGCGTAACAGCGCCACCAGGCTTCCACCTCCTAGAAGTGGAATGTGGAGCACTGTTTCAAATCCTAGCTGCAGCACATAAGAAAATTTACGGACATGGCATGCAAGGAGGATTCCGAAATATTCTTTTAAATGCCCTTAAAGTAGGAAGCATCAGAGAAACTTTCCAGCTAGCCCTACAATTACAATTTGATTTTGCTCAAGTCAGCCGATTGTTATTAAAATCAATCACTGACTCAGCCCATTGCCTGCGCCTACAGGACGCAGCGCACGGTCAACAAAACCAGGCTGCTAAACACCACACAGTTATTCAGGCATGCGGAGACCTTGAGGAATTCTGCCAACTGCCGGCTGCCGAGCTAGGAGGACCTAGGACACAACCAAGAGGGGGAGCAGGAGCATCAGCTGGCCCTCGTACTCCAGGCATGAGACAAACCCCCACCAGAAGGTCCCCAGGAACCCCTGCATGAGCCCCAGCCTCAGGTCCCAGACAGCAGCCTTTCAGGCAAACCCCCAGGCAGACACCACCGGAACCCGCTCGGGACCCACAACAGGCAGCACCCCGTCGCCTATTTGAGGACAGAGCGCCACAATACCCCCAGTACCCTCCTCAACAAGGATGGTATGAGTTCCGAGATCGAACTAATATCCGTCCCCCTGGAAGATATCAGGATGATAGAAATCCACAGAGGCAACAACAACAATACCAGGATCGGCCTAGAACTAATGGCAGTACTGGACAAAACAGAGGCCAAGTAGAAATTCTAGAGGCGGC